>NW_027411755.1:96133298-97344072 GCF_047663935.1 Musca autumnalis | reverse complement strand
ATATTTAAAAAATCGCGCGATTTTTTTAAATATATTTCCCTTCCTTCCTCTGTAAAAAAGGAAAAATAAATGCCTTAGCATTTTTAAATAGGATGGTGTGTGAAGAAAACGCTATATGCACAAATATGCTCCCACTGGAAGATGAGGTATATAAATTAAACATTGTTAATAGGTGTATCTTTTTTACTTTCTTAATGTTGCTGAAACATTTTGTCGGCAGCTTTTCCTTTACACAACTGTCAAAATCTGCAACATTAGTAATAATTATTACCAATTATTATTACTTATCATATGATTTGTTGAATTCTATGAAATAAGTGTTTACTTTTGCTTATTATTACTAAAAATTATTGTTATTTTGAGTCCTTTAATTTTTTTCGCTTTTTTCTTAATAAAGTTTTCGAAATTGCACCCCATTTTTTGATCATATCTTAATAAAAACTTTAGAAAATGCACCCCAATTTCTTGGTTTTGTTAAACACTAAAATATATTTAGGCCCCAAACATGTGCAAAAAGGCCCTAATGAAAAATTCAATTAGGCCCCAATATTATTTAGACCCCAATTTGATTTTCAAATTTTCGATTTACTTGTGGTGAAGACAATTTGTCCCCAACAGTTAAATGAAAACAGGTCCCAAAAAGACGAAATTAGACCCCAAAAGTTTTGTTGTTGTTTTTCATATACCTGTTTGGGGCCTATTTTCATTTTCAATTTGGGGTGTTATTTCCTGGGGCCTTATTTCTGTACGCCGAGTTTGGCGTACAGAAATAAAGCCCCAAGAAATAACGCCCCAAACGGGAATGAAAATGGACCCCAATTTTTGGGGTGTTTTTACAATTTGAAAAATTGCCCCAATACAAAAAGGCCCCAAACTAGGAAATTTGGCCCCAAAAAATATTGCAATTATGCTCCAAAATTTCATTGGGGCCAAAATGCAGTTTTGAAATTGGGGTGCATTTGCAAAATGCATTATCACCCCAAACAACGAAAATGCAATTAGGCCCCAAAGTATGCATTCACGCCCCAAAATATTTATTCACTTAAATTTGGGGTGTAAATGAAGCCCTAAATTTGGGGTGTAATTTCAAAAAATATTTTTAAAGATATTCATTCAATAGTTTGTAATATGTAACTAATTATGACTGTACTTTTTTATGCATGTTAAAGCATGTTAAAGCCACCTAGAAACAAGCTCTTATTTTCAAGTGTACTAGCAGGCGTCTATGAATGTGATAAAAATAAAAATTTTAAATAAAATTAAAGACGATTGCGTAGGAATCGCAAAATCTTTGGGAAGTGGATCGTCGGTATCAAGTACCGTTCGTAATGTTTTTCAGAAACATTGTGATAAGTGAGTATTTCTGTACCAATTTCTATATACATATATGTATGTATATATTTTTATAGTATCAGCAAGAATCACAAAGTATATATTTTAACAAAATACAAAGAAGTTTGCATCACATCGTTAGCAAAAAATTTGTGCCGGCTCCAAAAACTCCCCATCAAATAGTTGAAGCATTCATGCTCGAAAAGGTGTGGACAAATTTCGGTCTGACCAAAAACCAAACAAACCCGAGACAGACTTTAACTACTCCATATCTCCAAATCAAGTCAAACAGAATTAGAAAGAAATGGAAAGTAGCTGAAGAAAAATATTATAAAAAATTAATTTAAAAAATCAAACAGAATTAGAAAAAGTGGAGAGTAGCTGAAGAAAAATATATTTAAAAAATCGAAAAAATATATTTAAAAAATCGCGCGATTTTTTAGATATATTTTTTCTCTCCAAATCAAGTCAAAAAGAATTAGAAAGAAATGGAGAGTAGCTGAAGAAAAATATATTTAAAAAATCAAACAGATTTAGAAAAAAGGGAGAGTAGCTAAGAAAAATATATTTAAAAAATCGCGCGATTTTTTTAAATATATTTTTCTTCAGCTACTCTCACTTTTTTTCTAAATCTGTTTGAATGGATTTGGAATGAAAAAATATATTAAAAAATCGCGCGATTTTTTTTAGTATACAGAATTAGGAGAGTAGCTGAAGAAAAATATATTTAAAAAATCGCGCGATTTTTTAAATATATTTTTTCTCTCCAAATCAATTCAAACAGAATTTAAAAACAAAATGGAGAGTAGCTGAAGAAAAATATATTTAAAAAATCGCGCGATTTTTTTAAATATATTTTTCTTCAGCTACTCTCCACTTTTTCTAATTCTGTTTGATTTTTTAAATTATTTTTTTAAAATATTTTTCTTCAGCTACTTTCCATTTCTTTCTAATTCTGTTTGACTTGATTTGGAGATATGGAGTAGTTAAAGTCTGTCTCGGGTTTGTTTCACATATTTTGTTTTTGTTTTTGTTCATGTTCTTTTATTTTCAAAATATTTCAATTATTATCGCACTTATTTTTATAAAAATGCCAAAAATTTGTCTTCCTTACTGTCTGTGAAAAATTGATAGACAGCTGGGAGACAAACGACAAATGTATGTATGTGTTAGTAAATCAGGGTTGTATTTGAAGATAAACTGTCTGGTGTAAACGCCTAGTTAGGAATGAAGAATTAAATAATATAAATAAATTTTTTTTATTCATAAAGATAATATATATGTTATACTAAACAAATCATTTTAAATAAATTCTATTATATTTAATTAGATCTTATGTATTGACTTAGGAGACAACAAAACATTATTATTTACTTTTAAAATAAAATTAAATTAAAATCGAAAATTTGTACATTTTAAAGTCAAATTAAATTTTAGTAATTTTAGTATTCTTAAACCATTATTATATTATCATTATTTCTGCAAACTTATTTCTTTAAATTTTCTTTTATTGACTCTTCGTTCGCGTGTAATAAATACTGTTGGCACTTTTGACTTTTTGGAACTTTTTTCTATTTTTAGTTTTTTTTAATATTCAAATTCTTCTATGATAAAGAAAATGAAATTTACTGTTTCTTATCTAAATATCACTCACATTATACACATTACATATTATTATTTGTCTGCTTATTATCAGTCACGATCATATAGTCACTGCACTTTTTTACTTTTCAATTTATTAATGAATAAATATTAAATTATTAATTTTATTTTGGCAATTTTACTTTTCCCGTACCTTTCGCACTTAAAATATCAAACTGAATGATATTTTTTCTTGTTGTTGATTTTTGCAAATACTTGGAATTGCTGTAAAACTCTCACCTTATCTCTCTCACGAGAAGAAATAATAAAACAATGTAAATTGTTTGTGTAAGCAATCAATTGCAGAATTTTCATCTTTTTCTGTGACACTAGGTAGTTCTTGCAGATCGATCTAATTTGAACAGTAATACATTTGTTATTAGGTGTGTTCGTTTACGCAATAATTTGTACAAATTTGTACAAGTCCAGTAACTTCTTGTAAGCGACTAAGGTCTTTTGCATTGTACTGAGGAGTAAACGAACAGCATCCAGTAACAATTTGTACAAATTCTGAGTAAACGAACACACATATTGTAAAATGATAAAGTATCGCTCTTTTATAGAAAAGAAGTTCAGAATACAATTACTTTTGGTAGAGGAAGTGTGTAACTCACTTCCAAATGCTAGCTGGGATAATTTTAATTAGAAAAAAAACAGGAATTTTACAACACAAATGTTTGTTAACTAATTTTTGCAAGTTATTTTAACCATTTATTTTCAATTTTCTTATTGTTGCATTTTTCGGTAGTTTATGACAAAAAGCAGGGCTGCGTTTAATAGTTTGGTGTTTTTGTGCGTTGTTTAGAATAAATGACGCAGCTATCGTCATTAATTTTTGTATGGTAAATGACGAAAAATGTTGCCTGTTTTAGCAAATAAATGGCGAAACAGCCCTAAAACCTGATTTTTGTGCTAATGTAAAAAGCATATTAGCATTTGTGCTAATGTAAAAAGCGATCATTAGGAATAAATAAAACTAGCGATATACTCGTTAAACCCCAAACTCAAATTATTCCGAATGGACATCAACATACAATTTTTAAATTCGTTACAAACCATCCTATTTAAAAATGCTAAGGCATTTATTTTTCCTTTTTTACAGAGGAAGGAAGGGAAATATATTTAAAAAAATCGCGCGATTTTTTAAATATATTTTTCTTCAGCTACTCTCCTAATTCCGTTTGACTTGACTTGGAGAGAAAAAATATACTAAAAAAAATCGCGCGATTTTTTTAAATATATTTTTTCTCTGCATTTCTTTCTAATTCTGTTTGACTTGATTTGGAGAAAAAAATATATATTTAAAAAATCGCGCGATTTTTAAATATATTTTTCTTAGCTACTCTCCCTTTTTTCTAAATCTGTTTGATTTTTTAAATATATTTTTCTTCAGCTACTCTCCATTTCTTTCTAATTCTTTTTGACTTGATTTGGAGAAAAAAAATATATCTAAAAAATCGCGCGATTTTTTAAATATATTTTTTTCTCTCCAAATCAAGTCAAACAGAATTAGAAAGAAATGCAGAGAAAAAATATATTTAAAAAAATCGCGCGATTTTTTTGAGTATATTTTTTCTCTCCAAGTCAAGTCAAACGGAATTAGGAGAGTAGCTGAAGAAAAATATATTTAAAAAATCGCGCGATTTTTTTAAATTATTTCCCTTCCTTCCTCTGTAAAAAAGGAAAAATAAATGCCTTAGCATTTTTAAATAGGATGGTGTGTGAAGAAAACGCTATATGCACAAATATGCTCCCACTGGAAGATGAGGTATATAAATTAAACATTGTTAATAGGTGTATCTTTTTTACTTTCTTAATGTTGCTGAAACATTTTGTCGGCAGCTTTTCCTTTACACAACTGTCAAAATCTGCAACATTAGTAATTATTATTACCAATTATTATTACTTATCATATGATTTGTTGAATTCTATGAAATAAGTGTTTACCTTTGCTTATTATTACTAAAAATTATTGTTATTTTGAGTCCTTTAATTTTTTTCGCTTTTTTCTTAATAAAGTTTTCGCGCGATTTTTTAAATATATTTTTCTTAGCTACTCTCCCTTTTTTCTAAATCTGTTTGATTTTTTAAATATATTTTTCTTCAGCTACTCTCCATTTCTTTCTAATTCTTTTTGACTTGATTTGGAGAGAAAAAATATATCTAAAAAATCGCGCGATTTTTTAAATATATTTTTTTCTCTCCAAATCAAGTCAAACAGAATTAGAAAGAAATGCAGAGAAAAAATATATTTAAAAAAATCGCGCGATTTTTTTTAGTATATTTTTTCTCTCCAAGTCAAGTCAAACAGAATTAGGAGAGTAGCTGAAGAAAAATATATTTAAAAAATCGCGCGATTTTTTTAAATATATTTCCCTTCCTTCCTCTGTAAAAAAGGAAAAATAAATGCCTTAGCATTTTTAAATAGGATGGTGTGTGAAGAAAACGCTATATGCACAAATATGCTCCCACTGGAAGATGAGGTATATAAATTAAACATTGTTAATAGGTGTATCTTTTTTACTTTCTTAATGTTGCTGAAACATTTTGTCGGCAGCTTTTCCTTTACACAACTGTCAAAATCTGCAACATTAGTAATAATTATTACCAATTATTATTACTTATCATATGATTTGTTGAATTCTATGAAATAAGTGTTTACTTTTGCTTATTATTACTAAAAATTATTGTTATTTTGAGTCCTTTAATTTTTTTCGCTTTTTTCTTAATAAAGTTTTCGAAATTGCACCCCATTTTTTGATCATATCTTAATAAAAACTTTAGAAAATGCACCCCAATTTCTTGTTTTTGTTAAACACTAAAATATATTTAGGCCCCAAACATGTGCAAAAAGGCCCTAATGAAAAATTCAATTAGGCCCCAATATTATTTAGACCCCAATTTGATTTTCAAATTTTCGATTTACTTGTGGTGAAACAATTTGTCCCCAACAGTTAAATGAAAACAGGTCCCAAAAAGACGAAATTAGACCCCAAAAGTTTTGTTGTTGTTTTTCATATACCTGTTTGGGGCCTATTTTCATTTTCAATTTGGGGTGTTATTTCCTGGGGCCTTATTTCTGTACGCCGAGTTTGGCGTACAGAAATAAAGCCCCAAGAAATAACGCCCCAAACGGGAATGAAAATGGACCCCAATTTTTGGGGTGTTTTTACAATTTGAAAAATTGCCCCAATACAAAAAGGCCCCAAACTAGGAAATTTGGCCCCAAAAAAATATTGTAATTATGCCCCAAAATTTCATTGGGGCCAAAATGCAGTTTTGAAATTGGGGTGCATTTGCAAAATGCATTATCACCCCAAACAACGAAAATGCAATTAGGCCCCAAAGTATGCATTCACGCCCCAAAATATTTATTCACTTAAATTTGGGGTGTAAATGAAGCCCTAAATTTGGGGTGTAATTTCAAAAAATATTTTTAAAGATATTCATTCAATAGTTTGTAATATGTAACTAATTATGACTGTACTTTTTTATGCATGTTAAAGCCACCTAGAAACAAGCTTTTATTTTCAAGTGTACTAGCAGGCGTCTATGAATGTGATAAAAATAAAAATTTTAAATAAAATTAAAGACGATTGCGTAGGAATCGCAAAATCTTTGGGAAGTGGATCGTCGGTAGTTACATATTACAAACTATTGAATGAATATCTTTAAAAATATTTTTTGAAATTACACCCCAAATTTAGGGCTTCATTTACACCCCAAATTTAAGTGAATAAATATTTTGGGGCGTGAATGCATACTTTGGGGCCTAATTGCATTTTCGTTGTTTGGGGTGATAATGCATTTTGCAAATGCACCCCAATTTCAAAACTGCATTTTGGCCCCAATGAAATTTTGGGGCATAATTGCAATATTTTTTGGGGCCAAATTTCCTAGTTTGGGGCCTTTTTGTATTGGGGCAATTTTTCAAATTGTAAAAACACCCCAAAAATTGGGGTCCATTTTCATTCCCGTTTGGGGCGTTATTTCTTGGGGCTTTATTTCTGTACGCCTGAAACTCGACCTAGGAACCATTGTTTTCATGAAATTGTTTCAATGAAACACTCTAGTGTGACCTTCGACAAACGCACAACTCTCCTAATTCAACAACTGTGCATTAATTTATGGATCTTTTAAGTAAATGGGGTCAAACGTCGTGTGGTGTTGTACAAATAAGCACATTTTCTTCAAAATGTGCGAACTGATGTAGGCATTTTTCAATTGTAAGACAAACATACTTTTTGTGTATAAAATAATAGGAACTTTTTAAGTTTGTAACGAATTTAAAAATTGTATGTTGATGTCCATTCGGAATAATTTGAGTTTGGGGTTTAACGAGTATATCGCTAGTTTTATTTATTCCTAATGATCGCAAAATGACGCAACAGCTCTAAAACCTAATTTTTGTGCTAATGTAAAAATCATATAATATGCTTTTTACATTAGCACAAAAATCAGGTTTTAGGGCTGTTTCGCCATTTATTTGCTAAAACAGGCAACATTTTTCGTCATTTACCATACAAAAATTAATGACGATAGCTGCGTCATTTATTCTAAACAACGCACAAAAACACCATACTATTAAACGCAGCCCTGCTTTTTGCCATAAACTACCGAAAAATGCAACAATAAGAAAATTGAAAATAAATGGTTAAAATAACTTGCAAAAATTATGTTTTTTGTTTTTGAATTAAGTCAAATCAGTTAACAAACATTTGTGTTGTAAAATTCCTGTTTTTTTTTTTTCTAATTAAAATTATCCCAGCTAGCATTTGGAAGTGAGTTACTCACTTCCTCTACCAAAAGTAATTGTATTCTGAACTTCTTTTCTATAAAAGAGCGATACTTTATCATTTTACAATATGTGTGTTCGTTTACTCAGAATTTGTACAAATTGTTACTGGATGCTGTTCGTTTACTCCTCAGTACAATGCAAAAGACCTTAGTCGCTTACAAGAAGTTACTGGACTTGTACAAATTATTGCGTAAACGAACACACCTAATAACAAATGTATTACTGTTCAAATTAGATCGATCTGCAAGAACTACCTAGTGTCACAGAAAAAGATGAAAATTCTGCAATTGATTGCTTACACAAACAATTTACATTGTTTTATTATTTCTTCTCGTGAGAGAGATAAGGTGAGAGTTTTACAGCAATTCCAAGTATTTGCAAAAATCAACAACAAGAAAAAATATCATTCAGTTTGATATTTTAAGTGCGAAAGGTACGGGAAAAGTAAAATTGCCAAAATAAAATTAATAATTTAATATTTATTCATTAATAAATTGAAAAGTAAAAAAGTGCAGTGACTATATGATCGTGACTGATAATAGGCAGACAAATAGTAATATGTAATGTGTATAATGTGAGTGATATTTAGATAAGAAACAGTAAATTTCATTTTCTTTATCATAGAAGAATTTGAATATTAAAAAAAAACTAAAAATAGAAAAAAGTTCCAAAAAGTCAAAAGTGCCAACAGTATTTATTACACGCGAACGAAGAGTCAATAAAAGAAAATTTAAAGAAATAAGTTTGCAGAAATAATGATAATATAATAATGGTTTAAGAATACTAAAATTACTAAAATTTAATTTGACTTTTAAAATGTACAAATTTTCGATTTTAATTTAATTTTATTTTAAAAGTAAATAATAATGCTTTGTTGTCTCCTAAGTCAATACATAAGATCTAATTAAATATAATAGAATTTATTTAAAATGATTTGTTTAGTATAACATATATATTATCTTTATGAATAAAAAAGTTTATTTATATTATTTAATTCTTCATTCCTAACTAGGCGTTTACACCAGACAGTTTATCTTCAAATACAACCCTGATTTACTAACACATACATACATTTGTCGTTTGTCTCCCAGCTGTCTATCAATTTTTCACAGACAGTAAGGAAGACAAATTTTTGGCATTTTTATAAAAATAAGTGCGATAATAATTGAAATATTTTGAAAATAAAAGAACATGAACAAAAACAAAATATGTGAACGGAAAACAAAAAGAACTCGATGGTTTTCATTCAAAATTTTACAACTGTTTTTGTAGTTGTCGGGACGTCTACGTCACACAGGCAAGTTTTCGGATTTTGACAATCAATACAGTCAACTGTCCCGTCATTTGTAAACGCAGGGTAACAGCAGAATTGACCACAATAGCTGTGTTCCTTTACTTACCTGAGGTTACCATTTTTAACCTGCAAAGCATTCCTTAACCCAGAAAAGTGGCAAAATTGGAAGCAATTTTTAAGAGAGTGAGTGTGGAGAGAGAGCAAAAATGGCTCTCTCTTCTACCACAGGCTACCAGCAAAATTTCTGCAGGTAAAAAATGTCAGAACTGATTTTTCGACTTTTGTTTGACGATTATTTCACAATGAAAAAGAAAGTGGACAAAAACAGAAGAAAAAGTCGAACGCTGACAAAACTAAATTAAAAACTGTGAAATAAAAGACGAAAATTGATGTTTTATGTTTCTTTTTGACATTGCTGCCAGATCTAACCATTTGCCCGTTCCTTTACTTTTCTGGTAAAAATGTTCATGAGATTTTGCGCAATTTTGACACTTTTCTCTTTTACCACCCTTACCATTAAAAAAGTAAAGGAACAAAACTAATATTTTTACATGGCGATAGATCACATTATTGGGCATTGTCACTATTCTATAGTAAAAGATGCAATATCTTTCAAACAATGTACCACACACTCAGTACTACTTAAGAGCGTCAACTTATTTGCCGCCTAAAGGTACTATAACCAGCAAGCATTTTCTATCGCCCATTAACCGAAGCAGTCACTCCCGGGCGATAGAAACACACATCCGCGATTTCGCATTCTAATTGATGTAGGCACACCGTTCGGGAAGAAATGAACCACGCACTCGTTTCCTCATAAATGTGTCTCATGCGTTGTCTTTGAAATAATCGCTGTAGTCCAGAGCCAAGAGTCACGATGGCGATATTTTTATGAGGAAACGAGGTTCATTTCTTCCCGAACGGGGTGCCTACATCAATTGCTGATGTGTGTTTCTATCGCCCGGGAGTGACTGCTTCGGGTAATGGGCGATAGAAAATGCCTGCTGGTATCGTGTCTGTGTGACTGTGTGTGTATATATGTTTTTGCGTGCGTGTGTATATGTAAACAAATGACGCAAAAAGCAAATGTAAATAAACTTCATTTGTTTCTAGGATTTCGTAAAACCAAATCATATAAGCTGTGTTCCTTTACTTACCTGAGGTTACCATTTTTAACCTGCAAAGCGTTCCTTAACCCCAAAAAGTGGTAAAACTGGCAGCAATATTTAAGAGAGGAGAGAGAGAGCACATATGCCTTTCTCTTTTACCAGACAAATTTCTGCAGGTAAAAAATGGCAGAACTGATTTTTCGACTTTTGTTTGACGATTATTTCACAATGAAGGAAAAAATGGACGCAAAACAGAAGAAAAAGTCGAACGCTGACAAAATTAAATTAAACGCTGTGAAATAAAATACGAAAATTGATTTTCTTTGTTTCTTTTTGATATTGCTACCAGATCTAACAATTTTTCCGTTCCTTTACTTTTCTGGTAAAAATGTTCATGAGAGAGCACCAAATCCTACATAAATAGTGGTGGTTGTGTGAATTCGAATCGTCGCTTTTCCTTTTTCACTTGCATCATTGACCATTAAGCTTGATTCCACCTGGGGGAGTTTGCCATTCTCCTACCAGGCGCGTCTTCCCGGGTGGCGGATGGGAAGGGGGTCACTGCAATGTGTGGAGTCGGAGCCGTCCTTGGGCAACCAAAGCCGGACCTACCAGGCGCGTCTTCCCGGGTGGCGAATGGGAAGGGGGTCACTGCAATGTGTGGAGTCGGAGCCGTCCTTGGGCAACCAAAGCTGGGCCCGACCCCGCACATCGTGGAGACCCTGGGGGTCTTCGGACTCCTCGTGGACCAAAAATTGGATCGGAGTAGTTCCCTTAAATAAATTAAGTAAAATGGGTAGAATGAACAGGAGAAATAAAGTTACGGTGCAGGGAGTTAAGGCCTGCGTACATAAGCTGCCTTGCCTGCTTACCTTGCTTACTTCTGATAAAAGAATAAAAAAGAAAAGGGCAACCCAGTTCGGAATTTCCTCGGCCTTCTTTATTCTTTTATTTTTATTATGTCAAAAATGAAGCACGGAAGCAAGGCAATCAGGCAGAGCAGCTTATGTACGCAGGCCTTTAATAACCCAGTACCGGCGGCAAGCGTTGGTGTGACCACAAGCCATGTGTCGTCGTAATCAAGCGATTGTGATCCGGCTGTGTTAGGTGTGGATGCCTTGGCACCTACAGCTGTACCTGTTACAAGTGACAAGTGCATCAATTCCAACCCCCAAAATAGATGACGACCCGGCAATTCAAACGGAACATGATTTAGCCAGGGCTGGTGAAAGCAAGTCTACGGCAGACAGGACCGCATTTGTGGGCGGGGACGACCTTCACGGGACCCTCAGAACTATTCATGACAGTTTAGAGAGGCAAAGTAGGAAACTTCTCGACCAGCTGGATAAGCTTGTGCCGGATGAGCATTGTGAGGACACACTCCCGGAGGAATTGTTATACAATCTGACCCTGACTGACGATGAGCTGGACACCACGGTGATCCCGGCCAAGTCTACACAGGAAGATTGCTGTGACTCTAACAAAGGGAGTGCGAGCCCTGATACCCAACCGAATGCAAGTCTGATTCCGACTGGTCCTGTGTCGGCACTTGCCGACAATAGGCTTCAAAGGCAGACGGCAACTGAAACGATGTCCGACGACGGGGAATCTAACGAAAGTTGCATCTGCACGAGAAGCATAGGATGCGAAGCACGACAAACGTGCTGTATCCTATCTCCGCAAGTTCGTAGGGAGAGATGCAAACTTTGTGGCACTTTACCATTTTACACTTTGTGAAAAGATAACAAGTAAAGAAAATTTGGAAAAAACATAGTTCGTTTGAAATACAAAAATTGAGTTTTCAAAAGTTTTGATAGAAATTGTTTTGAATTCGGAAAAATAATATCGAGAAGATTAGAAGCTAAATTTAAAAGTTAGATTTTTTTAAATTAAAAAAAAAATTGTTAACGCCATTTTCCAATTGACCAGATGAGCTCCATATAACCAAAATTCTTGGAAAATTATTGGAAAGAAAGGAGCTTCATATAATCAAACTTCCGTTGTACCTCCTCATCAATAATCTGGCGGATTAATTCAAAGAAGACTATCCGTTCTTTTAAGCTGTAAGCTTCTGGGGAAATCTTATATTCAAATTATACGCTTTCCAAAGGACTAACGTATTAGAATTGGCAAATCATTGAAGTTAGCAACACAATGCAATATTCGATTTATGCGCTAAATGGTAATTTATAAATCTTATGGAAAATAATTACATCATTGAGCCGAAAGATTCCTGGATTTTTTATAATAACCATCAATTTCAACTAGAGATGTAATTTGTATAAGAATTAATTGCAATTATTGAAGTAACGTTTTGTGCAACGCTATTGGAGAATTTGGACATTTATTACCCTAGTATTAAGAAAATTGCAAACCATTACCACATTTAATTTCTTATTGATACTCATTGTTATTAGAATCGACATCTTATTATCATATTTACGATGCAGCGATCGCTTCATGGCAGAAGAAGATAACAAGTAAGTTAATCTCATACTTGTGGTCGAAAGAGTGCATGAACACAGCTATTGTAAATAATAACACATATCGATAACACTTTGATAACGATAAGTGTACATATATTTGTAATCGATTAGTTTGTAAGCATTAGTGTAGAGACATGATTGTGAAATAAATGAGACGGCACACTCAGTTCGTGTGTAGCAGTCAAAGAGATAAGTCGACTATAACTTCAGGTGTGACAAGAACCGCGCAACAACGCAAATTGTGAAATTCAAGCCAACCGACGAACAAAGTGTACTACGCATTAACTGAAAAGAAAATTATACATGGTTTTCTAACTAAAAGTATAAAACAAATTAAATCAAAACTGAGGAACTGATTGAACTGAGGCTAAAATCAAAAGAACGAAAAAACTAAATTAAAGTGCTTCTTGTTTAATAAAAAATTAACAAAAGCCAACAGAAAAGAACGCAAAATTAATTTGAAGTGAATTTGTTCAACGAAAGTCTATTACAATGGATCAGTTAAAAGCCCATTTAAAGCAAATGGGGGTGAGTTTTCCAGAAACATCATCTGCCCAGCAACAACAACAGGCCAACGTGGCAAACAGCGAGCAAGCACAAACAGACATGCAGCAACAAAGTTTGGCGGACGTGCCAAACAGAAAGCAAGCCCAAGCACAGCCACAACAACAACAACAACGGTCGATGAGTACAATGCAAAAAGGCGATACTGTGAATAAAGAAAAAAGTTGGAAAACAGACTACGCGCTTTGCAGTTGGAAAAAGAAGTTGATAGAATGGAAGCGCAAAAAGTTAATAAAAGTTTGATGGCGTTTACAGAATTAGAGGGGGCACTCCCCAAATTTACCGGTGACGATGACCAAGAGGTAACAAAATGGGTCGAGGAATTTGAGCGAGTGACCAATGTTGTGGGCTGTGCTGAAGCCGAAAAATTCATATATGCACGCCGGTTGCTGGATGGCAGTGCAAAAATATTCTTGCGCAGCGCGAAGGCCGAGAATTGGGTGGCCTTGAAAGAAGAGTTGTGTGTGGAATTCCACAAAGAGGTTGGAATCAAAGAAATTCTACGTCAGTTGGGCAACCGTAAGTGGAAAAAGGGCCAAGAAAGTCTACATAGATATGCCCTAGTGATGCAGGAGTTGAGCAAGGGTGCGCCGATTACGCAAGCGGAATTAGTGGAGTTTATAACAGAAGGAATGCAAGACAAATCGATGGCGGCCTTGGTCTTCCTAAACGTAGCCACGGTAGTGGATTTCAAGAAAATGATTCCGAAATACGAAAAAATGGTCGCCGAGAGATCACAACGGCAGGTGAAAGTTACAGCGGTAGAGAAGGTGTTCCCAGAGGTACGCTGTTTTAATTGTCAGGGTATTGGCCATTACTCCAACGTGTGCAAGAAGCCCCAAAGACCAATGCGGGCATGTTTTAAGTGTGGTCGGACTTCAGAATGAATTGCCCACTCCGGGCGGTAGCAGCGGCAGCAGAAGAAGACGAATTGGACTGGAATGTACAGGTAAGAGTAGCTTTGGGTCCAAATCCGTTCAGGTCTAAATTTTGTTTCATCTCTTCTCTGATCGATACCGGTAGCCCATGTAGCTTTATTAATCGGTCGGTCATTAGGTCCCTGTGTCCCGATTATAGGTCAACAGAAGGAACAGTGTCTCAACTACGAGGGTTAAGCGGAGAAAAATTGAAAGTGTACGGGAAAGTAGAAGCAACTGTAGATTTTAATAATAGGATAAGAAAAGTTACTTTTAATATATTAGAAGATAAGGCCCCTTGTACGCTAGTACTGGGAAGAGACTTTATTAAACTATTTTCGATTGTTTTGTGCGTAAAAGGGGGACCGGACCCCAATGAATCATGTACATCCGGCCTGAATTTTATTAATTTACTTTTGAATACAAACCCAAATCATGAATTGAAAAAAGGGTTAATAAAACCAATTAAAACAAAGCAAAAGTTGTGTGATGTTCTTAATAATGTCAACGAGAAGGTGGGTAAGGAAAGAATTGGGAAGGAGGAAAAATTTAATCCCGAGAGGGAAGTGGGTTTACGGGAAAAGGTACAAGGGAAGGGTATGGTGTATGAAGTACAGAAGGAAGAGAGAAAGGTGAGCAAAAACGTAAACAGTTTACAAGTAGTGCGTATGGAAAATGATAAAGAAGGAAAGGTAAATAAAAGTGTGAATGATTTAAAAGAAATATGCGTGAATATTGAGCATAAAGGGATAAAGGAAAATTCGAATGATTTACAAATGGTATGTGCGGATGTTGAGAATGAGGAAGAAGGGTGGGATATTAACCCACAGCTGAGTAGGTATGAAAGAGAAAATATGAGTAAGATAATTAAAGAGAATTATTTTGAAAAAGTGGAAAGAGAACCAAAAGCCTCAGACTTTAGGGCTTCTATCTTAGTGACTTCGGGGAATACAACACATTGTTCGCCAAGACGGCTCTCCTTTGCAGAAAAGCAAGAGGTGGGGAAAATTATAGCAGACCTTTTGGGAAAAGGAATTATACGCCCAAGCAACTCCCCTTATGCATCCCCAATAGTGTTGACAAAAAAGAAAAGTGGGGAAACTAGGATGTGCGTCGATTATAGGGCCTTAAACAAAAACATAGTGCGGGATAATTACCCCCTACCCCTAATTGAGGATTGCTTGGAGTATTTAGGCGGAAAGTCGTGGTTTACTATTATGGATCTAAAGTCAGGTTTCTACCATGTTAGGTTGGATGAAGATTCTATTAAGTATACGTCTTTCGTAGTGCCAAATGGTCAATACGAATTTTTGAGATTGCCATTTGGGTTGAAGAATGGGCCAGCTGTGTTCCAAAGGTTTATTGCGGGAATTTTCCACGACTTTTTGGAAAAGAATGAGATGGTCATCTACATGGATGACATTGTGATAGCTTCGCGAACTTTAAGAGAACATGTGGAACTATTGGGAAGAGTAATGGACCGATTGGCCTCTTATGGACTAAAGTTGAAAATCCAAAAGTGTAAATTTGCGTATACCCAGATTGAATATTTGGGATACAAGGTTTCTCGTAAGGGCATTGAGCCATCAGATGGTCATGTGGAGGCAATAAAAAATTACCCAATGCCGAAAAACATTAGGGAGGTGCAGGCATTTTTGGGATTGTGCTCTTATTTCCGAAAATTTGTGAAGGGATTTTCTTTGATAGCGAAGCCGTTGTATGAATTGACGAAGGATGGGGTCAAATTCCAAATTTCAGACGAATGCAGGGAGGCATTCGAAACATTGAAACAACATTTAACATCTAGTCCAGTGCTGGCGATATATAGCCCAAGTAGAGAAACAGAACTGCACTGTGACGCAAGTGCGTCGGGATTTGGGTCGGTTTTAATGCAGAAGCAAGACGATGGCGTGTTACATCCGGTGGCTTACTTCTCTAAGAGAACCACGGATGCTGAATCGAGGTACCACAGTTTTGAGTTGGAAACATTAGCCATTATTTATTCTCTCAGAAGATTTAGGGCATATTTGGAGGGAATAAAGTTCAAAATATTAACGGACTGCAATTCACTTACTCTGACGTTAGCTAAAAGAAATATTAACAGCCGAATAGCGAGGTGGGCATTGGAGTTAGAAAACTATAGTTATGTTATTGGACACATACCAGGGACAAAGATGGGTCATGTAGATGCACTATCTAGAGTACACCAAGATAATGACAAAGTAGTGGCGACTATAGAGATAGAAGACATAGATTTTCAACTATGTGCAGCCCAGGCGAGGGACAAAGAAATAGCAGAATTGAAAGCGAAATTGGAACAAGGCGAAGTAAACGGATATGACATGGTGAATGGTGTAGTGTACAGGAAACTGAATGAAGGTTTGAGATTTTTCGTTCCCAAAGACATGGAAGTAGAAGTAATTAGAAACATACATGAAAGTGTAGGCCATATGGGGGTTGATAAATGTTACCTAAAAATGAGAGAACACTACTGGTTTCCGAATATGAAGGAAAAGATAGATCAATTTAAAAAGATTTGTATAAAATGCCTTATGTATTCCGCACCCCATCGACCAAATGCGAGGGCATTACACAACATACCAAAAGAACCTAAGCCATTCCACACGATTCATTTGGACCATCTGGGACCCTTGCCATCGTTACAGAATAAAAGAAAGCACATTTTGGTAGTTATTGATGCATTTACGAAGTTTGTTAGGCTGTATCCTGTTTTGACAACAAGTACGAAAGAAGTTAATGCGGCTTTGATGAAATATTTCGATTATTATAGTAGGCCGGTACGGTGCATTACAGATAGGGGAAGTTGTTTCACCTCAAAGGAATTCGAGGATTTTCTCAAGGAGAAAAACATTGACCACGTAAAGGTTGCTGTCCACTCGCCCCAGGCTAATGGTCAGGTCGAGCGGGTGAACAGGACCTTGGTGGGAATGTTGGCTAAACTTAGTGAGCCTGTAGCACATGCCGATTGGGTGAAGCAACTTAGCAAAATAGAGTTTGCATTCAATAATACGGTGAATAGGTCTATAGGGGACACCCCAAGCAGAGTTTTATTTGGAGTGAAACAAAGAGGGGAGATAGTGGATAAATTGTCTGAGTACCTAGAGGAGAACCTTTCGGGCCCGGGGGGGGGGGGGGGGGGGTATCAAGGAGATTAGAGACAAAGCTGAAGTAGCTATTGCGAGGGCGCAAAAATACAGTGAAAAGAGATCGGAAGAGAAGGGCATTAAGGTTAATTCTTTTAAAGCGGGTGACTTCGTGGTGATAAAGAATGTGGACACCACAGTGGGGGTAAATAAAAAATTGATCCCGAAGTTCAAGGGACCCTATGTGGTGCATAAGGTGTTACCACATGATCGGTATGTGGTCAGAGATATAGAGAATTGCCAGATCACTCAAATACCCTATGACGGTGTGATCGAGGCCTGCAATATGCGATTATGGAAAACGGATGACCCCGGTAACGGGACCCAGGGCTGCTCTGCCTAGTAGTGTATATAGTTGTAGTTAATTGTACATAGTAGTAGATTAAGTAGCATAAGTATGTAGTCCCTAGTTTAAGTATACTTTACCTTCATTGATTTAAAACTTAACCCCATGTGACCGGGGCGGTCACAATTATCAGGTTGGCCGAGCTGTGGTCGAAAGAGTGCATGAACACAGCTATTGTAAATAATAACACATATCGATAACACTTTGATAACGATAAATGTACATATATTTGTAATCGACTAGTTTGTAAGCATTAGTGTAGAGACATGATTGTGAAATAAATGAGACGGCACACTCAGTTCGTGTGTAGCAGTCAAAGAGATAAGTCGACTATATACTTTATACATTAAATCTAACGATCTCACACTATACACTAAAATAACATAATTTTCCATTTAACATTATTCTTAAATATATTAATCCTAAAGACCACCATCTGTGGCATTGACATATTCTTAATCATATCCACTTTGCTTTGTTTCGTATATACTCAGAAGAATATAAATTAGAAGCTAAATTTAAAAGTTAGATTTTTTTAAATTAAAAAAAAAAATTGTGAACGCCATTTTCCAATTGACCATATGAGCTCCATATAACCAAAATTCTTGGAAAATTATTGGAAAGAAAGGAGCTTCATATAATCAAACTTCCGTTGTACCTCCTCATCAATAATCTGGCGGATTAATTCAAAGAAGACTATCCGTTCTTTTAAGCTGTAAGCTTCTGGGGAAATCTTATATTCAAATTATACGCTTTCCAAAGGACTAACGTATTAGAATTGGCAAATCATTGAAGTTAGCAACACAATGCAATATTCGATTTATGCGCTAAATGGTAATTTATAAATCTTATGGAAAATAATTACATCATTGAGCCGAAAGATTCCTGGATTTTTTATAATAACCATCAATTTCAACTAGAGATGTAATTTGTATAAGAATTAATTGCAATTATTGAAGTAACGTTTTGTGCAACGCTATTGGAGAATTTGGACATTTATTACCCTAGTATTAAGAAAATTGCAAACCATTACCACATTTAATTTCTTATTGATACTCATTGTTATTAGAATCGACATCTTATTATCATATTTACGATGCAGCGATCGCTTCATGGCAGAAGAAGATAACAAGTAAGTTAATCTCATACTTTATACATTAAATCTAACGATCTCACACTATACACTAAAATAACATAATTTTCCATTTAACATTATTCTTAAATATATTAATCCTAAAGACCACCATCTGTGGCATTGACATATTCTTAATCATATCCACTTTGCTTTGTTTCGTATATACTCAGAAGAATATAAATTGTATTGTTAATAATGAAATCTAACTAAATACCGGTTTAATATTGATGAAACATAAGGAAATCTGGGTAAGCATGACCACGTAATATGTCGACGTCCTTTCGTTCCTACTTTCTTTATCTCCCACTATATAAATTATCTATCTTCTTTAAAATAAGTTATGTAACCGGCAGTCCAAAAAACCCTCCCATTTTCCCTGAGCAAAGCCGGAAATGAGTTAATTGCAATTTGGCGCCCAACGTGGGGCACAGCATCTTTAAACATTGGTCATTTACATCTATACCACACATTTGTACTTATACAGAATGTTGTGCCTCACATTTTCAATCGAATTGCTCTTTTGAATTTTGGAATTGCAATTTTGGCAGTATGTCAACTTTGACCAAATTCAATAAGCAAATCGATAATCCTGATTTTCGTTGATTTGGAACATTGGAATGATGTCTTAAACACATTCTTAGCCAATCAATCAGAATAAAGGAACAGCAAGTTTTGTGCTTTGAGATTTTATAGTTTGGATCTGATTTCAAAATATACTTAAGCATATATATTAACACATCATTTTCAAACACACGCCAGCATGTCGATGAACTGGCGTTCATCTGACACCAGTCTTCAAGTACAATGAATTCCCACAGTAAGACACTTGACTGTAATAATGCCAAGCAGACAAAATAATTAAAATAATAAAATGTAATAAGAAACCGAATAAAACTAAAGAATAAACTAAAGAATAAGAAACGTTAGCTTATGCAAAATGTTTGTTACCTTCTTTGTGGAAATAATGAATTGTTAATTAAGAAATGTTAATCTAAGCAAAATGAAAGTTTTGTAAAATAATTTTTTGGAAATAAAGTTCAGTTCATTAATCAAACTCAAGTAAAACGGTTCTATTTAATTATAAACCGCTTAACTGGCGCCCAACAAAAAAGGAGCCCAAAGGCTCCGAAAAATGTCAAAAAGGACCCCATAGGCTCCAAAGACATCTAAGGACCCCTTACGCCCATCGATAAATAAGAACCCCACAGGCTTCATCAAGGACCTCATAAGCTCCGAAAATCTTTGGCAAGAACCCCATACGCCTATCGATAAATAAGAACCCCACAGGCTTCAAGGACCTCATAAGCTCCGAAAATCTTTGGCAAGAACCAGCATACGCCCATCGGCAATTAAGGACCCCATAGGATCCACTTCAAACAACCAGCAGACCAAGTCGAGGACAGGCTGCCGTGCCGTGTCCACTCCAAAGTACAGAGGGAAATGGAAAAAATGTGGACCTCCACATTGGCTGTGGTGTGAGTATTAAGTGTTAAGGAATTAAAAAAAAATTGAAACTGTTCAAGTGAATTATTTACATACGAAAAATTAAAGAAATAATGAGTTAATTAACTACAGAAAGATAAAAGAATTTTGAAAACGTATAAATTAAATGAGAAAAATTTAATTAATTTTCTAAGAGATATTTAACTATTGAAAATTTTCAAGTGAAGAAAGTTTAAAGAAATAATGAAATAATTAACTATAAAAAGAAAAAATAAATTTGAAAACGAATTTATTTAAGTGGGAACAATTTAATTCATTTAACTATTGAAATTTTTCAAGTGAATTATTTGAATAAGAAAGTGTAAAGAAATATTGAAATAATTACTTATAATTTTTTTTTTTTTTGAAAACATATTAATTAAGTGAGAAAATTTTAATTATTTTTTTAAGAAATAATTAACCATAAATAGAATTTCCCATATTTTTAACCGAACGAGGACGCTCGGTATTTAGGGGGGAGGTATTAACACATCATTTTCAAACACACGCCAGCATGTCGATGAACTGGCGTTCATCTGTAAATTAAATGAGAAAAATTTAATTAATTTTCTAAGAGATATTTAACTATTGAAAATTTTCAAGTGAAGAAAGTTTAAAGAAATAATGAAATAATTAACTATAAAAAGAAAAAATAAATTTGAAAACGAATTTATTTAAGTGGGAACAATTTAATTCATTTAACTATTGAAATTTTTCAAGTGAATTATTTGAATAAGAAAGTGTAAAGAAATATTGAAATAATTACTTATAATTTTTTTTTTTGAAAACATATTAATTAAGTGAGAAAATTTTAATTATTTTTTTAAGAAATAATTAACCATAAAAGAAAAAATAATTTTGAAAACGTATTAATTAAGTGAGAAATATAATCTGAAGAGAAAAATCTTTTGAATCAATCTTAATTCTGAAAACGTATTAACTAAGTGAGAAAAATAACCTGAAGGAAAAAATCTTTTGAAGCAATCTTTTGAAGTATTAACGTTAAATTTTGCGAAGTGAACATAGATTTTTTTTCGTTGAACCCACCATGTCTAATCCGGCCGCAAACTTAATTAGACCCCCGGTTATTAACATTCCTAATACGGAAGAGCAAAACAGACAGTTGCAAGAAACTATTACACGGATCTGCGCCGAACAGTGTCAAATTGTCATTAGGCAATATCTTAGTCCTAGTGCTGACATTTCTGGCACAGATCAAGTAATAGAGGCTAGGTATGGAAATGATCTTTCGGACCTGGACAAGGTCCGGGGCGTAGTCCGAAGTTTAATGGTTTTAGGTTTCATTGTTTCTGATCGCGGAATAAAAACAAACCCAGATAGAGTAGAAGCCATTAACAATTACCCTATTCATAAAACGTTAAAGGACCTAAGATCTTTCCTTGGAATGTCCAACTTTTACAGATGATTTATTCGGGATTATGCTAAGATTGCAAAACCCCTGACAATCCTTCTGCGAGGGGAGAATGGCAGAGCCTCAAAAATTCGCTTCCAGTAAAATTAAAATAACTCTTACTGAGGAAGCAATTGACGCATTTAAAAAATTTAAATAATTTCTTATGTCAGAGGATGTCCTGTTAGCAAATCCGGACTTTAATTAAGAATTTCACTTGACCACTGACGCTTCTAACTACGCCATTGGCGCAGTACTGTCTCAAGATGACCAACCTATTATTTTTTGTCCCGTACACTTTAGAAAGCTGATGAACACTATGCGACTAATGAAAAAGAAATGCTCGCAATTGCTTTGACTTTAAAGGAGCTCCGGAATCACCTGTATGGTTCTTCCAAAATGAAAATTTACACAGACCACTTACCGCTTACATATTCATTAAATAATAAAAATTCGAACTATAAATTGAAAAGATGGAAAGCCTTCCTAGAAGATTATAAATATGAACTTCTGTACAAACCTGGGAAAACTAATGTCGTTGCCGACGCGTTATCCAGGTCCCCAGAAGTTTCACAAGACTGTTCTAAGACAGACACGGACCATTATAACAAAATCTCTAATCAAAATCATATTTCACAAGGGAACTCTATGACTTCCACACAACATAGTGATGAAAGCTCTTCTCACAACTCCATTCAAATTACTGACGTGCCAATAAATGCCTTCAAAAATCAGATTATTTTGTCATCTGAAGGAGAAAGTCCTTCCTACAATTTTGAAATTGTTTTCCCAACAACCCATCGACATATAATAAATGAACCAAATATTACAACGGACAATCTCACTGAACTTTTAAAGAAGTATTTGAATCCATCGGTTACGAATTGTATTAAAACTACAGATAATATTTTTGGACAACTACAGGAAATATTTCGCGATAACATTTCGCAATATAAACTAAAATATTCTAGGACGATAGTAATTGACCTCAAGACAATAGACGAACAAGAAGAAGTAATTATAAATGAACATAACAGAGCACACAGAAATAGCGTCGAAAACAGGACTCAAATTTTGAAAAAATACTACTTTCAGGAAATGCACTCAAAAATCAAAAAAAAATGTCAAGACCTGCAAAATATGTAACGAGCATAAATATGATAGACACCCGAATAAAATTGAATTTGGAGAAATGCCAATACCACAATTTCCAGGAGAAATCGTTCATATTGACATCTATTTAACGGAAAAGAAACCAATACTTTTCGAAATCGATAAATTTTCCGAATACGCCCAAGTAAAGGTACTTAATTCCAGAGCAGCGGTTGACGTTAAAGAACCACTCAGAGAAATTCTTTTGTCTTTCGGTATGCCAAAGATAATTGTCATTGATAACGAGAAATCGTTCAATTCAAATGCGATAATTTTCATGCTTGAAAATCAATATAATGTCAAGGTACTTAAATTCCACCCTATAGTAGTAGTGTAAACGGACAGATTGAAAGATTTCACTCAACCTTGGCAAAAATAATGCATTGTTTTAAAACTGAAAACACTCATAACACATTCTCAGAGCTATTGCATAGATCAGATTATGAGTATAATAATTCAATCCATTCCAAAAATAACATTAGTAATTGACAATATTTTTTGATTTTTTTGATTTCATGACATTTTTTAAATTGACAATGGGAGACGTACAGATATTCGATTACACTAATGCACAAATTGTGACAGTGGACGCTAGAATGACTAAATTACAAACTGGAACCTTTAAATTGAATCACATCATCGATATCGACAAATATCAGTCATTAATTGATAGTATGAAAATGAGGGTAGATAGGAATGTTAGTAGCAGCCATCACCTCCGACCTTTCATTATTTACGAATTGACTGAATTACAGGCCTACTTGGACAGACTAAAACCTAAGACCAAAAGATCCCTGAATTTCATAGGAACGGCATGGAAATGGATCGCGAGAAACCCCGATCATGACGACTTTGAGATACTTAAGAAAAAATCTGACGAACTATTGGCCAATAACGATAGACAGATCGTTGTTAATAAGCTATCTTTGGAAAAAATAAATGAATTAGTTGCAACTACTAACAATATTTTGAAAGTGGAAACTTCAATGAAACGCACAAAAATCAAATGACTCAAACATTTAAAATGAGAATTGATTAAAAACCGAAATTGTAAATGTTCAATACGCCAAACACTGGGCAAAAGTCGGAGTGGTAAACTCATTTATTCTGTCTTCAGATGAAGTGAATATTGTAAAAGACATAATAAATGATGAACTAATTCCGTTCGTGAATGTAGAGCAAGTTTTCGAATTTGCAGAGATAAAGATTGCTTCAAATAAAAATTCGATTGTTTACATTATTAGTATTCCCACTACAGAAAGAACTTCATGTAACAAACTACTCGTATTAATAAAACCAGTCAAATTCGGCAAACTAGTTGACAGAATAAATTTTGAAAATGTAATAATCTGTAACAAAATAATTTTTGGTATCATAAAAAAATTGTAAAACCTATAATGATATCACGATTTGTAAAAGAACAGAATTAGAACAAATTTATAACACCTGCTTGGCAAATTTAATAAAGAGCAAACAGTCTAACTGCAGTGTCGTTGATAATAGAAATATTCCTACAATAGAGGAATTAACACCAGGAGTAATTCTTTTAAATCAATTCAATGGGACAGTTCATGTTAATCAAGAACCTAGAAACCTTTCTGGTACTTATGTGTTAAAATTTCACAACTCCACCACTAAAATATTGGATAAAACATAAGATCACCTGGGATAAATAGAATTTCCCATATTTTTAACCGAACGAGGACGCTCGGTATTTAGGGGGGAGGTATTAACACATCATTTTCAAACACACGCCAGCATGTCGATGAACTGGCGTTCATCTGACAACAGTCTTCAAGTACAATGAATTCCCACAGTAAGACACTTGACTGCAATAATGCCAAGCAGACAAAATAATCAAAATAATAAAATGTAATAAGAAACCAAATAAAACTAAAGAATAAACTAAAGAATAAGGAACGTTAGCTTAAGCAAAATGTTTGTTACCTTCTTTGTGGAAATAATGAATTGTTAATTAAGAAATGTTAATCTAAGCAAAATGAAAGTTTTGTAAAATAATTTTTTGGAAATAAAGTTCAGTTCATTAATCAAACTCAAGTAAAACGGTTCTATTTAATTATAAACCGCTTAACTTATATTCTTGGTAATACTTTTGGTCATAAGTTAAAGAATGTATTAGGAACTAACATTATTTTAGGTCTTGTGGTTGTGTTTCCCGATAACCTTATGGAGTAGTCAACGTAAACGATTTGAATTAAAACTACTATCGTATATTGTATAACTTGTTTGTCGATACATTTTGTTGTTTTTAATTTACAAATTCAAATATGTCTTTGGTCCGAATCCGAAATGCGAGCAGAACTGCTAATTTAATTGAGTATTCAGATATTGAAGAGGAGATTCAACCGGAAGAAAGAAAAATTGAGGAAGTTATAGTTATATCAGGAGT
This sequence comes from Musca autumnalis, assembly GCF_047663935.1. Lineage (NCBI taxonomy): Eukaryota > Metazoa > Arthropoda > Insecta > Diptera > Muscidae > Musca > Musca autumnalis. The sequence continues at coordinate 97,318,831 of NW_027411755.1, read as the reverse complement.
TAGGATCACACAACATATGTACGTCATGAAGCTGAGATAAATCGTCAGATTACAGAGGAACAACCTGATACTCGTACGGTAATGTAAATAGTGATCAATATATATAACAAGCTAGAAGATTTTGAAACCAAAAATGTTGGTGTATTTCATGTCAAATAGATTTGGTGAAGTACACATAATCTTTTTTTTTCTTTTTTTTTTAATGCCTGATGTAATTTGTGGCACTTTACCATTTTACACTTTGTGAAAAGATAACAAGTAAAGAAAATTTGGAAAAAAAACATAGTTCGTTTGAAATATAAAAATTGAGTTTTCAAAAGTTTTGATAGAAATTGTTTTGAATTCGGAAAAATAATATCGAGAAGATTAGAAGCTAAATTTAAAAGTTAGATTTTTTTAAATTAAAAAAAAAAAAAAAATTGTGAACGCCATTTTCCAATTGACCAGATGAGCTCCATATAACCAAAATTCTTGGAAAATTATTGGAAAGAAAGGAGCTTCATATAATCAAACTTCCGTTGTACCTCCTCATCAATAATCTGGCGGATTAATTCAAAGAAGACTATCCGTTCTTTTAAGCTGTAAGCTTCTGGGGAAATCTTATATTCAAATTATACGCTTTCCAAAGGACTAACGTATTAGAATTGGCAAATCATTGAAGTTAGCAACACAATGCAATATTCGATTTATGCGCTAAATGGTAATTTATAAATTAGTCCGGTCAAAATAGACATTGAAATAGCAAAAATTCCCACAAAGCTGAATTTTGGTGGAGAGCTAGGGTTTGCCATTAAAAGCAACGTCCTGAAAGTCCCCATCGATCCCATGTGTGCAAAAAAAATTATTCGGGGTCAAAGGTCAAAATTTAAGGGTTTTTAGGTTGTCGGATTTATTTTTTGAAAACGGCTGATCTAATCAAAAAGTGACTAAAGTAAATATTATAGACAGAAAAATTATCTACAAGTTTGACCCTTATAATTTTTTTCTTAGAAGGAACCATTCTTGAGATATAGCTGTTCTAAAAAACACATGATTTTTATGCACTTATAAGGGAAATATGCACATATTTAGACGAACCGGCTAAAATAAGCGAAGTAATCGGGTCTGCCCCCCCAAAAAATATATATTTTCTTGAAGAGCGAAATTATAGCTATCTTCTAAAAAAAATTCCAACAAATTCGGAGTGTGTTTAGTAAAGTTATTCAATGTTAGAGTCATTTTATGCAAAAATAGCCCATTTAACCCACATGTATAATCGAAAGCCCAACGGGAACGACCCCAACGAAAACTCTCCGATTTTTTTCAAGTTTTGTCCAAAGGTAGGGTTTGTTGCGCTGATTACGGAAATGTATAATTTTCAACGGTTGCGGATCCGGTTCGCCGGTTATTCGACCCGAAAGGGCAAATTTAAAAACCGGTTTAGACCCGGTTCTACTGAACCGATTACTGCAAAGTGGATATCGTTTGAAAGCTTACGGAAGTATCTAACACATAGTGTCGTTATTTAACCGGTTCGCCTCATAATGTACTTACGCGGCTAATTTTTTATTTGACCTTTAGATCGCGATATCTCGAAAATGGTAAGTCTTTTTTAAGAATCATAAAGACCACTCTTGTAGATAATTATTGAATCTACAACTTTTACTTTAGCCGGCTCTTGCTAAGTCCTACCGTTTTTTAGAAAATTTTAATAAACTGAATAATGCCTCCAAAAATGACCTTTGACGCCGAATAACTGGTTTTGCACACATGGGATCGATGGGGACTTTTAGGACGTTGCTTCTAATGGCCAACCCTAGCTCTCCACCAAAATTCAGCTTTGTGGGAATTTTTGCTATTTCCCCCTTATACGCATGTCTATTTTGACCGGACTAAATCTTATGGAAAATAATTACATCATTGAGCCGAAAGATTCCTGGATTTTTTATAATAACCATCAATTTCAACTAGAGATGTAATTTGTATAAGAATTAATTGCAATTATTGAAGTAACGTTTTGTGCAACGCTATTGGAGAATTTGGACATTTATTACCCTAGTATTAAGAAAATTGCAAACCATTACCACATTTAATTTCTTATTGATACTCATTGTTATTAGTATCGACATCTTATTATCATATCTACGATGCAGCGATCGCTTCATGGCAGAAGAAGATAACAAGTAAGTTAATCTCATACTTTATACATTAAATCTAACGATCTCACACTATACACTAAAATAACATAATTTTCCATTTAACATTATTTTTAAATATATTAATCCTAAAGACCACCATCTGTAGCATTGACATATTCTTAATCATATCCACTTTGCATTGTTTCGTATATACTCAGAAGAATATAAATTTTATTGTTAATAATGAAATCTAACTAAATACCGGTTTAATATTGATGAAACATAAGGAAATCTGGGTAAGCATGACCACGTAATATGTCGACGTCCTTTCGTTCCTACTTTCTTTATCTCCCTCTATATAAATTATCTATCTTCTTTAAAATAAGTTATGTAACCGGCAGTCCAAAAAACCCTCCCATTTTCCCTGAGCAAAGCCGGAAATGAGTTTAGGACAGCGGTTTCGTTACAACTTGCATTCGGCGAGGGAGGTCCACCTCATCAGGGGTAAGGTGAAATTCATAAGGAAGTTCGAGAGAACTTATACGCGTGAATTTCATCGCGAGCTCCAGGTGGAAAGGATCTTCCTCCCGGATAAAGTAGTGGAGCCGGCTAAGCCTACTGCCTCTGGCAAATGTGCTGCGCCGAAACCTGTTCAGAAGCTTAACCCGAACCGACAGGTAAAGGAAAAGGCTAATGAGTGCACCCCCAATCCTACGGGCACCCCTAGTGATGACCGATCGGTAAAGGACTCTGCCTCAAAACCCGATTCTGCTCCGAAAGGCAAGGGTGAAGGGTCTGGAAATGCTGGTCTCAATAGGAAGATGGTTAGGCCAGCTAAGGAAACATTGTCTTTGGAGGAACGAACAATGCACCGCAGCATAAATCTGTGAAGCGCGTTCGTTCCTCCGAGGGTCCCCAGCCTTCACCTAAGTAGACGATGACTTCTCAGCTGGTTGAACCATCAACCTCGTATGCGGCGGCTGTTGATCGTACAACCAAGGGGAAGCAACTGAGTACAGAGAAGGCATCCACCTCCTCTGGAAAAGTTAACCCCAAGGCGCACGGTCAAGGACGCAAGAAGCCGTACAGTAGACCGGTTACAGTGGCAGATGATAAAGACCTTCATTTGGCAATCATCGACAGAGCTGACCCAAATGGTAGAATCAGCGACAGTCACTGGTTGCTTTGCCATAGTTTCTGGACCGGAAGATCAGGAAGACCGACAATTTGGCAGCGCCTTCTTACGAAAGGGTGTCAAGATTATTAACTGTCTGAACAAGAAGTCACGAGATTTTCTTGTGCGGACAGTTGAGGGCTTTGGCGCTTTGTGGGAAGGATCTGATCTTGCGGCGGTCTCCCTATCCGGTATTCCGTCCAGGAAGATTCTTTCAGCGTGGATTTCCCCACCTACTGTGGGCAAGGAGCTCCTGCTGAAAATGCTGAGATTGCAAAATCCCAACCTCACTACGTCGGGCTGGACTGTAGTAAGTCTAGCACCCTGTGACGAGGATGGTGGTTTGGTTGCAACCTAGTTTAGGGTCGTTGTCTTGGTAGTTTATATTGCAAATTTTTTTTTGAATTTTTAGGATCAGTTAACCCAAATTTCTTGACGCTTTTGGTCGAATCGTTTTTAAAACATCCAAATAAACCTCCTCTGTCATTTTTTCTCCAAAATTAGGATGTTACCAACGCCTCTGCTTGATATGCAACCCCATTGCCATAACTGGCAGCTTTCCGAACTTTACGGTATGCATTAAATTTTTAGTTTTCCAGGGCTGTGAGTGGTTTTTGCCATACTTTTTGGGGTCCATCGTGATAGAATAATTATGTTATAATTCTGCTCGTATCATCAGAAAATATAACGCCATCCCAAGACTTGTCGAAATGAAATGTTCTCAATAGCAAATAGCAATTTTGTGGGAGGGCAGTGGATATTTCCTAGTCACTCGTGATGAATACTTGTTGTTATGTAGCACTTTCCTGACTTTTTCGTGTGACACACTTACTCCAAAATCGTTTTTTTTATGGAAGAACCAATTTTCTGATGCTGGTTTGGAGTCTATCGTTGGTTTATTTGATTTTCCTTCTTTCAATTTGTGGGGTCACTGTATTTGTTTGTCATGTGGCGAATATAACTTAAGCGTTCCTTCTCCCTCGGTGCGGTATGTGATGTTGTACAACTTTCGCAGCTAAAAAGATGATTTCAGCGATTTCTCGGACCGGTTTCCCATTTTTATACCCCCCACCATAATATCGAGGGTGTAATTAAATTTGTCATTTCGTTTATAACACATCGAAATATTCGTCGGAGATCCTATAAAGTATGTATGTATATTCTAGATCAGGGTAAAATTCTAAGTCGATATAACCATGTTCGTCCGTCCGTCTGTTGAAATCAAGATACAGCTCGCAATTTTTAATATAGAGCTTTGTAATTTGCTATAGACGTTTCTATTACTCCTAGGATTTTTTGTATTGCAAATGGGCAATATCGGTTCATAGAACGGTACCACCCGATTTTCGGTATTTTGAAGGTTTTAGCTGCATTAGCACCGAAATAGCTGAAATTTTTTATTTACATCCAGTTTCTGTATGTCGAAAGAAGAATGTGTGCGAATGAAACACGCCCGAACTTTACAGCTTGTTTCTGCATGTCGAAACGAAAAAGTGTGCGAATGAAACACGTCCAAACTTTAGTTTTCGAAATATGTTTACCTCTGCTTTTTCTTCAAAACAAAAAACAAATTTGAAAAACACACACGAGTTTGGAAGTATTCTTTCTTTCTTTCGACATACAGAAACAGGCAGTTAGTTTTCGATATAATTTTACCTTTGCTTTTGCTTCAAAACAAACAACAAATTTGAAAATACACAAGAGTTTGGACGTGTTTCTTTCGCACACATTCTTCTTTCGACATACAGAAACAGGCTGTTAGTCTTCGTTGGAGGTGCAGAACATTCCACCTGAAATTTGTATAGGTCCACGCCTTTATATAGTGCACATAGAACGGTATGCCCTAATGTCGGTATTTTGGAAGTTAGCCACATTGTTTTACCGAAATTGCTGGAGTTTGGTATTTAGTCTTCATCATAAACGAAAGGAAACTCATTGTTCAGTTTTACTTCAATACAATTCGTGGTGGAGTAAAAAGTTTAACCGGGCCGAACTTAACGCCGTTCTTACTTGTGTGTTAGTAACGGTAAATGTAGTGAAAAACTGAGTTTCTAAGATTTTCAAGTTTAAACGGGCATCTTTTTTCACAACGGATTTCTATTGATCCTTTTTCCATGGTTTGGTATAGCCCCCATATAACGGTACCACCCGACTAGACATACAGTCTGTCGCAAAAATTAGTATACACCGTTGAAACCAAAATGTATTAGGGATAAATATCACTATAACTTATTGAGAACAACAAACAATTAGTTTTATTTGATAGACAAGAAGGTTGTCTTTCGTAATAACAATTAAAAATTCGCAATATTTGCATACATTAGCAAATGTACGGTTCGAATCCCAAAACGACCAAAATTTATGTCGCAAAAGTTAGTATACAACGGAGAATCCTCGTGGAACTGTGTAAACAATTCTTGATATTTTTGAACTTAATGAAACTAAATCTGTACTTAAGATCACAAAGAGTATATTAATTGGTTTTAATGGCAGTTATAGTACTTATAGTGACAAGTCCAAGGTACACTTGATCGTAAAATCCACAAAAATTGGTCATCTACAAATGCAATAACTGTTGCGACAAAATTCTGAGTGTTATGTCCTGTTTATGAATTCTAAAGCCATGAAATTCTCAGAAAAGCTCTAAAGTTTCAATATGGAGTGATCTTGATCGAGTTTCGACTTGTCCTTTTTGAAGAAACGGGAATTTCTTGAAGGAAACGCATATTTTGAGGCCGTTGTCCTTTTGAAACATGTAATAGTCCATAATCCTTACACGTAAGGACTTTCCTTTTCAGTTAATTTTCTCACATATTATGTCCCTTTTCACATTCCCACCAAAAATAAATAGTAGGAGAACTTCAAGTTCTGGTGTAAGCCCTACAGTGATACTCCACCACCACATAAGGATATGAGAGCTAATTTAAAATTTTAATATAGAGCTTTCTCGGCTGTTATAACGCATGGATTGTGCAAAAACGTTCTGAGAAGCTGTGTTCGCTTCACTTAGGACTAAAGTACAACTAAGTGGATCAGTTAGAAGTAGTTCATTAGGCATTAATAGTACATTAGACACTAGGGACACGATAAGCATGTCCGATACTGCTAAAAGGCCGGCAGGACAGTATAACTGCAGGGCTTACAACGGACCTTGAGGTTCTCCTACTATTTACTTTTGGTGGGAATATGAAGGGGGGGAACATTTGTGAGAAAATTAACTCAAAAGGAAAGTCCTTATGTGTAAGGATTAAGGATTATTACATATTTAAAAAGGACAATGACCTCAAAAGTATGGGTTTATTTCAAGAAATTCCCGTTTTTTCAAACAGGACAAGTCAGAACTCGATCAAGATCACTCCATATTGAAACTTTAGAGCTTTTTTGAGAATTTGTTGGCCTTAGAATTCATGAACAGGACATAACACTCGGAATTTTGTCGCTACAGTTGTTGCGTATGCAGACGACCAATTTTTGTGGATTTTAGATCCAGTGTACGTGGGACTTGTCACTATAAGTACTATAACTGCCATTAAAACCAATTAATATACTCTTGATGATCTTAAGTACAGATTTAGTTTCATTTAGTTCAAAAATATCAAGAATTTCTTACACAGTTCCACGAGGATTCTCCGTTGTATACTAATTTTTGCGACATAAATTTTGGTCTTTTTGGGATTCGAACCGTGCATTTGCTAATGTATGCAAATATTGCGCATTTTTAATTGTTATTACGGAAGACAACCTTCTTGTCTATCAAATAAAACTAATTGTTTGTTGTTCTCAATAAGTTATAGTGATATTTATCCCTAATACATTTTGGTTTCAACGGTGTATACTAATTTTTGCGACAGACTGTATGTTGACGTTTTTAGGTACATTTTTGGCCGAATTATCTATAATTTGACATTTAGGCTTTCCAGTAATCAAGAAACTTTTGACTTTTTAGAACAAAACGTGGTCCTTTGACAATCATTTTTTGTGGAAGGGTTTCTTGATCGTAAAGAACCTAAGTGCCAAATTATAGTTAATAGTCAAAATATCTCAAATATATCGACAAATATAAAGACTTTTATTATATAATGTTTTCCGGAAAAATGTGCAATGTCTCAAGGCCAAAACTTCCTGAAGGAGTGTTCCAAAGATTTTGAGATGTACTAGATTTTCACCGTAGACATATGCTCCAGTTTTGTTCAGTACAATCCCAGACATCAGAAACGCGACGCACAATGTTGCTCCACTGGACAAAAATCGAAAAATGTGAAGTTAACATCACATATATGATAACATATTTATATATGTTTACTTTTCTTTCTTACAGCAAACACATCAGATGCGACGAATTTCAAAGAATTTTGTCGATATGTGCATTCATAACGAAGTTATAGCTCTTTAAATATGAAAAATATTTCCCAGGTAATCTAAAGCGATAATCATTTGAAAATTAGACGACCACTAAAATAATTATTTCTGAAAATTTTATTGATAACATTAAAAGTTTTGGATGGGGATTTTATGGGTGGGCTATAAATATAAAATTTTAGTACAATAAGTTAACATCAACTGGACAAGGGCAAAGTGCTGTTATCAAGAATTAAATATTTAAATTTGATAAAAAATATAAATTCTTAATATTTCGTAGAGTATATCTTTTGATTTCCACCTTGGCTCTTGATTTCCCTTTCGAAGCGAAATGTATAAAAACATTCTGCTCATCCCTGCAACCTTCTGAAATATATCGGTTCAGTTTTTGATATAGTCCCCATATACATATATCTTTTTTGTCAAAAAAACATCCCATATTAAATTTGAAGGCTATTTTCCAAAAATTTACCGATTTATAGCATGGGTGGGCTATAAATATAAAATTTTAGTACAATAAGTTAAGATCAACTGGACAAGGGCAAAGTGCTGTTATCAAGAATTAAATATTTAAATTTGATAAAAAATATAAATTCTTAATATTTCGTAGAGTATATCTTTTGATTTCCACCTTGGCTCTTGATTTCCCTTTCGAAGCGAAATGTATAAAAACATTCTGCTCATCCCTGCAACCTTCTGAAATATATCGGTTCAGTTTTTGATATAGTCCCCATATACATATATCTTTTTTGTCAAAAAAACATCCCATGTTAAATTTGAAGGCTATTTTCCAAAAATTTACCGATTTATAGCAAAATCGGGGAAGAATATATATGGGAACTATATCTAAATCTGAACCGATTTTGGCGAAAATCGGTGAAACTACTCAGGGGCCTATGAAAATATCACATATAAAATTTGAAGGGGAAAGATATATATTGGAGCTATATCAAAATCTGAACCGATTTTGGTCAAAATCTGTGAAACTACTCAGAAAATATCACATATAAAATTTGAAGGATATTCGATTAAAACTGACCGAATTATAGAAAGATCGGGGAAAGATATATATGGGTGCTATATCCAAATCTGAACCGATATGGACCAAAGTTGATATTTTTCATTCCTGTGCCCTCATAAGTACTTCAGCAAAAATTCATCAATAGACATCAATATGCATATTTTTCAAAATTTCTAATATAAAAATTGTTATATTTTGGGCGATTTCCTATATATGTATTTGCATATAATATGACAAAATATGTAAAAATGTGGAAAAATATATTCAAAATCACGTAAGAATATCAAAATATACCTAATTGAATTTTTGAAAAATATGCAAAATCCGATGTCTATTCATCAACCTAGGTCAATGCCTTCTATTTTTGTCCACTTTTGTATGGAAGCGGCAACACTGTGCGACGCGCCCATTTTATGGAATGCTATTTCATGGAATTTTTGTTGGTGAAAAAATATTACATAGTCTTGTGGTAAAGCGTTCTGTGGTGCCAACGATAGCTCAAAAACGAATAGGCCGACCTTCGCATATTTTTGTGGGTGTTTTAAGAACCTAATTATCTTGTCTTTAAGCGAAACAGAATTTTAAAAAATCTATTTACAAAATGTGAAAAGCATTGGAATGCTCCTTCAGGCTATCAAAGTCAAAATTTCGATTCTCACGAAAAAAATTTACCGTTTCCGAAAGAAAATTAAAAAAAATCAGTCTCAAAGTTCATTTAGTAAGGCTACCGAGAAGTTTTTGTAGCGAGGAATGCACCAAAAAGAATAAAAAAACGATTTCGGAACGTCCGTGATAATCACTCTGGCATCCACAAAAATTGAGATAGCGCACTGAATTTTTGGACAGATGCGTCTTTTGGCTGTAGGCAGGTCAAGTTCGAAAATGGACTAATCGGCTTATAAAGTGGTACCGGCCGATTTCAGGTATTTTGCTGTTTTTGGCTACATTTTCAGGCTGTTCTATTCAATTCAACCAACATTTATCAATTTTTTTTTTAAAAGTACTAAAATATATCAGTTTTCGTGGATAGAATAATGTTAAATTAATAATTGAAAAATTAGGGTGTTTAAAAAGTAGAGTTTACCCTAGTCCGTCCACAAAATACTTAAAAAAATATACGTAAATGGGGTGAACAAAATGCTTGAGGCGTGAAGACTGTCTCAGAGCATACCACTACATTGTGTACGCTTTTCCGAGGTTTTATCCCTTTAAAATCCCCTTAGTCTCTGGTCAAAGAGCTTCATATGTAAAACTACCTTGATATATAGGAGTACCCTAAAACAGGCCTAAGGTTTCCGATTCCCCGAAGTTCATGAAATTCAAACTAATTCAGTTGACAAATACGAAATAAGTATGTTTGTACGATATCTGTTTCAGACAATTTTGAGTAGATTTTATTATTGTAAACTAAATTTAATTATAATATCAAATAACAATAATATATAATTAATTTGGAAATTTATCTTCAGCCCAGAATAAGTTATTATTAATTTTATTAGTGCATTCAATTGCGGCATCTGAACGCGATTTTACATAAATTATATTATTTCCACGCTTTAAAAATTGCAAAATGTGATTATAATATCTATTTTTTCTCCTACAGGCAAGTCGTCATGCAGTAATAAATGCATGAGAGGAATCATGCCGGATATAAAGTCTTTTGTGCACTGCAAATCTTCTTTTGGGGGTTTAGTTGCAAGATCTGCAAGAGTATTGTTATTATAAATGCTTAGGTATAGATTATTTAATTTAAAATTTTCATATGCATATGATCTTTACATTTTATATTTTGTTTTTATATACTCGTTGTTGGGCACTGATTGCTGAAATTTAATTTTTTGGAATAAAATGCATATGTTATATTGCACAACAAATGCATTATATCTATGGCCCATAGGTAATTGTATCCTGGAATTATTTCCACAAATACTCTTTGGACCTTTAATGGATACAATAGTTGCATGTGTCTATCTTCAGCGTCACAGCAACAAAAAACAATGTGAACATTTAAACTTAATGCTGTTTCAAAAATTTGAGATCCAACAAAAATGTTGATTAGGATTAAAGTTCAAAAGTTTTGCGGAAGAAGCATTTAAAGGAATGGACCGACATAGACCAAAGTGTAAATACCCTCTTTAGCCTAAAGGCTTACCTTATATACGATGTATGTATGTATATGAAAAATTAATATACAAAAAAGTATTTTTACAAAATGTACTGATTTAATTTGATTTTAATGAAAAAAACTTAAACACTTCAACACTTGCAACACTTGACGTTCACTCGTTTTAAACGTTTTAAAAATTAAAAATTGCATCCGTTGATATTCGCGTCATAGACTAATAAAAAGATAGACGAAGGAATGCTCTCACCGAGTATGTTCGAATTGAGTATGCTTACAGAGGTACTCAAAATAAAATGCCAAAAAATACAAGTTAATAAATATTTTGTTTTGGCAAAAGGCTACATGGGGTTAGTTTTTGATGGGAACAATATCCTCAGACAAAAATATCCATGAAAATATTGCCATTTTTCGCAAAAATCGTCTTCGAACTTTTTTGAGTTTTCGTGTTTGAGTAGGTTTACGGCGCAAAATTGAGTATTCCTTCGTCTATCTTTTTATTAGTCTATGTCTATGATAGAACTTTGGAAGTTAGTTTTAACTAAAGAGGACAAGAGGACAATTTAAAATTTAACTTTTTTTGTTGCTTGTTGTTGTTGTTGTAACAGTGTTTTTGTTATGTTTATTTGTTCGTTCCTCTGTTTAATCTGGCTCTAAGTTTATCTCCAGTTCCACAAAAGTGGCTGCTTCGATGGGATGTAGCCACAGATCCACTGGAGTTAGGTGGGTAGGTTTGGCGGGGCAATTAAAAAGGTGTTGTGTGTCGTGCGGGCCCATGCCGCATACTGGGCATATGTCTTGCACGGCGCGATCGATTTCCGCCCAATACGAATTTAGGCGAATGCAATATCCCGAGCGTAGTTGAGCCAAAACTACTCTGGTTTGTCGTGGCAGCTGACGCTCCTCAGCTGCGATAGATGCTCCGAGTACTTTATTCACACTGTAATTGCTTAAGGCCTTGGCAACTGCGTCCGTGTGAATGCTATTCAATCCTGCTTGATATGCTTGTTGATCTAGGGGTTCTCTCCTGTATCGTTGGACCTCTCCCTCTAGAGCATGGATATCCTTCCTGATCTCCCTGATTGGGCCGGGCCTACCCACAAGATGGTGATTGGGATGGCTCACACGATAACATCCAAGCAGGAACTGCAACGAAAGCATCTCATTGTGTTGCTTTACAGGAAGAATTTTTGCCTCCTCATGTAGATGGTCCACTGAAGATTTGAGGAGGCACCCTGTCGCTGTTCTCAGGGCGGCATTCTGGCAAGTTTGAATCTTTTTCCAGTTTGAATCATAATCTCGGGGACCAGACTGGAGCCGCATACATGCAGAGAAAAAAATATGTTTGATCCAACAATATTCCAAGAGCAAAATATGTATTGTTAACATATTGTTGGATTCCTTATGTAGTATTGTGAATCCAACAATCGTTTTTGTTAAATCCAAAAATAGTTTGTGTCAACTGAACAATATTTCTCTCTTTTCTTCGAAAATTTTTTTCTCTTCTCTCGCTATTCGATGCCGTGTTGAAAAAACAATTTTGGTGAGTTGTGGTGTTGGTATGACATGCTGCCTTTATCTTTGTTTTTGTGTGTATGTATACCAACAATGAGACTCTTGTTTTTATTTGTTTCTGTTTTGTTTCATTCTTCTTTTTTATTTCATTCTCCTTTCCTTTTCATGTTTGTTATGGTATTTAATTATTCCGTATGTTGTGGTGGCTGCTTGTGGCTTTTTGTTTGTCTTTGTTGTCAGCTAAAGTAGCAAACCATGTATTGCGTTCATCAATGCTCGTAATATTATACGAGATATTTATATCAAAGTTGTGTGGAAAGTGTATATGAGAAGTATATACACCCAAATCAAAAAATTTAGTATCTGGTTTTCAGGGCTGACAATATGTTTTGTAAAAAATTTAGATTATGATTGTTCCTACAATCGGTATTGTTAACGATTTTTACAATATTGCGGAAATTCGAAAGTTGTTTTTGTTTTCTATGTTCGGAACAAAAGATGGTATTTTTGAATTTGGATTAAAATGTTTGTACAAAACATACACATTTTTGGAACCAAAATAGATATTTTTGTTCCAACAAAACCGAAAAATATTTTTTTTCTGCGTGTAGCTTACCACAGACCGACCTATCGCGTTATACGTGGCCAACAAGGTTTCTTTATCTGCACCCCAAGTGCTGCCGGCCAGGGACTTGAGGACCTTGTTTCTGCTTTTCAACTTGTCGCAGATAGCTGTGGCGTGTGCGCACGACGTGAATGTAGTGTCGAATGTGACCCCTAAAATTTTAGGGCAGTTTGTGGTCGGAATTCTGCTACCGTCGACCACGACATTCAACTCACGTCCAAACTGCGCTGTCCATGTTGTGAACAGAGTGGCTGTAGATTTTGTGGAGGAAATCTGCATATTCCTCGAATGGAAAAAGGTGGTAAGATCGGTTAAATAGTTGTTCAGTCTCTCACAGATGTCATCAGGATAGGTACCCGACGCCAGGATCGTGCAATCATCCGCATACGTCACGATCTCAATGCCATCTGGAGGGGGTGGAATACAGGAGATGTAGAGGTTAAACAGTTCCGGAGATATCACCCCACCTTGGGGAACTCCCTGTTACACTCTACGGGGTTTGGACTTCTTATTCCTGAATTCCACGTACGACTGGCGTCCACACATATAGTTGACTATCCAACGTTTCAAGCTTGGCCGGAGGGTTGTCTGATCAATGTCCTCAAACAGCGTGGAGTGCCTGACTGTATCAAAGGCTTTTGATAAGTCAAGCGCTACTATCACTGTTCTATCGCACGGCCGTCTCTGGTTGAGTCCTTTACAGATATATATGGTAATGGCGTGCAGCGCTGTTGTCGTGCTGTGCTGCTTACGGAATCCATTTTGATGATCGGCAACTTGATAGCTATTTCTGATACTGGGGAGGAGCAAGGCCTCAAGTGTCTTTGCTACGGGCGACAAAAGCGAAATCGGTCTGTACGATTCACTTTTGCTGGCATCCTTGCTGGCTTCCGTAGTGGGACCACCCTGCCCATTTTCCAGACTTCGGGAACAACGAGGGTGGCTAGCGACAAGTTGAAGACTTTGGTGAGATACTCGACTCCCGGCTCATCCAGCTGCTTCAACATTACCATGGAGATTCCATCAGGGCCCAACGCTTTGGATGATTTAGCGTTCCTGATGGCATTGGCAACATCATTCATTGTAAATTGTGGTGGTTCATCCTCGGCAGGAAGAGATCTGATGCGACGTAATACTCTTCTCTTCGCCCTGTCACTCTCGGGATGCTCGACAAACTGTCGATTGAAATTACTTGCGCACCTCTTCGGGTCAGTCAACGTAACGTCGCCAAACGTGACTGAGGTCCTATCTTCCCCTCTTCCAGGGTTCGAGAGTGACTTAACCGTTTCCCACAATTCACCTATACCGGCTCCAATGTTGCAGCTCTTCAGATGATTTAACCATTTGTTCCGCTTATGCTCGCCGACCAGCCTGTTAACTTCCAGTGTTAGCTCCCTGACTCTGGGGTTGATACGACGAAGCTCATCACGCTCATTTGCTAATCCCGTCGCCTCTGTTGGGAAATTTGGTCTTACTTCGGGTATTCGACCAGCAGGGATATGGCGAGCGGCTGCAGCAGTGATGATGTCCCGGAACGTCCTTTCCGCTACCCGAACATCAGAAGGATTGGGCAATTCTCTGAAGCGGTGATTGGTGAACTCTCTGAAACTCGGCCAATCACCTTTTTTATGATTGACGAACGTGCGGCGTTCAGAGGTGATGAAGTCGGGTGGTCTACTAATGGAGACAATTATGACGGGTTGCCAGGTAACGTCATTTGTCAGACCAGGTGACACGATGGTTATGTCAGGCGAACTGTGACACTCTCCTCTAATTCTGGTAGGGGCGTCCTCATTGACCGTGCAAAACGTAGAGCTATCAATCTACTCAGCCAGCTCTGTACCTCTCTGGTCGTTTCCGAGGGCCGAATGCCACATCTCATGATGCGCATTAAAATCCCCCAGGACCAGACGATTATGACATTGCAAGAACGGGCTAATGTCAGGCCTATAATCAGGGATACAGCTATTTCTCGGCGGGATGTATACATTCAGCAACTCTATCTCGGCAGCTCCACACCTGACTGCTACCCCCATACATTCCATGTACGGATCATTAGAGACAGGCTCAAGCGAGATAGGTCTGTATTGGATAGACTGGTGCAATAGGAAAGCCAATCCCCCACCTCCACTTCTGGTGCGATCTTTCCTCAGAACAGTGTAACCATCACAATGCTCTATGCTGTGGTTGTTGTTCAGCTTGGTTTCCTGCACCGCCGCGACCTTGATGTTCTTCCGACTCATAAAATCTACTATCTCCTCGATCTTACCTCGGAGTCCATTGCAAAAAGGCTGCATTTTCGGGGATTGGATTGTGCGGTTGTTGTCGAGGGGACTGCGGGGGAGTTTCGTAATCAGACGACGAGGGAGTCTCGTAATCCGACGACGACTCACTGGGGACTGTGTTCACACAGCATGCAGCAACATAGTCCCTGTCGTAGTCCCTCACGTGGACGAGTCCAGAGCAACCCCTTAGATGCACCCACTCCTGACATCTATTGCATCTCACCGAAGGTTGGATGTGGGTGAAGATGCGGATATGACAAACTGAGCACAGATATATTGGTCCTGGGGTTTCCTCCGTCCCGGCTCGGACCAATAGAATTCGGAGCAGGCATTCCGGGATATGTTGCTCACAATACAGAAAAACGAAACAAATACGAACATGTACACACTGAGGTGGCAGCCGCTGGCCGGAACTTTGGTTTTGTGTTGTTCCGGGTCAATCCGGTACGAAAGAACCCGCTGCCGTGGGATTGCTTGTCGTTGTTTTTATTGTTTTGGTGCGTGCCTTGCAATCTAAACCAATCTAACAGTTGAACAGAACAAGAACAGTTGTTGTTTGTTATTTTATTTTACCATCAACATGACCACGAATACCACGAATACAGTCAGAACAGTCAGAGTCAAAAATCATCACATCAATCTTTTTACAATATTGCGGAAATTCGAAAGTTGTTTTTGTTTTCTATGTTCGGAACAAAAGATGGTATTTTTGAATTTGGATTAAAATGTTTGTACAAAACATACACATTTTTGGAACCAAAATAGATATTTTTGTTCCAACAAAACCGAAAAATATTTTTTTTCTGCGTGTAGCTTACCACAGACCGACCTATCGCGTTATACGTGGCCAACAAGGTTTCTTTATCTGCACCCCAAGTGCTGCCGGCCAGGGACTTGAGGACCTTGTTTCTGCTTTTCAACTTGTCGCAGATAGCTGTGGCGTGTGCGCACGACGTGAATGTAGTGTCGAATGTGACCCCTAAAATTTTAGGGCAGTTTGTGGTCGGAATTCTGCTACCGTCGACCACGACATTCAACTCACGTCCAAACTGCGCTGTCCATGTTGTGAACAGAGTGGTTGTAGATTTTGTGGAGGAAATCTGCATATTCCTCGAATGGAAAAAGGTGGTAAGATCGGTTAAATAGTTGTTCAGTCTCTCACAGATGTCATCAGGATAGGTACCCGACGCCAGGATCGTGCAATCATCCGCATACGTCACGATCTCAATGCCATCTGGAGGGGGTGGAATACAGGAGATGTAGAGGT
Source organism: Musca autumnalis (assembly GCF_047663935.1). Classification (NCBI taxonomy): domain Eukaryota; kingdom Metazoa; phylum Arthropoda; class Insecta; order Diptera; family Muscidae; genus Musca; species Musca autumnalis. Next base: position 97,302,346 of record NW_027411755.1, on the reverse strand, counting down.
TAAACAGTTCCGGAGATATCACCCCACCTTGGGGAACTCCCTGTTACACTCTACGGGGTTTGGACTTCTTATTCCTGAATTCCACGTACGACTGGCGTCCACACATATAGTTGACTATCCAACGTTTCAAGCTTGGCCGGAGGGTTGTCTGATCAATGTCCTCAAACAGCGTGGAGTGCCTGACTGTATCAAAGGCTTTTGATAAGTCAAGCGCTACTATCACTGTTCTATCGCACGGCCGTCTCTGGTTGAGTCCTTTACAGATATATATGGTAATGGCGTGCAGCGCTGTTGTCGTGCTGTGCTGCTTACGGAATCCATTTTGATGATCGGCAACTTGATAGCTATTTCTGATACTGGGGAGGAGCAAGGCCTCAAGTGTCTTTGCTACGGGCGACAAAAGCGAAATCGGTCTGTACGATTCACTTTTGCTGGCATCCTTGCCTGGCTTCCGTAGTGGGACCACCCTGCCCATTTTCCAGACTTCGGGAACAACGAGGGTGGCTAGCGACAAGTTGAAGACTTTGGTGAGATACTCGACTCCCGGCTCATCCAGCTGCTTCAACATTACCATGGAGATTCCATCAGGGCCCAACGCTTTGGATGATTTAGCGTTCCTGATGGCATTGGCAACATCATTCATTGTAAATTGTGGTGGTTCATCCTCGGCAGGAAGAGATCTGATGCGACGTAATACTCTTCTCTTCTCCCTGTCACTCTCGGGATGCTCGCCAAACTGTCGATTGAAATTACTTGCGCACCTCTTCGGGTTAGTCAACGTAACGTCGCCAAACGTGACTGAGGTCCTATCTTCCCCTCTTCCAGGGTTCGAGAGTGACTTAACCGTTTCCCACAATTCACCTATACCGGCTCCAATGTTGCAGCTCTTCAGATGATTTAACCATTTGTTCCGCTTATGCTCGCCGACCAGCCTGTTAACTTCCAGTGTTAGCTCCCTGACTCTGGGGTTGATACGACGAAGCTCATTACGCTCATTTGCTAATCCCGTCGCCTCTGTTGGGAAATTTGGTCTTACTTCGGGTATTCGACCAGCAGGGATATGGCGAGCGGCTGCAGCAGTGATGATGTCCCGGAACGTCCTTTCCGCTACCCGAACATCAGAAGGATTGGGCAATTCTCTGAAGCGGTGATTGGTGAACTCTCTGAAACTCGGCCAATCACCTTTTTTATGATTGAAGAACGTGCGGCGTTCAGAGGTGATGAAGTCGGGTGGTCTACTAATGGAGACAATTATGACGGGTTGCCAGGTAACGTCATTTGTCAGACCAGGTGACACGATGGTTATGTCAGGCGAACTGTGACACTCTCCTCTAATTCTGGTAGGGGCGTCCTCATTGACCGTGCAAAACGTAGAGCTATCAATCTGCTCAGCCAGCTCTGTACCTCTCTGGTCGTTTCCGAGGGCCGAATGCCACATCTCATGATGCGCATTAAAATCCCCCAGGACCAGACGATTATGACCTTGCAAGAACGGGCTAATGTCAGGCCTATAATCAGGGATACAGCTATTTCTCGGCGGGATGTATACATTCAGCAACTCTATCTCGGCAGCTCCACATCTGACTGCTACCCCCATACATTCCATGTACGGGTCATTCGAGACAGGCTCAAGCGAGATAGGTCTGTATTGGATAGACTGGTGCAATAGGAAAGCCAATCCCCCACCTCCACTTCTGGTGCGATCTTTCCTCAGAACATTGTAACCATCACAATGCTCTATGCTGTGGTTGTTGTTCAGCTTGGTTTCCTGCACCGCCGCGACCTTGATGTTCTTCCGACTCATAAAATCTACTATCTCCTCGATCTTACCTCGGAGTCCATTGCAAAAAGGCTGCATTTTCGGGGATTGGATTGTGCGGTTGTTGTCGAGGGGACTGCGGGGGAGTTTCGTAATCAGACGACGAGGGAGTCTCGTAATCCGACGACGACTCACTGGGGACCGTGTTCACACAGCATGCAGCAACATAGTCCCTGTCGTAGTCCCTCACGTGGACGAGTCCAGAGCAACCCCTTAGATGCACCCACTCCTGACATCTATTGCATCTCACCGAAGGTTGGATGTGGGTGAAGATGCGGATATGACAAACTGAGCACAGATATATTGGTCCTGGGGTTTCCTCCGTCCCGGCTCGGACCAATAGAATTCGGAGCAGGCCAGGGACGTACGCAGGATTTCATTTCGGGGGGGGCCCAACTTGACCAAAAATCATGAAAATTAAAAATGTTGTGTATAGTTACTTAAAGCTATTTTTAAGGGTTTTTAGTTGATTTTATGTATATTCAATATTACCACATTCAATAGAGAGAGATCAAAATATTTTAGATACAAGATTGCAATTTGGAACTAATTATAATATACTAGTCATTGGATGTTTAGAATTGAAAATGAACCATATCAGACCACGTTCGGTATAGTTTCCATACAAAAGTTTTTAACCAAATTATCCAATAGAATTGAAGCAATAACTAAAAAATCTTTCAAATGAATATTACCCATATAGATGTACGTTTAGGAGTATCCGAGATTTTTCAACCACATTAGCTCTTATATGACATTTTGGGATCTAAATCCCCAAGCGAATAGCTTTCGAAAGATTTTCTGTAATTCGAGGCTATTAGCATAGTATTTAAAAATATCGTCAGTAATATGGATTTTGGAAATCCTTTTGGTGGGAGAACTTCCATGAAAAGAGTGGTGAAAATAGATCCACGTTCGAACACAGGGATTGCATTCGCGAATATGTCGAATAGATATATACAATGTTTGGAGGATATAAAGAGTTCGATCCGACGCCGTTTCTTCTTTAAAGTACATATATCACACACTAACTTCAGTGCCATTAAAAAAGTCTTGTAAGAAAATAAAATTCTTTAATGTCATAAAACCACCAAAACTTTACTATCTTACCAGAAGTGATAGAGTCCGTGAAAGGAGCCGGGCGTTGCAATCTATGACTCATAGACTCCGAATCCACCTCGCACTATTGTTTGAGACTACGCAAAAACATGGTCGAAGAAATATCTTTAAAAAGAGTTCGTCAACATTTTAGCTGAATTCTGAAGAAATAGGTTAAGTCGAAAAACTCCATCTGATACATCAACGGTTGTTGTTCCCGCTTGTTTCTATCTTAATTGTACGACTAGATGTTTATGGACTCGATGACCTTTAAAACTTTCCAACGACCAATCACTTCTGTGGGCACAGCGGAGACAAACTGATGAAAATTCATAACTTTGGTTTTCTGTAAAACAAGTAAAAAGTAACAGTCGGGTTTGCCTACAAAGATATACCATCAGCCTGTATGGGTTGAGACTTTTATATATAGACAGATCGAATACGGGCTACATAGCCAATTTTTTTTTCTATAAATTGTGTAGCCAAGAAGTTTCAGAATTTCGTCTCCTGTTTTGGACGTATAAAATTTCCAACAATAATTTCGAAACATTTCGGGTGTATAACTTCACGATTGTTGGCGTCACGAACCAATGCTTATGTTGTGCTCAAAAATGTGACTTCTATGAAAGCGCAAAAGTTTTGCACTTTTGTACAACCGATACCTGAAAGTATCGACTGATATAGTCCATTTTGGAAGTGGACCTAATTTTGGAAATCAATTTAGTTGGTCGGCGTAAGATGTAGAGCTTTTGGACCAATCCTGACATACCATGGACTTACGCACTAAAAATACAATATCGCCGTAAACAAGACCCAAGAAGTACCATTTGTCAAAAAGTGCAATGGCTCATCGAACAGCCCTTAAACTACACTAATGTTGAACTTTTGTGAGGGATGTATCCGAAGATGTTGTCCCAAATAGACCCTCTTGGTACTTGATATATACACGTAATTTTAGGATGTTTATAGTTTCGGTCAAATCGGATAATTGAAATTTTGTGTTGGAGGTATCTGAAGAAGTGAATCGATATAATACATATTCGAACCTACTCTAGGTCTAGCAAAAATCGAATTGGACTTTGCTCAAGATTTTAGGGAAACATTTTGAAGTCTGGTGCCTAAGGAAGTTTGGACAAAATATTGCGCGATCCAAAATTTGGACCAAATCTGCTGATCTGTTCGAGAGTTATAATGAGCACGAGCCTGGAACTGGAATAAATCGACTCCAAATTGTTTGACGTCTGGTGCCCTAAGGAAGTTTGGACAAAATATTGCGCGATCCAAAATTTGGACCAAATCTGCTGATCTGTTCGAGAGTTATAATGAGCACGAGCCTGGAACTGGAATAAATCGACTCCAAATTGTTTGACGCGGGTTTCGTCAAAACATATGATTAGTCTAAGAACATTATTTCGATAAGGTAAATTTTTATCGTGATGGTTCAAAAGGAGTTTACAACTGGGAAGTTTTTGAGGATTCTGAAACACCAATGTTCATAGATGAGAAAAATCCAAAAACAAGAAAAAAATCGCTGGAAGGAATTTTAAATAAGTTCACATTTTTAGGTATATTTTAGGTTTTCGCGATCTTGCTTGGAAGCCGCTAGTCCTATCGAAATGGGGCTAAAGAAAATGTTGTAACTTTGAAAATTTGTTTGACTTGTTCCTAGGTTTTACCATTTTTGAGATAAAGAAGTTCAGGACACATTTTTGGGTTTTTTGGTAGGTTTTCACGATTTGCTTCAAAACAGTAAGTCTTATCGAAATGGGACTACAGAAAGTCGTATAGCTGTGAAAATTCTCTACAAGATTGGGATTCGTATTTTTTTACTCGGTTGTACCATTTTTGAGATATATAAGTTTAAGTTAGAAAATTGTAGTCATGACACTGTTTTATATGGAGACTATACACTCAGTGAATTGTCCCAATTTGAACTTCTATATTTCAAAAATGGTAAAACCCACGAAAATATCATATAAAAACAATATTGTAGAGAATTTTCACTGCTACAACATTTTCTTTAGTTACATTTTGATATGACTTTTGGTTTCCCAGCAAAACCGTCCAAACCTAAAAAACCCGAAAATTGCGATTTTTTATTTTCTCATCTAAGCTTCTTTCATTTAAAGTTGGTTCAAGAGCACCGTGATATACAATATAAATAACAGCATATTTTAATACAATACCATATAACCAAAGTTTAAGCATTAATTTCGTTTACGGTTGTTTTCAGCTACAAATTTGTTAATTATAGGAAAAAATTTAGATTGGCATGCTATTTATAGCAGATATTATCACTTTATAATGCACAACAATACAATTTTCTCCATTATTTTATTCCACTGTTTAGCAACAAATTGATATAAACTAGGAATACCAAATTTTGATTTAGGCAGTAAAACGATTTTCTAAATGGTTTTCGAGATATACTCCACGAAAAACCCTTGGTATGTCGTACATATTGTCCAATAGACATTTCATTTTATGCACTTCTAATCCGCACAATACTGAATTTGTAATCGTTTTGAATACAAAATGATTTTAAAGCCTCAAGACCTTTATATTCATTACAGAATTTCAAAACACTGGCATGGCATAAAGAAGGAATTCAGTTTTGCTGGAAGTTTCTCTAAAAGGAGTATTCACAAAAAAAAATTAAATATTTCTTAGACAACTTGTTGACAAAGTACATTTTCAGTACAGAACCTTCAGAACAATATCAGTTTTCATATGAAATTTCAAAAACAAAAATTATTTTAGAGAAAAAATCGTAATAATTTGTTTAAGTAGCTAAAAAAATTTTGTCGGACCAAACTATTTCGGGGGGGGCCCGGGCCCCCCGTGCCCCCCCCCCCCCTGCGTACGTCCCTGGAGCAGGCATTCCGGGATATGTTGCTCACAATACAGAAAAACGAAACAAATACGAACATGTACACACTGAGGTGGCAGCCGCTGGCCGGAACTTTGGTTTTGTGTTGTTCCGGGTCAATCCGGTACGAAAGAACCCGCTGCCGTGGGATTGCTTGTCGTTGTTTTTATTGTTTTGGTGCGTGCCTTGCAATCTAAACCAATCTAACAGTTGAACAGAACAAGAACAGTTGTTGTTTGTTATTTTATTTTACCATCAACATGACCACGAATACCACGAATACAGTCAGAGTCAAAAATCATCACATCAATCTTATTAAAGAATTGTACTCTGAGGCAGTAAAAGGCAACGCAAATGTTACCATAATATCTGGAGACGCATCCATTAAGATTCACCATATCCTGCTGATGGAGGCCAGCGATTTTTAGAATGCTCCTGTCGACGGGAAAGGACGAATACCACATCACAGAGCCAAATATATCGCCCATGTACTAAAACATATAAAACAGCTCCTATATTTTGGCCGCTGTGAATTAAACAAAAATTCTACCAAGGAAACACTTGACGCAATAAACCTTTTACAAATCAGTGCAAGAAACCTCATAGTTGGCGGCCCTAGCAACACAAACGCAACCAATGCAAATGCTGATCAGGACCATATTGATCATGTTGACGATGATTTCAAAAGATATCTTCAGATGCTTGCCATCGAATTTGAATTGGAAGACGACGTAGCTGCCGCAGCCTCTGCTCCTGGTGATGAATTTGAACTTGAATTTGAAATTTTAATTGGAAGACGACGCAACCTCTGCTGATGACAGCAACATAGAATATAGCTATGAAATAGAAGAAGATGGTGGTGGTGAACTAAAATACAACGAAGTCTGCTCCATGGCTGGAGCAATACAAGATTACAAAAATGACGTGCCTATCAATAAAATTCTTTAGAAATATAAATGTTCAAAAACAAAACTGTCTAGCTAACAACAAATCCTTACGATCATTAAGGACTCAATGTAGAAATAGCGTTAAATATAAAGCAATGAAAGAATGGGAAGAAAGTGGTATGAATAATACAACCGTAGCAATGAAATATGGCATTCCGCAGACATCATTCTTCGATTACATTTCGAAGTATAAGAAACGTTTTAATAAAAAATAATTCTTTATTCATTTTATCTTAATCTTGTGCATAATACTACTTACTTTTTTATTAATTATATGTAAAATGTCTTAATGATTTCAATAACAAATAAACTATTGAAAAACTGAATTATAACTATAAATAAACTATGAATATATTAATATTATAATTTCTTTATGATTTCAAATATAATTTCACTTTCAATTGAACAAATGATAATAATGCACAGGCATGCACAGGCACTGGACACACTGGACATGAGGCACTGAGAGGCATCTTTCTGCTGGCTACTAGCCAATAATATGCGCCTCCATCATTGGTAAATATTTTCGAATCGCGAGCGAGGCAATCGCTTACTATGGGTATGTTATTGAGAGATAAATAAATTTTTCTGAAATTTTGTAAGAAAAATTTCTTCACATTGAGAAATCAAAACGTCAAATTTTTATTTTATCAGGATTTTAAATCGTTATATCGATTTAATTTTTTTTTTGGAATCAAAAATTATATCTATATTTTCTGTTTATTTTTATTTTATTTACCTATGTTTTTTATTATAATCCGTGTTATTTAATTTTCGCTAAAAAAATCAAAAAAAAGTTGTACATACAGTTTGTGATTGTGATTTCGAGTCTACGACATCATCAAGCCTATTGTAAATAATTAATCTTATATATTTAGAAAATGTGTATAAATAAAGACACAAAATTCATCTCTATTGGATCGATGGAATGGGTTCAAATGCTGATGAAAATATCGGATGTTTCACGACTTCCTTTGCATGGGTTCAAATGCTGATGAAAAGATCGGATCTTTCACTGCTTCCTTTGCATTGGTTCAAATGCTAATGAAAAGATCGGATCTTTCACAAACTTCGTTTGAACCAATGCACTGTGGTCCCAGCCCGCGACAAAAATACAAAAATCTATGTCTATAAATTATGATTGTAACTATTCAAATCTATTGTAGACACATCAAATTTTAGTATTCCGGCTTTCTTTTTACAACTTCTAACGGTACTAGCTACAGCAGAGCCAAGGAAGTAGGCATTTCCATTTGAAGAAATTGAGACATTGAAATTTCCTTTAACGTAGTGACAAGTTACAAGTGATACTACAAAAAAGTAATGTGTAAAATTACTATAGTAAGAAATGGAAGTTAAAGTTAATGGTATTGTTATTGTTTTTAATTGATAACATCATAAAGTTGTATCTTTATTTTGTAGTAAAATTGATCTCTTTTGAAATGTATTTTTGTGAGTCTTTTTTATTTAATATTGGGAAAAGAAATATACTTTTAGTACCTTGGATCCTCGCGGATCCTCACGTTATTTTTATTTAAATGTTCGTGGAAGTGTCCAGATTTAGAAAAAATTTATCTCGTCTGCCGAAAGTTGCCGAGCGGTATTCAGTTTTCATTATACTGAGTATACTCGGAGTTTGGGTGCTTTCAAGCAATCGGTGTTGTTGTTTTGCATTTTGTTTCGATCTTATTTTATAAAAAATTATGAATTTTAGGATTACAGTATGAATGTGTGTCTTTACATTTGTATGTTTTTGAAATATTGTGTTCAAAGTACTTTGTCAATGTCAGCATGGGGCGGACGGTATTCGAAGAAATTATAGCAAACCTTCAGGTGGATGTTGCGGGATATGATTTCTCTAAGTTGTTAGATAGTATATACTATCTTTGCAAAGACACCATTATTTTTGAAAAATACATGCCACTTCTAGAATTATCTGCCGTTGAAAGTAACAACGCGGAAGTCCTGCCGGAGATATTAGCACCACACAGAAAACTAAACAACTTAGAATTGTTAAATTGGCCAGCAGGACCACATGTGTGGTTTTGTTTAATGTTTTTAGTCGATCTGGTAACTCTCCTAATCGAGATATCCTAAAGCTATTATTTATTGTAATAGATGCCAACCCATCCTAGCGACTAAAAAAATCTCATAAAACATCATAGTTTCCAGATATTCCCTGTTTGAGACCTATAGGATATTGTTTGCATCTAATATAATCTGGTACGCCCTTGGTCCATATGTTAACGCATATTAAAGAATATTCTGTGCCTCATATTGTTGAAACTTGTTAACAATTAACCCTTGTCAACAATAAAATTCATAAAATGTTATGATATTTACAAACGTTTTTGTAGAAAATTTAGGCCAAATACTTAAATATGTCAAATATCGGGAGTTAACATGATATAGGACTATACGAAAATGTGGACATATATTGATGAATTTTGGCAAGAATGTTTGATTCAGATTATAAACTCGAAATGTTATATGGCAACAAATTCAGTTGGAAAATATGACAAAAATCGTGAAATTATAAAAAAAAGTGGAGGTACGTCTATATGGGGGATATACCAAAACTTGGACCTCTATAGACCATGGACCTACGCAAGATGTTTAAAACTACCAAAGAACACATAATGTCAAATTACAGAGATTTCACTTTTAAAGTATAGACAAAATCTTAAAATTAATAAAAAAGTGGAAGTACCGTTATGGGGGGTCTATACCTAAAAGTGGACCAATCCTGACGATTTTTGGGGAAAATTATCTTCTAGTCACTACGAGTTTACGGTAAAAATTTCAGATCGATATCTTGATTAGAAATATTTTTGTCGCTCTCTCCCATACAAGCTAAACCACAGTGCAATGCAAAAGATGCCATGAAATCACGTCATCGCATGGAACCCCTTCCTTCAAATTTTGCTGGGTAATTTGCTGTCAAAATGCGCGTAATATACACAAAATATAGAAGAAAACAGTAAAATATTCTTTGCGAAACTTAAATAAAGATGTTGTTCACATATATTCTTTATAGAAGCGAAATAGTTGTTATTTTTTATTTTTTGATTAAAAATGTGTTTTTAGCAGCATATGAAGACTAGGGCTGTTGTAGTGGTTAGTGTTAAATAAGAACGTATATTTTCAATAAGTTTGTACAACAGAATGAATCCATTTATTTTCAATAATTATTGACATTATACAAAATAGCAAAGGTTTCTTTGATTACAAAATTACATTAAAAGTTTTAAGACTAAAGTAGTAATTGTTGTGAGTATATGTAAAGTGGGGTTCAGAGATCAGTTTTGACTGACAGCTTTTGGTCAAATATCGATTGCTTCAGTTTTGTTGTGCTGTTCGTAGCGGCCAAACAGTCATTCAAGTTGGATGACAAACCAACAGTCAAGTTGAAAAATTACTGTGTTCACATAGCTATAAAATCATATAAATAACAACTTTTATTAATAAATAAAGATGACAAAAAGATTGGATGTGCATTTTTGATCATTTCGCTTTTAGAGGAAGAAAATAAAGTGACAAGAAGAAGGAAATGGGTAAAAAAATGGATAGCCTCCCGAAAACAATATTCACATGTGAATATTTTAAAAGAAATTCGAGATTCTGAGCCAAACGCTGTCCACTCCAGCTCCAGAAGATTCAGATTGCTTTATTTTTTTCAATTCCCTTCTGTACGATGAGCGGATTACGTTTATTTTCTTCTTGACGTCGTCAATAGAACAATCCTTCTTGTATTTCTTCATAACATTTACCCCCTGTTTTTGTAAAAGTTTTTATTCTTCTCACACGAATTGTCAAATTTTTTAGATCGATTTACTCGCCTCAGCACAAATGTAGAGCTCTGATTTTTAAAAGAGGAATTCTTAACCATATATGGAATGCGTCTACGAAAAATTAGGTCCGTATGTCATCTGGGGGCTGAGCTATGGATGCATGAATTATTACGAATATAGACGAACGAACAAAAAATAGTTACAAAAACAGGGGGTTAGTAGTTCTCCATATGCTTTTGTTTTAATGTCGCGCATCATATATTCTGGACTGGTTATGTCCCAGAGGCATCTTTGCATTTCGTAGCAACATAAAAATTCCTTTAAAAATTCATTTTCGTTGTCCATGTTTGTCGTTTTGTTTGCAATTTTTTGCTTGGCCGATATTAAAATGAAGGAAAAGATTTTTGTCTGCTATTTTTATCTCTTATTTGCAATAATAATCAATCAAATTAATAAAAACACACGACTTTTTTAACTTTTATTTGATATTTACTCTGCTAATTTATTCCTTGACTGACGTTGTTTCGTTCACACGGTCAAACCAACAAACAACCAACAGCTGACTGTCCAACATCCACAAAAAATTTTGTGGTTGCCTGATGACTGACAAAAATGAACGACCACACTGGCAAGCAACCGATTATTTGAGCAAAGCTGTCAGTCAAAACTGATCGTCTGAACCCCACTTAATGCTTATGCATTACATATACTCTTACAAATATTTGGTCTGTTCCCGTACTACACATTTCTACACATTTTTACTCCGATAACCGATTTTTCCTTTATGTTATCGAAAAAAAAAGTAAAAATGTGTAGAAATGTGCAGTACTGGAACAGACCAATTAACATACAGTGGCTCCAAGCGAAAGTCGTACACCTAATGAAATTTTTTTAATTGACTTGTATCTCCGGCACAAAAAGGGATATGAAGAAAGTATTTACGCAGCCTTTTAGTGCATTTAGTCGGCAATTTAGAAACACGATATAATAAAATAATCAACCCGTTTACATTGTTGAAAAATTAAATTAGCTAAAATACTAAGAATTTTAGCACCAAGCGAAAGTCGTACAGCAATTATAAAGACAAAGTATTTGTTAATATAATTAATTCTAGTACATGTTCCTGATTTTTGTTAAATCCTACGATCGATTTAGTGTAACATCTGTGCTTCTTTACAATTGAGAGGGTCAATTCTGGAAACTTGTATCAGGTTAAATGGAAAAGAAGTGTAAAAATCAAACAAAAATTATTTTTATGAAACAACATGAGAATATGATTTATTCAACTTTACAAAAACATTTTTTTTTAGATTCAGCAGATATCGAAAATTAAAACTGCAAAGCTATTAAATACCTTGATGTCTACTAATAAGAAAAAAAACACATATAAAATATTTAAAATAACTCAAACATTTAAAAAATAATATTTTCTTTTGGATAGTTTAATACACGAAGTGCAAAATGAGTTGATTTTTAGTGTCCCGACACTCTAATCGATTGAGAAAAATATTTGGAAGCTTATTTTTCCAATGTGCAGTCAAATTTTTACAACTTAAATACCTTGTCAATTGGTGATAAAAAAAGGCGTAAAAAAGCTATACATAAATTTATCTAAGAGCGATGTTTAGAATATCAAAACAATAGCGATGAATGCATACATTTTCTTAAAAGAGTGTAATTTTCATAGATCCAACAAGTTCTGTGCGAAACCTGACAATACATTGGGTAAAATCCCACAAATTGCTTCATGTCTAATACACGAATAATAGAACATAACGCATCAGTGTATTTGTGAGTGTGTGGGACTTATTTTTCAGATTTGAATCTTTGTTTTATAATTTTTTTGAAGTCATTGGGAATCAAACTGTGAGATTTTATAATTAAAATGAGTTCTCACTACCTGGCGAATAATGTATTGGTCAAGGTAAGCGTTGTTCTTTCTGCCAAAACTCTGACTTCAAGCATAAAAGCTTATTATTTGCGACCACTGGACTGTAATCCAAGCTTGAACAATAAATCGTCTATAGTGGTTCTATAAATGGAAATTGTCTCCAGACGACTTATACTTCCAGACATCCTTATAGGAGAGATTTTCAAAACAAACAGCGACATATTTTAAACTTCATCTGTTCAAAACTGGTCAAAAATATTCTAAATCGATTGCAGAATTCAACTGAAACCAGAAATATGCCGAAGGACGATTTATATTAATAAATATTTTGTTTTTATAATTGCTGTACGACTTTCGCTTGGTGCTAAAATTCTTAGTATTTTAGATATTTTAATTTTAAAACAATGTAAACGGGTTGATTATTTTATTATATCGTGTTTCTAAATTGTCGACTAAATACACTATAAAGCTGCGTAAATACTTTCTTCATATCCCTTTTTGTATCGGAGATATAAGTCAATTAAAAAAATTTCATTAGGTGTACGACTTTCGCTTGGAGCCACTGTATACAACATCTCCCTTTTACACACAAAACAAGTATTATATAGCATAATACATTATATTTAATATTAATGATAAAAATAATTATTCTTCAGCAAACCTTTTTGGCTTCCTAACCTCTCTACCCCTTTTCGTTATATAAGTTTCCATATTTTCTTTGCTGTGGTTATTTTCCAATGGAACTTCATCCCTATTAATATCACTATGAATAAGATTATCTACCTCGTTAATTTCTGATCTATCATTACATACATTTGTTATGTGCTCCTGGCTTCTCTTATACATTGAACCATTCTCATCTAAAACTACAAAAGACCTTGGCTCTTAGCATGTTTCTATAATTTCCCCAGGTGGCCAATAGCTGGATGGTGTTTTCTTAAACATGACCTTATCGCCGTCACCAACTGGCTTCAAGACCTTGGACTTTTTATTATAGTACTCTGAAGTTTTCTTTAAGTTCTTCTCTAGCTTTGCAATAAACTCATTTTTGTCAACTAATTTTGGTTCGTGATGGATTAACATTGATGGAACTTTAGTGCGTAAGGATCTAGACATAAGCAATTCAGAAGGACTAGGCATATTACCTTTTGGCGTTGTTCTATAGTGCAATAAAGCCACATAGGGATCAGAATTACTCTCACGATTTCAATAACATTTTCCTTACTATCTGCACAGACCGTTCTGCTAACCCATTTGACCATGGTAAAAATGAACTTGACGTAATATGTTCAATTTCCCAGTCGCTGCAAAAAATTTTCAATTTCCTAAAAGGCGGACCATTGTCAGACATAAATATGTTAGGTATCCCATGTCGTGCAAATATGGATTTTAATTTAGTAATCACGTTCCTACTGTTATAACCATTCTATAACAGTATGTCCCGGATATAAGCACTGTGGCAAATGCAAGTAAAGCAGTGCATATAAGCGGGGGATTCATATATCGAAATCCCGTTTATAAGCACAATCAGTGCTTATATACAAATCCCGCTTATAAGCACTATCGGTGCATATATAAAAATCCTCCATATACAAATTCTCATTAAAATTGCAATTTATTAGTTTTTAATCAACCAAAAAGAATACCATTTCATTCTTAGGAAAACATCTCACTTCTTTTTGTAGTATTAGGCTCGGATATCAATAGAAGTTACGTATATTTAAAGAGAGGGTACTTAATTATTTTTATTCTTAAACAAGTAAAGAAGCGTTAAGTTCGGCTGGGCCGAACCATAAAATATTCTGTACTAATATAGAATAATTAGTTTTCCTGCTGTTACGAAAGCACCAATGTCCACAATTTTAGGCAGAGAAGTCTTTTTACAACTTAGAACCCCAACAAATACTTAATTTTAGCTAATTCGGTCAGCTAAAAGTTTGAAAATACACTGCAGCCCGGTTAACTACCTTTTATAAAATTCCAAAAAATTGGGGTAGTTATGCGGGGAAGTCAGTTACGTAAATCTCGCATATTTACCTCATGTGGGTAGTTACAAAAATTTCATCTCAGCCTTACAAAAAATGAGAACAATTAGAACAAGTAGAACAAGTAAAAAAGCGTTAAGTTCGGCCGGGCCGAACTTTTCATACCCTCCACCATAAAATATTCTGAACTAAAATGGAATAATTAGTTTTCATTCCTGTCCCCAACTTTAAGTGGGTACGTTAAAATGTCAGATACGATACATAAAATGCTTCATTCGGGAGGCCTTTTTTATGGTGCCTATATCTAACTATGTATGGTGACAATTTTTGATGGAGAGGTGCTGTGACCACTAAGAACTTCAAATGTCAAATTACTGCTAGTTCGGTTTAATATTGTAGCTAAAATCATCAAATTACTGAAAATCGGGAGGTACCGTTATATGGGGGGGGCTTTATCAATACATAGACCTTTCTTGACAATTTTTGGTGGAGAGGTGTGGTGACCACTAGGAATTTGAAATGTCAAATGTTCAAAATACAGATAATTCGGTTACAACTTGTAGGTAAATTCTCAAAATACCGAAAATCGGGAGATACCGTTATATGGGGCTATACCAAAACATGGACCTATGTTCCTAATTTTTTTCGAATATAAGTTTTTTGGTCACTAAGAACCCTAAATATCAAATTATAGCTAATTCGGTCTAGAAATGTGACTTAAAACGTTAAAATACCTGAAATCAGGCGGTAACGTTATATGGGGGCTATTCCAAAACATGGACCTATGCCCACTAGTTACATAAATTTATTGACATTTAAGAACCCTAAATGTCAATTTATAGCTAAACCGGTCTGAAAATGTAGCTAAAAACGTCAAAATTCCGTAAATCGGGGGTACCGTTATGTGGGGGATATACCAAAACGTGGACCTATGTCCCCAACTTTTGTTATATAAGTTTATTTACACTTAAGAACCCTAAATGCCAAATTATAGCTAAATCGGTCTGAAAATTTAGCTAAAAACGTCAAAATACCGTAAATCGAGGGGCACCGTTATATGGGGGTTATACCAAAACGTGGACCTATGTCCACAAGTTTTGATATATATGTTTATTGACATTTAAGAACCCTAAAGGTGGAGAGGTGTGGTGACCACTAAGAACTTCAAATATCGAATATTCAAATTACAGCTAATTCGGTTAAAACTTGTTGGTAAAAATCTCAAAATATCGAAAATCGGGAGGTACCGTTATATGGGGCTATACCAAAACATGTACCTATGTTCATAATTTTTTCGAATATAAGTTTTTTGTTCACTAAGAACCGTAAATATCAAATTATAGCTAAATCGGTCTGAAAATGTAGCTAAAAACTTCAAAATACCGTAAATCGGGGGTACCGTTATATGGGGGATATACCAAAACGTGGACCTATGTCCACAACTTTTGTTATATAAGTTTATTGACACTTAAGAACCCTAAATGGCAAATTATAGCTAAATCGGTCTGAAGATGTAGCTAAAAACGTCAAAATACTGTAAATCGGGGAGTACCGTTATATGGGGGCTATACCATAACGTGGACCTATGTCCACAACTTTTACTATATAAGTTTATTGACAGTTAAGAACCCTAAATGTCAAATTATAGCTAAATCGGTCTGAAAATGTAGCTAAAACCGTCAAAATACCGTAAATCAGGGGGTACCGTTATATGTGCGCTATACCAAAACGTGGACCTATGTCCACAACTTTTGTTATATAAGTTTATTGACAGTTACGAACCCCAAATGTCAAATAATAGCTAAATCGGTCTGAAAATGTAGCTAAAAACGTCAAAATACTGTAATTCGGGGTGTACCGTTATATGGGGGCTATACCAAAACGTGGACCGATATAGCCCATCATCGAACTTGACCTGCCTGCAAACAAAAGACGCACTTTCCCAAAATTTCAGCGTCCTATCTCCATTTTTGTGGATGCTAGAGTGATTACCACAGACGGACGGACGGACGGACGTGCACAGATCGACTCAGAATTTTACCCTGATCAAGAATATATATACTTTATAGGGTCGCAAATGCGTATTTCAATGCGTTACAAACGGAGAAACAACCTTAATATACCCTCCATACTATGGTGGAGGGTATAAAAAAATAAGTCAAAAAATTAAACCAAGTCTAACCCCCATTATTATAAGCCTTCTTTTGTTATAGTTTGGATTTACCGAACAGATTTATAGCGTTCCGGGTCACATAAACTTAAAAGTGATGATTAAATTTCAAGGAGGAGCTTTTTGGCAATAACTTTCAATGTAAAAATTATATTTTTAATGTCTCTAAATTGGTTTATTTTGCGTTTTCAAATCCTTCAGATAGTAGAAGAACACACAGTCTGGTGCTCTAGATTTTGACACTTTGATACCCCCATATGTCCTTCATGAATCCCCTGAAATAATTTTCTTCGCATGTTCTTTGGGATCACAACCTGATTGCCTTTTAATAAAATGTCATTCAGAATTGTTAGTTCATCCCTTATCTTAAAGTAAGGCATAACATCTTGGTCCAAATTTGTTCTACTATTAGGCCATTCTTCCTTAACATATTTAAATAATTTTAAAAATTTCTTCCTTCACTACATTCATGTCTGCGAATGAACTCTCTAGAGAAGAATATATAAAATTGCAGTGAAGTGATATTTCCTCATCAAGTTCTGCCATGGCCACATCTCTTAGGGGAGCTCTTGATAGTGTATCCGCTTTTTTCAATTCCCTTCCTGGTTTATATCTAACTACGAGATTATAGCATTGTAAACGCAGCACAAAATGTTGAAGTCTTGGTGGAATTTTAAATAGTGGTTTATCAAATAATGTCACTAAGGGCTTATGATCTGTTTCCACTATTACGTTATTTCCATAAATGTATTGATGAAACTTTGTACAACCAAATAAAATAGCGAACAACTCTTTTTTAATTTGTGCATAATTTTGCTGGCAATCAGTTAAAGATGCCGATTCATATGCAATCGGTCTTCTTTCCTGCAAAATTGTAGCACCTAATGTAGATTTCGAAGCACCCACCGATAACACCAAAACTTTATTGGGATTAAAATAAGTAAGGACTGGAGCTTTCGTAATCACTTTTTTAAATCGTTAAACTCTTTTTCATGATGAGCTGACCAATGCCATAAGACGTCATTTCGTAATGTTCTCTAAGATGCTTGTTCTTCAACGAACGATTTTCTATGAAGGAATCCAAGTAATTAATCATATCCAAAAATCTCTGCAAATCTTTTACATTTTCTGGCCTTGGCATACTAACTATTGCTCTAATCTTTTCGTCATCGGCTCGGACACCTAAATTATCAAAAATATGACCCAAAAACTTTATTTAATGTTCTAAAAATTTGCATTTTGATTCATTAAATCTTAGTCCCAATTTCCTAGCTCTTTCTAACACCATCTCTAAAGTACTTAAATGTTCCTCTACATTTAATGAATAAATTAAAAAATCGTCAATATATATTACCAACCCGGGAATGTCACCAAATAGTCTTACCATTTCGGCATGAAATATTTCGTGGGCCGCATTAATACCGAAAGGAAACAGTAACGTCCAAAAGGTGTATTAAATGCACAAAGCTTGGAGGACTTGTCATCTAATGGCACCATCCAGAAACCACTGTTGGCATCTAGCGCTGAAAAAAATTTTGCTCCACTAAGTTTTGCTTTACATTCTTTAATATTGGGAAATGGATGCTGTGGTCTCATTATTGCTTTATTTATCATCATAACACCATAACATAACCCTGGACATCTTCATCACAATTCACGTAGTCATCGAAATCGATTGTCTCAGAAATATACCATTGCGGGTAATAAGCCGAGAAAAGTATTAATAAATGTTCTTTTTGGGAAAATATTTGACAGGTAAATGGGTACTAAAATTGGGTACTTATAGAAAAGTAATTAACCGGAACAGTTTGAACTCATTTATATGAAAAACTTTTGGGGATTTAGATTATGAGGTAATTAAACGGGAAAGCCAGTTAAGCAGAGAGGTAAATAACCGGGGTGAAGTGTATCTGAAATCGGGCGGTAACTTTATTTGGGGCTATACCAAAACATGGGCTTACACAATTTTGGATAGATAAGTTTTTTCAGCACTAGGAACCATAAATACCAAATTATAGCTAATTCGGTCTGAAAATGTAGCTGAAACCCTGAAAATACATAAAATCGGATGATACCGTTATATGGGAGCTATACCAAAATTCGAACAGCAAACAAAAGACTCATCTTTCCGAAATTTCAGCATTCTATCTCTATTTTTGTGGGTGCTAGAGTGATTACCACAGACGGATTAATGGATATGCATAGATCGAATCCTAATTTTACCCTGATAAAGAATATTAATACTTTATAGTGTTGCAAGTGATTATTTCAATGATTTACAAAGAAAAAAACAAAGTTAATACACCCTTCATCCTATGGTGGAGGGGACAAAAAGTCCGTGATTTTTGCCTGTGCATTGTCTAAATAGAATTGCTCAATGTTTTCTATTTAATGAAGAAATTTAATGGCTGGCATTACAGCCTTACGAATAATACTTATTAAATTTAAAACTTCTTTTTTTTAAGGAAATCTTATTTTCTGCACCATCGGTTTTATATAATTCATTATTCTCCGACAGCAGATGGAGTAAATGGCTTATTTATTTTTATTGCAATTAGCTCAGCTTTCTCTAAGAGCATATTGCCCGAAAGAACAGATTTCTTGACGAGTTTTTATCTAATTAACTGCCCTTTTCACGTATATGCTTGCCATATTTAACTTACTATCATCAAATTATGTTAAGCCGGTGCATATAAACGATTTTTTTAAGCCAAAATGAAAGAATGATGACCAAATTTCAAGCTCTTATAAGAGGGGAATGCATATAAGCGGGATGCATATATCGAAATAATGTCAATGCATTTTGAACTAAAAATAACATTTGCACAAATTTCAGTGCTATTAATCGAGGAATGCTTATATCCGGGGTGCATATAAGAGGGAAATACTGTACTTTGAATAATAATCGACAACAAGTATATAGATTTTATTCCTGTATTCAAAAAGATCGCGTCCCACTTTGTACCATGGGACATCTACAATTTCGTGTGGCAAAATCTCTGGTCTAGTATTCGATTTTTTGTATTTCAAACAAACCTCACAATTTGATACAAGATTTTCTATTTCACTATTCATATTGGGCCAATATACAGTCTGGTGCGCTAGATTTTGACACCTTGCTACCCACATGTGTCCTTCATGAATCCCCTGCAATAATTTTCTTCGCATGTTCTTTGGGATCACAACCTGATTGCCTTTTAATAAAATGCCATTCAGAATTGTTAGTTCATCCCTTATCATAAAGTAAGGCATAACATCTTGGTCCAAATTTGTTCTACTATTAGGCCATTCTTCCTTAACATATTTAAATAATTTTAAAAATGTTTCGTCCTTTTTACTTTCTTCCTTCACTACATTCATGTCTGCGAATGAACTCTCTAGAGAAGAATATATAAAATTGCAGTGAAGTGATATTTCCTCATCAAGTTCTGCCATGGCCACATCTCTTAGGGGAGCTCTTGATAGTGTATCCGCTATTTTCAATTCCCTTCCTGGTTTATATCTAACTACGAGATTATAGCATTGTAAACGCAGCACAAAATGTTGAAGTCTTGGTGGAATTTTAAATAGTGGTTTATCAAATAATGTCACTAAGGGCTTATGATCTGTTTCCACTATTACGTTATTTCCATAAATGTATTGATGAAACTTTGTACAGCCAAATAAAATAGCGAACAACTCTTTTTTAATTTGTGCATAATTTTGCTGGCAATCAGTTAAAGATGCCGATTCATATTCAATCGGTCTTCTTTCCTGCAAAATTGTAGCACCTAATGTAGATTTCGAAGCACCCACCGATAACACCAAAACTTTATTGGGATTAAAAGAAGTAAGGACTGGAGCTTTCGTAATCACTTTTTTAAATCGTTAAACTCTTTTTCATGATGAGCTGACCAATGCCATAAGACGTCATTTCGTAATGTTCTCTAAGATGCTTGTTTTTCAACGAACGATTTTCTATGAAGGAATCCAAGTAATTAATCATATCCAAAAATCTCTGCAAATCTTTAACATTTTCTGGCCTTGGCATACTAACTATTGCTCTAATCTTTTCGTCATCGGCTCGGGCACCTGATTTATCAAAAATATGACCCAAAATCTTTATTTAATGTTCTAAAAATTTGCATTTTGATTCATTAAATCTTAGCCCCAATTTCCTAGCTCTTTCTAACACCATCTCTAAAGTACTTAAATGTTCTTCTACATTTAATGAATAAATTAAAAAATCGTCAATATATATTACCAACCCGGGAATGTCACCAAATAGTCTTACCATTTCGGCATGAAATATTTCGGAGGCCGCATTAATACCGAAAGGCAATCTTAGGAAACAATAACGTCCAAAAGGTGTATTAAATGCACAAAGCTTGGAGGACTTGTCATCTAATGGCACCATCCAGAAACCACTGTTGGCATCTAGCGCTGAAAAAATGTTTGCTCCACTAAGTTTTGCTTTACATTCTTTAATATTGGGAAATGGATGCTGTGGTCGCATTATTGCTTTATTTAAATGTCTTGGGTCCAAACAAAGTCTTATAGTGCCATTTGGTTTGCTTACAAGAACTATTGAACTCACCCAATCCGTTGGCTCACTCACTGGGGCTATTACCCCCATTTTAACCATGCGATCTAATTCTTCTTTTAAACTTTTATACATTTTGAATGGAATTCTATGAGGTGGTTCAACCACCGGTTCAATACCATCCCTAAGTTTTTGATTGCATTCCTTTTGCAAAAGAGTAAGGCCTTGAAAAACATCTGAATATTTTTCAACTAATTTATTTTTGGTAGAAATATTATTAACCTGTCTAATCAAGTCCATATCTGTAGCGGTCTCTAAACCAGTAATTGCAGGATATATTTACTACATAAAATTTAGAATAAAATACCTGTTCTTTATAATAAAACATAACGTCAAGTACTCCAAGAATTGGTATTCTTTCTCCATTAAACGTAAAGATTCTCGTAGCACTTTTCTTGAGTTTATCTTTTTCAGCATTCCAGCCGTGTCTGCCGACATTATATTCGCCTGTGCACCTGTATCTATTTGACACTGTATCTTTTTATTGTTCACCACTACCTCCACGTTCCATTCAGCCGATGATTTGCCCCTTTGGTCTAAAACTCCAAGAAATAAACCAAAATTTCGTTGATTATCTTCACTTTTATCCGCTTCTCCTTCATCTGCCTGCATCTGCTTGACAAATTTCCTTTGGTTCGTACACATTCGAGCAAAATGATTAAATCTGTTGCATTTGTAACATTTTGCCCGTTCGGCTGGGCACTTGTATTGTGATTCTGGCCACATTTTTGGCAATTTCCGTTTTCACTTTTGACATTGTTCGGTTTGAAATTGAAAATTCTTCCTGAATTTGCTTTTCTTACAACATTAACAGCACCTTCCAGAAATGCATCTTCTTGGAGTGTCATCACATTCGCTTTGGCCAACACCATATTGTTGGCTATTTCAATTGCTTTTTCTAGAATAATTTTGTCCTCTGTCAGAAGCCGTTCTTTGATATTATAGTACTTATATGACAATCCACATATGAAGATTTCTCGAACCAAATCATTCTTCAAATTTCCAAATTCGCAGTTCAAACTCAAAATTTTCAGAATTGTTGCGTATTCGTTAATTGTTTGATTATCTTGCTGCTTACAGGTGAAGAATATGTGCCTTTCCATCACAATATTTGCCTTTGGAGTAAAATGTGACCCCAATAATCGCACTAGATCCTCATACTTAACTGTATCAATATCCACATCGAAGGAATTAAAGATCTCCAACGACTGACTGCCAAGATGATGTAACAGCAACGCAACCTTTCGCTTTTGTATGCCATATCTTCCATTCCTTTGCAAGATTGGTAGCTTTAAAATCCATTGTGGATAAAGCGGCAGCAAACGTTTGATTCTTTCAATTCTTTTCTTCCATTCTGGTTATTTCCAGAAAATTATTTTTTAGAATTCTGGTACACCTGACACCATGTTAAATAAGAACGTCTATTTTCAATAAGTGTGTATAACAGAATGAATCCATTTATTTTCAATAATAGGGGTGTCTTTTTACTTACTAAATGTTGCTGAAACATTTTTTTCAGCAAGTTTTCCTTTATACAACTGTCAAAATCTGCAACATTAGTAATAATTATTACTAATTATCACGTAAAAAGACACAGCTAATGATTGACATTATACAAAATAGCAAAGGTTACTTTGATTATAAAATTAGTTTGATATTAAAATTCAAATTAGAAAATCGAAATTGGCTTAAAATGGGACGAAAACTGAAACGGACAAAGTGGGGTTCTTGAATCGGCTAAACATGAAACAAATGTTGATAAGTTTTTTATAATATTTTTTTAACAAAATAGTTTGTCTTATTAAAATGTTAGTGCATTTAAAACCTGTACTTTTATACCATAAAGTCAAAGAAAATGAATGTTTACCCAATTGCTAATAGACAAACAAAATGGTGTCATTCCCAATTTGTATTTTATAAAACATTTTTTTAATTATAAACATTTTAATTGTGATAGAGGTCGATTATTGCAGACCATTGGACTGTGTGCCTTTACAATGGACAAAAGCTTAGATTTTATATTGAATATGTTCACCATTTTCATATACAAAGAGATTTCGTCTGCTCCGTCGGGAAAGGTCGTAAGTCCCTCTCCAGCGCTTTCTGTATTAAAGATTTTATTATGGTGGTAAAGGCAGAATTCTTCGGTTATTTATTCCGCTTCAATACTTGTACTTTGCTTGATAAAATTCCCTCGCGTTTGGGAGATAATTGGATGTCTTTGGACTTACGACCTTTTCCTTGTACAGTTTTGGATTTTTGAAGTGACTTACGACCTTTTCCTACAATTTACGGACGTTTTTAAAATAAAATATTTATACTTTACAAAACAATGTGGAACAGGCATTATATGTTTGTTTTGTCCAATATTCGTGTAACATCGCGAAGTATTAATTTTTTCATATCATGACGAGATAAAGCGATCTAGCTATGTGTGTCCGTCCATCCATTAACAATTGTAATTAAACTCCAGGCCTCAATTTTGGACCGATCGTCACGAAATTTTGTGGAGAGATCGGGTTCCGACCAGAAGTGACCCCATTAGACGTTGGTTATGATCGAAAGGTGTGAAATGGACCAAACCCACAATTTTTACCCGACTTTGTAGCTGTCCTGTAGATTGCAGTAATATTCCGATCGGGGCGAAATTTTAAGAATGATTTGAGTTTAAGACAAAGAATAAGCTTGCAATTTAACTTGGTGATGAGATAATTATTAACGGATTTAATGGACCAAAGCTTTTGGGTGAAATCTTATATATAAAAGACAATGTATGTATGTATGTTTCGCATAGACTCAAAAATGGCTGAACCGATTTTTTTGAAAATTTCAGAGAATATACAAGGAACAACCGAGATGAAAATAGGTCTTATATTTTTTTGAATTTCGGACGGGCGGAGGGCTGGCCCTATTTTTTAAAACACGCTTTTTTGCGAAAGTTATGAAAGTATCTGTCAGAAATTAATTTGAGAGGCAACGGTTGTTGAATCTCCGACCCTAAGTACTTCTTCCGTGTAATTTTCAGATTATGCACAGGGATGTCCCTCGATGGAAGTAGGCTATATATTTTGTTGAATTTCGGAGAAGCGGGTTACACCTGTGCCCTATTTTTTAAATGCCCCACATATATAAAACTTACGAACGATTCCGTTTCCCCAATCCTGGGTACATATTTTAGCAATAAGACCCGACCACTCCCACTTTCTCAATGGATATAATAAGACCAAAGCATCTTATGCATAACATCTGCATAAGAAGATTTGGTCTTATTGGAAAGCAAGTGTCTACATTAGAAGGCAACATATCGATAGCTATAGTTTCATCAGGTATATAAGACACATTATAAGAAGGTGGACACAGTTGGCATGCCTCAAGTCATCAGTTATTTGGCGGTATGTTAAAATTGCATATCGACACCAACATTTCTCAGTTATTTGGCGGTATGTTAAAATTGCATATCGACACCAACATTTCTGAAGATTTTTATACCCTCCACCATAATATGGAGGGTATATTTAAATTTGTCATTCAGACCCTATAAATTATATATATTCTTGATCAGAGTAAAATTCTAAGTCGGTATAACATTGACCGTCTGTCCGTCTTTTGAAATTAAGATACAGCTCGCAATTTTTAAGATAGATCTTCGTGATTTGGTACAGAAGTTTCTATTACATCTAGGACGGTACCTCCCGATTTCCGATATTTTGAATGCGTGGCCTCAATATTCTTCCGAAATGGCTGAAATTTGGTATTTATTCTTCGTTTGGGGTATAAAACTTTCTTCCATAAGTTTGTCTATATAGGTCCACGCCTTCATATAGCCCCATAGAATTTCGGTGTTTTGAAGGTTAGCCACATTGTTTTACCGAAATTACTGAAAGTTGGTATTTAGTCTACTTCATAAACGAAAGAAAACTAATTGAAGTAAAAATTAAATACAACTCATGGTGGAGGGTATAACAAGTTTGGCCTGGCCGAATTTAACGACGTTCTTACTTGTTACTGATAGTCACTTGCATATCCCAACTAATTTGCGATGCAAAAAAATATAATTGACATAAGAAAAGGTAACATAAACTGTTTGAAGGACCAGCAACGTGGACCGGTTCGGCTAATATTTAATATGAAACATGACACGTTTTACTTACGACCTTGTATTTTTGCCTTACGACCTTTTCCTTCAATTAAATTTCATGATTAATTCCGTTGATGCACGTGGTTTTTAGCTACATTGTAATCCCAAATAGTGTCCTTTTTTGTCTTCCTGCGTTTAGGAAGTTTATCATCAGAGCTTTCAGAATCACCGTGAAAACCATTCCAATTCCATTCCAAATTCATACTGCTCTTTTTTAGCAAAATTATGGTTTTTCCTAGTTGAATAACATTTCGATCAATTATTAGTTTAGACTCATTTAATAATATAAACATTGCACTTACCCGTCCGTTAGAAGGTAGTACTTTATTGAATTCAGAATACAAACTAATCTCGTTATGTGAATAAATGTCCCTAGAGAAACCACAAATTACCAGTTGATAAAGTTAAGTAAGATATACGACAGTAAAAACAGTAAAAATTTTGATTTTTTTTACAAATTTTTCAATATATGAGGTATTTGAACAAATACAGCATTCCAATTTGTATCAATGAAAGGGCCAGAAGTCAATCTTTCATAATCAGCTCGCTTATAGGGGAAAATAGATTTCAAATGTAAATTTTCGTTGCAATATAAAAATTATCACATTTTTGTTCAAAAGTTTGGTCCACAGGCTCCGCCAAATATCATCCGATTATCATCCAAAGGTGTAGGCTAGTTCTTTACATTGTATCCCAACCATTGATGACGTTAAACATTATATCTGAACTACATTAGCGGTAGTATTATTTTAAATGATACATTTTCCTGTGGACTTACGACCTTTTCGTACTGAAATTTGTACGTTTTGTGGACTTACGACCTTTTCCGACAAGGGCAAAACATAAAGAAAAACGCGACATACTACCATTTTCTTTGGATCATACGACGTGCTTTGACTTGCGCTATCATCCTGTAACAAAAACGCGATTTCCAAAAAAAAGTGGACTTACGACCTTTTCCGACGGAGCAGACGATTTGTATTTATAAACTACAAACAAATTGTCAAATCAATGAAGCCAATGATAGAAAACAAATCAAATATTTTTCAACCTGACAAGAAAAAATCATATGTAAACAGATTTATAACTAAGCATATACATACTTAAACTTGTATACACTCTTCTGTATATGAAACATTACCAATCAAATAAATGCAACAAGATAAAAGGATGCAGTGTTTAAATAATTTTTGTGTAATCTATCCGCATGGTGATCAATGAAAGTACTGTGACTATTTTTAGGGTTTCGACTATTCAAAAATTGCACAGTCAAACATTTTACATTCCTCCCATAAATAGTATAAACGTCATAAACTTTTAAAAGGTCGTCCATGCCGTATGCAAATTTACAAAAACAACATTGTTTTTATTGAAAATTAAAGGTCAAAGAAAATATTGAATAATAGGGTCGTTCCAAAAATTTACTCGGGAAAACATAAATATGTACATTGTGAAAATCCTCTAAAATAGAACAAATTTGAATCAAAATTTAAATATAAAGCATTCAGAACTGTCGTAGACCACTTTTATTACAAGTTTAGGATGAAAGGAAGTATTTTATGGTAGCAAATTTCGAAGTTTCATATTTCATGAGTAGACCCTATTACATTTTGAAACCCAAATTTACAAAAAAGTTAAAATACAGCTGATTGTCACTTCTACCTTCTATAAATGTGCCTTGGCCGTAGGCAAGTTTTTAAAAACAGTGTCGCTTAATCCCATTGTTGTTGTTTTCATATTTTAAAACAACTAATTTATTAGTGGAAAAAGTTTGCATTGAAATATTATTTTTTAAAACAAAAATTATTTGGACAGGAAGGGAAGACATCAGCTGTGCTTACTGTAATTGAATCATGGTAATTATACCCTCCACCATATGGAGGGTATAATTAAATTTGTCATTCCGTTTGTAACACATCGAAATATTCGTCGGAGACCCTATAAAGTATATGGTAACATGGGGCGCCTTCGCCACTGGGACGGCTACGGCAGCGCCGATTTTCTCGCAAAATACAAGTGCTAGAAAAAATGCGTCAAAGGCAAAATTGTGAGTTTAATGAAGATCTATCATCTCCCAAATGTTGGCAGTTGTGTCATAGGTATGATAGCCGGCGCACGCGGTTTTGTGTTTTCGGGGTATTGGAAAAAATAATTATGGTAAATATTTTTTGTGATATCTTTTTTACCTTTTGTGATATCAAAAACACATTTTATACCGTTAGAAGACAACTACTGAAGAGTATAAATCCCAATAATTCGTATGAAAAAAATCAATTGCAAATGTCAATATATTAATATTATGAAATATGGAAAGGGTGGGGCGCCTACGCCATGATAGGGGCGTGGTGGGTTAATGTTAGAAACTTGTGATGTTTAACTTAAATTCTTTATACCATAGATATACCAGACTATGATGTGAAGTTAAAATCAAATATTATCCTAAACGCATCTTGTTTTAGTTATATTATGATTTTTGTACCTAAATTCAAGGTACCTACTTCAATTAACCGCTAGAATAGGTTACTTTTCGTGAATTTTAAGATCATTTTTGATTATTCAATAGAAAACATGTTCCTTTTTTGCATAATGTTGATAAGTAAGGAAGAAGTATGGTAAATTACAGTTTTAGAGTCCGTTGGAGAATGTTCAATATCTATGGCGAAGCTGCCATTTTGTAAATTCTCAAAAATAATATTTTAAACACATAATTATAATCATTTATATATCAAAACTTATAGTCAAGATACGCTAATATTTGTACCAAAAATAATATTTGAAAAAAACTTTAACGGTGTCGGTATGAGAACATTTTGAACAAAAACGTGGCGAAGGCGCCCCACGTTACCATATATAATATTGTAACTGTCTGTTGAAATCAAGATACAGCTCGCAATTTTAAAGATAGAGAGCCAATATTTGGTACAGAAGTTTTTATTACTTGCAGGATGGTTGGTATTGAAAATGTGATATATCGGTCCACCGTTATATGGGGGCTATACCACAACGTGGACCAACATCCACAATTTTTGATAGAATCTGGCCCGACAATGTAGTTAAAAACCTAAAAACTTGAAATCGGTGCTATAGTTTTATAGGCCAAACACATTGAAATATGTTGACAAATTGTGTTGTAGAGATTTTGTGAACACTGGGAAACTCACTGTCAAATTAGGTAGTTAATGCCCGTAATTTCTAGTCCTAGGTAACCGGGTAGGTAGCTACCTATTAGTTATCTTTACCTACGCGTTTGGTAATTTCTACGTGCCATTTACCGAGGCGTGTAAATTTTGTAAACGTGTGGTAACATTGGTGATTTGCATTCATTATTTCGTAAAACATTGCCACATATACATAAGTGTTTTAGAATTTTTAACACATTGGCAACAATCAACCAGGCAAAATCCTTGGTGTAAGTAACACGGCCGTTTTCGACCCGGTAACGTTACCTATGGATTGAAATTATGAAATTTTGCTTACATGGCGGATATGTACAAACTCATAGATAACTACGCGTAGAAATTACGGGCATTAGTCTTCGCTGGAGTTACAAAACTTTTCTCCAAAAATTGATCGGTAGAGGTCATTGTTTTATACAGCCTCCATAGAACGGTCCTCCCGATGTTCGTTAACTATCCAAATTCAGAATATCCAGGTTAAGGTCTAGCCGGTATTACCCAATGTTATGTATTTCGCTCAATTCGGAAAATTTTAAATATTGGTCCATGTTTTGGAAAGAACAACGATGACGCCCCATATGATTTGTTTTGAATTGAGTATTATCGGTTTGGATATACACTACGTTTCATTTCAATAGCACATTTAAAATGTTTATTTGTTACTTCATTTTATTTGATATTCGTCGAATATCCTGGGATATGTTTGTATATCCTGCTTTGTACACTTATGAAGTATATTTCAACAAAAAGTGTTGCTTCGATAATGTCCCGTTATATTTTTTTTATAATTTCTTTCAAAATGCCCAAAATTTATACAGTTTGAAGTGTTTCATGGAAATAGCACATTCTTTAATAATATGATTACGACTGCAAATTTTGAATGCTACTGTTACGATTCTTTAAGGGCCTGTTCATGTATGTCGATAAGAAAATGAATGCGCAAGAAAAACTACCAAATTTGAGTGTGTTTTTCAAATTTGTTTTTTGTTTTGAAGCAAAAACAAAGGCAATAATATTTCAAAAACTAAAGTTTGGGTGTGTTTCATGCGCACACATTTTCGTTTCGAAATACATAAACTGGGTGTAAAATTGGAACGAACGAAAGCCATTTCAAGTTTAAAAATTGGTCAAACGATGTCACTAATACTGGGACAATAAGACGTTTTGAAGGCTGTGACCTTTAATTGTCTATAATACGTTAAAAATTTAGCATAAGTTGACAGTTTCTTGATAGATTTATAAAGAACTAATGAAAAACTAATGATAGAAGGGAGATGGTGCCTTATAAACATCGTGGAACTTCAAATTCCTATGACTCCTATTCGATAAAACGGTCCAATATCAGGTAATTTTTATTGTTTTGCCAACATACTATAAAGGAAAAACCATATCCTTTCTATACCAGAAAATGGGTTAAATTTATGGAGTCGACAATGTTGATAGTCTATTTAGTTCTTCTATTCCCGGAGATGCAAGAAGTAATACGCTTTGCCATCGGAAGCCTGCAAATAATAATTATTTGCTTCGGGAAACGACTATTTGCATTTTCTTGTAATGGTCATTATAGTGGCTCAGAAATTCAACCTATTTTCCTTCTGTGTATAGGAAGGATCTGGCTTTTTCTTTATAGCATGTTGGCTCGGATCAAAAACAATAAAACAAACTCACCTGTTATTTTTACGATCAACTTATCTTAATGCCAACATTGGACACCATTATGGAATAGGAGTCATAGGAATTTGAAGCTTCACGAAGAACTGTACCCAAATTTCAGTAGAAGTTCAACTTTATTTGGCACCATCTCTCTTCTATCATACGATATTCATTAGTTCTTTATAAATCTAACAAGGAACTGTCAACTTATGCCAAATTTTTAAGGTATTATAGACAATTAAAGGCCACAGGCTTCAAAACGTTTTATTTCCCCACTATTAATGACATCGTTTGACCAATTTTAGCGTTTTAAACTTGAAATGGCGTTTATTCGTTCCAATTTTAAAAAATAGTAACAGTAGTATTCAAAATTTGCAGTCGTACTCAAAATATTAAAGAATGTGCTATTTCGGTAAAACTCTTTAAACTGTACAAATTTTGGGCTTTTTGAAAGAAAATTATAAAAAACTAGCGGACCCGGCGAACTTCGTCTCGCTATTAAGGAATAAAATTTCATACAAAAACTCAATTTTCGATTTTTCCAATTTTCCGACTTTTCCAGAGAGATTTTCCAAAATTTTCTTCCGTAAAGACCTTCTCCTCGAAAATACGAATAACTGACAAAAAATTTTACAGAAATCGGCCTAGTCGTTCTCATTTTATGAATTACTATACATTTTTTACACCATTTTTATATATATAGATATAACGGGACTTTATCGAAGCAACACTTTTTGTTGAAAGATACTTCGTAAGTGTACAAAACAAGATATATAAACATATCGCAGGATATTGGACGAATGTCAAATAAAATGAAGTAACAAATAAAATTTGAAATGTACTATTGAAATGAAACGGAGTGTAGGTACTACTCCTGCAATAAAAGGAAGAGTTTAGTACTTTCAGTTCCTATTCACTTCAAAACAGTTCGCGGTGGAGGGTATAAAAAGTTAGGGCCGGCCGAACAGTGTTTAAATAATTTTTGTGTAATCTATCCGCATGGTGATCAATGAAAGTACTGTGACTATTTTTAGGGTTTCGACTATTCAAAAATTGCACAGTCAAACATTTTACATTCCTCCCATAAATAGTATAAACGTCATAAACTTTTAAAAGGTCGTCCATGCCGTATGCAAATTTACAAAAACAACATTGTTTTTATTGAAAATTAAAGGTCAAAGAAAATATTGAATAATAGGGTCGTTCCAAAAATTTACTCGGGAAAACATAAATACACTAGCGGCCATCTGAATAGGTTTGAATTTTTTTCTTTTTATATGTTAAGGTATCTTCTGATGTGTTCGTATTGCAGATCCATACTATTTAGTTTTTGAGAGTCCTATACTATGCCAACATTCCCAAGAAAAAACTTGACGGTGTTGCCATATTTTCGGAAAATATCCCAATTATAATAAAAAATGTACTAAAAAGTGTCCAATTTTTGCGATCATCAGAATAGGTTTGAATAAAAAAAAATTGAAAAATTGTACTACCCAAGCAAATATTGCGCAGTTTTTTGGTTTAGTTTAGTAAAATGGAACATTCTGATAAATCCTACAACAAATTTGACCCGCTTTATTTGGAACGTGGGTTCAATTCTCAACATGGAAAAGTTACCAAGAACTTTCAGATAAAATCAAGAAATATTCAAACAAAAACGTTTTATAAACTTGCTTTAAATGACTTTTTGATTTCGTTAGATCTATTCTGAGCTTCGAAAATTGTCTGAAAGCAAATACCAAGTGTAGCGATATTATTAGGATCGATAATTTAGAAAGGTCATTGAAAATAGTTGGTATTTTAGTTCAAGTTTCATTTTTTAACTAACCTTGCAGTACAAATTTATGCATTATCATGCTCACAAATCCACCATAGTTGCCCACATGTATCATAAATGTTCGAAAATTGGTATGGAAGAATGTTTCATCGACCACAATAAAGTAGAAAATTGTAATTAAAATTTAACTCAAAGGGGCATGATATCGCCGACTTTTATAGTGCTGTATAACCTCAGTAGTCCATTCTTTTGTACTTATTCGTGTTTGTTTTATGACTTCTGAACAGAAAAAAACTTTTTGACCTGACTATATAGGTATTACAGCACTATAAAAGTCGGTGATATCATGCCCCTTTGACTTAAATTTGAATTACAATTTTCTACTTTATTGTGGTCGATGAAACATTCTTCCATACCAATTTTCGAACATTTATGATACATGTGGGCAACTATGGTGGATTTGTGAGCATGATAATGCATAAATTTGTACTGCAAGGTTAGTTAAAAAATGAAACTTGAACTAAAATACCAACTATTTTCAATGACCTTTCTAAATTATCGATCCTAATAATATCGCTACACTTGGTATTTGCTTTCAGACAATTTTCGAAGCTCAGAATAGATCTAACGAAATCAAAAAGTCATTTAAAGCAAGTTTATAAAACGTTTTTGTTTGAATATTTCTTGATTTTATCTGAAAGTTCTTGGTAACTTTTCCATGTTGAGAATTGAACCCACGTTCCAAATAAAGCGGGTCAAATTTGTTGTAGGATTTATCAGAATGTTCCATTTTACTAAACTAAACCAAAAAACTGCGCAATATTTGCTTGGGTAGTACAATTTTTCAATTTTTTTTTATTCAAACCTATTCTGATGATCGCAAAAATTGGACACTTTTTAGTACATTTTTTATTATAATTGGGATATTTTCCGAAAATATGGCAACACCGTCAAGTTTTTTCTTGGGAATGTTGGCATAGTATAGGACTCTCAAAAACTAAATAGTATGGATCTGCAATACGAACACATCAGAAGATACCTTAACATATAAAAAGAAAAAAATTCAAACCTATTCAGATGACCGCTAGTGTATGTACATTGTGAAAATCCTCTAAAATAGAACAAATTTGAATCAAAATTTAAATATAAAGCATTCAGAACTGTCGTAGACCACTTTTATTACAAGTTTAGGATGAAAGGAAGTATTTTATGGTAGCAAATTTCGAAGTTTCATATTTCATGAGTAGACCCTATTACATTTTGAAACCCAAATTTACAAAAAAGTTAAAATACAGCTGATTGTCACTTCTACCTTCTATAAATGTGCCTTGGCCGTAGGCAAGTTTTTAAAAACAGTGTCGCTTAATCCCATTGTTGTTGTTTTCATATTTTAAAACAACTAATTTATTAGTGGAAAAAGTTTGCATTGAAATATTATTTTTTAAAACAAAAATTATTTGGACAGGAAGGGAAGACATCAGCTGTGCTTACTGTAATTGAATCATGGTAATTATACCCTCCACCATATGGAGGGTATAATTAAATTTGTCATTCCGTTTGTAACACATCGAAATATTCGTCGGAGACCCTATAAAGTATATGGTAACATGGGGCGCCTTCGCCACTGGGACGGCTACGGCAGCGCCGATTTTCTCGCAAAATACAAGTGCTAGAAAAAATGCGTCAAAGGCAAAATTGTGAGTTTAATGAAGATCTATCATCTCCCAAATGTTGGCAGTTGTGTCATAGGTATGATAGCCGGCGCACGCGGTTTTGTGTTTTCGGGGTATTGGAAAAAATAATTATGGTAAATATTTTTTGTGATATCTTTTTTACCTTTTGTGATATCAAAAACACATTTTATACCGTTAGAAGACAACTACTGAAGAGTATAAATCCCAATAATTCGTATGAAAAAAATCAATTGCAAATGTCAATATATTAATATTATGAAATATGGAAAGGGTGGGGCGCCTACGCCATGATAGGGGCGTGGTGGGTTAATGTTAGAAACTTGTGATGTTTAACTTAAATTCTTTATACCATAGATATACCAGACTATGATGTGAAGTTAAAATCAAATATTATCCTAAACGCATCTTGTTTTAGTTATATTATGATTTTTGTACCTAAATTCAAGGTACCTACTTCAATTAACCGCTAGAATAGGTTACTTTTCGTGAATTTTAAGATCATTTTTGATTATTCAATAGAAAACATGTTCCTTTTTTGCATAATGTTGATAAGTAAGGAAGAAGTATGGTAAATTACAGTTTTAGAGTCCGTTGGAGAATGTTCAATATCGATGGCGAAGCTGCCATTTTGTAAATTCTCAAAAATAATATTTTAAACACATAATTATAATCATTTATATATCAAAACTTATAGTCAAGATACGCTAATATTTGTACCAAAAATAATATTTGAAAAAAACTTTAACGGTGTCGGTATGAGAACATTTTGAACAAAAACGTGGCGAAGGCGCCCCACGTTACCATATATAATATTGTAACTGTCTGTTGAAATCAAGATACAGCTCGCAATTTTAAAGATAGAGAGCCAATATTTGGTACAGAAGTTTTTATTACTTGCAGGATGGTTGGTATTGAAAATGTGATATATCGGTCCACCGTTATATGGGGGCTATACCACAACGTGGACCAACATCCACAATTTTTGATAGAATCTGGCCCGACAATGTAGTTAAAAACCTAAAAACTTGAAATCGGTGCTATAGTTTTATAGGCCAAACACATTGAAATATGTTGACAAATTGTGTTGTAGAGATTTTGTGAACACTGGGAAACTCACTGTCAAATTAGGTAGTTAATGCCCGTAATTTCTAGTCCTAGGTAACCGGGTAGGTAGCTACCTATTAGTTATCTTTACCTACGCGTTTGGTAATTTCTACGTGCCATTTACCGAGGCGTGTAAATTTTGTAAACGTGTGGTAACATTGGTGATTTGCATTCATTATTTCGTAAAACATTGCCACATATACATAAGTGTTTTAGAATTTTTAACACATTGGCAACAATCAACCAGGCAAAATCCTTGGTGTAAGTAACACGGCCGTTTTCGACCCGGTAACGTTACCTATGGATTGAAATTATGAAATTTTGCTTACATGGCGGATATGTACAAACTCATAGATAACTACGCGTAGAAATTACGGGCATTAGTCTTCGCTGGAGTTACAAAACTTTTCTCCAAAAATTGATCGGTAGAGGTCATTGTTTTATACAGCCTCCATAGAACGGTGCTCCCGATGTTCGTTAACTATCCAAATTCAGAATATCCAGGTTAAGGTCTAGCCGGTATTACCCAATGTTATGTATTTCGCTCAATTCGGAAAATTTTAAATATTGGTCCATGTTTTGGAAAGAACAACGATGACGCCCCATATGATTTGTTTTGAATTGAGTATTATCGGTTTGGATATACACTACGTTTCATTTCAATAGCACATTTAAAATGTTTATTTGTTACTTCATTTTATTTGATATTCGTCGAATATCCTGGGATATGTTTGTATATCCTGCTTTGTACACTTATGAAGTATATTTCAACAAAAAGTGTTGCTTCGATAATGTCCCGTTATATTTTTTTTATAATTTCTTTCAAAATGCCCAAAATTTATACAGTTTGAAGTGTTTCATGGAAATAGCACATTCTTTAATAATATGATTACGACTGCAAATTTTGAATGCTACTGTTACGATTCTTTAAGGGCCTGTTCATGTATGTCGATAAGAAAATGAATGCGCAAGAAAAACTACCAAATTTGAGTGTGTTTTTCAAATTTGTTTTTTGTTTTGAAGCAAAAACAAAGGCAATAATATTTCAAAAACTAAAGTTTGGGTGTGTTTCATGCGCACACATTTTCGTTTCGAAATACATAAACTGGGTGTAAAATTGGAACGAACGAAAGCCATTTCAAGTTTAAAAATTGGTCAAACGATGTCACTAATACTGGGACAATAAGACGTTTTGAAGGCTGTAACCTTTAATTGTCTATAATACGTTAAAAATTTAGCATAAGTTGACAGTTTCTTGATAGATTTATAAAGAACTAATGAAAAACTAATGATAGAAGGGAGATGGTGCCTTATAAACATCGTGGAACTTCAAATTCCTATGACTCCTATTCGATAAAACGGTCCAATATCAGGTAATTTTTATTGTTTTGCCAACATACTATAAAGGAAAAACCATATCCTTTCTATACCAGAAAATGGGTTAAATTTATGGAGTCGACAATGTTGATAGTCTATTTAGTTCTTCTATTCCCGGAGATGCAAGAAGTAATACGCTTTGCCATCGGAAACCTGCAAATAATAATTATTTGCTTCGGGAAACGACTATTTGCATTTTCTTGTAATGGTCATTATAGTGGCTCAGAAATTCAACCTATTTTCCTTCTGTGTATAGGAAGGATCTGGCTTTTTCTTTATAGCATGTTGGCTCGGATCAAAAACAATAAAACAAACTCACCTGTTATTTTTACGATCAACTTATCTTAATGCCAACATTGGACACCATTATGGAATAGGAGTCATAGGAATTTGAAGCTTCACGAAGAACTGTACCCAAATTTCAGTAGAAGTTCAACTTTATTTGGCACCATCTCTCTTCTATCATACGATATTCATTAGTTCTTTATAAATCTAACAAGGAACTGTCAACTTATGCCAAATTTTTAAGGTATTATAGACAATTAAAGGCCACAGGCTTCAAAACGTTTTATTTCCCCACTATTAATGACATCGTTTGACCAATTTTAGCGTTTTAAACTTGAAATGGCGTTTATTCGTTCCAATTTTAAAAAATAGTAACAGTAGTATTCAAAATTTGCAGTCGTACTCAAAATATTAAAGAATGTGCTATTTCGGTAAAACTCTTTAAACTGTACAAATTTTGGGCTTTTTGAAAGAAAATTATAAAAAACTAGCGGACCCGGCGAACTTCGTCTCGCTATTAAGGAATAAAATTTCATACAAAAACTCAATTTTCGATTTTTCCAATTTTCCGACTTTTCCAGAGAGATTTTCCAAAATTTTCTTCCGTAAAGACCTTCTCCTCGAAAATACGAATAACTGACAAAAAATTTTACAGAAATCGGCCTCATTTTATGAATTACTATACATTTTTTACACCATTTTTATATATATAGATATAACGGGACTTTATCGAAGCAACACTTTTTGTTGAAAGATACTTCGTAAGTGTACAAAACAAGATATATAAACATATCGCAGGATATTGGACGAATGTCAAATAAAATGAAGTAACAAATAAAATTTGAAATGTACTATTGAAATGAAACGGAGTGTAGGTACTACTCCTGCAATAAAAGGAAGAGTTTAGTACTTTCAGTTCCTATTCACTTCAAAACAGTTCGCGGTGGAGGGTATAAAAAGTTAGGGCCGGCCGAACTTAACGTTTTTCTTACTTGTTAATTATTAAACTATACAAAATTATAAAATTTGATAAAATATCAAAAATTTTATGTCAAATTCAATATTTTCTTTGTCTTAATTTGTAGCATATAATAATAATTGTTCCACAAACATCCCATACGGGACAAGGGAGACCTCTCTCATATCAATGAGTGCACCCCGATTCATATTAGCTCAGCGATATGGGACCTACAGTTTATCGCCGAGTGCGAACGGCGTGTCCTAAGACACCACTTGTAGAGATGTTTTACATGGCTGAAATACTCAGAAAATGTCGCTAACATTACTGAGGGGTATTTTGCCAAAGTTGAAAATTTTGATGTTTGACTGGCCGGGGAATCGAACCCACGACCTTCAGCGTGCAAGGCGGGTGTGCATACCATTGCACCACGTTGGCACCCATAAGTCTGGTTTTAACTTAAAGGAACAAATCGATGTCGGATTTTTTGGCGGCACTCCATAAACTGTTTAGTTTGGTTAGATTTTAAGATTGTCAAAGTTTGAGCACAATTGGAATAAGTTAACACGTACCACTGGGGCCTCGAAATTATGAAAATCTCGATTTTTTTGGCTATTTGACGACTTCGGCGGCCCATATCTTTGAAACGGTTAAAGCTATTATGCATTAAATTAAAGGTCATTATGCTCACTTTATGTTCAAAACCAACATACGTAAGTATTACTGAATTCGAGATAATAAAGCCAATGCCCCGAAAAGGTAACAAGGTAAGCCTTAGGGAGAAAATTGAGTCTATTGTAAAAAAAAAACATTTTCTTCCTATATTATGGAACGAAAAGAATCACACGTGGCTTCAAGAAAATCCTAACCATGGAATTGTCATTGCTGCTGGACCCTTGTAAGGTGTCCGATAGGAAGTGGAAGCTCTTGGAGAGGATCCCAACAAATATAAGATCTCTAGAAGCATTATCCGTGAACAGCGGAGAATAAACCGTGAAAAATACACGCAACAACTACAAGAAAGACTTAGATACCCCAGAAATGACGCTACTTGCGTGCATTGACATGGAAAACTATTACCAGATATTCTGGGCAGAAACAAGATCAGTGTAACCGCTTCTATAAGAATAGTCTGCGATTGACAAATCCAAGTTCGATGTAATCGAGAATGTTTTAAAACTACTTCTCAGCTGACTTCCCAAGAACAAGAGGTCGTAGAAGCACTTTGTGTTTTCATCGTTCGAGCCTGGTTTAAATCCCATAGAACGGCAACTGCCGAAATTCGTAAAAAAGGTCTACCTGGCCAAATTAAAAGTGAGACTTACTTCTTGTTCAAGATATTAACCATTAACTCCGAATTTCTTGATAAAGATCCTGCAACTTCACAGTACATCAACTGCCAGGAGGGGCAAAGGATGGTAAACAACTTGGAAGTTGTGAACGACATAGCGGAGCAAAGAGTCGAGTTCATCACAGTTTGCAAACAATTAATTATGTACAAAGGAAGAACAGGTAAGACAATGCGTTCTGCAAGTAGTCATCTGTACCCAGACGGCTGCAAAAACACATTATTATTGAAGCTCAGATTTATTGATGAAAAATAACAATTTAGGTTCGAATATTCTAGATAGGCGGCGACATGTACTTAGCGCGTGGTCATCCTGGCACAGACCACACGCACGCTGCCAGAACGGCATCTATCTGGTTGCTGGTGATGCTGTTGGCGCTGGTGTCTAGGTGAACGGGATCGGGGTCGTCGGGCTTGTACTGGTGCACCGTTGTCTGCTGGCATGATGCGATCCTGCAAATAGGCTGCCATATCTGAAAAGAGGGAGAGGCGAGTACCAAGATTTTCACAAGTAAGGGGTCCGACTAGTCAGTCGGTGATATGTTTTGTCGACTCTTCCCATTTTCCATTCATTGGGAGCCAGTCTGTCGTCTTTAATGACTACTAAGTCCCCCTTTTTTAGATTGTCTTGCTGATATATCCATTTTGTTCTACGGTGCAATTCTCCAAGATACTCTAATTTCCATCTCTGAAGAAAGTTTTGGGAAATAATCTTGAATCGTTTCCACCTGTTAGCAAAGTTAATGTTGTTATCTGACAAATCGGGTTCGGGTGGAGCAAGAATTGGCGTGCCAATCAAAAAATAACCTGGTGTTAGCGAAGCTAAATCGTTAGGATCCTCACTAGCTGAACTAAGAGACCTAGAATTTAAGCATGCTTCAATGCGTGTAAGAGTAGTACAAAATGTCAAGTTCATTTGTGGAATTGATTTTCGTAAATGTGTTTTAAAAGACTTAACTCCTGCCTCCCAGAGGCCGCCCATATGAGGAGCGCCAGGAGGAATGAATTTCCAATTAAGATTATTTTGGATGTTTTGGTGAATGACTGAGTTTTGAGGGGTTTTACAAAAGCGAGTCGGTCCTTTCTCAAGAGTTCGGCGGCTCCAACAAAATTGGTCCCATTATCTGAATAGGTACATGATGGGCAGCCCGAGGCCCAACAAATCGCGCAAATGCTGCTAGGGATGATTGAGTTGATAAATCGCTGGTGGCCTCGAGATGCATAGCTTTAGTCGCAAAACATACGTGTATAAGTTCCACTCCAGGCCGAAGGACTTATTTAAAAGAGTCCACAACCAACTATAAAAAGTTGAGGAATCAAAATTCACTTTATGTTGTTCGGCGCGACAAACAACAATTCGAATGTAACAAAAACACACACAACACAACAAGTATACTGAAGATACTTACGTGTTGTTTATTGTTCTTCAAAGCAAACACAATATTTCAATTCAAAATTATTTTGACGCTGGCGGTCAACAATTTAATTCACTATAAAACAATTCAATAATGTATTTATACAAAATTTGATCAGTCGATCACTTCACCTTCTTCTCTTCTTAACTTTTTGTCATAAAAAAAACATAAAAATATCGATGACGATTAATCGATTTTGAGCGCGTTCATGTCGATATCTTCTTCCGACTTCTTCTCTCGATTATCGACATTCCGGGTCCCTTGCACTAGTGCAACTGTTAATGTCTCAGCTAGCACTTCTAATTTCGAAATAGCATTCATAAATAAAGTCTTAGTATCGACATCTTCTTCCTTCCTTGGCTCTTTTGTTCGTTCTTCCTTGGGTGGTGGTATTAGTTCTTGATCCTGATAATGTTGTGCTTGTTGTTGTTGCGGTGGCGATTGTTGTTCTTGCAGTAATGTTTGTTGTTGAAGTAGTGGTTGTTGGTGTAGAATCTGTTGTTGTTGCGGTATCTGTTGCTGTTCCACTATAGGCTGTTGCTCCATTAACGGTTGTGGGTGAGATAGTAGTTGTTGTCCTTGTGGTAGTGGTTGTTGTTGTAGCATTGGCAATAGGTTATGATGCAGTATTTGTTGGGGCTGCTGTTGCAGTATTAGTTGTGGCTGCTGTTGCAACATTAATTGTGGCTGTTGTTGCAGTAATGATTGTTGTTGTATCAATGGTTGCTGCTGTAGAGGTTGTTGTTGTAGCTGCTGCCTTTTAATTGCCCTACGTGCTTTCGAATTTAGCCTTGTGGTATTGGTTAAGTATAAGTTTGAATTTGATTGCTGATGTAGGAGTTCGTGCTGTTGTTTCACCCTTGTATATAAATCGGTTCTTACTCTGTTATTGCCATACACTCCGACGCTATTGCTCACAGTTATCCTTGGTGTTGGGCTTGGATGTAGCATAGTGTGATGGCGCATTCCACAAATTTCACAGTTTCTTTGAGAGGAGCACGAGCGTACGAAATGCGATTTGCCTAAACAATTTATGCAATACCTATGCACTCTCACCACATACTCTCTTTGAGCGGGGGTCATTTGCTTGAAAGATGGACACATTCTCAATGGATGATTATTGAAGCATAGCATGCAAAGTTCGGCTGATCCAAAGTTCATCTTGATTACTTCGTAAGTTGACATGAAAATAAAATAAAAAGAAAACAGAGAACAGCCCACACACACAGGTGTATTGTAATAAGTATTAATCGCATACCGCACACACATGTATCTATTACAAACTACTATTGACAGGAAGTACACACAGCTTAACTATAGGTCGAAATATGTTACCTGCTGATGTTTTTATTTTTACCACTCTTACATGACCGTCTCTTCCTCTATTAACGTCGATTACTCTCCCCATCTTCCATTCATTTGGTGGTAGTTGATCTTCTTTTATTAGAACAAAGTCGCCTTCTTTTACATCACCTTTCGGATTCTGCCACTTGTATCTTTTGTGTAACTCATGAAGGTACTCGGTTTTCCATCTCCTGCTAAATTGCTGATGAAGAATCTTTAATTTCTCCCATCTGTTTATGACTGATAAGTTATCGTCTGGATATTCCGGTGCAAATATTAAAGAGCCACCACGAAGAAAGTGTCCTGGTGTCAAAGCTTCTAAATCGTCAGGATCTTCAGATAGTGGTGTTATTGGTCTTGAATTTAAAACACTTTCAATTCTAACTAGAAGTGTACTAAATTCCTCAAAATTGAATTTTTGATCCCCAATAACCTTTTTAAAATGAAGTTTAAAACTTTTAACACCTGCCTCCCATAAGCCACCCATATGTGGAGTTCCTGGCGGTATAAACTTCCATTCAAATCCATGCGTTGAGTACTTTTTGCAGATTTCTTCTGATGAAGTTTTTAAAAAATTTATATATTCAGATTTCAATTGACGACTAGCGCCTATGAAATTAGTACCATTATCTGACATAATCTTTTTTGGTAAGCCTCGTCTCCCTACAAATCGTATAAATGCTGCCAAAAATGCATCTGATGATAAATTGGAGCAAGCTTCTAAATGGATTGCTTTTGTTGAAAAACAAACAAATACAGACGCATATGCTTTCTGATATGGGGAATTTCGTAATGTTCCACTCTTTATCTGGAACGGGCCAGCAAAATCTACTCCTACGTAAGTAAAGGGCAAAGTAAATGACGATCTTTCAATTGGCAAAGCTGCCATAATCTGTGACTTTAAATTTAGTTTGTGTCGAACACATACTACACAGTTATGAACATATTTTTTTATCGTCCTTTTTAACCTAGGAATATAAAACTGTGTTCTTACAGTCGCCATCATAACTGATATGTCTCCATGTAATAGTGTTCTATGGACAAAATCGAGAAAGATATTACAGAAATGGGATGAGCTTGGAATTATTATTGGAAATCGTTCATCATATGTCATCTCTGTGTTAGCCAGTCGACCATTTACACGTATTACATTATTCTTATCTAGAAACGGGTTTAAAGATCTTAACGTGCTATTTTTTGAGACTTTTCTAGAATTACTTAGATCGTCATATTCTTGTGAAAAATATGACCTTTGTGTTAATCGGACAAGAAGCATTTTTCCTTGGTTTAGCTCTTCATAGGAAAGCATTTTTTTAGTCTTTTCGTCCTCTTCTTTTGTATATAAGTTGTCATCTTCATTTTGTAACTGTAAATTTGATTGCCTGTCTGAAGAAGCCGACGACTTTTTTATAGTTCTTTTTAAAAATCGACATATATAACCTGTCACCCACAAGGCCTTGTTATAAGAAGAGTACCTTGAAACTATTTCACTTTCAACAATCGAAGTAGTGAACACCTCAGTGTTTCGCTTTTCCGGTGGCTCAGGTAAAGGTAACTTAGATTCTGGCCATCTATCCGCAGAACTCAATAACCACATTGGACCATTCCACCATAGTGAATTGTTAATCAAATCTTTTGCACTACTACCTCTAGTACCAAGGTCAGCAGGATTACATTTTGATGAAACGTGCCCCCATGTTGCCTTTTCAACATTCTGAAATATCGTTGTTGTTCTATTCGCAACATATGTATTCCAGGTGGATGGGTGTTTTTTTAACCATGCTAATACTATGGTTGAATCAGTCCACAAATATATGGAATTTACATTGAATTTGGCTGTTGACATCACACTCTTTACTAAAGAAGAAAGCAATACAGCCCCACATAACTCTAACCTTGGCAAACTTATCTTTTTCAATGGAGCTACTTTACTTTTAGCCACTAACAAATTAACATGACATCGTTGCATATTTTCTGAACGTATATATAACGTAGCGCAGTATGCCTTTTCAGAAGCGTCACAGAAACCATGTATCTGAACATTGTTTTCTGGACTAAAACATACCCATCTTTGTATTTTTATTAAATGTATATCTTCGAATTCTTTTATGAATGTTCTCCACTTGACAAAAATAGAAGGCGATACTTTTTCGTCCCATGTTATTCCATCTAACCATTGATCTTGTAGAAGGATTTTCGCCTGTATAATTAGAGGTGATAACCAACCTTCCGGATCAAATAATTTTGATACTGTGGATAATATTTTCCTTATCGTTATAGAATTGTTCACCTCAATTTTATCAATATTGTATGAGAACGTATCTGTAACTGCATTCCACTGAATGCCTAACGTTTTTGCAGAACTCGTATCTTCTATTTTTAAAAAATCGGAATTCAATAAATTTTCCTCAGATATTTCAGATAGAAGAACTTTATTATTTGCAGTAATTTTTTTCAGCGGAAATCCAGCTTTCTTTAATGTCAATAATAGCTGATTTCGTGCGTCTAATGCAGACTCAATGGTATGACCGCCAGTCAAAATGTCGTCAACATACGTTTCGTTTCTAAGTATGTGTGCCGCAAGCGGTTTATCAACTTCTTCTTCAGAAGCCAGCTGTAATAATGTTTTTATAGCTAGATATGGTGCACAATTTATGCCAAACGTTACTCTGTTCAATTCATAATCTTCAATTTCATTCGTAACACTGTTTCTGAACAATATTCT
Source organism: Musca autumnalis (assembly GCF_047663935.1). Classification (NCBI taxonomy): domain Eukaryota; kingdom Metazoa; phylum Arthropoda; class Insecta; order Diptera; family Muscidae; genus Musca; species Musca autumnalis. Next base: position 97,258,200 of record NW_027411755.1, on the reverse strand, counting down.
TTGATATGGTCTATCCGATTTATGAAGAATTATTTGACGGTACATTTTTTCAATGTCTCCGTTAAATACATATTGATACATACGCCAATTTAAAAGTACGGACGTTAAATCATTTTGTAAAATTGGACCTGTATGTAACACATCGTTCAATGAGTATGAGCTTTTTGTTTTTCGCGACCCGTTGAACACCACTCTCACTTTTGTGCTAACGCTATCCGGTTTAAAAACTGCATGGTGAGGTAAGTAATAAGAATAATATTTTCCATCGTTCTTAAATTCTTTCGGACTAACTTTGTCCAAATGACCTAGTGATAAATATTCATTTAAAACCTCATTGTATGTAGTTTCAAGATCCTTATTTTTTTGTAATTTCTTTTCCATATTTTCATACTGGCGTTTCGCTAAGAATCTGGATGATTCCAAGAATATTGCGTTAGGGAATTCTTCTTTAAAGGGCAACCTAACAACATATCTACCGTCCGACCGACGATAAGTTGTTCGACTGTAATAATTCTCGCAGTATTCGTCAGCTTCTGACATAATAGGAGGTGAATATATTTCCTCCTGTTCCCAGAATTTCTTAAGTAATTCTATAATATTTTCTGACTCCTCTGATATTTCTATTGTTGCTAAAGAATGTTCTTGGCGTCTAGTTGGACCATAAATGTACCAACCATAAACAGAGTTCTGAGCTACCATATTGCCTAAAATATTTCGTTTTACACCTTCCAATATAATGTATGGTATTACGTCACTGCCTATGAGCATATCAACTTGAGCAGAAATTAAGAAACCTGGATCTGCTAGTTTAAGATTTTGAATATCAGTTAAATCTGACAAAACAACGGTTTCGGAGGGTAAAAAGGTTGTTAAATGCTTTACGACTATTACTCGTGTTTCTAGCTCAAAGTTTCCTTTATTATTACAAAGCCTAATTCCACACACCTTATCAGCATTAGCCACCACAGTTCCACCTAGCCCACTCACTTTGAAATTTGCGCTTTCAGTTTGTATATTAATTCGCTTCACTATTCTGTGCGTCAAAAACGTTCGTTTTGATGCCGAATCTATGAGTGCTCTAATCGTAAAGATTTCCCCGGCATGTTTAATTTGTACAAGTGCAGTTGGCAACATAACATCATCTTGGCTTAGTGATACAAGAGTGTCGACATTGGAACATTGATCTAACACATTTGAGGAACCAGGTATATCATCATTTGTTATATGTGTACTAGTCTGTTGCCCTGTACTAGAACGTGAATAATTATTTAAGTCTTTTGGTACCGATCCTGGTCCTGATTGTGATGTCATACTTGATATGTGCAATTTTGTGTGGTGTTTTCTCTTGCAGTATAGGCATCTATGCATACTAGTGCATTCTTGTGATATGTGTCCACTTGCCAGACAATTATTACATAAATGTTTCTCACGGACTAGTTCCATTCTTTGATTAACAGAAAAATTGTTAAATCTTTGGCAGTTTTTTAGAATGTGGTTTTTCCCACATAAAACGCATCTGTTCATATTTGTGTGATTTAAAGTATGTTGTCCGGAATAATCAGAATTCCCTGTTTATATAAGCATTTTTCCTCTAAGACTATCTATCCTTTCAAGAACTTGGTGTCTATTTATCAAAAAATCTTCCATTTGAGACCAAAGAGGCAAATCTGAATGGGACTCTAACGATTGCTCCCATAAAGTTAGTGTTTCTACTGGTAGTTTTGTTGAACACAAATATCACGAAAAATGTCTAAAATTGTCTTTTCCATTTCAAAAAAATCAAAAAAAATTTTTGATACTACATCAATGATTTTTGGTACATAGATTAAGAAAAAAATCTGCATTCCAAATCTGTTTTCGTTACTAACTTTGATCGTTGCGCGCAAAAGATATGACCGTTTTAATTATGATAATTAGAAAAAATTATAAAAAAAATCGCGGCTTAATATAGTTAGCTGTTATATCCTATTATCGTTAACTGAATTCGTAACCTTTGCGATGATGCAAAAAATAATCGCTAAGTCTCAATGGATTCGCGAAAAATCAAATTTGTTAAATAATTTCACGTATTTACAAACATATTTTCGAAACAATATCGCTCATACTTACGAAAAATATATTAAAAAAATTATAACAGCATCCAGACATTTTAAGGAATAAAATGAAACCTAATTTGTGAAGGTTGGAGGTATAGTATTCATGTTATTTGCAAAAATACGAAGAAAATATTACGAAAAAATTAAAATCATATTATCCTAATTTTATTTTTTTATAGTTTTATAGGAAAAGTTGGAGAAAAAATGTTTGAGTTCTTCAACATGTTTGTCAAATTTTCACGCAATAATGATAATATTCCGTCGTAACAAATTTTTTGCTTATAGTTTTCCTATTGGATAATATTATTAGAACCTTATATTAAATCACAAGGAATTCCAATTGTGGCATAACGTTAAAATAATGTTATATTGAATATTACAACATTTGAGACGCATAAAAACCGCGTAATTATGAAAATGACATGATGCGCATCCGATTTTCCAACACAACGAATCAATCCCTCTTATTTGATGTACAGTTTGTCAAATTATATTTGGCGGCCACGATGTAGCATCTGCTGCATATTAGGGTGCAAAATACAGTAAAATGGTCATAATTTCCGCGAAGTTAATTTCATTTTATGCGCATCCGATTCCAATAATCACCATTAAAAAATACATCATTCTATGCCGTTTTAATGCGATCCATCAAGAACCGTGGATGTAGCATCGCACTCAATTTTTAAGAAAAATCTATTATATATCTGGATTTACGAGAGTTTTTAAATATCTGTTTTCGCACAGTTTAAACACGCGTATCGATCTATTTATTTAAGTAGAACTGACACATCCAAAACGCGTTTTAATATGCGATATTTTCAAAATAATTTTTTGTAAATTTTCGTAATTTGAGGGGTATCATATCCGCCGATCTAGTGGGTGGATTTTTACGCGTCGTGGCTTGTTAGATTCAGAACGTAAAAAAACTAAAATTCCGCGGGTTTCCACGGAAATCGAATGACGTTTGTAAATTTTAAACCAAAAAAATAGGTTTTTGAGAAAAATTTACGCACAAAAATTTCGTGTTTGGGCGCAGATTACTGTGATCCTGTGAGGGCTACACCCTCATGTTATACATTAAAAAATGCGAAATCGCGAGTACTACAATCAAATAATAAGCTTTTAGGGAAATCCAGCTGCGCGTCCCGATTAGAGCAAAAATTCAAAAACCCCCATTTTTCAGGTTTCAAAATGTCAGCATCCGTTTGAGGTAGATACAGTGGATATATTAAAAAATCATACATTAGAAACTTCAACTCTGAAGTGCACTCTTTAACTTCTCCTTTGAGCATTAAGCTCTACATTGTGTTGTAAAACCACTAATTGGAAAATAACATAATGAAACTCGTTTAATTCAACGATTTTTTCCGATTTTTTTACATTAGTACGACAACAGCTTCCGCTCAAATTATTATTTTAAGAAACCCCTCAGTGAATCGGGCTAAAACAGTTTATTTTACCGAAATGCGGTCAAAAGTTATGGTATAGTAAAACTGATCGCGAGTTACAATACCCCATACCTCAGTTTCAACATAAGTTAATTTTCTACAAAAAGCTTGATATATTATGATTGGATCCCATTGATCTATCTTTACCCCATGTGCTTTCAGAATAGCCAAACAATCGGTGACTGTCGATTGAATCCTTTTGATGTCTTGATTATTCTCTGTTTTTGCCGGAGATATATTATTAAATTTCGTGTTTGGGCGCAGATTACTGTGATCCTGTGAGGGCTACACCCTCATGTTATACATTAAAAAATGCGAAATCGCGAGTACTACAATCAAATAATAAGCTTTTAGGGAAATCCAGCTGCGCGTCCCGATTAGAGCAAAAATTCAAAAACCCCCATTTTTCAGGTTTCAAAATGTCAGCATCCGTTTGAGGTAGATACAGTGGATATATTAAAAAATCATACATTAGAAACTTCAACTCTGAAGTGCACTCTTTAACTTCTCCTTTGAGCATTAAGCTCTACATTGTGTTGTAAAACCACTAATTGGAAAATAACATAATGAAACTCGTTTAATTCAACGATTTTTTCCGATTTTTTTACATTAGTACGACAACAGCTTCCGCTCAAATTATTATTTTAAGAAACCCCTCAGTGAATCGGGCTAAAACAGTTTATTTTACCGAAATGCGGTCAAAAGTTATGGTATAGTAAAACTGATCGCGAGTTACAATACCCCATACCTCAGTTTCAACATAAGTTAATTTTCTACAAAAAGCTTGATATATTATGATTGGATCCCTTTGATCTATCTTTACCCCATGTGCTTTCAGAATAGGCAAACAATCGGTGACTGTCGATTGAATCCTTTTGATGTCTTGATTATTCTCTGTTTTTGCCGGAGATATATTATTAAATTTCGTGTTTGGGCGCAGATTACTGTGATCCTGTGAGGGCTACACCCTCATGTTATACATTAAAAAATGCGAAATCGCGAGTACTACAATCAAATAATAAGCTTTTAGGGAAATCCAGCTGCGCGTCCCGATTAGAGCAAAAATTCAAAAACCCCCATTTTTCAGGTTTCAAAATGTCAGCATCCGTTTGAGATTGATGCGGTGGATATATTAACCCCTCAGTGAATCGGGCTAAAACAGTTTATTTTACCGAAATGCGGTCAAAAGTTATGGTATAGTAAAACTGATCGCGAGTTACAATACCCCATACCTCAGTTTCAACATAAGTTAATTTTCTACAAAAAGCTTGATATATTATGATTGGATCCCATTGATCTATCTTTACCCCATGTGCTTTCAGAATAGCCAAACAATCGGTGACTGTCGATTGAATCCTTTTGATGTCTTGATTATTCTCTGTTTTTGCCGGAGATATATTATTAAATTTCGTGTTTGGGCGCAGATTACTGTGATCCTGTGAGGGCTACACCCTCATGTTATACATTAAAAAATGCGAAATCGCGAGTACTACAATCAAATAATAAGCTTTTAGGGAAATCCAGCTGCGCGTCCCGATTAGAGCAAAAATTCAAAAACCCCCATTTTTCAGGTTTCAAAATGTCAGCATCCGTTTGAGGTAGATACAGTGGATATATTAAAAAATCATACATTAGAAACTTCAACTCTGAAGTGCACTCTTTAACTTCTCCTTTGAGCATTAAGCTCTACATTGTGTTGTAAAACCACTAATTGGAAAATAACATAATGAAACTCGTTTAATTCAACGATTTTTTCCGATTTTTTTACATTAGTACGACAACAGCTTCCGCTCAAATTATTATTTTAAGAAACCCCTCAGTGAATCGGGCTAAAACAGTTTATTTTACCGAAATGCGGTCAAAAGTTATGGTATAGTAAAACTGATCGCGAGTTACAATACCCCATACCTCAGTTTCAACATAAGTTAATTTTCTACAAAAAGCTTGATATATTATGATTGGATCCCTTTGATCTATCTTTACCCCATGTGCTTTCAGAATAGGCAAACAATCGGTGACTGTCGATTGAATCCTTTTGATGTCTTGATTATTCTCTGTTTTTGCCGGAGATATATTATTAAATTTCGTGTTTGGGCGCAGATTACTGTGATCCTGTGAGGGCTACACCCTCATGTTATACATTAAAAAATGCGAAATCGCGAGTACTACAATCAAATAATAAGCTTTTAGGGAAATCCAGCTGCGCGTCCCGATTAGAGCAAAAATTCAAAAACCCCCATTTTTCAGGTTTCAAAATGTCAGCATCCGTTTGAGATTGATGCGGTGGATATATTAAAAAATCATACATTAGAAACTTCAACTCTGAAGTACACTCTTTAACTTCTCCTTTGAGCATTAAGCTCTACATTGTGTTGTAAAACCACTAATTGGAAAATAACATAATGAAACTCGTTTAATTCAACGATTTTTTCCGATTTTTTTACATTAGTACGACAACAGCTTCCGCTCAAATTATTATTTTAAGAAACCCCTCAGTGAATCGGGCTAAAACAGTTTATTTTACCGAAATGCGGTCAAAAGTTATGGCATAGTAAAACTGATCGCGAGTTACAATACCCCATACCTCAGTTTCAACATAAGTTAATTTTCTACAAAAAGCTTGATATATTATGATTGGATCCCATTGATCTATCTTTACCCCATGTGCTTTCAGAATAGCCAAACAATCGGTGACTGTCGATTGAATCCTTTTGATGTCTTGATTATTCTCTGTTTTTGCCGGAGATATATTAAATAGAATTTTTAATTGGTTATCAACTAGGACTCTTTTATTTTCATATCTCATCTTCAAGGCCTCCCATGCTAGCGAAAAGTTTTGATCAGAAAGTGGGAACCTGTCTACTATTTTTGCTGCTTCACCTTTGGTTTTGTTTCTTAGGTGGTATAACTTTTGTGCTGATGTTAATTGACGATGACTACCATAAATTGCAGTGAACATGTCTCGAAACGCTGGCCACTCTTCATAACTTCCATAGAACGGAGGCACTTTTATGCAGATTTCTGACATATCAAAGGTAGTATTGTGAGAGTACATTGCTGAACTATGAAAAAGTGACGGATTTGAAAAATCACCAGGTGCATTGTTCGTCAGCGAAGCCTTACGCTTCTTTAAAATTTCCAGAAGACTCGCTTTTGTTGTTTGATACTTCTCCCTAGTAATTTCAAACTCCCCTTTTGCCGTTCTCTTAAAAACAGTATCTATCAATTTTTCTTCAGCAAAGTATACACTTTCAAATGAATTTTTTACACTAACCCAATCTTCGTCTAAAGCCTCTATTTTTGTTTCAATTAAAGAATCGGAAAAGTCTGTTTCAGCAGTATTTAAAATCTTTTGACACATTTGACGCATATTGTCATTTTCGTATTCAAATCTAGTACAAATTGCAGAACCCATATTTCCTTTTTATTTATTACTTTTTTATTATTAGTATTAATTATAAATCGTAATAACTTCGAAGATTTATTTTATATTAAAAATAAATTTTAAAAATATTTTCGTTTTATTTACTAAATTTATGAATATTTTACTATTATTATTTTTTTTTCAATTTTTATATTCAATATTTATTAATTGCTTCTATATAAATTTATTTTATAAACTTATAAGAAAACGTTTATTAATATTGTTTTATTTTATTATTCTTTTAATTCTGCAAATGAAATGAAATTATGTGTAATGCAATTTGCAGTTTTCAATACGGTTGTTGCGTTATTTTTACGATTACGTTACGTTCTCTACGTTACTACGTTACTAATCACACAATTTATTTGATGTTGGTATTGAGTACCCACATCAAGTATTCGAGTAGTTATTGAATGTGGCGCACTAATAGAATATAAATTATAAATGCAATGTAAACAACAACAAATCTAAGTGAGAGTGGTATTTTTTCCAATTATGCCTTTTTTCTAAGTTTATGACCTTTGACAATAACTTCAATTTTATAGATTATATTATCGATTTTTTTGATTTGATTTCTTGATCAGTGACAGTGTTGCGATTTACTAGTTTATATTTACGAGAACAAAAAAAGTACTTTTCAGCACAAATCAAACCAACAACAACGAAACAAATAGCGATGCTGCTTCTTCTCAATACACAAATAGTGACAATTTCTTTTCAGAAATTGTAATTATCCTAATTTCTTAGGTGTTTTTCAGTTTCTTGGCTACGAAGGACCATGTATAAGTTCCACTCCAGGCGGAAGGACTTATTTAAAAGAGTCCACAACCAACTATAAAAAGTTGAGGAATCAAAATTCACTTTATGTTGTTCGGCGCGACAAACAACAATTCGAATGTAACAAAAACACACACAACACAACAAGTATACTGAAGATACTTACGTGTTGTTTATTGTTCTTCAAAGCAAACACAATATTTCAATTCAAAATTATTTTGACGCTGGCGGTCAACAATTTAATTCACTATAAAACAATTCAATAATGTATTTATACAAAATTTGATCAGTCGATCACTTCACCTTCTTCTCTTCTTAACTTTTTGTCATAAAAAAAACATAAAAATATCGATGACGATTAATCGATTTTGAGCGCGTTCATGTCGATATCTTCTTCCGACTTCTTCTCTCGATTATCGACAATACGAAAACATATACGTATCCCTTGGTGAACAAACTCTACCAGTGAAGTTTTTGATGTTGAATGGGCCAGCGAAATCAACACCTGTTGTGCTCAATGGGCATGACAACAATGTCCTTTCTGGGGGGCAAAGATGCCATTATTTGCTTTGAGCATTTGAGTTACCGACAATTGTCGGTAAAATTAAAATGCATGGTAGAACAAGAAAAGGTAGCAGCAATACCCAGCTGACTGAACTGGGCTGTAATGTTTGTGTCAAATTCCATACGACATTTTATATATTTATTTCTATGTTCGAAGTATATTAGGGATATATGTTTTTTGAAGAAAAAATTTATTCATCAGAAAAACAACATGGTCTCATAAGCTTTTTGCTTATTCCGACTCCTGAATATTATAAGGCTATCATAAAACTCTGAGGGAGCCGCATCAACTCCCAAAAAATTCGTGACGATCCGATCAAAATTGCGACCTGTAGCGTGACTACAAAAAAATCGGAAAATGGAATGCATTACCGACTATTGCGATATCTCTGCTGTTTGAGTTTTAACCCACTTAGCGCCGAGAATTTTTTTTGCGAGAAAACTTAAAATTTTTTATGAAAATTATATTTTTGAGATTTTTTAAGCATTTTTTAAAAAATAACTTTTTTCTCCAAAACGTATAGTTTTCCTGCAATCGGGCCTTCTTTTAAAAGTTCCAAAAACTTTGGAGGGTAATATAGGTGTATCCTTACATGCTAATCCCTTGGTTTTTGATTTAGAAAATACTCTTACTATATTCCTAACAAATCCCTGACTTTATATGATTCTAACATTTTTGATTAAATTTTTATCGCATATTTAAATTTTTGATCAAAAGTCGAAAATTACAAAAAAGTCGATTTTTTTGAATGACTTTGGTTTTTGACCAAAAGCGTTATCAGAGTGAACTTACAGATAACAGACAATACTTTAACAAAATGCAAAAAACACCACAAAAATCTTCGAAAAAACCAGAGTTTTACGTCAATTTTTGCAACCATTTTTTGTGGCGTTTAAACGACCAGTGGCTTTATCTGGGTTAAAGGTGATATTTTCTACTTTCCTTGTCAGGTTTTGCTTTTGATATACCTCTTAAAGGAACGGAGATAATGGCTTTGAAATAAAACGTTGACTTTTCTCAAAATAAGTTTTTGCCCATTCCGACACCTGAATATTATCCGACCATTATCAAAATCAATAGGCTTCTTCCTCTGTGGGACCCCCATTAACCCCCAAAATTCCGATACAAATTGCGGCCTGTATTACAGACTATTGCTATATTTCCGTTATTTGGCCACCTACGCCAGCCTACTTTGCATCATTGTAAAGGTGAGATATTCTACTTTTATAGTCAGGCTTTGCTTTTGGAATCTTCCCATCGAAAGCTGTGATATTCGTCATTATAATTAAAATCGCAAAATTGAAAAGTTGGGTTGTATTAGCGACTATTGCGATATCTTATCTTACAGGTGCGGAGATATGCGCTTTAAAATTAAACGTTGACTTTTTCTCCAAATAAGTTTTTTGCCCATTCCGACCCCTGAACATTATCCGACCATCACCAAAATCAATAGTACCTTCGGGGCCCTCATCAACACCCAAAATTTTGTGACGATCCGATCAAAATTGCGACCTGTAGCGTGATCGACTCAGCTCGCCGAGACATTCATTTTGGTATATATATGTATGGGTCTACGACCACTATTTCGATGCGTTACAAACTTTTTGGCCAAAGCCAACTTATAATACCCTCCCCACATAGTGGTGTAGGGTATAAACAACTATATCCCATAAAGACTCCTTCATATCATTGACATGTAACCTCCTTCTGGTCCGAACGAGATGCCGCACACTAAAACACCTCTTATAGAGGCGGTACAATATTTGTTAACATGTGTGGTATTTTGTTAAACTTGAAAAGAATAAAGCCCTAATAAACATGTGCTTTTTTTGTTTTCAAAAGCAAACGATTGAAACAGCTTCTCTTTTTTCAATGAATTACCAGCGACCCCAAACATTTTTCCAAGAATTCTACTTTCTGCGAAAAATTATGCATTTAGTGGAATGATATGGAAACATTCAAATTGAAAATCTAACGAGTTTTCATTCATGTTTTTCAAAATATTCAATCAAACGTTAAAAATTATTAGTTTTTTTTTTTAAATTCCAATAATTTATAGACATTTCCTTATTTTGTTTACATGTACGATGACACTATGTGGTTGTTGTTGAGTTGTATTTGTTGTAGTATTTACTTTACCTGGTTTGTTCTACCATGATTAAAATGCTTATAATTTCGCATGGAACAATTAAAAAAGGTAACATCATTAAAAAAAAAAAAAAAAACGAAGATACATCTCTGCATTCTTCTGTAAGTTAGCCTGGCTGTAATTAAACTTGCAATTGAAACTATCCAACCATGCATGACATGAAAAAACAAATTTTGTTTATTTACATTTATTCAATGAAATGTTTGGTAAGTTAAAAATACAGATATTCTGTGTAATAATATTGAAATGCATTCTTTTATTTTTTTATTACAGTGGACATTAGAATTTCTATGCCGTCTGGAGGGTGTGGAATTTCAGAAAGGTAGAGTTTAAACAGTTCAGGAGATATTACCCATCCCTGCTTCCCTCTACGGGTTTAGGACTTTTTGTTTTTGAATTTCACAAACGACTGCCGTCTGCACATATAGTTAATTAACCAACTGATTACAAAAATGTGAAGATCTTTGGGGGAAGTCCAACTTCCCGAAATATAGGCTTTTGAAGTTCCGAAATTTCCATTGTTTATGTAAACATAAAGGAATATACCCAGTGTAAATGAAACACGAATTGATAATACTTTGTATGTTAAAAACACAACTATGCGCACAAAACACAACTATGTATTTAGAAATGTAAGAGATTGATATGTAGAGAAAAGATGATAAAATAAAAGACGCCAGTTGTTGATGAGTACAACGTCAGGTGTTTAAAAGAACCCGTCGGTAAACAACCTATACGGCAGAGAAAAAACTGATGACGCAAATAATTAATTGAAATGTTTAAATAAAACTTAGGTCGAGAAATGAAAGAAAACTGAAGTATTTTTTTAAGAAAAGAAAATTAGCGAAGCGGTTTGAAAAAAAAACTTTAAAAGAAAATTCTGAAAAGAAATGGTGCATTAATGGCAGAATTATGGGAACTGGGGGTGCCATTCCCAGACACGGCAACAGTTCCCCAGTTTCGTGAACTATTACGGGAAATAGTGGGTGATGGTGGAGCGGCAGCAAGGAAAAGTGGTGGTGAAGCCGAGGCGCAGCAACAAGCGGCTGATAACAAGCAAAAAACTACAGTCGCCAGCACAAACGAACAAGGGCCTACGTGCGAACAAGCCTAGCAAACACAGACACACATCCCATCACAGTCGAACAAGAACGTGTTTGTGAAGAAGCCACTGCAAGAAGACAAGCACACACAAACATAGGCCATACATGAGAATATGGGTATGTACATGCAAGCCAACAAGCCGGCCGTTACTGATGTGGATACACACACGGACACACAAGGCGAACAACAAATTAATGAGCGAGGAAAATAAGAAGTGGGAAACGAGATTCATAGAATAGAAAAGCTGCAGACAAAACTACAGCTACTAAAGTTACAGTATGAATTTAATGAAATAGAGAAGATAAAAAATGAAAAAGTAAAAGGGGCGAACTTTGCAGACATAAAAGGAGCCATAACAAAATTCACAGGTGATGATGAGCAAAGTATCGTCAAGTGGATTAAGGAATATGAAAGAGTGTCTTCGGTAATTGGGTGTAGTGCGACCGAACAATTCTTGTATGCGCGCAGAATGACGGCAGGAAGCGCAATCCTATTTATGCGCTCCTCCCAGGCAAAAACATGGTTGGAGTTCAAGCAAGAATTAAGTGCCGAGTTTAAACGGGTAACAGGAGTGAAAGAGGCCCTTAAAGCATTAGAAAATCGCAAATCGGACCTGCAAAACGAGAGCCTCATTATGCAAGAATTGGCAGAGGGCACCCCACTGAGTGAAGCTGAACTCGTCAAATATATTATAGAAGGTGTCCAAGATAAAACATTGGGGGGCACAATGTCGTTAAATCACTCGGACTTGGCATCATTCAAGAGATGCATACCAAATCATGAGATAATGTTACAAGAGAGAAGCAAGCAGCGGTGGGCCAATGCCGGGGGGATTATTGGAAGTGAGATGTTATAATTGCCAAATGTTTGGACATTACGCTTCAACATGCAGAAAGGAAAAAAGGCCAAGAGGATCCTGCTTTAAGTGCGGAACGTTGGGACACTTCAGAACAAACTGTCCCCAGCAAACAATTGCAGCAGTAGACGAGGAGCAAGAGGGAGACGAAATTGGATGGAGAATGAATAGTTTTGGGGTCTCATTGTTCTGGGACTAAATTTTGTTTTCTTTATTCTTTAATCGATACTGGCAGCCCGTGCAGCTTCATAAATGAAGAAGTAGTCCGTTCGTTGAGCCCCAGTGCTGCAATTGAAGAGGAGAAGGTGTCAGGATTTAGAAGCCTGGACGGGGGAAGGTTTTTTTACGCGGGAAAATAAAAGTAAAACTTGAATTTTTTGGACAGGAAAAAGAATTGAATTTAAATATTATAAAGGTAAAAGAACTGAAGGGGAAATTAAACATAATGGAACTGTAGGTGATATAACTGAAGGGGAAATTAAGCATAATGAAGCTGAAGGTAATAGAATTGAAAGGGAAATTAAACATAATGGAACTGAAGGTGATATAACTGATGGGGAAATTAAGCATAATGAAACTGAAGGTAATAGAACTGAAAGGGAAACTAAACACAATGAAACGGAAGGTAATAGAACTGAAAAGGAAATTAAACTTAATAAAACAGGAAGTGATGAAACTAGAGATGAAGTTAAACCTAATGAAAATGAAGGTAACGAAATCGAAAGAAAAGAATGTAAAGGAAAATAATCTGGGACTAATGAAGAAAACCAAAACAAAATGGAAAACAAAGGAAAACAAATAGATCGTTGGCAACTAGTAGGCAATATTTTTTTTTTGTTGGAAGTTGAAAAAGTCGCACGAGTTTTGCTACCGCTCCAGGGTAAAAAAATATAACAACACCCACAAAGGTTTAATCGCGGATTTCTTTTGTCCAGATACATAACAAAACCGGTGGAACACAACAAAAAATAAATTCACGTTAGTATGGTGATGTACAACCATTATTTTACGAATTTATTGTCACTTTTTATTAAAATTATTGAAAAGATATAAAAACGAATCTAACTCAAAAATTGTTTGAACAAAAACAAAACTAGCTGATAGATTTTTATCGTAATATTGGTTGCCAGCTACAGAGTTGCACACAATTTCAACAACATCTATCAGCTGATCAACTATCACGTATACAGTATTACCATCCACGAATCGTTGTAAGCATTGCCATATCAAAGTCAACCTGCAGCAGTTAAAAAGCATTGCCATTTATAAATACATATATAAGGACTGTTCAGGATGTTTGCGACACCCTTACTTACTTCAAATCAAAAAACTAATGTTTCAATCTGCTAAGAGAACGTTGACGGAAATAATTCCAAGAAAAGCTAAAAAACATCTCGACAAAAAGCGATATTGAGGATATAAAAACCCATATTTCCAATATCGACAAAAAATGCGAAGATCTGAAGACAGAAAATCAAACATTTCGTGTTGAGTTGGACAATCTTAGAGCAGAACGTTTGAAAGATCATGAAAAACTGTAGCATCTAATCGAACAAAACAAACGTAAGAATGTGGTGTTCAAAGGAATCGAAGGTGAAAGCTCTCCAAAAAAGGCTATAGAGGATATCTGTAAACGTGTGCTTAAACTAAACAATATCAAAGTCTCAACTGCAAGAATAATATACCGAAATAACGGAAAGATGGGTGCGATTGCTGAAATACAATCTGAAGTTATGGTATCCACAATTTTTAAAAATGCGAAGAATTTGACAGGAACTGGCATAAAAATAGAACGGGATTTGAGTGATGAAAGACAGCAGGACCGCAAGGTTTTAATGCAATTAAAAACAGAAATACTGCAGATCGATAAAACACACCGTATCTTTGTGAAGGGCAATAGTATAAAAATCGGAACAAAATGGATGCGTTTTTCAAAGTCCAGAGAGTTAATGTCGGGCAAAAACAAAGCCGACGTAGGACTTAGAGTATTATACGGTAAGAAGATAGATAATTTAAACATTGATTATATGTATCTATTAAATAATGCTAATCAAAAAAACTAAAAATTAGCAATATATGTACAAGCAAACCTTTAGAAGATCATAATTTAAAAATTCTTTCGTATAATGTTCATGGCATCGAAAATAAAATTATATATCCAGATTCCTTCAAATACATAACCGGTTTCGACATATTTGCATTACTTGAAACACATGTATGCTCAGATAAAATTGAAATGTTTCATAATTATTTTGTGGGATATCAACTATACTGGCAAACTGCAACAAGAAGTGGTCGATTTGGAAGGGGAATCTGTGGCATTCTTATTGGAGTAAAATTATCTTTACAAAACATCGGTCTGAAATATGTATATATACAAAACCAATAGAGATATAAATTACATCCATATGGAAATTGGAAACAGCACTTTTAACATTATACCTCTTTATATGAGACATGCTACTTGGAACGAAGATTTTGAAAAAGTAGACATATTATTAAAAGAGAATGATCTTGAAAATAAGATAATAATTGGTGACCTAAATATCCGAATTAGCCTGATGCAAACGGAAATTGATGAAGCATATAGATCGATGTTTTTCGGCATGATTGGATAAGAGAAAGTCTAAAGACATGGAAATAAACCCTAGGGGTAGACTTTTCATTGATTTTTGCCATGATCATGGGTTGGTCATAACAAATGGAATGACTAAAGGAGATGAGCAAGGAGAATTTACATTTGTAAGCACAGTTGGGACTTCGGTAAACGATATACATATGAGCCGTATCACAGGATTTTCTCTCACATTTACAAGAATTTAAAATTGACACTAAACTTTGGTCTGACAATATGCCTATAACTCTCTCTTTCAAAATCAAATTAAACAGCAACACAACTAAAACAAAGACTCTACTGCCCAAATTAATGTGGAATATGAATGGAAAACAAGAATACAATAAAAAGAGAATAGAGAGAAAAAAGCTTTAAGTGGCTCAAGATTTTCAGAAAACAAAGCACAAGTGAGAACAGGTTGAAATACGTAAACAGTAATATACGCTATAAAGATATATGTCAGAATGCCAAACAGGAATATTATGCGCTATTGGATACAAAACTAGAGAGCGTGCGAGGCAGTAAAGACTGGTGGAAAATTGCCAAAGAAATTCGGAATGATTGCAATGTGGAAGGAATATCTGTGGCAACTGAAGACATGAAAGTACACTTTGAACAACTTCTAAACGAGCCCAAAATATATACAATACGCCCAATGGTGTTTGATTGATGAAGACTTGGATAAACAAATTACACTAAACGAAGTAATAAATAGCCTTAGGAAGGCGAAGATAAATAAGGCTCCTGGTGAGGACCGCATACCATATGAATTCTAAAAAATGCGCTAACACAACTTCTGCAAGAAATAGTTAAGTCTTTTAATGCCTTAAAGTCCAATTTACATATGCACATTAAATGATTTCGTTTTACGAAATCCTAGAATCAAATGAAGTGTATTAACATCTGTTTTTTTGCGCCATTTGCTTACGCACACAATCGCACATACACACTTATACAATAACACAAACACACGCACACAATATATTTATTCCGAGAAATAGGAATTTCACAACATAAATGTGTACCAAATAACTTAAATTAATTCTAAAAACAAAAAACATAATTTTTGCAAGTTTTTTAAACATTTATTTTCACTTTTGTCATCGTTTGAGTATTTTTGTTTTTGTACAACACACACAAACAAACAAAGACATCATAAAACAGTTGCATTTTTGGTAGTTTATGACAAAAAAACTGGGCTGCTTATAATAGTATGGTGTTTTCGTGCGTTGTTTAGAATAAATGACGCAGCTAATGTCATTTATTTTTGTATGGCAAATGACGCAAAATGTTGCCTGTTTTAGCAAATAAATCACGAATCAGCTCTAAATGACGAAAAAATTGCTAATGTAAATTGGACATGAGTCCAATTTACATATGCACATTAAATGATTTCGTTTTACGAAATCCTAGAAACAAATGAAGTGTATTTACATCTGTTTTGTTGCGTCATTTGCTTACGCACACAATAATTTTAATTCCGAAAAATAAGAATTTCACAACACTAATGGTTACCAAATAACTTGACTTAATTCAAAATTGAAAAAATTTAATTTTTGCAAGTTTTTTAAACATTTATTTACACTTTAGTCATCGTTTGATTATTTTTGTTTTTCTACAACACAAACAAACAAAGACGTCATAAAACAGTTGCATTTTTTTGTAGTTTATGACGAAAAAGCAGAGTTGCGTATAATAGTATGGTATTTTCGTGCGTTGTTTAGAATAAATGACGCAGCTATCGTCATTTAATTTTGTATGGTAAATGACGCAAAATGTTGCCTGTTTTAGCAAATAAATGACGAAAAAGTTGCTAATGTAAATTGGACATTATATACGATATACGAAATCGAACTAGCTTTTATTACCAGTATAATATATCCGATATTTAAGAAAGGCGACATAACCCATTCATGTAATTATCGAGGTACATCATTTATGAATAGTTTACCAAAATTATTGATGGGTATATTAACTGAAAGATTGTCAGCATGGGCCAAAAACGTCGCAAACTAAATGAATATCAATCTGAATTCCGCAAAAACTATTCAACATCAGACAGTATTTTTAACCTTACATCTATAATACACCTAAAGTGGTGCAAAAAGAAAAAACCTATGCTTTCTTTGTAGATTTCAAAGCAGCTTTTGACACTGTTTCTAGAAAATCTATGATATACAAACTAAACAATATTGGAGTGTCAACCAAGATGGTTAAAGTCATAGAAAGTGTTTACAAAGAAACAAAATTTATGGTATGGTCAGGTAAATATCTCTCTGAACAATTTACCACGACAGCTGGAGTAAAACAGGGTGTTTGTTGTCCCCATTACTTTTTGCGTTATATCTGGATGATTTACATGAATATATTGGAGGTGGTATTGAGTTGGACGAGCTTAATATACGAATATTGCTCTACGCCGACGTTATTGTTGTTTTGGCGTCAGAAGTAGATACATTACAGTGGATGATAAACAAGTTAGAAGAGTATTGCGATATGTGGAATATGACTGTAAATTTGGATAAGTCGAAGATAATGATATTCCGGAAAGGTGGAAGGATCTCAAGAAACAAACAGTGGCACTATAAAAATCAACTTATATCGATAACATCTGAATTTACTTACCTAGGAATGATAATTACTCCTCAACTAGCGCTTAAAAAACACATTCAACATAGAAACAATTTGTCAAAATGCAGCATTAATTCAACTTGGGAAAGTTTTCTAAATAAACCCAACATTACTATCACATCTAAATTGAAGCTTTTCTCGGCAGTATGTAGATCCATAAACCAATATGGAGCGCAGATATGTGGATACCAACATTTTGAAGAAGTGGATAAATTAGAAACTAGATTTTGGAAAAAGTCTTACAACTGCCAAATTTCACACCAACTTATATACTTCGATTGGAGCTGATAATAACCACATTTTTGAATTAAAAACTCATATGAACTATATAATTCGTGTGTTATTCGAGTATGATGACAATCGATTGCCTAAAATTCTGGCAAATAAAATCGTACAAAATCAAATATATTGGGCAAAGGACGTTAATTCGCTTCTAGTTGAGAACAACATTGAATCCATCGATTTAACTACTAACAAAAATCAATTGATTGCGAAAAGAGACTGTATCATAGAATTGCTAAAAACAAAATACAAAGGCAATTACACAGGTAGAGCCACTCAAACAAGTCGTTTATACTCGAAACTGGATCCGACTTTAGGCCAATGCTATATATCATCTAAATTAACAACATCTGAAAAAATGTGGATATTTAAAGCCAGAGGCGATATGCTAAAACTTATCTTTAACAAATATGAAGTAAATAGAAACCCTTTACGCTCACTGTGCAACACGATGGAAATTGATTATGTTCTTCAAAAAGGTTACGCTTAGTGAAGAAGATTTGATACAAGCATTGAATGGAAGTGTCATAAATTTGAGTCAGTTAGCAAACTTTATACAAATTTGTGTGCAATACCGAAATCAATTATTAATTGAATTTAAATTTTAAATCAAACTACACTTTTTCAACAACTTCATAATGTATTTTCATATATGTATATAAGGCAGACGACAGTATGTCAATGCCTTCATTATTCAAATGAAACCTTACTATTTTTTATTTCTTTTTTTAACTATCGCATTGCTTTACGCGTTAAATGAAAATTTAAAATGTACTACTACTATTGAAGATAATAAAGAAGAAGAGTGGGATATTAATCTGCAACTGAACATGCGGGAAAAACAGACAATGGAAAAAGTCATCAAAGGAAAGTATTTGGAGGGGATGAATAGGGATCCAAAGATTTCAGATTTCCGAGCATCGATAATAGTGACGTCGGGGAATGCAACGTATTGTTCCCCAAGAAGACTATCATTCTCAGAAAAGTAAGAAGTCAACAAAATTATAGCAGATTTGTTAGGGAAAGGAATTATACGACCAAGCAGTTCCCCGTACGCGTCGCCGATTGTTCTCACAAAGAAGAAATGTGGAGAAACGAGGATGTGCGTGGACTATAGGTCCCTCAACAAGATAATAGTTAGGTTAGGTTAGGTTGAAAAGAGGGGCGAATATAAGAATCGCCACATGCCCGTATGGGGCATACACTTAAGCCAGTGTAGGCATGTTGTGCGCTCTAAATTCGGAAGCCTAAGGGGAATAAATTGTTTATTGCTTCATTTATTAAAAGAAAATAAATTTATCAGTCAAGAAATTATGTGCCATTGACATAATCTCTTAAGTTTTGAACTCGCTTGCCCTAATTTGGTGGAGTTCTGGTATAGTGTTATTTCCTAGAAATTGGTTTCTTAGCGTCGCGAAGGCTGGGCAATGACAGAGATAGTGTTCCAACGTTTCGTCGACTTCTCCGCATTCGCTGCTTTCTGCACAACCTATTTTGTGCAGGTGTGCTTGTAGCCCTAGGTTTCCTGTAAGGATGCCTGTCAGTCTACTAATGCCTTTTTTACTCATTTGAAGGAGTTCCTTTGTTTTATCCTCGTCTGGGTTTCCCTAGAGGATTTTTGTATTTTTCCCTTTCTCTTCAGTATTCCAGAGGGATGTATGGGCGCCGCTTTTAAAGTCTTAGCATTATCTAGGCTTATCGTAGCTTGCTCTCTGGCTTGCCTTGCCAAGGAGTTGGCTATCTCGTTACCCCTAATCCCTTTATGTCCTGGTACCCGTATAATGTTAACAGAACCATGGTGGGAGTAGTCGCTGATTGATTTTTTACACTGCAGGACAGTTTTTGATTTCACCGTCTTGCTTGTTATTGCTTTAATTGCTGCTTTACTGTCCGTTAGGATGTTTACAGTGATTGGCCTTGTGTTAGCTTTAAACCAGTTCAGACACTCTGTGATCGCTCGGATTTCGGCCTGTAGGATCGTATTATGATCCGGCAATCGAAGGGAGATTCTAGTTTCCTGGTCTTCGATATATAGACCCAGACCCATTCTCCCCCCTAGAACGGCCCCATCTGTGAAACCACAGCTTCCAGTCGGCATCCGTTCCAGGGTTCCATCGATCCACACATGTCCCTGTCTGGTATTAAAATTTCACACAAGGCGGATTCAATTGTTTCAGGTATACGGTCTGATACAATATGATCTATTGACTCACCCGTTGTAACCTGTAATATGCTTTGGTGGTATGTTTAATTAATTCTTTTGAAATGTGGATTTATCGCCGTATCCTAAAAATTCGCTGGACAGACCGCATTTCAAATGAAGAAGTGCTACGACGGATGAATGTCGAACGAGAAGTTATACGCAATATAAAAAGCCGAAAAACATCCTACTTAGGACATGTAATGCGTAATGAAAAATATAAGCTGCTCCAAGCCATTATTCAAACAACTATAGAGGGAAGAAGACCGAGAGGCAGAAAAGAAACATCATGGATAAGAAACATCCAAGAATGGACGGGTCTACAAGACGAAAGAAGCCTCCTGAATGCCGCAAAGAATAGGAACCTCTCTATAATATAATAAATCATATATACATATACATGCATATTGAATTGTTAACAATGTAACACATAATTGTATGATCGCTAACACCCGAATACGGGTTGGCAAATAAAGAAGAAGAAGGTATGTTTGGTGGTCTCTTACGATGCGATGGCTGCCTCATACCTTACTTGAATTTCTATTGGGTGGACAAATAAAATTGTCTCTAAAGCCCTAGTTGGTGTAGTCCTCATTGCCCCGCTAATACTTAAGCAGCACGTTCTTGTGACTTTTTGCTGCACTTTTACGTTGCATTTCTTGTCCGTAGCTGACCACCATACCACAGAAGTTAGAATCGGTCTAATTACGCTTCTGTATAACCTGTGTGTCATCCTAGGATTGAAACCCCATTTTGAGCCTATAGCTCTTCTGCAGGTTGACCAACATCTGTGGGCTTTATTAGCCCTTTCCTGAATATGGTCTCTCCATTTAAGTTTCCTGTCTAGAATTACTCCCAGGTACTTAATTGTTGGAGAAATGCTTATCATCTTATCTAGGAAAACGGGTTCTTCTTAAGCTCCTATTTTCGTTTTCCTAGTGAATAGACATAATTCTGTTTTTTCCGGGTTGACATTTAGACCTCTCGGTATGGCCCTGTTGTATGCTATTTTTAGAGCCGTTTCGGCCCTTCCACAGAGTATATTTGGATACTTTCCCCTAAGGAGTATTATAACGTCGTCTGCATAGCAGATGGGCTCAAATCCTTCGTCGGTTAAGATCCTTAGTAGACTATTTATGGTGGTAACCCATAGGAGAGGTGATAGTATTCCTCCCTGTGGCGTCCCCTGACCAACTTTGTCTCTTTTTGTTACGTCTTGTAGCGCGCAGCTTATCCATCTATTCCTTAGCATGTGGTCTATCCAGTGCCTCAAGGCCCGGTTTACCTGAAACTCGTCTAAGGAGTGGATTAGCGTTTCGGTGCTGACGTTGTTGAACGCTCCTTCGATGTCGATGCAAACTGCGAGAGACGGACGATAAGATTTTGGTATTGCATAACTTGACTTGCCGGGCTTGGGAATGAATACTACCCTTGCCTCTTGCCAAGCCAATGGAGTATACGCAAAGTTTAAGCAAGCATTGAAAATCTCGACCAGATTGGACGAAATATAGTCCACTTCCCTTTGAAGTAAGGCTGGGAAAATCTGGTCTGGTCCCGCTGCTTTGTATGGTGAGAAGCTCATTATTGCTTCTTTAATCATCAAGTTGTTGATTTTTGGTGCTTCTTCTGATGCATAGGCTATCTGCATCGGTGACACTGTGTGTGCCGTAGTACTCGACGGGAAGTGCGTTCTCAGCAGAAGGCTAAGAGTTTCCTCGGTTGTTTCCATCTTTTTACCCGTCTCATCAACCATAAGCTCGGGTTGTGAGTGAGTTTTAGATAGAAACTTTTTAATTTTAGAGACGTCATTCACGCTATCTACCTGTTCACAAAAAAGCTTCCAGGAGTTCCGTTTGGCGTTTCTTGTCATTTTGTTGTATTCTTTTAGTTTTGTTTGGTAGTTGTCCCAGAATACAGCTGCTTTTTTACGTTTTACCCTATTTTAAAGTCTTCGGACCTCTTTGCCTTTGTTACGAATTTCCCCTGTCAACTTTAAAGGTGACTGCATTACAGATGTAGTACGCCTTGCCCTTTGTCTTTTTAAGACTGGATAGTGAGAGGTCGTCAATTCCAACCACAAGGAGAGTGCCATCCTCTTTCTCCTCCCTGTGGAAGACTTCCCACCTCTTCACTTCCAAGGTCTCATTTTGCTTGCCAAAGACCTCGAGCATGCGTTCTGTCTCGAACTTGCAGCCATACCCTTTGACGTAAACCGTCGCTTTAGTCAGATGAGGTACCTCGTCCTTCCTCACCAGCTTCAATTTGCCGCCTTCCCAAGGAGTTGTCACACTGTTGATGACTTCCTCGAGAGCGGCCGGGTTCGCGTGCGGTCCCAAGTGGTATACTAGGAGGTCCCCTTTGAGCTCGCTGCTGACTATTTTTATTGGCCCACTCTTTAGAATGTGTTCCAGTATTTTATCGCTGACCATATTTTCGATGGCCTGCTGATGTTCTTTAGGTAATCTGCCGGACCCTCTACTGGTATTGATCACTGCATAGCACCTCTCGTCCCTGTAGTTCTTCCTGGCCACCTTGGCGTAAGTAGATGGCGGCTCCGAGCCAGTCTTCCTCTTCTGGAAGGCCCTGGGCTTCTTATCAGAGCCCTTGGTACTTCCAGAGGATTCCGCGGTCGCGCTCGCCTTCTTCGTGCCCGAGCACTCCTTTTCGCCCTCCGTCGAAGGGTTCTTTGGGCAGTCTCCTTCGCGTGGGTTTTGAGAGGAATTGCTTAGGGCATTTGATGGTGGGAAGCTCATTTTCTTCTTACTTGGTTTGGCGGTATTTTCTTCCTCTGGAGATCTGATCCTCTTCGCCGCTTCCGAAGAAGTGGAGGGATTGTTGATCTCTTTTGGTGCGGCCCGCTGTTTTTTGTTTAGCTGTGCCTGGATCCTCTTGTACCTACGTCTCTGGGCTCCAGTCCACCGAACTTTTTTCTCCGTTGTAAGTTTAGATATGCTTTCGCTTACCTCTTCTACCATCTTGTGGACCTACTCGTTAACGGGCTTCTCCACAACGGTGGTGTTGATTTTGCAACTGCTGTCAGATTCGGAGTCAGGGTCGCTCCCATCCTCGGATGGCTGGGTCCAGATTAAACTCTCCCTTCGCTTCCCCTTCTCCTCATCTTTTTTACCTTTCGGTTGCGTGCTTGTAGCAGTACCGTCGACCACAGATTGCAAGGCACCCACATCTGTGGGAGATGTTTGCTCACGATCGCTTGATGACGACGAGGTGTGACTCGCAGGCAGATCACTATTCCGCCGGTACTGGGTTATTTAGACCCTGCACCGTAACTTTTATTCCTTCTTTGTCCTCCATGTTTGTTTTTTGTTTTAGGGGAACACCCCCGTAGTCAGTTTTTTGTCCGCGGGAACCTCAGAGGTTCCAGAGGTAGGTGGTCGTGCCACTCCACCCTAGACGGGTCATGTCACAAGTGATTTCCCTCGTAAATGATAGAGTAGCACGACCATCCACCTCCCCCTATCCGCCGGTGGGGACGCGCCCGGTAGGAGAACTGACAAATTATCCAATCCGTTGATAGAGGATTGTTTAGAATACTTAGAGGGGAAGACTTTGTTTACCATTATGGATCTGAAGTCGGGATTTTATCAGGTTGCCATGGAAGAGGAAGCAATAAAGTATACTTCATTTGTTGTGCCAAACGGGCAATATGAATTTTTGAGGTTGCCATTCGGATTAAAAAACTAACCAGCTATTTTTCAACGATTTATTGCGGGAATTTTTAAAGACTTCCTGGAAAGGAAAGGAATGAAATTGTGATCTACATGGACGACATAGTTATAGCATCAAAGACATTAGAGGAGCATATTCAGCTAGTGGGAAGACTTCTGAATAGATTAGCGGAGTACGGACTGAAACTCAAACGCAATTTTGCATATACTGAGATTGAATATTTGGGATATAAGGTATCTAAGAGAGGCATAGAACCCGCTGAAGGCCACGTAAACTCAATCAAACAGTACCCAATGCCGAAAAATGTTCGGGAGGCTTTTTTAGGGTTATGTGCGTATGTTCGTAAAGGGATTTTCACTAATAGCAAAGCCTTTGCGCTGACAAAGGACGGCGTTAAATATAGGATCACTGATGAGTATAAGGAAGATGTGGAAACATTAAAACAGCACTTGACATCTTGCCCAATACTGGCAATATATAACCCCCAAAGAGAAACAGAGTTGCACTGCGACGCAAGTGCGGCGGGGTTTGGTTCAATTCTCATGGTGAAGCAAGATGATAATTTATTCCACCCAGTGGCCTATTTTTCGAAAAGAACGACGGTTGCGTAAAGTAGGTATCATAGTTTCGAACTGGAAACGTTAGATATCGTTTATTCTCTGAGAAGATTTCGCGCATATTTCGAGGAAATAAAGTTTAAAATCTTAACGGACTGCAATTCATTAACGTTAACACTGGCAAAGAGGAATATAAATAGTCGAATAGCAAGATGGGCGCTCGAGCTTAGAAGAGGGAACCGTGGGAGGAGTAGTATATAGGAAAATTAATGATGAGCTAAGTAAAGTAGGTATCATAGTTTCGAACTGGAAACGTTAGATATCGTTTATTCTCTGAGAAGATTTCGCGCATATTTCGAGGAAATAAAGTTTAAAATCTTAACGGACTGCAATTCATTAACGTTAACACTGGCAAAGAGGAATATAAATAGTCGAATAGCAAGATGGGCGCTCGAGCTAGAGAACTATAACTACACTATTGTACCCAGAGCGGGGACGAAAATGGGACATGTGGATGCGTTATCTAGAATTGACCAGGATAATAGGGTGGTCGCGACCATAGAGTCAAAGGACATAGATTTTTAACGGTGCGCAGCACAAGCAAGGAACAGGAGATAAGTGAATTGAAGCGGAAATTAGAAGAGGGAACCGTGGGAGGAGTAGTATATAGGAAAATTAATGATGAGCTAAGATTCTTTGTCCCGAAACTGATGGAAAATGAGATAATCAGGAACATACATGTAAAGTTGGGTCATCTAGGGGTGGACAAGGTATATCTGAAGATGAAGAATCATTACTGGTTCCCGGAAATGAAACAAAAAATCGACGAATATCGGAAAAACTGAGTAAAATGTATAATGTATTCGGCTCCTCATAAACCCAACGCAAGGGCACTACACAGTATTCCAAAAGAACCGAGACCGTTCCATACAATTCACTTAGATCATTTGCTCCGCTGCCCACTTTACAATCAAAGAGAAAACATATTTTGGTAGTCATTGACGCGTTCACAAAGTTCGTCAGATTATATCCAGTTCTAACCACAAGCACTAAGGAGGTCAAGGCGGCACTTCTCAAATACTTTGATTACTATAGTAGGCCAGTTAGATGTATTACTGATAGAGGAAGTGGCTTCACTTCAGGAGGATTCGCAGATTTTTTGAAGGAAAGAAATATAGACAATGTGAAAGTAGCTGTCCAAATGGTCAAGTGGAGCAAGTGAACAGGTCTTTAGTAGGGATGTTGGCTAAACTTAGTGAGCCAGTAGCACATTCTGACTGGGTGAAGCAGCTTAGTAAAATCGAATTCGCATTTAACAATACGATTAATAGGTCTATTGGGGATACTCCAAGTAGGGTGTTGTTCGGAGTAAACGAAAGGGGTGAAATTGTGGATAAGTTATCGGAATACCTAGAGGAGAACCTTTTGGGCCCGGGGGGGATAATACGGAGATCCGAGATAAAGTTGAGGGTGCCATCGCCAATATGCAAAGATATTACGAGAAACGATCTGAAGAGAAAGGGCACAAAATTAACTCAAAGTAAATACATTCAATAGAGAGAGAGATCACAATATTTTAGAAACAAGATTGAAATTTGGAATATTAGTCCTTGGATGTATAGAATTGAAAATGAACCGTATCACAGACCACGTTCGGTATAGTCCCCATAAAAAAGTGTTTAACCAAATTCTCCAACAGAATTGAAGCAATAACTAAAAAATATTTCAAATAAATATTACCCATATAGATTGACGTTTTGGTGTATCCCAGAATTTTCACCCACATTACCTCTTATTTGGCATTTTGGGTTCTAAATCCCGCAGAAAATAGCTTTCGAAAGATATTTTATAATTCAAGGCAATTAGCATAATTTTTTAAAATATCGTAAGTTAAATGGATTTTGGAAATGCTTTTGGTGGGAGAACCTCCAAGCAGAATGTGGTGAAAATAGAACCACGTTCGAATACAGGGATTGCAATCGCGAATATGTCGAAGAGTGGTTGGAGGATATAAACAGTTCGGCCCGAACGCCTTTTCTTCTTTAAAGTACATATCCAGATATCACACACTTCAGTCCCATTAAAACAAGTTTTTTATTATTGTAAGAAAATAATACCCCGTTTACATATAATCGGATTAACCCAGTGGGTTTGGGTTTCAGCTGTCATTTCCATTGCTTATACTTCAACTAAATCCTCATAAAGAAGGTTAACCCTGCAAAAATCTGTAATATAAACGCCGTGTAATTTTCTTTTATGACATAAAAACCCCAAAACTTTACTATTTTACCAAATGCGTTAGAGGCCGTAAAATCCAACTAAAAATTCAGAAAATTACATTAAAAAAGAAAATTAAATTAAAATCAAAAAAAATTAAAGCTAAACTCGACTAATTTCCACACGAAACCCATGGTAGAACAAATACAAGGTAAAGTTAATACTACAACAAATACAACTCAAACAACAACCACAAAGGAATTTGTTTTTGTTTGTAAACCTTAGTGTCAACGTAAATGTAAACAAAACAAGGAAATGTCTATAAATTATTGGAATTTAAAAAACTAATAATTTTTCACATTTGATTGAATATTTTGGAAAACATGAATGAAAACTCGTTAGATTTTCAATTTTAATGTTTCCATATCATTCCACTAAATGCATAATTTCTCGCAGAAAGTAGAATACTTGCAAAAATGTTTCGGGTCGCTGGTAATTCATTGAAAAAAGAGAAGATGTTTCAATCATTTGCTTTTGAAAACAAAAAAGCACATGTTTATTAGGGCTTTATTCTTTTCAAGATTAACAAAATACCACACATATTAACAAATATTGTACCGCATCTATAAGCGGTGTTTTAGTGTGCGGCATGTCGTTCGGACATGGAGGAGGTTACATGTCAATGATATGAAGCCGTCTTTATGGGAAATAGTTTTTTTTTTCTGATGAATAAATTTGTTCTTCAAAAATATATATCCCTAATATACATCGAACATAGAAATAAATACATAAAATATCGAATGGAATTTGACACTAACACTACAACCCAGTTCAGTCAGCTGGGTATTGCAGCTACCTTTTCTTGTTCTACCATGCACGAAACCCATATTTAAATTGAAGAATTTAGAAAAAATGGGCCTTACATTTATTTACCCCTAAACATATAAATTAAAATAACTTATGAGTTACAAAACTATTTAATTTATTTAAATACCATTACGGTATATCAAAAATACAAAAGATTCCGCAATAATATATTTACAGAATTCACACATTTATTTTATACCTATAAAAGGTCATCGTTAATATTGTATAAAATATCAATTTTAAATGTACCGTTTTTCCGTTCTGACTAACTATTTCTAATTATTACATATGCCATTGAGTACAGTCAATGCTCTAGTTCAATACTGTACTAGCGTTTCATAGTTTCCTTCAAGTCCATTTTTTGATTTTCTGAAGGATGCGTAAGAAATCCTAGACATCGCTGCCCCTTGAAGAACGAACGCTCGGATTGTCGCGTACGTCTCAATTTCTTCCGCCACCACACGTACCATCGCTATTGGCACAAAAACAAGATCACAAGTGAACCTCACAACTACGTCGGGAATCACCGGTTGGGACTCTTGCTTTTGGGGAGCCCCATGTAGAAGGGTGTGGTGGCGATTATCGAGGTGGCTCCTCGCCAAACAAGCTCTATTTTACCAGCAACAACATTATCTCTTACGAAATGGTGATTATATCGATATGTTTGGCTGGGTTACTTTCTTTATTCGATGCCATACCAATACTACCTCGGTTGTCTTCAAATATTGTAACTGGTTGATCCTGTCTAATAGCATCAAGATCTTACGACAAACCCATGGTACAATTATTACAGGTAAAAGCAAGTGTTGTTGTACAACAATCTATACAACAACCACATAGAAATTTGTTTTTGTACGTAATACTAGTGTCATAACCATATGGGCAAAAATGTAAACAAATATAAACACATTTTGAGGGTTGATAAATATTGTTTTGAAAAATGTTAGATTTTCAATTTAACATTTCCACTAAATTCCTTGTTAAGAAGGAGTTTTTTGCGGTATGTATGTACATATATCTCTAAATAAAATACTCACAATCAATAATTGATTATTTTTCAGATGACATCAATAATTATGAAGAGGACGAGGATGACAAAACCTATTGCATTGGAGGATGTCGACAGTCTTTTCTGCACCTTGCTTGAAAAAAGATGCTTCCATGTTGTGTGACACATTCATAGGGGCACCGAAGTGACGCCAAGAGCCGTCATATTATGATGTGGTCAACAATCCAATTGATTTGTTGAAAATACAACAACAACTTAAAACTGATGTTTATGAAGATTTGGATGAGCTGGTGCAAGACTTTGAGTCTATAAACTCGACACAACAGATAATCAAGATGCTGTGGCATTGTGGCAATATGTTACAGTTCACAAACAAAAACTACTCGAATATAAATTTGCCGATGAAAAGAAGTTTGACTTGTACAGCCGATGAAGTTGGTACCGGTAATAAGGAAGATGACTTGAATTTATATGAAGAACTATTTGCATCTGTAATGATATCGGTGGATAGCACAATGAATGACCGGCCATTGCATAGAATGTTTTTGCGACTGCCCTCGAAGAAAATGTACCCTGATTACTATGATGTTATTGAACATCCCATTGATTTGAGATTAATTGCCACAGAAATGCCTGTCAATTCAATGAACCGGGTTCACAAATTTACAAAGATGCTAAAACATTGAATATTTACCCAAAGAATTGGAAACGGGTAAAGTGAAACTCATAAAGAGGCCAAATCATTGATGAGTGCTGCCATTGCCGCCCTCAAAGAGGAAGTAAATAGTTCATATGATGAAGAGACCAGTAAAAAAGGAACATGAGCAATGTGGGCCTTATTCGATCATCATTAGAATGCACCAGGTTTCTCAAAGAGCCTCCACTCGGTACATAATTACGGAAGCTACCTATGCGCGTATTCTATCAGAAATATTTTGAACTTCTAAAATATGCCATTTCCATGTGCCAAATGCACAAGAAGTTAAATAAAGGAGACGATACCATGAAAAACGTTTTTTAAAAAAAGTTTCCACATTATTGAGCTAACATGAGTCGGCGTGCATTGATGTATCGTCACCATAAATGCCCAATGTCGTAACTAATAAAATAATAATTTCACAGGAGAAGCAAAAAACGTTTTAAAATGAAAAGCTGTTTTATAGAATATCCATCTTATGAAGGCGAGTAAATGGGATATCAATCAGATACGAATGGGAGTAAGTAATGAAAACAAAACCGCGGAAACACTTGGTTTTGGGATGCGCCATTACAACAAAATCTGCAATGTTATCCCATTTTTCGAAATGAATTTTCTTGAATAGAATCGTTTTTTTTTACGTAGAAGCTTGAAATTTTGCCAGATTATGTGCTTTAGTCTTATGTATTAGATTCAATCAAAAAGCGAATTTTGATTTTTTTGTATTGGTAATAATTAAATATATTTCAGTAAGAGAGGCTTCTTTTCTTTTTTAATTGTTAAAGTAGCGGAATAGTAATAAAACACTTTATTAATTTTATGTACATATTTTTATTGTATTGAGGAAGAATAATTTTTAACCCATATCTAAGTTCTCAAAAAACTAAACATTTTAATCATTTATTATATAGTGTATGTATGTATACATATAAACCAATTTTAATTATGTAATATTGAAACCATGGTACATTGCACCATGTGTTGAAACACAGAATATAATTTAGTTATTTACAATGAATATATTAAAAATTAAAATTTGTTTTTGAATGAAGTATAATGTGTTAATTGAAATGCGACCCATCCTGGATATACACATTTTATTGTAATTCGCACTCTGGTTCGAAATCTAGAAAAGCGAAAAAGTTATTCGAATTAAAAAAGTGATTAATTATAAATACATTCATATGCATGTAGATAAAAAAAGAGTTATATAAAAATACGGAAGGAAAGATTTTAAACACTAGTTTTTGGTCACTAGATTAAAAGATTTTTAAACCCTCAGCATTTATGCTAATGAGGGTACATACACTTTCGTACTTTCATAATGTGTATTTGAAGATATTAAACAAAAAGTACATTAACAAGATTACATTGCTGTCTTGTAGAGCTTTTTGGAAGCCTTAATATTTGCTTTGTCATTTTTAATTTTTTGGTTAAGATGTCTAATCCTAAAATAAATTCTACACTTGAAAAAGAATCGCTTGATCGATTGGGCCAAATGCGGGTTTTAAAGAATTTTATTGAAAATGTACCCTTGGCTCCATTCAAATTACTATGGACACAAAGATCGCCCGGGTGGCACGGGTTAACGCTAACCAATCGTCATAAAATGTCAGATATAAGGGTTTTATGGGTCAAATTGACAAATTTAAAGGGTAGGAGTTTATAGTTGTATCAAAGGAACTATATGGAACTATCTGGTTCACTTTGCAATTCCAATGACTCACATTTTTCCTTTGAACAACCTGCGTATGTTAACCATAGCTTTGTTCCTGTACCTGCCTGAGGTTACCATTTCTTACCATTTTTAACCTGCAAAGCGTTCCTTTACTTTAACAAGCATACAATTTATATGAGACCAGGGCCCTATTCCTCGAAACAACTTATCGCTTTTCATTTTGCATTTATCAAAAAGTAGTTATTTTGAAAAGTGATAACCTTTTTTTGTTCCACAAAATTACTTTTCAATTTCTTTTAGCACAGTTGTTGTGCTCTCTTGCTCAATTTTTCCGCCATATTGGTAAGTCTCTCAGTTCTCTTGCAAAGTGTGAATGATATTTGTTTCACAGAAGATTTTATCAACTTTGCACTATTTTTTACTTGGCAATAACAAATAAGACATGTAAAATTGAGACGAGCGAAAAAATGAAACTGATATTATTAAAAGTAAATAAAATAAAATAAATTAAATTAAACTGAAATAAAATGAAACAAACTAAAATAAAATAATATAAAATAAAAAATAAAATAATATAAAATAAAATTAAACGAAATAAATGAAATTAAATTAAAATAAAGTAAAATAAGATCAAATAAAATAAAATGAAGTAAAATAAAATAAAAAATAAAATAGAATAAAATAAAGTAAAATAAAACAAAATAAAATAAAGTGAAATAAAATAAAATAAAATTAAGTGAAATAAAGTAAAATAAAATGAAATAAAGTAAAATAAAATAAAATGAAATAAAATAAAATAAAATTAAAAAAAATAAAATAAAACAAAATAAATTAATATGAAATAAAAATAAAATAAAATAATTTTAATAAAGATTAAATAATAATTAAACGAGATAAAAATAAATCAAATGAAGTAAAATAAAATAAAAAATAAAATGAAATAAAATAAAAAAAATAAAACAATATAAAATGAAGTGAAATAAAATAAATTTAAATAAAATTAAAGTTAAAAAATAAATAAAATAAAGTAAAATAAAATTAAGTGAAACAAAATAATCTAAAATAAAATGAAGGGAAATACTAATAAATTAAAATACAATAAAATTAAGCGAAATCAAAGCAGTAAAAAGCGTTATGTTGGGCATAGAGTAATTAGTTTTCTTTCTCCACAAAGTAGAGAAGTTACTTGTCAACTTCTAGAAATGTATCTAAGAACCTTAAAATAGCTGAAATCGGACGGTACTGCTATATGGAGGCTATAAAAAAACGTAGACCTATATCCATAATTTTTTGTGGAGACGTTTCTTGGTGATTGACTGAATTATACCTAATTCGGCCTGGAAATGTAGCTAATAACCACAAATTAGCTGAAATAGGGCGGTATATGGGGGCTATAATAAAAGATGGGCCTATGTCGGTAAGCATATTAAAACTAATTCGTTCTGAAAATGTAGCTAAAAGCCTTAAAATAGCTGAAATCGACGGCACTGCTATATGGGGGCTATAACAAAGCTCAACTTCCAACTTGGTTTAAGACACGTGTGAACAGCATTTCATCCCCCTATCTCAACTCGTTCGGAAGATAGCGTGATTACAACAGACGGACGGATGTGGTTAAATCAACTTGGAATTTTACGCTGATCAAAAATATATGTATATACCTTATAGGGTCGCAAATGATTATTTCGATGAGTTACAAATGAAATATTATGGTGGAGGGTATAGTAATAAATAAAAATAGTCTCTCAAATAGAGTTTAGTCTAAATGTAAAATCGAGAAACATCGATTTGTGAGGTTGTTCGCAGGGTGGAAGTTCGGAATGGGGTTCTTCGTAGGGTGGAATTTCGGATAGTGAGAGTTTGAAGTAGGATGGTTGATTCAGAGAGTAGAAGTTCGGAAAAATCTTTACAATTTCTTGTCATAACCGTGTTTTCAGTATTTCCGAACAAAATCTCGCTTTAACAATGTACATTGGCAAAGAGAACGTTTACCTCGCAAATTTAGGGCAAAGTTATCAAAATTTGATCTGCAAAATCAAAATGCAGAGTTTTCTGTGGAACGAAAGAGCAATTTTTTTGCAAAATCTTAGCAAAATACGCTTTGCCGTTACAGCTTTTAACTTAGCAGACATAACGTTTGTGGAACAGAAATCAAAAAAAGAGCTACATTATTTTGAAAAGTAAGCAAACTCACTTTATAATTAACAACTTATCACTTATCAAAAAATAATGGTTCTGTGGAACACTTAACTTTGAGCATTGTCAAAAATATTGATAAGTGCAAAATGAAAAGTTGACAAGTTGTTTCGTGGAATAGAGCCCTGTTCACCACTTTTACCATTTTTTGCCACTGTTACCATTTTTTAAAGTAAAGGAACAGACCACATACGTTTTGGAACTAGTGCAAGGAACTAGATTACCCAAATCTATAGGAGTTCCAATCAACAAGTAAAAAAGTATCAGTCTGCTTTCCCTCAGCCTATGTGAATTTAAATATTAATCTACGGACAGATCGAATGTATTTCGGGTCTTTTCAGAATTTTGTGGCCATTTTGTTCCTTTGAATTTGCCGACGATAATGTGGATTGAGATTAAAGTTTTGCGGAGGGGCTACTTAAAGGAACAGAAGACAGAGGAAATGGATCTGATATTGAGAGTCATGTATTTTTGATATATATTGTACACACTACTCATTTCAGTGGGTTATCTTACAACTTTTGGACCAGTATGCGAGGAAGCATGGGCTTGTCCACGGAAAACATAATATGACTGTAAACTGCACGACCACAATGAACAGCATCTGCATTCATTTCCAAAGCATCTTCGAAGAGACCCTAAACTGCATATCGACACGAATGTTGAACGTTCATGGGGGAGGTACCCTAAGTCGAAGGTCACACTAGAGAGTTTCATTGAAACAATTTCATGAAAACAAGGGTTCCTAGGTCGAGTTTCACAGTAGAGTGATATCATAAAGTTGCTGTAGGAGGGAACTCGATCTATAAATACCTACAAGTTTCACGAAAACCACTCTAGTGTGACCTTCGACTAAGGGGAAGAGGAAGTTCTCGCGCTCTCCAGCGACTACATATAGGGGTTTTAACACCTTTGGGCTGTTTCCTCTAGAAGTATGGACTTGCCCCTAAAAAAAATTATCGTCGTAATTGCGGTAGCGAATGCAAGTTGCTTCAACGGAAATCAAAGTGTCTTGAGAGCAGGTCTTAAAGTGAACCTATCCGAAATTTTGTGTTGGAGGTACCCGAGGGAGTGGACAAATATAGTCCATATTTGAACTTGATCTATATCTGGTAGATGTATTGAGATGTGTAAAGTATGGACCAAATCGTTCACTCTCTTCAAGAGTTATCGTGAGCTTAATTTTCCCGAATATTTTTAAACGTTTGTGGGGGAGGTACCTGAAGGACTGGACCTTTAATATGATGTCCTTTTCCTTTAGTAGCTTTATTAGGTGATCACAGTTTGACAAAATTGTTGTAACCCACACCAGAATAATATAACACCAAAATTATCCTGCTGTCCATTAAAAATAAATCCTAGCCGTTCCAGTACGTAAAATGTATGTTAAGTAGTCATTAGAAAGTGAGACGAATGCATTTTGCAGTTATGACAAATTAATAACATTACTAAAACTTAAAAATTTGGTTCTTTTTGAATTTTCACACTTTTTGGTTTGGTTTGGCTGGAAGTTTGCGTGTTAAGTCACTGTTTGAATTTGTTTGTTTAAGCAGTTTAAATGGTCACAATAACATTGTTAGTTTAATCTAATCCGTATAATCAAAGATGAAGCATACTTAATTAAGATGTTGTGTAAAATGGTATTTTATGAAACTAATAATGTTAAAAAATATTGCCACAATCAGCAAACTTTTTTGATTCCATAGTTTTATTTACGTTTACATTTGCCAATAGTAAGCTGCGTAAAAGAAAAATTCAGTAAACACATAATATGGATTATATATGTAAGACTAACTCTTTCTCCTGGTCTGTATCTGTTTCCATTTCCTCACAATATTCTCCAACTAATATGGAATGGAATACAATATTTACATCTGTGAAACTGAACAAAATACATTTTACATTAATTTTCAATTCTAAATTACATACAGTTACTTCCATAGTCGCAACGTTCGGCGAATGCACAACAAATGGTTCTGCACGTGGCATGATCTTCCATTTTGTATCTACTCTTCTCGTATCCTCCGGTAAAAAGTGATCCCAGCATATACAGTCATTCTTCTTGAAATCCTTTCCACAAATTTTAGCCCAGTCACGCCTTCTATGTGGATCTAACGGAATGTTGAAATAAGGGCCTATGTCATTCGTTTCTATTTTATCGCACAATACGCACTTTCTCATTTCAATTTCTCTTCTCACTATGAGATATTACGCATTATTTATGAAAATATATGTATTTCTTTGTACTTACCGATGTATGTACCATGGTAGAATAAGGAAGGTAGAACAGGTTCGAAAAAACCATAGAAAATCAACCCTACATGTATGCCCGCTTTCTTTCAAAATTGGCAGTGGTGACAAACTTCAACCTTTGTTTATGTTTGTTTCATATAATATTCAATTTTCATAATTAATAAAATGTTAAAAAAAAAAATAAATAGAACGTTGTACAGAAAAGCAAATATCTTTTATGCGATCTGCAAACAACGTTACTGCAAAGGATGTTGTTGTAGCAACGCAAATGCTGCTTCGGGTATTATTTCAGTTATCTGGTTCCGCTTCCTCTGTATCCACACTCAAAAATTCTGCAAATTGGTCTGGTCTCGTCCATAAAGAATCATGAGACAGGTGAGGGAGTTCTTGAAAGCTAAACAAATGAATGTGATGGGTATCGTGGCGTCAATTCGGACCCAATACGAATTTAGGCACCTGCATCATCCAAATCTGGCGGTAGCAATCAAGCAGGCACTACAAGAACATCATGTTGTTCTGATGCAACAGAAAAACTTCTACTGCGTAGTACTACCATTTGTATACTACGCTGGCGCCGCATAGCTTACCAAAGACCGGCCTATTGCTTTATAAGAGGAAGTATCAAGACACATTCTTGTCGCCGAGTCTGAATATAACCAAATACACAGAAATGTGGCTTACAGGCGTGCTTAACATTGTACCGCGGTAAGGACTACGTAAATCTTAAGCATGGCCTTACCCATGAATAAAATAATATCGCTATAAAAAGAAGCAAAATGAGTAGCTTCAAAAAAATTGCAAAGAATCTTCGAACAATCTTGAACTTCACTTAACAAAAATGCCAAAGTTGGGTTGGGTAGTTACCGGAAGATGGGGACCGATAAGCACCATCTTCCAACTTTATCTAAGATTGTCAGAAATATTATGATATGCAAAGTTTGGATCAACGCAGTATCTTGTTCCAACTACATATGATGACCGTAGGGGTTTTTACAGTTTCGACCTATTTTCTTAGGACCTCTAACCAATCAGTTCCAACAAGAATCAAAACGATACGAGAGCAGGTCTTAAACTGCACATTTCCGAATTTTTGTGTGGGAGGTGGACTGATATATACATAGTCCATATTCGAAACTGATGTATGTACGTCTAGTAGAAATATTACGATACAAAAAGTATGGATCAAATTGGTTACTTTCTTCGACAGATCCGTGACAGGGATGCGCACCATTTTTGCGAAACATTTTGAAGTTTTGTGGTGCAGGTACCCGAGGGAGTGCATCGATATTTTTAAACTTGATCTAAATTTGGACAAAAACGAGCGCCAAAATTTTTACCGAATTGGTTGATCTGTTCGAGATTTATCGCGCGCTAGTAGCCTTTCATGAAATGTTCAGCGGTCCATTTCACTTTTAATATATTCCTTTTACGCTTTTATATGGAATTCTTGAAGCCATTAGAAATATTGATCATAAATTGAAATCATTTCTCGCTCGTTAACATCATCTTTTGTGTAAAAATTATTTTTATTTCGAATAAAATTTATTTTATTTCAAATGAAAATTCTGTTATGTATGTATGTACATATGTGTGTATATTTGTATTTACTCTTTGACATTTGTCACAATGTGAACAATCCAAACAAAACATATCAAAATCGGTTTGACACAAGTCGGTCACTAACGGAAAAAAATTGTAATCAGCTGTGAGCTCTGTCATACCTTTCTTATTATACCATGGTATGTACCAAGGCATATTTATAGAAGGTAGAAGTGACAACCAGCTGTATTCTTACTTTTTTTGTAAATTTAGTTTTCAAAATGTAATAGGGTCTACTCAAGAAATTTGAAACATCGAAATTTGTTACCGTAAAATACTGTTTCTCTTCCTAAACATGTAATAAAAATTACCTACGACAGGTTTGAATGCTTTATATTTACATTGTCATTCAAATTTGTTCTATTTTGGAGGATTTTCAAAATGTATTTATGTTTTTCCTTAGAACATTTTTGGAACGACCCTATTATTCAATATTTTCTTTGACAATTAATTTTCAATACCAACAATGTTGTTTTTGTACATTTGTTAGTTGTTGTAGTTCATGCATATACCTTCTATAAATCTACCTTGGTATGTACTAATATAAAATTCAATATTTTATATTTTTAGTTTCCAATGTGTTTGTTTGTGGATGATTTATTTTTAAATTTTCAATACTACGGTTGACAAAAAAGTATACACAGTGAAAAACAATGACAAAACGTCATATACATTTTGACACTAGTATTACGTGTTAATCTAATCAGCTGGGACTTGCTTTTACCTGTAATAATTGTACCATGCGACAAACCTTTCAATCATGTAGCTTCTGTGGTTGCCAAGCTTAGTGCAATGTACTCCGCGTCGCTGGATGGTATTGCAACAGTCCGCTGCTTTTTACTGCACCATGACGCTGTGCAGCCAAAAACTTTAAAGACGTAACCGCTTACAGATTTTCTATCAGTTGCATCTCAAGCCCAGTCAGAATCCACGAATCCAATTATTATTTCATCATTAGGTTTAAATTGCAGTTTGTATGATATCGTTCACTTGAGGTACCTTACAATTCGCTTCAAGTGCTGCCAGTGCAATTCAGGTACATTAAACTTACGAATAATTCACGATATGGATGATTACACTTATTTTCGCTTTCACGCTGCAACTACAACCCCTTCTCCAAAGGACTTTTCACAGAATTGCCCTCTGCCATTCCAAATTTGTAAAAAACCTTTATTCGAAAAATCCATTTGGATTTTAACAACTTTACATTACTCGGAGCTTCAACCTCTTCCCATACCTGGTTCTTTTTCAATGACGTTGCTTCGTCAGCAATTGCATCATACCATTCGGCAGCATCTTCCCATCCAAAAATTTCTTTAAAACAAATGATAGGTTCGAATATTCTAGATAGACTGAAGACCATTTTTTTTATAAAAGTTTTTCTTCACCTTGAAATAATTTTCTACGATTGCTTGATTTCAATTGCTGTAGAATAGCTTGCTATTCAACTATTATGTCGATCCCTTGAATAAATTTAAATAAGAAAAAAATGTAAAAAACATTTGTTTTCATTCCAAAATTAGATAATATATAGAAAAGGGTTTTTTCACAATAGACTCCATTTTCGCCCTAAGGCGTTTTTTGGGACATTGGCTTTGTTATCTCGAATTCAGTAATACTTACGTATTTTGTTGTTCGGCAAGAAATGTTAACAACAGAATGGCCTTTAATTTAATGAAAGTCGCCAAATAGCCAAAAAAATCGAGATTTGATAACTTCGAGGCCCCAGTGGCACGTGTTAACATATTTCAATTGTGCTCAAACTTTGACAATCTTGAAATCTAACCAAACTAAACACTTTAGGGGGTGCCGCCTAAAAAAATCCGACATCGATTTTTTTCCCTTTGAATTAAAACTAGACTAATTCAGCAAATTAAGACAAAGATAATATTGAATTTTGCAGAAAATGTTTGATATTGTATCAAATATTATATTTTTGCATAGTATAGTAATAAAAAATGGTATTACAATATATACAATATATGGTAACATATCGTACCGGCAATTTTCAGGCAATTCCTTTTATATTTTTCGTATTTGACATTATTTTCATTGTTTTGAAAACAAAACTTGTCGGAACAGAATTGCCTTTAATAAGTCCATATTTACATTAGGCAATTTTCCTTGCGGCAATTGTCAGTTTGTTGGAGAGAGAGGTGAGGCATATGGTAACCCTTTGCCTCTCAACACCCTCTCTCACCGACAAACTGACAATTGCCGCAAGGAAAATTGCCGAATGTAATTATAGACTAAACGCAAGAGGCAATTTTAAAAAGGGACGAGAAAAATTGCCGCAAGTAAACTCCCCTAATGTAAATCAGGACTTATAACAATATTTTTATAACCTACACGACACTGTGGTAAGGGGTCTCAATAACATAATAATCTGCTAAAAACATAGACGTTAAACGGCAACAATCTAAATTTAGAACACTTTGATGATTTTCCAACTTTAATTGACAATTTTACGACTTTTATGACAATTTTCGGTCAAAACCTGTTTGCATGTCCTGCATATTTTGTTTTGCATATTTTTTGTATATTTTGTGCATATTCAAAATATGCAAAAAAAGAATATTATTGAATTCAGTTTTGTTTGAAACGAATTTTGGTCCAATGAGAATCTTCTTATCTTTATTATCAAAATCCGATGTCTAACCTTCACAACGCTGTAAGCGGCAGTTGTTATTGAGATTGGTATTTTGCACCCCCGGGAAAATGATATTCTTCTAAATTATGAACTCCACTATTTCCTGAATCTTACCTCGGAGTCCATTGCACTTAAATTGCAAGAAGGATGCATTTTCAGGGATTGGAACAACAATGGCTGGTGTTAAGTGCTGGGTGTGTGGCTGCTGTTGGTGGGGACTGCGGGGGAGTCGCGTAATCTGACGACGACTCACTGGGGCTTTGATCACGCAGCATGCAGCAACATAATCCCTCACATGGTTCACATGGTAAAGTCCAGAACAACCCCTTAGATGCACCCACTCCCTACATATATGACATTTCACCGAAGCTGGATTTGGTGAAGATGCGGATGTGTCAAACCGAGCAGAAATGTATTCGTCCTGGGGTTTCCTCGGTCCCGGCACGGAACAAAAAAAGAATCCGGAGCTGAAATTCGGGGATATGCTGCCGCCAACAGAGAACATCGATACAAATGTGTACACTGAGGTGGCATCCGCTGGCCGAAACAAGGGTGTTGTTTGGTTGCAGGTCTATCCGATGTCCTCTGCCATGGGATTGTTTACTTCGTGTAAAATTTTGCCGTGATTATGGTTACAATATACCAGGGTTTAAAAGCCAGCATCTAAAAACATTAGCATTAGCTGTACACTTCAACTGCTACACAATATTGACACACACGGCTAAATAAGCAACCGAATGCATATTTATTTTTGTACATTTTTGCTTATTTCGTTTTTTACGCCTAATCTTTTTTAGTTAGGCATAATCGACAACAACGCTACATATTTAGCAGTCAGCTAACCATTCGTCGCAGCGAATTAGCAACCGAGGGTGTCATTTAATGTCACAATACCTCCATCATATGGTAGAACCTAAAGAATACTTATTATTATTGTTTAAAAATAAAAAAATATATATTGAACGGCTTCACCAAAAATTCACATGTCATTTGAACGAAAAAGTAGAATTAATTATATTGTGATTTTTAATGCATTACACTGGTAACCCTGATCTCAAGAACAATTGTTTGCTGAAAACCTGGCTAAGCCGTTGAAACTTTTTTGATTATTCTCTTTTCTGATATGAGTTGATCATGTTTGCTGCAAAATATGAGTATGCGTGTCCGATGCTATTTTATTATAGCGACAATATCAAATAGCACCAGCATCGCTGGTGACATCAATAGAAAGGTCGAGAGTTCCACATCCAAATATAACTTACGTGGGTGGTATCTGTCTTCCGGGAATAACGATATAGTCATTATATAAAAATTTTACCAATGTTCACACAGAAGTTATGGTCCATTTAACCCGCTTAATATATATTGATCATCATGATAAATTACAAGTATCTTCTTTATCGTCAAACCAAACCTTACTTAAAATCGTTTTATCTCGTCTAGATATGAATTTTGGTATATTACAAATGGGGTATACGACGAATATTTCGCGTTCTTACATTTTTTTTCCGAAAAAAAAAAACAACTTATAATACTCTTTCCATATAGTGGTGTAGGTTATAAAAATTTTGGAAACTTGTGTATATTTTATTCATTTCGATTGGTATTGGAAATTACTCTCAGAGTCGTGAACAAGCGGACTCCGCAATCGGAGTTTAATTAAAAATGGTGCGATTACGCAACCCTGACAGAATTTTCTTTGATCCATTAATATTTTTATAAATTCGATTTTGTCAAAATAATTATGCCGTTGTCTGACTATACTTACATATTTCAGTTATGTATGTACATATGTACGTATGTAGATCCTGCAGTGAGTGGCATGTCGATGTTTCTCAAGTTGGACAGTATTTAAACCAGACATGACCAAAAAGAGAACGGAGAAAATGTAAATGTATTCAAAATATTGGCAACTTATATCAGTGTGTTAGTAAGTTTGTATTCACGCAAGCTACAAAACAATAACAAATCAAAACATTTGTTCTCTTTTGTACGCTCTTTCTGTGTATTCGGGTCGTGTGCGTGTAAATTGCCGAAAATCATCGGCACCGCCGTGTCAAATGTGCCCATGCTTGATTTAAACACTTTATGAAATGTGAATCTCATTAAAACGTTTTCTTTTTTATTTAAATTAGATAAAAGATTTATATTCAACATTATTCTAATCAAGTGCTACACATTGTGGAATGGCCCCAGACCATTTTCCGTTTTTTAAACATTTTACCATTTTGGGTCCACGCAGTTCTAGACCAGCATCGCATGTGAACGTAATGCTTTCTCCAATAGCATAGTAAAATTGGACTGACGACATATGACCACTAATAGCCGTTCCGGGATATGAACATGCTTGAACGCATTTAGGAAGACCTCCAGACCATCGACCGTTGTCTTGACAAGCAATTATTGGTTGGCCCTGCATCATATATTCTGGATTACAGTTAAACTGAACAACATCTCCAGCTCTGTAGGGGGGCGTGCCTTGAGCATAGCCATTTTGTGGCGCTCCTGGATTTTCACACTGTACTTCAACACAAGTTGGAAATGGTGTTGCCCATTCTCCAGATGGCATACATATTGACTCGGAGGGGCCTCTCAACCCGTAACCGGACGGACAAGAAAACGCTGCACGACCACCAACTTCACGAGAGAGGACAGATACTCGTGGTGAAGTTATATTATTAGGTAATGGTATATCGCCACATTCCACACTTTCGCACACGGGTAAGGGAGCGCTCCAATTACCGCTAGGTAGACAAAACAGTTCGGATGATCCAATCAGCGAATTTCCATTCGAACACGAAAGCAAAACTCGCACACTCAGCTTTGTTTCATTCGTGCTCACAATAAGGCCGCGTCGTGTTGGTATTTCTGGGCAATTAATACTTTTAACCACAACTTCGACTGAATGTTTATGTCTGGCTGGAGTCTCGCAGGAATATATACCGGAATCGTCAGTCTGTGCATCCACTATTGTGAGGCGATATTCAAGAGTAGGATCGCGTCCCTCTTCAGTAACCCAACCCTCAGAGTAATTCCTTAAAAGAAATATAATTATATACATATTAGGCCGGGGCGATTTGAAAACCTTCATGGGCCCTTCGCGTTTCTTATTCCTGGGATTGAACTGAGCAAAAAAGTCCACTGGACCATATATCTACCGTGAAAATCGAGCCTCCCGATTTTGACTTTAAGTTTTTTATTGACGTTTTTTGGATATTTTGGCATATAACAGCCAAACCATTGAGATTTTCGATCCAACACAAAGACAAACATTGTAGCCAAGACAGTGATCCTTCTTCCTTTTAAAGGGATGAATAATATCTTTAGAACAAGTTATTATTTGTTTAAATCGGTTAACAAATTCAGTTATAGTTTTTTTGAGGGGGTTTTCATACTTAAACCACTATAACTTAGCCATTTGTTAACCGATTTAAACAAATAATATCTTGTTCTAAAGATATTATTCATCCCTTTAAAAGGAAGAAGGATCACTGTCTTGGCTACAATGTTTGTCTTTGTGTTGGATCGAAAATCTCAATGGTTTGGCTGTTATATGTCAAAATATCCAAAAACGTCAATAAAAAACTTAAAGTCAAAATCGGGAGGCTCGATTTTCACGGTAGATATATGGTCCAGTGGACTTTTTTGCTCAGTTCAATCCCAGGAATCAGAAACGCGAAGGGCTCATTAAGGTTTTTTCCTTCCACACAAATCGCCCCACCCTAATACATATGCATATGTATTTATTTATGTATATGACATGTGCGTATTTTTCCGCTTACTTGTAATCGTGGCTGACAGACCATTTCGGGTTACCAAAACGTCGCATCCATAAACACTCCATGTGTAGTGTTGTTCCAGGGTATACAATCAGTTTGCCATCATTACTCTGTGCAATTGGGCCGTTGTGTCGTCTGAACAATATAGTCGGAGCCTTTTCCACTATAAATACATTCATATCATTAGCTTACTCTTTTACAAATGTAATATTTTCCATACATACTTGCATAGTCATTCTCTTGATTGAGACCAAAGCATTGCGGCTTTACTCCTGTCCATTCCGAATGAATGCAAGTACGCTCTATGCTTCCAACTAGTTCGAATTTTCCAATATCAGTACACCTGAAAATATATATAATTTAAATGAAAATACATTGTAAAATTCACGAATCAAATGTGTATCATCATCAAGATTTCCACGCTATAACAAGAAACAACGCCAATCCTGTCCAGATTATCAGCTAAACACGACCAAGCAGAAAATCAAACATAAGTTGTGTTCCAAAACTGGACGGTTGTAGCTCTTAAAGAAGAATAATTGTGAACACATAAAATCCATTCAATCTCATCTTTAAGGTCAAAATCGGTAAGGTCATATTTCCGTTATATGTAATTGTTTCTCTTATTGTGGTCTACAGATATCAAACCAATGAACGGAAACAAACAAAACGATTCCCGTACCAATCACACAAAGCCACAAACTTTTCAGCTTCTCTGAATCGTTTCATTCTCACGACCAAAACAAAACCACAAACTTTTCAATGTAAAAAGATGAAAACTGTACGATTGCTGAAATGTACTTTGGCTATGCTTTGCCGATTTGTTTCATTCACCACCCAAACAAAAAGAATGTGACTGCTTCGGCGGCCATCAGACCATCTGCTTCCCAGCAAAATTAAATGGAAGTGATTCCATGTGAAATCATGATTTCACTGGTTCTTTTGCATGAATGCGAAAGGAGTCATGAAAGATCCGACCTTTTTCATCGAATTTTCATGAGTGCAATTGATGTCGTGAAAGATCCGATCTTTTTCATGAGTGCAATTGAAGTCGTGAAAGATCCGATCTTTTTCATTTTCATGAGTGAAATTGAAGTGGTGAAAGATCCGATCTTTGTCATAATATTATCATGAGTTTAAATAAATTGATATGTACCCGCACAATAAATTATCAAATACTCATGTACCCGAATAATTGTGTACTTGCAAAAGTAATTGTTAAAATGAAAATAAAAGTCAGTTGAAAGTGATCGATAGTGGCAAAATTTATATACTTTAATTAAAAATACAATGGAAATTGATATAAAACAAAAGAAAAATATATTTTGTGTTTGGAAACCGGTTTCGTTTTGTGGATATTAAAAAGAAGTATGAACAAGTAAAAAAGCATTAAGTTCGGCCGGGCCGAACTTTTCATACCCTCCA
This sequence comes from Musca autumnalis, assembly GCF_047663935.1. NCBI lineage: Eukaryota > Metazoa > Arthropoda > Insecta > Diptera > Muscidae > Musca > Musca autumnalis. The sequence goes on along the minus strand of NW_027411755.1, from coordinate 97,213,440 downwards.
CCATAAAATATTCATTCCTGTCCCCAACTTTAAGTGAGTACGTTAAAATGTCAGATAATGTACATAAAATGCTTCATTCGGGAAGCCTTTTTTATGGTGCCTATATATAACTGTGGACAATTTTTGGTGGGCTAGAAATTGGGAGGTACTGTTATATAGGGGTTATAATAAAACATGGGCCTATGTTGACAGTTTTTGATGGGAGCCTTTAATGTGAAATAACTCCTAATTCGATTAAAAAATTGTAGCTAGAATCCTCGAAATACCGAAAATCGGTACATAACGTGGGAACTTCAAATGTCATTAACAGCTAGTTCGGAGGTATGTGGGCTATACGAAAATATGAACTTAAATGAACAATTTTTGTTGGCATTTAAATTTCAAATTACAGAAAGTTAGTCCAAAAAATAAAGCTAAGGTACGGAAAATCGGGAGGTTTGTTTTGGGGCTATACCAAAACATGGACTTATGTGGTTAAACATTTTAAGTAAAATCCTCAAAGTACCGAAAATAGGGAAGTATCGTTATATTGGGGCTATGTTTAAAATTGTTGATGCAGATGTGTGGTGACCACTACAACCTTCAAATGTCAAATTACAGTTAGTTCTGTTAAAAATTTTAGCTAAAATTGCTAAATTACTGGAAAGCTATATCCGAACATGGACCTATGTTGACAATTTTGATGGAGAGGTGTGGCGACCACTAAGAACTTCAAATGTCAAATTACTGCTAGTTCGGTTTAATATTGTAGCTAAAATCATCAAATTACTGAAAATCGGGAGGTATCGTTATATGGGGGCTTTCTTGACAATTTTTGGTGGAGAGGTGTGGTGACCACTAAGAATTTCAAATGTCAAATGTTCAAATTACAGATAATTCGGTTAAAACTTGTTGGTAAAATTCTCAAAATACCTGAAATCGGGCGGTAACGTTATATGGGGGCTATTCCAAAACATGGACCTATGTCCACTAGTTATATAAGTTTATTGACATTTAAGAACCCTAAATGTCAATTGATAGCTAAATCGGTCTGAAAATGAAGATAAAAACGTCAAAATGCCGTAAATCGGGGGTACCGTTATATGGGGGCTATACCAAAACGTGGATCTAGGTCCACAACTTTTGTTATATAAGTTTAGTTACACTTAAGAACCCTAAATGTCAAATTATAGCTATATCGGTCTGAAAATGTAGCTAAAACGTCAAAATACCGTAAATCGGGGGTACCGTTATATGGGGGCTATACCAAAGGTGGACCTAGGTCCACAAATTTTGTTATATAAGTTTATTGACACTTAAGAACCCTAAATGTCAAATTATAGCTAAATCGGTATGAAAATGTAGCTACAAACGTCAAAATACCGCAAATCGGGGGGTACCGTTATATGGGGGCTATACCAAAACGTGGACCTATGTCCACAAGTTTTGTTAAATAAGTTTAGTGACACTTAAGAACCCTAAATGTCAAAATATAGCTAAGTCGGTCTGAAAATGTAGCTAAAAACGTCAAAATACCGTAAATCGGGGGGTACCTTTATATGGGGGCTATACCAAAACGTGGACCTATGTCCACAACTTTAGTTATATAAGTTTACTAACACTTAAGAACCCTAAATGTCAAACTATAGCCAAATCGGTCTGAAAATGTAGCTAAAACCGTCAAAATACCGCAAATCGGGGGGTACCGTTATATGGGGGCTATACCAAAACGTGGACCTATGTCCACAACTTTTGTTATATAAGTTTATTGACATTTAAGAACCCTAAATGTCAAATTATAGATACTTCGGTCTGAAAATGAACCTAAAAACGTCAAAAATACCGTAAATCGGGGGTTACTGTTATATGGGGGCTATACCAAAACGTGGACCTATGTCCACCAATTTTGTTATATAAGTTTATTGACACTTAGGAACCCTAAATGTCAAATTATAGCTAAATCGGTATGAAAATGTAGCTACAATCGTCAAAATACCGCAAATCGGGGGGTACCGTTATATGGGGGCTATACCAAAACGTGGACCTATGTCCACAAGTTTTGTTAAATAAGTTTAATGACACTTAAGAACCCTAAATGTTAAAATATAGCTACATCGGTCTGATAATGTAGCTAAAAACGTCAAAATACCGCAAATCGGGGGGTACCGTTATATGGGGGCTATACCAAAACGTGGACCTAAGTCCACAACTTCTAATATATAAGTTTATCAACACTGAAGAACCCTAAATGTCAAATTATAGCTAAATCGGTCTAAAAATGTAGCTAAAAACGTCAAAATACCGCAAATCGGGGGGTACCGTTATATGGGGGCTATACCAAAACGTGGACCTATGTCCACAAGTTTTGTTATATATGTTTATTGACACTTAAGAACCTCAAATGTCAAATTATAGCCAAATCGGTCTGAAAATGTAGCTTAAAACGTCAAAATACCGTAAATCGGGGGGTACTGTTATATGGGGGCTATACCAAAACGTGGACCGATATAGCCCATCATCGAACTTGACCTGCCTGCAAACAAAAGACGCATTTTCCCAAAATTTCAGCGTCCTATCTCTATTTTTGTGGATGCTAGAGTGATTACCACAGACGGACGGACGGACGGACGGACGGACGTGCTCAGATCGACTTAGAATTTTACCCTGATTAAGAATATATATACTTTATAGGGTCGCAAATGAGTATTTCAATGCGTTACAAACGGAAAAACAAACTTAATATACCCTCCATACTATGGTGGAGGGTATAAAAAGACCCGGTCTATAAACTACGAGATCTACCAGCCGACCAACACCGATATAGTAAAACATATCGAGCTGCAATTATTGGATTGGTTGGGCCATGTTAACTGGATGGATAAAGATGCCACCGGCATATGAATACGAGCCATTTGACGTTTTGCGACCCGAAGGAAGAACAAAACTCCAATGGAAAGATCAAGTTCAATATGATATCACAAAACATGGCATCCAAAGTTAGAGAAGCAAAGTAGAAGATCGGTAAAATAAGTATAAAAGAGACCATAACATGGTAACTATTACAGGATAAGTTTTTTTCTTTTGAAATAACATAACAGAATTCAAAATTATACTAGATTTCCCAAATGATTAGCTTGGTTCAGAGATTGACACAAAATTTATCGAATATTGGAAAAACGGAACCCCCCAAAGAAATATCTTTCAGCCATCGGAAGAGATAAATATGATATTGCAGATTAATATAATATATAATTTTGAAAATTACATACAAAATAAAGAAAAATAACATCTGGCGATACAAATCATCTGTGCATTGTATTCTTATTAATTCTACAAATTACATTATTGCATTGCAAATTTTATTTCTGATTGGCGAAAATCCGGATTCAAAGCATTGGTGCAAGAAGCCATGACAATGAACTGGTGCAAGAAGTCATGACAATGAACCGGTGCAAGAAGCCATGACAATGAACTTATGCAAGAAGCCATGACAATGAACTGGTGCAAGAAGTCATGACAATGAACTGGTGCAAGAAGCCATGACAATGAACTGATGCAAGAAGCCATGACAATGAACTGGTGCAAGAAGCCATGACAATGAACTGGTGCATGATGCTATGACAATAAACTGGTGCAAAATGCCATGACGATGAACTGGTGCAAGATGCTATGATGATGAACTGGTGCAAGATGCTATGACAATGAACTGGTGCAAAATGCTATGACAATGAATTGGTGAAAGTGTGTGTCACTCCCTTGTAAATGTCATTGGTGATTCACCTAAATTTTCACCTATGACATGTCACTTGCACCCATGATTCAACTCATGATTTGTCATCGAACATTTTGCTGGGCTTTTTCACATGTATGTTGTCACTTTGGGTATACTAATACTATAGAACAGCTGATGTCATACATGTGAAAAAGCAGATGGTGGCCTTAACAACCCTATAAGTTAGCATCAGCATACCACAGTGAATTTTATCAACCACCAAACGTTTTTGATTTATTCACATGTGTTTAGTACTATTCCGATTCTATCTGCTCTTGTGGAGTTGAGTACTTTTCGCTTTTCGTTTTGTTCGCCCTCACGAATGTAAACAAAACGAAACTAAACAGCGAGCTCGGCTAACGTGGGTTATGTTTCGTTTTTTTTTGTTCCTATGGAAAATACGAAACAAAACAATTGGAAATGTTATTTAAAGTATTTTTACGTACGCTGTATCAAACCGATCAAATTTAAATCAAAAAAACCAACAACAAAAATGTACATTAGATCTCAATAAACAACTTTCTATAACATACGAACTCTGTAAAAATGGTTCTTTAAGGTCAAAATAGCAAGGCAACTGTGATTGTATCCTTTTTTCTCTGGTTCTGGTCGGGTTTATAAAATATGTCCTACACATGAATTTTGTACACATGTGTCCTATATTTAAATGTGTCCTATATTTAAATCCCTATTGAAATTTTTTTGACGAAAAGCGAAAAATACAAAGCAATTTACTAATCAAACAGTGACAAATTGCCAATGACGACAGAAATAGAAAAGATAAGTATTTTTTAACTCGGTGAAATAATTCATTAATCTGTTTTTGAAAGTCCACTGAGAATTTGAAAAAGTTTTCATATTAGGAGGTAACCAATTTCACAATCTAGCAATTCAATATTTCTTACAAAACTTGTAAATGAAGTACATTTTCAGCACATAAACTTCAAAACCACATCTCATTTAAAATCTCCCCCTCCCCTGCGTACGTCCCTGGGTCCAACTTTAGCTACAGCCCCCATAGAACGGTACCCCCTGATTTCTGGCATTTTGGGGACCTTGACCACATTTTTCAATGAAATTGGCTAAAATTTGGCTATCGGTATTCCCAAGCGTTAGAAAACCTTTTTGCAATTTTTTTTTAATTGGGACCAAGTTTTGATAGGGTCCACCCTTTGATGTTGTCCCTATATATCGGTATCGCCCAATATTCGGTATTTTTAGTGTTCTAGCCGTAATAATCAATCAAAATTGCTGAATTTTCCAAATTTCACTCAATTGACATTGACTACAAAAATAAATCGTACCAGCTCGAAACTTCATAAATATTTGTAGGCACAAAAGCAGACAATTATATTTATGCACTCTTACTTAACAGAAAATGAAAAGTTGGAAATAAAATTTGCTGTTTTGGAGTTTTATATTAAATTACTAGATCAAAATAATAAGAGAATAGACTATAAAAGTGACCCAAATAGCCCGCTTTATTACAACTCTTCTTTTGTTATAGTTTGAATTTTGCGTACAGATCTATAGCGTTTCGGCTAACTTAAAGTTGAAAGTAATGATTAAAATTGAAGGGGGCCTTCTTTTAGAGCTGGCAAACCATCGATATTCCCAACATTAGATATTTTCGATATAATGTTTTAAAATATCGATTACTATCGATATTATCGTTAAGTTGTCAACGCCATTAATTTGGAGATGAAAATGGCGGAAATGTCAATGATTTTCTTGAAATTATGCAAAAGTAGTTCACAGAAGTGTAAAGGAGAATAAAAAACTGCTTTTATTTTATAAAAAATGTAAAAAATACATTTTATTTTACCGAAAAATGTGTACGTGTGACTACGGACTTACTTTCTTACACACACATAGCCGAAAAGCAGCGAAATTTCTATTTATTTCAATGGATTTCTGGTTAGGTGTGTTTATTCCGATAATATCGATAGGCAAAACTATCTATCGATATTGAATTTTTAAATAATAATCGATATTATCGATAGTGCCATCGATTTTTTGCCAGCTCTACCTTCTTTGCATTAACATATAGAGTGAAAATTACACTTGTAATGCATGCAAATTGTTTTTTTTGCGTTTTCAAATCCATCCAATAGTAAAAGAAAGGATGTAATAATGGCCCTTTAACTACTAAATACAATAACTCCATATAAGGTAACCTCAAACGAAGTTTTGCCTATAAGAACCAGGTATTACATTTTCCCAGACTTGTAGAATCCGACCCCGATTTAATAATAAAATATTGGAATTTGCTAAGACTCGGTGAAACTATACTTTCTTTCATCTCAAAGAAGACATCATATAATACCTTTGGAATTGTTGTTATTGAAAAATAGAGCATATTCTTGAGATACATGGCTATCTGCGAAACCATATTTTTGTAAAAGCGTTTTGCGGTGCCAACGATAGCTCGAAAACGGATGGGCCGATTTTTGTAAGCGTTTTTGGAACCTAATAAAACAGAATTTAAAAAATTGACTGTTTTTGTCAAAAAATTGGGCAAAATAATTTTTTTAATCTGTCTCGCTTAAAGGCAAACGTTTTATGTATTTAATAAGCTCACATGAATAATATAATAAGGTCATATGAAGATCGGTCAATTCGTTTTAGAGCTAACGTTGGCACCGACTTCAAAAACGCCGTTTCGAGAAACACGCACTTCAAGTTTATATGCTACATTCAAATCACAATAAATTGTTGCCTTCCAATCATTATATCTCTGACAATTTTTTGCGACATACTACCTTTACGAAAAAATAGACAATATTTTTTTCGGATTTTTCTAAATGTAATCAAAGGTATTTATGAGAATTATATATTTTTGTTTTAATTTTTAATGTTGGTCCGTTTTAGGTCGTTTTGGGCCGTTTTTAGGAAAATTTTGGGCCGAAAAAATTTTTTCGAGCGGCAACACTGGTAACATCTCGCTTACTCTCTGAAAACAAGTTACTGAATAATTATTACTGAAAGAGTAAAAAGACACAACTAATAGTTGTGTCTTTTTAATTTTTTAGTAAGATTTACTCAGTAACTTGTTTTCAGAGAGTAAGAACAATTATACGGATATGGAGAAAAAAGTAAAAAGACAAATTTAGTAAGCATTAGCAAGATAACTGTTGATTACCAATACAAAAACATTAGTTACTAAAACCATAGCAGCAAAAAACAAAGTAAAATAAAAATGAAATAATTAAAAGATTAATAAAATAATCAATAAATATAGTTGAATCGCAATCTTTGCAGTGTTTTTCCACAAAAATCACATAAACATTGGATAGCTGACCATAAACAGATGGTTGAAAATCAGCTGATCGACCTTGCTAAAAGTTGCTGGAAAAATTCTTCTAGCAACCTTTACTAGGCGTTTACACCAGACAGTCTGTCTTCAAATACAACTCTGATTTGCTAACACATACATACATTTGTCGGCTGTCTTCCATCTGTCCATCATTTTTCACAGACAGTCGGGTTAACAAATTTTTGACATTTTTGTGAATAAAAAGTGAGATGATAATTCAAATGTGCTGAAAACAAAAGATTATGCACAAAAACAAAATATGTGAATGGAAAACGAAAAGAAATCGATGATTTTCATTCATAATTTTACCACTGTTCTTGCAGTTGTCTGGACGCCTACGTCACACAGGCAAGTATTGGGTTTTTTACATGAACTCAATTGTCCTGCCATGTGTAAACGCAGGGTTAGCAAGTTCAGCAAACAACTGTCAAAATTGTTCTCTCATTTCACTCTCTTTTACTGAACTTTAGTGTAAAAAGACAGCATTTAGTAACATTTCGTAACAATTATTACAAATTATCACGTAAAAAGACAAACCTATTATGTATGTATGTTTATATGTTTAATGTTGCTTACTGCTAAACCTAAATAACGACGGGACGTAAACAAATATTTCACCAACCTACGACAACGCTCTCTGAGCGTCCGTATTACCCAAATACGTTGAGTCCCAAATCACATTTAAAACACAAAATCCGCGACCGAAAATTACTTAAATGTTTTCATTCGTAAAAAAATAATTTTTTTCAAAAATCACATTGCGGAGTCTTTTTAGAGTCCTTTTGGTGATCAAAAACTGATTAAGTCGCTTGTATGATCAGAATGGGACTCGAAAGTGACTCCCTCTAATGATTAAAAAAAGTTCAATTTATAATACAACAACAAATGTGTAGCAATCACAAATAAATCATTGATGTGCTTAAAATGTGACCATTTTTTATTTATTGTCACATATAAATCTGGAAGATTGAAAAATGCTTAATCAAAAAAGGGTCATGCAGGTGTTTGAAAATTGATTATAATTATGTATGATCATATTTTGAACAGTTAGGTGATTAAAAACTGATTGTTTTGTTTTATTTTTGTTTGGTTGTAAATAATTCTCATATACACTTTTTACAAAACTTTGATATAAATGTAACGTACGAGGGCGGTTCGGAAACTTCTTAGCCTATCAATTAAAGAGAATAGTTAGTTTTTCAAAAATATTTTTATTTTTCAATATAATCTCCTTAAACTTCAATACACTTTGTCCAACGCTTTTCTAGCAATTCTATCCCTTGATTAAAATAGTTTTCCTCAAGGTCTTCAAAATAGTGGTTTACAACTGTAATTACATCTTCATTTGAGGTAAAACGCTTGCCAGCAAGGAATTTTTTTAGATTTGGGAACAAGTAAAAGTCACTGGGAGCTAAATCAGGAGAATAAGGTGGGTGGTCAAGCAACTCGTACTTTAATTCTTGATTTTAGCCATTGTTAAAACACTCTTGTGCGCTGGTGCGTTGTCTTGATGAAAAATTATTTTTTTGTGTTGTAAGCCAGGACGTTTTTCTCGAATTTGTACGTTTAATCGATCCAAAAGGTTGCAATAGTACTCTGAATTTATTGTTTTACCCTTTTGCAGATAGTCAATCAATAAAATACCTTTGAAGTCCCAAAAAACCGTTGCCATAACCTTACCAGCCGATTGAATTGTTTTTGCCTTCTTTGGGGCACTTCCTCCAGCTTCAGTCCATTGTTTGGATTGTTCTTTTGTCTCTGGAGTATAGTGGTGGTTCCATTTCTCATCAACAGTTATGAAACGACGCTTAAAATCCATTTTATTTTGCTTAAAACGATCCAAACAAGCTTGAGAAATGTTCAATCTTATGCGTTTTTGATCGACTGTTAACAAATGCGGCACCCATCTTGCAGAAAGCTTTTCATCTGTAGTTCTTCATGCAAAATTAAATGGACTCGATCATTTGAGATGCCCATGATATTAGCAATTTCACGCACTTTTATTCGTCGATCATTTAATACCATATCGTGCACATTGGCTACAATTTCTGTTGTTGTTTCTGTTTTTGGACGTCCACTACGTGGTTCATATTAAATGCTTGTACGACCACGTTTAAATTCCGCAACTCAATTTTTTACTGTTGCATATGAAGGAGCACTTTCACCTAACACATTCATCATATCATTATGAATTTCTTGTCCCGATAAACCTTTTTTATGTAAATATTTAATGACAGCACGCATTTCTAATTTTTTCATTGTAAAAAAATTGCGGATGCGTCTTTTTTGAACACCTGTTTCTATATGAAGGAGTTGCCAGATCGAAACAGAATTTAACATGTGTTCATAACAGAGATGGAAGTTTCCAAAACACTTAACTTTTTTCTGTTTATACCGCGCTTTTTGTGCTAAGCTAAGAAGTTTCCGAACTGCCCTCGTATAATATTAAAGGTATAGACAAACACAACACATGTTCAGGTTTTGCCAAGTGAAATGAAGAAGCAGTATTCTAACCACCGCAAATAAATCATTGATGTGCTTAAAATGTGACCATTTTTTTATTTATTGTCACATATTAATCATCTGGAAGATTGAAAAATGCTTAATCAAAAAAGGGTCATGCAGGTGTTTGAAAAGTGATTATAATTATGTATCTTCTGATCATATTTTGAACAGTTAGGTGATTAAAAACTGATTGTTTTGTTTTATTTTTGTTTGGTTGTAAATAATTCTCATATACACTTTCTACAAAACTTTGATATAAATGTAACGTATAATATTAAAGGTATAGACAAACACAACACATGTTCAGGTTTTGCCAAGTGAAATGAAGAAGCAGTATTCTAACCACCGCGCAACATAAAGGATAATTAAAGACATAACAAAGCAGAAAAGACAACAAAACAAAGGAAAAAAAAAACAAAAAATAATAAAAAGAAAATTCTTTTAATTTATTTCGTCTAATAATATGTCTCATAAATGACTCCTAAAGACTCATAAATGATTATAAGCATGACTCAAAAAAGACTCGAAAAATAGCCCCACATTAATCAACAAATCACCAATAAACGATTGAAATACGACTCGAAAAAGACTTTATATACCATCAGAAAATGGGCAAAAACGACTCGAAACTAATGCAGAGGAAGAATCATATGTGATTTGTTTAGAAGAGTTGCCTGAGGTTACGTTTTCCTCCCGACAAAGGAGTCATTTATGATCAGAAAATGAGCTCATATTCCAGCTTTTTAATCGTGCAGTCGGAACAAAAAAGACTCGAATTTGATTAAAATTTTCAAAAAATGCTGGCTGGGATGTTTTTTTTTGTAAATTTGTTAGTTGTTGTAATTCATGCATATACCTTATAATAAATATACCTTGACAAAAAGTATACGCTCGACGTATTTCCGTAGTTCTCATAAGAATACATGTGTTCTACTTTTTTCACCACACACGCCCTGGGTATACGTCCGTATATAGGTATGGGCCTTAAAAAAATAGAAATTTAAAATAGGAATATTCTTTCGCACTTATATGAAGCCTTGTCAAATTTATATAAGGTATATGCATGAATTACAATAACTAACAAATTTACAAAAACAACATTGTTGTTATTGAAAATTAATTGTCAAGGTCTTTCCAAAAATCAGGAAAAATACATTTTGAAAATCCTCTAAAATAGAACAAATTTGAATCAAAATGTAAATATAAAGCGATCAGAACTGTCGTAGGTTATTTTTATTACACGTTTAGGATGAAAACCAGTATTTTATGGTAGCAAATTTCGAAATTTCAAATTTCATGAGTTGTTATACCCTCCACCACGAGTGTTATGGAAGTAAAATGGAACAATTAGATTCCTTTCGTTTATGAAGAAGACTTATTCTGTTCCATGGGGGCTATATGAAGGCGTGGACCCATACCAACAAAGTTTTATACCAACAAAGGCGAAGTACCACATTTAACCATTTTGGTGTGATAATGAAGCTAAAACCTCCAAAATACCGAAAATCTTGTGGTATCGTTCTATGGGGTCTGTATTAAGGCGGGGACCTACCTGGACCTGTACTAACAAATTTCTAGGGGAAAGTTTTATACCCCCAAAGAAGACTAAATACCAATTTTCAGCCCCTTTGAATGAATATTGAGGCCACAACCTTCAAAATACCGAAAATCGGGAGGTACAGCTGTATGGGGCTATATGAAGGCGTGAACCTATACCGACAAATTTCATATGGAAAGTTTAATAACCCCAACCAAGACTAAATACCAAATTTCAGTGATTTCAATGGATTATTATGGCCATAACCTTCAAAATACCGAAAATCGGGAGGTACCGTTCTATGGGGGCTATATGAAGGCGGGGACCTGCACCGAAAATTTTCTGGTTGAAAGTTTCGTACCCTCATCGAAGACTAAATACCAAATTTTAGCCATTTCGGAGCAATATTGAGTCCACAACCTTCAAAATACTAAAAATCGGGAGGTACCGTTCCATGGGGGCTATATGAGGGAGTGGATCCATACAAACAAAATTCTGGGGGAAAGTTTTATACCCCAAACTAACACTAAGTACCAATTTTCAGTCATTTCGGTGTGATAATGAAGCTAAAACCTTCAAAATTCCGAATATCGGGCGGCAACGTTCTATGGGGGCTATATCAAAACGTGGACCGATATAGCCCATTTGCAATACCAAACATCCTATTAGTAATAGAAACTTCTATACCAAATTACAAGGCTCTATCTTAAAAATTGCGAGCTGTATCTTGATTTCAACAGACGGATGAACGGACAGACGGACATGGTTATATCGACTTAGAATTTTACCGTGATCAAGAATATATATACTTTATAGGGTCTCCGAGGAATATTTCGATGTGTTTCAAACGGAATGAGAAATTTAATTATACCCTCCATATTATGGTGGAGGGTATAATAATGGGATTCGGATCCCATGGTATAAAATAGACGGGCATATGATTCCACATTATAGGTTCTTAACATATTACATATGTTATTCATCGATTCAATAACAGTTGTGGTAAATGTAAAAACATATTTCTCGATTTTCAGGGAAATTTGATTTTATATCCCGTGAAAAATCCCATAGCCAAAATATCGAGAATTCCCGTGAATTCCCTACCCAAAACACAAACTCCAATACCACCTACGCAAGTGCAATAATCTTGAAATATATAATTTTTATATATTTAGGAATTTAAACACAATGTCTGTTCCAGAACCTGCAAGAATCTTCAAATTTTTACTACGATAACAATTTTCCTTTATGTTATCGAAAATGATGGTAAAAATTATTAGATTCTTGCAGTTCTGGAACAGAGCAACAGTTAATATAAATATTTACCACATACCGCGATGTTATCGTAGCTCCTGGTGGAAATTCCACAACGTCTTCCCGAATTTCCAAATCGTTGTAGAAACTAACAACATTCGGCTCATTATTTTTGAACAGACATGTACCATTTGCTTTATAGAAAAAAACAAGGGTGTATTATTGGAATCACATACGTTTAGAAATTTCTACTTACCGCAATTGTACGAACGACCTATCCACTCTCCATTTTCACAAATGATTTTCCACGTGTTTCTTTCTCCAGAAGCACTTGGAATGCAATTGAAATATATTTCCGTGCCACTTTCATATACACCTTCGATGTCTATATCACCATTTCTGAAGGACAATAGATTTACTCGTATTGCGCGCAAGCATTATTTTCACAGACTTACTTGTATATTAAAGCCCCATCAGTGAGTGTTGGGGGGCCACACATCTTTGTTTCTTCCGTTGTGTTTTGGTCATCCGTTGAATTATAACTCTCTTCCATTTCAGATGTATCCAGAACATTAGTACTGCTGATCTTTTCTTTGGATTCATTGAGCGGTTCTACTATTTTTACAATTTCTTGTCTCGATTTACGCATTCCAGACTCACACTGTATGTTTTGCGGCTTGATCGTACCTTTATTGCAAGTCATTTCAATAGGAAGTGTGTTTGTTGAGTAATTACAGCGAGCATTAACGGAGCTGTCTTGGCCGATAGTTAGGCCTGCCCGATAACCCCCCTGGAGGACAACGTCGTGTAATTATTTTGGTGGTATATTAAAATTGATTATCGATTTAAATTTTACCTCGTATATCAACCCCGGAATATTGGGCAACGTACATGCTACTGAAACACATTTGGAAAATGCGTTAACTGACCAACTTCCGTGACCACATCTCAATTGTGCGGCACCCTATTGAAAATATATTTTATTATCATTTAACCTATTGTAATAAATAAAGGATGGAATTAACTTGTATTTTATATCCTTCCTCGCACACCAGCGTAATGAACTCATTGGACTGTATCTCTTCATATGTCGATAGAGGTGTCAGGGATGGTTTGTCTGAAAGCTCTATTGTATGCGGTTCTACTTTATAATATTTTCCATTCTCCACAGAAGGAACCAAGCACGGTGCTGCAAATTTAAAACTTATGGCCATTATTTTGCGTATACCTTATGTTTCGACTATGAACTCTATATTAGGTAATGGGCATAACACCACTGATAATAAAACAAGCTGACAAAAACCCAAATATTTTTATTTCCGTAAGTAATGGGTCGACCATTATCCAAACCCAGCATTAACGGGGACATTGACAACTTGATATCAATATAAAACTTTTGATGTTATAAATTAAAATCGACTAGATATACATATCGCTTATTTACCCAAAGTTTGTCATGTTTTGGAAAAAACGAGTTTTAAGTTGTCGATTGAAACTTGACTTCCCACAAACAAATAAAATAACCATTTGGACCATCATTTGTAAAGAGCTATCCAGATATCAGTGACACATTTCCATGCAAGATCAAACATGGTTTGAAGATTGAAGCGAAAACTTTTTGTGAGTTTATGAAGAACACAAAAGGAAAATTTTCTGATGAGTTTTGTAATCCTATAATGTCTGAGGAAACATATTTAAATCTCTGTTTATGTCTGTATGTCAATGTTGACATCTTACAGTGAAATTTAATAATTAATTTTTGCAGAACAGTTCCACCTTCTAGCTTTCTTTAACTTGGTCCTAGTTCGCAAAAACTCTTTCTAGTGTATTTTAGTATTATTTGCTTGAATAGCAGATCCGGTTATCATAATTTTTAACCAGATATTACTATATTAAACTCGATTTTTACATCAGTTTTAAATATCCGATTTAGCTTATTATGTTATTGTGAATTAATCGTATGAAAACGAAAACAAAAATTATGACAGCGTGAAGTACATACTTTCAATCAAAATACATAGTCTTTTTGTTGTAGTTTCTTGTTCGCCTTATTAATTGCATCATGTGTATCATCTTTATTTCAAATACATTTTTGTTTGCATATGTTCGTAAGTTATTTTGTTATGAAATTTTTACTATCATCCTGTAATGTATGAGGAAACGGGTTAATATATAGATATTCCAGATTAAATAACACCTTTTCCAGAGAAATGAAACCTTTTCGAACGAAAAAAACTCTTCAAATTGAAATTAAACCTTTCTCAATTGAATTGAAACCTTTCCCAAATTAAATGAAATCTGTTTTATAACATAACATATTCATAACCCATAAAATTTCATATATAAGGTATTTTTGGTCAAATTGAAAAAATTTAAAAAAATTTTTTTTTTTGGGTCGACCTAATGTACATACGTATATAATGAGAAAGTTCCGTTGATTGGACAAAACCAGTTTTTGTATAAAACGCCAGTATAAAAATACTCTTAATAATATGCATAAGTACATACCGAGTACTTACAGAAAAATTTAGACATATTATGTCATCCACGGTGAGATATATGTATATCATGCTCGACAAAAAGCGGTGTTGAAATAGTTGGAAACTGATGAGAACCAATGGCGTGGACCGAAACTATCCAGCAGAAAAAATCCTTACTAAATAATTGGCTTTTATAGTACTTTTTGGTGGTCGTAACCCCTTACAAAACCGCCTACTAACCCATTATTTTAACAAGGGCATGTCGCACTAATTGACTAGTTATTCTATAACCACTAGAATAACTAGTGAAAAATAAACTATAAGCTAAAAATATCTTCTATTTTTAGAACAGTTGAGGTGGAATTTGTTTTCAATTTCAACACACTTCATATTTTTTTTATTTCGCTTTTTGCTGGTTCTGAACACACGAACTTCTGCTTTGTAGCCGAGCACATTACACACTAGGCCACACACTCGAACATTGAACTTTGTTTGAAGGCTTACGTGTGCACCACCAACAATGGGATTTAGCCAGTCTTTTTAGAAAAAATATCCAACAGCTATCTCAATAAAAACGCCACCAATGCTGGATTTGTTTGTGCAACTGTGTATGTGTATAGATGTATATCAAATATTTTCAGGAATTCAATTCGTAATATTGCATTTACATTTGTATGTACAATTTGCTGAGCCGGTCGAACTTCAGCGTTGATAAATGTTTAGGCTTATGTTGACGTAGATTGAACGGGAGGTACATTATCGATGTAGTCTTCCATTACTGGTGAGTCAAAGGAAAAGGAAACTATTCCATATGCATGTAAATGTGAGATAATCTATTACATATCGTCGGTGTCATGCTTAAGTGTTCCATACGCCATTTTTGACTTTTGGTTTCTAGTGTTTTCCGGTATGCTCTTTCTGAATTTCTAGTCGGCTTTCTCCTATCTGCTCTAGTTTACGAGATATCCACACCTCGACGGGAAATCATAAACTTTTTTCTGTTATGAAATTAATATTTTATAAATTTACAAGTTTAAAAACACATTTCAAAAATCAGAATTTTAATTTTCGAATTAGGAGTATTTAAGCTATTGAGGCAAAGATGGAATTTTTTTTTTGTCACTTTGTTCCATGTGATTTACAATATTTCACATTTGTGTTATAAGTGCGGATATGGAACAAATCGACAAAAATTCTATAACTTTTATATTCCAATACACATCCTCTAAATTTTTGCAATTATGTTCTATATACTATTTCAAGTCAAAAATATAAATATTTGCTTTAGCCAGCTCCACGCAGTTGTGACGCAAAACATTAAAATGCGATTATCTCAAAACAGGCAAATGGCGTATGGAACACTTAAGCATGACACCGACGATATGTATTTGGTGTGAAACAGGTCCTAACGAGATTTCGAAAGTGCGGTTTTTTAATTTAATTGAACCATTACCTGACACGCATTTTGGTGTTTCGGGCTTCCAAAAACCGCGTATGCATCTGGTTGTGACATTCGCTCCTTTTATATTGAGTTGAAATCCCGCATTACATTCCAAACTCAAAATTGTGCCTATACTGTTTCTGCCAGAAGTCTTTCCAGCTCTAATGATAGTCACATTAGCAAATGAATCCCAGTCTAAATCTTCACAAGGCCCTCTTAATTTTTTACGCCCTTCTTTATACTCATCGGTTGATTCAGATTCGAGGTCTGTCTGCATATTTGTATTTCTTTTTCCTCTTTTACGAATCATTTGCGATTTAAGTTGTTCAATGAAATCCGACATGTTTCCCAACTTCGGTTTTCGCTGCAACGACGGCTCAAGGACATAATTATACGAATTTACTTCAGAAAAAACGGGTTCGTTGATTCTTCTAGTAGACGTATATTTAACGGAATCGTTGTATATATTGTGCTGGGGTAAAATTAGTCCATTGGCCTTATTTTCCATTTCGTCGTACTCGTTAATATCGTTAACCAATTGTTTGGACTTATGAGTAGTCTTGTATCTTGGCAATATATCTGTGTTGTTATTGACGTAATACCAACGACCGTTTTGAACCTTAATTTTTTTCGAAGGATTCCGTACATCCCTGTTTTGGTTGCTGTCATTATAACCAAGTAAATATTTCACAAAGTCTTGATATTTTTGTTTTATACGTTGATAATACTTGGAATAAGCTTCCTCCACTTCCGCATGTCCTCGCTTTATTCTTGATAATTTCCCTTCACCAGATATATCTAGAAATGGTATAGAGTATATAAAAAGTCTTATAGTGCTCTATTAATAGAATTTATAACATTACTCATGACATAATTTTAGGAAAGTAACTGCAATGTTTGTAGTTGTTTTGTCTTTCTCTATTTAAACTCATAAATTTCTGAAAATATAATGACATTGAAAAATCTGCAATGATTCTGTTACTCTTTACTTGTAAAGAAATATATAGACATACACTACTAGTCAGAAAAAGTATTCTTTGAATATTTCGATATTTAATAGGCATTGACCATTTTTTGCATTTAATTGCAATTTATAATCAAATGTTTATTTTGTTATTGTAAACATACAGTTACTTTGTAAAATTGTATCATAAATCACTGTAGTTTCACGTGTCCCCATATGGATTTAATTTGATTACAGTATAGTCTCGATAATCCGTACACTCGATATTCCGGAAAACGCGGTAATCCGGACATCACTATTTTTTTAACTTAGAGCACTTTTTTCTTTTATATTTCATTTAAGCCCCAGGAAAAAAATCCTTGCATCCTTTTTATAGTACTTTTAGCAGTCGTAACTACTTACATAACACCCTACTAACCCATTATTTTAACAAGGACATGGGCGCACTGAATTACTAGTTATTCTATGACCAATAGAATAATTAGTTATTCTGTGGCCTCTAGAAGTTGAAAAATAAGCTAAAACAAGTAAGAACGGCTTTAAGTTCGAACTTGTTATACCCTCCACCAGAAGTGGTATTAAAGTAAAATGGAACAATTAGTTTCCTTTCGTTTATGAAAAAGACTTAATACACAATTTCAGCAATTTCGGTAAAACAATATCGCTAACCTTCAAAATACGAAAATTAGACTCAAAGAAGACTAAATACCAAATTTACGATATTTCAGTACGATAATGTGGTTAAAACCTAAAAAATACCCTAAATCACGAGGTATGCTTCTATGGGGGATATAGGAAGACGTGGACCTATACTGATAATTCTTTTCTGGAACATTTTATAACCCCATGAAAGACTAAATAACAAATTTCAGTCATTTCGGTGGGATTAACGTCACATCCTCCACAATTATGGAATCGGGAGGTACCGTTCTATGGGGGCTATATCGAAACGTGGACCTATACTGACGAAATTCAGTCGGAAAGGGTTTTACTTCCAAATTTTTAAATACCAAAACTCAGTCATTTCTGTTTGTTGTTGTGGCCACAACCCTCAAAAAAAGGAAAAACGGGGGAGACCGATGGCGTGGACCTATACCGACAAATTTCATATGGAAAGGTTTTATAACTCAAATGAGTAGTAAATACCAAATTTCAGCAATATCGGAGAAATATTTAGGCCACCACTTTCAAAATACCGGAAATCGGGAGGTACCGTTCTTTGGGCTATATGAAGGCGTGGACCCATACCAACAACGAAGGCTAAGTACCAAATTTCAGCAATTTCGGTGTGATAACGAAGCTAAAACCTTCAAAATACTGAAAATCGGGTGGTACCGTTCTATGGGGGCTGTATTAAGGCGTGGGCCTGTAGCAACAAATTTCAGTGGGAAAGTTTTATTTACCGAACGAAGACTAAATACCAAATTTCAGCCACTTTCGAGGAATATTGAGGTCACAACCTTCAAAATACCGAAAATCGGGAGGTACCGTTCTAAGGGGCTATATTGAAACGTGTACCTATACCGACAAATTTAGAGTGGAAAGTTGAATACCCCTAACAAAGACTAAATACCACATTTCAGCCATTTCAATGGATTATTATGGCCATAACCTTCAAAATACCGAGAATCGGGAGGTACAGTTCTATGGGGGCTATAGGAAGGCGTGGACCTGTACCGACAAATTTCTGGGAGAAAGTACCCCCAACGAAGAATAAATACCAAATTTCAGCCATTTCGCAGTAATATTGAGACCACAACCTTCAAAATACCGAAAATCGGGAGGTACCGTTCTACGGGCGTGGACCCATACCAACAAAATTCTGGGGGAAAGTTTTATACCAACGAACACTTAATACCAAATTTCAGCCATTTCTGTGTGATAATGAAGCTATGTTCTATGGGGGCTATCAAAACGTGGGCCGATGTAGCCCATTTGCAATACCAAACAACCTAGGAGTAATAGAAACTTCTATGCCAAATTTTAAAGCTCTATCTTAAAAATCGCGAGCTGTGTCATGGTTATATCGACTTAAAATTTTACCGTGATCAAGAATATATATACTTTATAGGGTATTTCGATGTGTTACAAACGGAATGACAAATTTAATTATACCCTCCATATTATGGTGGAGGGTATAAAAATTCAATTTTTTTGACAGTTGAGGTGGAATTTGTTTTCAATTTCAACATACTTCATATTTTTATTTTATTTCGATTTCTTCTGGATTTGATCATGCGAACTTCTGATTTGTAGCCGAACACACTACACACTCGGCCACGCGTACGAACATTAAGGGTTGTTTAAACGCTAACAATTGCACCACCATTTGTTCTTTATTTGGCCAACAAAGAGCTCGCGTGCCGACGGTGAGCGTTGAACACACAACCCTATGAATTGTAGTCGGACACACACGCTCTGTGTCACCGTACTCATAACATAGTAATGAGTAATATAAGAAGTTATTTTTGATTACATCACTTTGTAATGGGTTACATAATGACTAACGGATCCGAATTTTTGATGGATGTGTTCGATTTTACCAATTACAATTAAAAAAGTATTATTATAGGCCTATGAGAAGTGACTAAATTATAGAAAATAATTTATGTTTCGTACTATTCGGTAATCCCGACAATTAGATAATGCGAACACCACCGAAACACGTGGAGTTCGGATTATCGAGATTATACTCTATAACCAAAAAGCTATTTAGCACGACTTCCATTAATGCATAAGAGAAGACTTATTTCATATCAAAGTGAACAGATGTACGCACTTTACATTTAGCTCATGTTCTGTTTTGTAGAAAGCTATTTTCATAAATGGAGCCAATAATCAGCGAAAGTGAATGTACTTTGCATTAGAAATATCTAGTTGTAGGATAATAAAACTGTCGGCCATATGTTCAATTATGTTTATCGCATGCATTTTAGGTATAACGTGAAATAGTGATTATAAAATAACTGGTAAAGTTTTTTCATCGATTGGACCATAAATGCCGCCTTAAGAGCATTTTCGTTAAAATTGACCTTTGGTCCTATAGAAATTATTATAGACACGGGGCACGGGTTAACGTTAACCGATGGCCATAAAATGTCATATACATTGGTTTTTGGATCAAATGGAACAAATTCAGGGGTAGGCGTTTCAAAAATAATTTTGTCGTTTTTTGGGCCGCCCTAATGTATATGCATGGTTCCCTCATAATGATATCTGTCAATTTCCAATGTTTTCTAGGTTCTGGTTTATTCGCATAAATTGACATATTCGGTTTTCAATGGTTTGTTTCCATATATAACCACCATAAATGGAATATACGTTTTGAGCTTGGATACACCCTTTTACATCGATTCTGCTGGGAGTTCATACTTCGACAGACTGAGTCATTTATTGAGGATTTTAAATTTATCAATAAATTTAATCTGTAATCTTTCCTTTCTCTAACGGACTTTGTCGGATTTTCCGGCCAACGATGCTGTTTAGGATTGATAGTACCAAAATAAAGCCAAGGGTCTGAAGATTTAAGAACTGTTTAGACGTTGTGCGGTCATTTGCGGTTTTAGCAGTTATGACCAAAAGTTTAGCCCGGCTTTATGTGCTGAATTGATATTTTTAAGCAATTTTATTATCCTTTCATACATTTATGTTCAATATAATGTTTTTTGTGCTATAACTGATTTCATTTATTATGGTAACTTGGAGACGCACTGAAAACTCGAGAAAGAAAAATAAAATGTTTTGGGGTATACACTTTCATAAATACTGTTTCTTGTTTGGGACAACCTAATGTTGCAACGTGGAAATTTTCCCCGCACTGAGATCCAAAAATACGTTATTACAGAAAAAGATTATTAAAATTTATAAACTACCGAAAAATCGATGGTAAAGCTTTCAAAATAACGAAAATCGGAAGTACCGTTCTATGGAGGCAGTATTAAAAATTGACCTGTGTCCAGAAATTTTTGGAGGAAAGTTTTGTAACTTCAACGAAGACTAAATACTAATGTTTTTATTTGTTGACCAATGTTGATATTAATTTGGGCTTTTTTGGTCAGGTTAATTGAATGAAAATAAACGGATTTATTTCATGTTTTGCTCGACGTTTCGTTGGTGTGTTTCCAACTTTTTCAAGAGCTTGTTTATTTAATTCAAGTAACAAATGAGAATTTTGATTAGATTTAGGTCTGGTGAAATATTTTACTTAAATTTAACTTACTTTAAATGCCTTGCATTATTATTTACTTCTTCTTATTATTAAAAAAACGGGACTCCCCAACATTTAGTTTAATAATAAATAAATAATCAAAAAATAAAAATCACAGTTAAACTTAAGCTAAATCAAAGAACCGTTTCTAAATAATCGCAGTAGAATACTGAAGCTTCGTATTATCCTTGTCTTCTTTTGTATTAATTGATCTGGCAATCCTTTGTTGTATTCGTAGGCTTTCCAATGTAAGTCTTTTATTCTCCCTTTTCTCTCTATCTAATATTTTGACATTCAACAGATCAGCAGTATGGCCACTCTCCGTTGCGTGTTGTGACAGTGCTGTTTTTGATGTTCCGTTGTTTATATAATTATGGTGTTCTCCTATTCTCACACTAAGCATTCGTTTTGTTGTGCATACGTAAATTTTCCCAACATGTTTCTTTCTCATTGCCCTTGCATGTAATTTCATAGACTACGTTGTGTTGTTTAAATTTGTCTTCTTTTGTTTTTGTGCGTTTGAATATCGTTTGCATCGTCTGATTGGATTTGTGTGCTATCATTGTTGTCGTGTTTGTTATGATTTCTTTCAGGTTTTTTTGTTTCTGTTAAATTTGGCAGGTACGGTTCACTCACAAAAATTTGTTTGCAGTCGATGATTATTTTCTTTATTAGTTGAGGCGGGTAACTATTTTTCTTCAGTATATCTGTGTATTTTTTGATATTTTTGTTTATATATGGTTCATCTGTCAGGTATAATATTTTGTATAACAGACTTTTTGAAGTATTAATTTTCATATTCATTGGTTGTGTGGAGTGGAAATTTATTATTCGCCCGGAGGATATGTCTTTTGTTAATAGCTTTCTTTCATCTCTTATAATTAACATATCTAAATATGGTAATTTTCCGTTTTCCTCTTTTTCTATTGTGAATTTTTTTTTTGGTGATATCCATTTAGAATCGCTTAGAATAGTGTTTTCGTCATTTTTGTTTATGTCATCCACGTATTTCGTCAGTATTTTAATCCTTATGTTATTTCTGTTGGGTTCAGTTATAACGTCGTCTAGTAGTTTATCAAGCACAATATCAGCTATGGTAGGCGAAAGTGGGTTGCCATAGGCATACCATACGTCTGATGGTAAAATTTGTTGTCACATTTGAAATAGTTATTATCCTTTAGAACGAAGTTTAATATATTAAGAAAGGTTTGTCTTGGGGTTTTCTTGTTTTTCTGAACTGTATTCCATTTTTCCATAATGTTTTTAGTTGCGAGATGTGTGGGGATATTGGTGAGCAATGAGATAACATCAAAAGAAACAATAATGTCATCCTCATCCAATTGGATGTCCCTTATCCTATCTTTCAGATTGATGCTATTTTTAATATTATATTTTGGTGAGATTAATGTTTTGAAAGTCTTACCAGTGTATTGCGCTAAGTTGTAACATGGTACATTGACAGACGTGGCTATAGGTCTTAGAGGGATGTTTTCCTTGTGGATCTTTGGTAATCCATAGAGGTCCGGAGCTGTAGCGGCAATGCTTGTCAGTTTTGATTTTTCCCACTTCGTTATAATGTCCTTCTTTTGAAGTTCTGTTCTGTCGTTGGATCTTCTCTAATAAATTTGTACGTTGATTTATCGTCTAGTAATGTGTTGAGTTTTTTGCATAGTCTTCTTTATATAGGATGACGGTTTTATTGCCTTTGTCAGCCGTTGTGACTATAATTTGGTCTCCAATTTCTTTGATTAACTTTTGTGTGTCCTCAAAAATGGCTAATATGAATTTTTCTTTATCGCTATTGTATATATTTCTTTTATAGTTTGATATTCTGTTCGCTATTTTTGTCCTGGTGATTTCTTTTTCCGAATCGTCTTTGATAGTTTTAACCCACTGTTCAATATCCGCTATGAGGGAGACTGCGTTGAAGTTTTTCGATGTCACTGGTAGTGCGAACTTTTTCCCCATGGATAATATCCATTTTTGTTCTTTGGAAAAATCTATTTCGGTGCAATTAATAAACTAGTCTTCGTTCAAAATCAAATTGTATTCGTCAAATTTTTGGCTTTTTAGTCTGTTTATTTTTGAGGTGTGCGTCGCTTTTGTTTTTGATTTTATATTGTAATATCTTTTCTATTGCTCGTCTTTAAATCTTTGTAGTTCTGTTTCGTCTAGTGTATTTTGTATTTTTATTTCTAACTGTGATATCATCTGTTTTGTTGTTGCTATTTGTAAGTGTGTTTCTTTTATTTCTACATTGAGAATTTTTCTTTTGAAATTGTTCCTTACTCTCTCTGCTTGTTGTTGTGTTTTTGTGTGTGAGAACAAAACGAATGCTTAGTGTGAGAATAGGAGAACACCAAAATGATATAAACAAAGGAACATCAAAAACAGCACTGTCACAACACACAACTGAGAGTGGCCATACTGCTGATCTGTTGAATGTCAAAATATTAGATAGAGATAAAAGGGAGAATAAAAGACTTACATTGGAAGGACTACGAATACAACAAAGGATTGCCAGATCAATTAATACAAAAGAAGATAAGGATAATACGAAGCTTCCGTATTCTATTGCGATTATTTAGAAACGGTTCTGTGATTTAGCTTAAGTTTAACTGTAATTTTTATTTTTTGATTATTTATTTATTTTTAAACTAAATGTTGTGGGGTCCCGTTTTTTAATAATAAGAAGAAATAAATAATAATGCAAGGTATTTAAAGTAAGTTAAATTTAAGTAAGATATTTCACAAAACCTAAATCTAATCAAAATTCTCATTTGTTACCAGAATTAAATGAACAAGCTCTTGAAAAAGTTGGAAACACACCAACGAAACGTCGAGCAAAACATGAAATAAATTCGTTTATTTTCATCAATTAACCTGACCAAAAAAGCAGTCATTTCGGTAGAACAATGTGGCCAATATGTTGGGATACCGCTTCATGGGAGTTATATGAAGACGTGTACCTATACCGACAAATTTCAGGTGGAAAGTTTAATACCAAATTTCAGTCATTTCGTTTCGGAAAATCGGGAGGTACCTTTCTATGGGGTCTATATGAAGGCGTGGACCTTTACCGACAAAATTCAAATGGAAAGTTTTATACACCCAACGAACACTAAATGCCAAATTTCAGTCATTTCGATGTGATAATGAGGCTAAAACCTTCAAAATACCAATGTAGACTAAATATCCTATTTCAGCCATTTCTGTGAGATATTGAGGCCACAACCTTCAAAATACCGAAAGTCGGGAGGGCTATGAAGGTGTAGGCCTATACCGACAATTCCTTACAAAAGTGTTTCATACCACCAATAAAGACTACTAATGTGGCTCAAACCTTGATACCGAAAATCGGGCGGTACCGTTCCATGAAGGCTATGTCAAAACTGGACCGATATAACCAATTTCCTGAGTATTTCAGCCATGTAAACCTTTTATTCAAGTGGAGTCTTAAGACACGCCGTTCGGACTCGGCGATAAACTGTAGGTCCCATATCATTGAGCTAATATCAATCGGGGTGCACTCATAGACGTTAGAGATGTCTCCCTTGTCCCTTCTGGTATGTTTGTGGATCAATTATTAATTGAAACTTCTGTACCAAATTATGGATAAAGATAATTACAAAGTTAATTATGCCCTCCATATTTTGGTGGAGACAGGGTTTAAAAGACAGCCAACATTAGCATTAGCTGTACACGTAACTGGTGCACAATACTGATATACACGGCTAAATAAGCAAACGAACGCATATTTATTTTAGTGCATCTTTGCTTATTTCGTATTTTACGCCTAAGCATTTTTCTTTCAGCATAATCGACACCACGCTACATATTTAGTAGAGCTGGCAAAAAATCGATGGCACTATCGATAATATCGATTATTATTTAAAAAATCAATATCGATAGATAGTTTTGCCTATCGATATTATCGGAATAAAAACCCCTAAATGAAATCAAAAATATTTCCTTAATAATTTTTTTCATTTGACAGTTTTCTCCTTTATAAAAGTTTTCATTTCACTTTTTCATAGAAACAGAATTGAGCCCCTGAAATCCATTGAAATAAATAGAAATTTTGCTGCTTTTCGGTTATGTGTGTGTAAGAAAGTAAGTCCGTAGTCATACGTACACATTTTTCGGTAAAATAAAATGTATTTTTTTTACATTTTTATAAAATAGAAGCAGTTGTTTATTCTCCTTTATATTTCTGTGAACTACTTTTGCATAATTTTAAGAAAATCATTGACATTTCCGCCATTTTTATCTCCAAATTAATGGCGATGACAACTTAACGATAATATCGACACCAATCGATATTTTAAAACATTATATCGAAAATATCTAATGTTGGGAATATCGATGGTTTGCCAGCTCTAATATTTAGCACTCGGCTGGCCATTCGTCGCAACAAATAGACAAACGAGGGATGTTTTTGTGATTAGTGTTGCCAACGCGCAAATGAAAAAGGTGGCATATAATAGGTCTGTACGATAACCCAAAAATTTTTACAAATTCGTACAAATTTTTACTGAATGCTGTTCGATAACAAAATTATCCAGCAAAAGAGAGCGAGTTTGGAGAGATTTTTGGAGAGTTTTGTGACTGAGAACGTGCAAATTTTTGCAAGGAAAATTTGTCTCGCAAAAATTTGCAAGTCTGATCAGCTGACTTTTAATCACCTGTTCAATGTAAACAACTCGAAATGTTAAATTTTTGACGAAGAAAATTTCACAATTGCACATTTTTTTAAATTCTTAAGCGTTGTGGATAGGATTAAAGCATTAAATAAGTAAACTGCAATTTTAAAATTTGTGTTTTTGTTCCGTTTGGTTTAAAATATCAAAAGAAACAAAAACAAATTTCATACATTTACGGAAACAGCTGACTTTCTTGCAAGTTTTTGCAAAATGCTGTTCGATAACTTTCTGCAATTTGTCTTGCTTGAGAAAGTAAAATTCACTAAGAGAGGTTGCTGGAACTGACTGAGTAATTATTGCTGGCAAAGTTATCGTACACACCTAATGTCAAAATTACGATTCTGCAAAACGGGATTTTAGTAAACAAATTGTAATAAAGAAATTTAATATTTCGATGTGTTGCAAGTGGTATCACAAATTTATCCTCCGTAAGGCCCATACCTATATACGGACGTATACCCAGGGCGTGTGTGGTTAAAAAAGTAGAACACATGTATTCTTATGAGAACTACCGAAATACGTCGAGCGTATACTTTTTGTAAGTTGAAAAAGTTTAACTTTGACAGAACGTTATTGTTTGTATGTGTGTGTGTTTTGTATTTTAAAAACAAAATCCCAACAAAACATGAAATACAATTCATTGCGAAGGAAAATTATTTGTTTTACGAATGAAAACATTTAAGTAATTTTCGGTCGCGGATTTTGTGTTTTAAAATTTAAATGTGATTTGGGACTCAACGTATTTGGGTAATACGGACGCTCAGAGAGCGTTGTTTTGGTAGGTTGGTGAAATATTTGTGTACTTCCCGTCGTTATTTAGGTTTAGTCGTAAAAGTTGTAAAAGTCGTAAACGATTTTCATATAAATTTTGTGTACGGGAACGCAAAATGTGTAAAAGTGGTAAAAATTGTAAAAACTTTTTAGTTCTGGAACAGAGCTAATGTTTTGTTGTTTAAAAATAAAAATTGTTAAACGGCTTCAACAAAAATTCACATGGTCTTTGTACAAGAAAGTGGAATTAATAATATCGTGGTTTTTAATGCCTTACAATTGGTAACACTGATCGCAAAAAGTATTGTTTGCTGAATACATGGCTACGCCGTAGAAACTATCCCTGCAAACATTTTTTCAAATTTTTAATCGCTTAAAGATAATCTGCGATTCGCGGGGAAGATCAATTTAATCGCGGAAGAGCGCGCCTAATGATAACCTGCGAATCGCCGACATAAAGTAACTGTGTCCGGGAAGCGAATCGCGAGGAAGAATCGCAGATTAATCATCTGGAAGATCTTCAGAAGATCAACATGTAAAGAAAAATTAAAAAAAGAATAGAACAATTGTTTTTTTGTTTCTTTTATTTGTTGTTTAGTTTTCTGCTTTTCTTTTCTTTTCTGCTTTGTTATGGTTTTTAATTATTCCTTTATGTTGTGGTTATTTGTTATAGGCATTGTGTACTCAGTACTGTTTCCTCAGTCAATATGTTGTATTTTGGTTAAACTTTGCAAAACCTGGACATGTGTGGTTTGTCAATACTCATAATATTATACGTGCCATTTATATCAAAGTTCTGAAGAAAGTGTATATGAGAATTATATGCAACAAAAACAAAAATTTTAGTAACAATCATCTGTTGCTCTTCCAGAAGAGTCTTCTGTGATTCCCAACGGCGATCATTTAAAAAATGTAAGAAAAAAATGTAAACAATCACCCAATGATCGCCGTGGGGAATCACAGAAGATTTATCTAAGCGAACAATCTTCCAAAAATTGAAAAAATGTTGGCAGGGATGTTGCTTATTTTCTTTTCTAATATGTGTTGATCGTGTGTGCTGCAAAATATGAGTATGTGTGTTCGGTGCTGTTTTATTAGCAACAATAGGTGTGTCTTTTTACGTGATAATTTGTATTAATTATTACGAAATGTTACTAAATGCTGTCTTTTTACACAAAAGTTCAGTAAAAGAGAGCGAAGTGAGAGAACAATTTTGACAGTTGTTTGCTGAGAAATTGCTAAAAGTGAAAGAATTTTTCCCAGCAACATTTAGCATGTTCGATCAGCTGTTTTTTAATCATCTGCAAATGGTCAGCTGCTCAATGTTTATCTTATTTTTGTGGAAAAATACTATAAATATACAATTCAGCTATATTTATTGATTATTTTATTAATATATTAATTATTTTTTATTTATTTTTGCTTAAAATTGAAGAACTTTTTCATTGCTTTGGAGTTAGTTTTTCTTTCATTCATTGGCGCCAATGTTTTTGTTTTAGTCATCAACTGTTATCTTACTAATGCTTACTAAATGCTGTCTTTTTACTTTTTTCTCTTTTTCGGATCAAAGAGTAAAATCCCACTTCCTCTCTGAAACAAAGTTACTGAATAATTATTACTGAAAAAGTAAAAATACACAACTAATATCAAATAGAATCAGAGCTCCGAATACTCGCTCGAATTCCGCTCGAGTGAAACTTTTCTCGAATTCTAGCAAGTTGAGGGGGACAACTTGCCCCCTTCCCCCAACCAACCAAAAGCATACCCCATCCCCAAATAAACATGCCCCACCCATAGCAAACAAAAAAAAAAACCAAAAAAACTTACGGAGCTCTGAATAGCATTAGCTTCGCTAGCAACACAAATGTACACATAGCCCAGAAAGTCTGCGTTCACCTTACTACTTTTCAAAAATGATGCTAAAACTTTAATAAATAGGTAAACGAGATCAGTTTTTCTTTCATAAATATGCTATTGGCACTCTTTAGTACCAAAATAAAAAGAAAAATTCCAGAAAATATATTATTATTGCGAAGATAACGGTAGAAAAGTGTTACAACTGCTAAATTAAAGTCCCAGAAAGTCTGCGTTCACTTTGTATGTTGCAATAATACCGTTAGTTTTTATTGAATTTTTTTGAAGTTTTCTCCCATTTTTAATCAATATTGTCACAACTGGTCATTCTGTGAGGTCGCTTGCATACTTAACTTAAAAAAGTAAGTTATTTCAAGAATGGAAAACAAGGACAAAGAAATTGGCATCGATAAAAGGAAAATTCTAGATAAATTATGGAAAAAGCTATCGAAATATTGGCGAAACTGTAGGTAGAACATATTAGTCCATACATAGAGTGATATTTAACTATAAACAAACCAGAATTTTTACGTCAAAACCCAGATCTGGGCATTATATAGGAGCCAAAACCTTACAGTCTCAGCAGTATGCTTTGAAACGTTATGTTGTTGCAACCAAAATTTCGTAGTTCTTCTGCATTTTGGTTCGAATTGCGCTTCATGATGTTTAGGTAACCATACTTGTCCATTGTCGATTCAATAAATACAAGTTGGCCCACTCCAGAAGCTGCTACACACCCCAATCCAAAACAGCACCCTCGCCAGTTTTTACAGTGTAAAACAAGATTTTGTTTTTTCAAGCGCTGTTCGAGCTTTCTCCAAACAGTTTGAAGTCCTTTCATTGCAAACATATAGAACATGCTTTCGGCCGAAAATATGACTTGATTCCAGAATACTTGGAGGCTTGTTTATGTATTCATTAGCAAATTCAATATGCTTCTGCCTGTTCACTAGTGATATGTACGGCTTTCACCGTGCGACTATACCATGATATCCAGCTTTATGCAGTATTTTTCTGGCGGTTTGTGCACAAATACTTTTTTTGGATGCCATTTTCACATTTTCAACAATTTTTGAAGTAATTATCGGACTGTTTGTTTTAACTATATTAGCTATGTTACGCTCCTCCCGTTCTGATAATATTTTTGACCGTCCAAAACTGAGCTTTGACCGTCCAGATCTGGGCATTGACTTCAAAATTCCGATTTTTTTATAGTTAATTATCACTCTATGTATAGACTAATATGTTCTACCTACAGTTTCGCCAATATTTCGATAGCTTTTTCCATTATTTACCTAGAATTTTCCTTTTATCGATGCCAATTTCTTTGTCCTTGTTTTCCATTCTTGAAATATTTTACTTTTTTAAGTTAAGTGTGTAAACGACCTCACAGAATGACCAGTTGTGACAATATTGATTAAAAATGGGAGAAAACTGCAAAAACATTCAAAAAAATTAACGGTATTATTGCAACATACAAAGTGAACGCAGACTTTTTGGGGCTCTAATTTAGCAGTTGTAACACTTTTTTACCGTTACCTTCGTAATAATAATAATATATTTTCAGGAATTTTTCTTTTTATTCTGGTAGTAAAGAGTGCCAATAACATTTTTATGAAAGAAAAACTGATGTTATTTACCTATTTATTAAAGTTTTAGTATCGTTTTTGAAAAGTAGTAAGGTGAACGCAGACTTTCTGGGCTATGTGTACATATTTTGAAGAAATTTTAGCAGAAAAAGCTGAACATTTTCCATGCTTTTGCTAATATGACGTTAGCATTTTAAACCCTGTGTGGAGTGTATAACTGCCTATACCCTCCACACATTACATTCAGACAACCAGATGGCTTTATCAGAATTTATTAGAATCTACCCAGAATATTACATAGTAAATAGATTTATAACTGTTCTATACAGTGTCACATAAAAAGATATTAAGTACGAAATGTATCACATTATGGACCATTACATATACATATTACATAAAGATATTAATTACAGTAAAAGATATTAAGTACAGAATGTATCACATTATGAACCATTATAACATATTTCCTCTTACTATTGGAAGGATTTGAAAACGCCAAATAAATCAATTTAGGCGCATTAAAATATACTTTTCACATTTAAATTTAATGTTAAGAAGGTCCTCCTTGATTAGAGATGGACAGTGGGTAAATACCCAAAGGGTAAATACCTGGTAAATTGGGTAAATACCGGGTAAATACCCATTTGTGGGTATTTATTTGGGTATTTACTATATTGGATCGCCAATACAACATCTTACACCCTATTTTTGGGTTTAGGTTGTGAAATCGTTTCAAAATGGACTGTTTTACAATACTTTAACCAAGTGTGTAAATACTTGGGTAAATACCAGAGTATTTAACCAAATGTTGGGTAAAAACTCTTTAACTGCCGAACAACTTGACGTAGCCTGACGAAATTTGGCTCAAATCTTACTTATATCAAGAGAACATCTGGTATTGAAAA
The DNA here is from genome assembly GCF_047663935.1 of Musca autumnalis. NCBI lineage: Eukaryota > Metazoa > Arthropoda > Insecta > Diptera > Muscidae > Musca > Musca autumnalis. The sequence goes on along the minus strand of NW_027411755.1, from coordinate 97,182,163 downwards.
TGGGGTCTCTAGGTCCATGTTTTCATATAGCCCCCATATAAACGTACCTCCTGATTTAAGGTAATTTTCAACTACTATCCACATTTTACAATCTTATTGGAAGAAATTTGCCACAGTGAGTTCTCAATATGTAGAAAATATCTTTGCAAAAATTTGTCAACATAGGTCCACGTTTTCTAATAGCCCCCATATAAGGGTACCCCGATTTCGAGTATTTACCCAAACCTTGGGTAAAAACTCTTTAACTGCTTATATCAAGAGAACACCTGGTATTGAAAATGGGGTCTCTGGGTCCATGTTTTGATATAGCCCCATATAACCGTACCTCCCGATTTAAGGTATTTTTCACCTATTAGTCACATTTTACAACCAAATTGTTGGCTGTAATTTGGCACAGTGAGTCCTCAATGAGTATAAAATATCTTTGCAAAATTTTGTCAACGTAGGTCCATGTTTTCTTATAGCCCCCATATAAGGGTACCTCGATTTCGAGTTTTTAACCAAATATTGGGTAAAAACTCTTTATCTGCCGAATCACTTGACGTAGGCTGACAAAATTTGGCTCAAAACTTTCTTATATCAATAGTATTAAAGGTATTGAAAATGGAGTCCCTGGGTCCATATTTTGGTGTAGCCCCATATAGCCGTACCTACCGATTTAAGGTATTTTTCATCTATTAGCCACATTTTACAACCAAATTGGCTGTAATTTTGCACAGTGAGTTCTCAAGGAGTATAATATAGCCTTGCACAAATTTGTCAACGTAGGTCCACGCTTTCTTATAGCCCCCATATAAGGGTACCCCGATTTCGAGTATCTACCCAAACCATGGGTAAAAACTCTTTAACTGCCGAACCACTTGAAGTAGGCTGAAATATTACTTATATCCAGAAAACATCTGGTATTGAAAATAGGGTCTCTGGGTCAATGTTTTGATATAGCCCCCATATAACCGTGTAGCCCCCATATAGCCGTACCTCCCGATTTAAGGTATTTTTTACCTATTAGCCACATTTTACAATCATATTGGCTGAAATTTGGCACAGTGAGTTCTCAATCTTTGTTTTATCAAATAACTTCTGGTACTGCAAATGGGATCTTTGGGTCCACGTTTTGATATATCCCCCATATAAACGTACCTCCCGATTTCAGAAACCCATATTGGGGCTACAAGAAAACGTGGACCTATGTCGACAATTTTAGCAAGGATATTTTATACATATTGGGAACTCACTGTACCAAATTACAGTCAGTAATTTTTGTAAAATGTGCCTAATAGGTAAAAATACCTTAAATCGGGAGGTACGGCTATATGGGGGCTACACGGCTATATGGGGGCTACATCAAAACATGGACCCAGGAACTCCATTTTCAATACCTTTAATACTATTGATATAAGAAAGTTTTGAACCAAATTTCGTCAGCCTACGTCAAGTGGTTCGACAGTTAAAGAGCTTTTACCCAACATTTGGGTAAATACTCGGGTATTTACCCACTTGTTTAAAGTATTGTAAAACTGTCCATTTTGAAAAGATTTCACAACATATACCCAAGAATTGGGTGTAAGATGTTGTATTGGCGATTCGATATAGTAAATACCCAAATAAATACCCGGTAAATACCATCTCTATCCTGGATATTGATTGATTACTTTTAACTTTAAATTAACCGGAACGCTATAAATCTCTTCAAAAATCGAAACTAAAACAAAAAATCGAAACTATAAAATGTATAGGGTTGTCCGCACCAAACGACCCTAGTATTCAAATTTCTAACAAATAAATATAGCTCTTTGCAAATTGAAACAAACATATTTACATGTACAGTTTGTCAAGTAATTGTTTTCGAACCAAGAAAACCAACATTTTTCTATATTAATTTATGAAAAATGACTGATAATTGGGATAAAAATGTCGGGTTTTTTGCAGAAAATAGTTGGTAGACTTATTAAAGACAAGATAGGATGTATAAATAAAAAATTAACCCACGTAGTCCAACAAAAAACAACGAAAACCCATAACTACATATAATTCAAGCTGTCAAATAAATGTTTTCGAAATTTAATGGAGGTTCCAAAATAACCCATATTTTTGGTAAATTCTTGAAAATCATGACATTTTAGGAATGTTATTCTTAAAAAAGGTTAACTACTAACAAGTATCAACAATATTAGGCATATAATATCCCTACTAGGAGGGCTACCATATGGACCAAGGGAGTACCAGGTCATATTACATGTAAACAGGGTCCTATAGGTCTTATACCGGGAATATCTGAAAACAAAGGAGATTTAGCAGTTTTTTTAGTTCACCAGGATGGACTGCCATCAATTACAATAAATATTACCTCCAGAATAATTAGATCATGTGGGTTGCCAGATCAACTAAAAGGTGCCAGGTTATATAAACAGTAAACGAGCCCACTTGCATCCAAAACCAGGGCTTAAAATTTGTTTATTTAACTCAAATTGAATTAAGCTATAAGGGAGTTCTCCAACATAAACCAAAATATGACATAAAAGTACAAAAATCTCTTAGAAATGCATATATAAGATATTGTCAGTCTATGCTTATTTTTAATAGGCCTCCGATTTCAACTGTTTATAGCCAGTTCAGAGAAATTCTCTAAGTTTTTTTGCTTCCATGCTAAGACTGAAGCATTATTTACCCATCAACATAATTTTCCCCTTAAAAATGTACTACAGTAGTACTGCAGAGTACGCGAAATGTGTCTAATAGGTCGGAGTATGCATTTCTGAAAATTGTCGAAACTTTTACCCCATACATTTCTAAGCAATATTGGTCTCCTACTGCGATATTTCTGATTGTTTAGTGAAATGACATTATCTCTTAATTAATTTTAAGTAAAAAAACAAATTTCGGTGCCCTGTTCTGGGGCCCAGATGGCCTGGTTCACTGTTTATATAACCTGGTACCTTTTTAGTCGATCTGGCAACCCTTCTGATCTAATTATGCTGTAGGTAATATTTATTGTATTTGGTGGCAGTCCATCATCGTGAACTAAAAAACTCATAAAACGCCTTAGTTTTCAGATATTCCCGGTATAAGACCTATAGGACACTATTTACATGTAATATGACCTGGTACTGCCTTGGTCCATATGGTAACCCTCCTAGTAGGGACATTCTATGCCTAATATTTTTTATACTTGTTAGTAGTTAACCCTTTTTAAGAATAACATTCATAAAATGTCCTGATTTTCAAGAATTTACCAAAAATATGGGATATTTTGGAACTTCACTACATTTCGAAAACATTTATTTGACAACTTGCATTACATGTAGTTATTGGTTTTCGTTACTTTTTGTTGGACTACGTGGGTTAATTTTTTATTTATTCATCCTATCTTGTCTTAAATAAGTCGACCAACTATTTTTTGCAAAAAACCCGACATTTTTATCACAATTATCAGTCATTTTTCATAAATTAATACAGAAAAATGTTAGTTTTCTTGGTTCGAAAACAATTACTTGACAAACTGTATGTATGTTTATTAATACATGTAAATAACTTGTTCTCTTTGAAAAAAAAAAATAATAAAACTCATTTATGTGTAATAAATATGCAGTACGAATTTCATGCATATGGGGACACGTCTTTCCCAAAATGTTTGCTACTGATGAATATATGTATGTATGTATGTGTTACATGAGAATGAATTTTGATTCCTAAAATTGGACTCACCCTGGACGTTTGTGTCATTTAAGCCAATAATATAGTTGTCAAGTACTTCCCTTAATTTTCTTTCTAAAGTTCGAGCATTTTTCAACAGGAAAGATGATCGCAAATGGCGCATTTCAATTGAACGACGTCTACGGTTCCAACGAAGTCGTGGGTGTTGGCCCAATAAACATTGAGGTAATTCCAATGGCCGCCACTTTCCTCCAACGCAAGTTGCACCTGGGGGTCCCACATCTAGTACATAGCCTTTGTCACAGTCATACATAATCTGTTTGTTATTTACTATCTGAAATGGGTTAACATATGTATATGTTTGCAATTGACATTGTTATCGCAGATGTTTTAGTTTACCTTTTTTACGTAAGGTCGGTAATCGTAGAGGCCCATGTTGCCGACAAGTAAAACTTTTCCGTTTGGAATATAGCCAGGAAAGGAACAGAACACTTCCTGACAGTGTGGAAATTCTCCAGTCCAGTTTCCAAAGGAGCACGTAAGAACATAATCGTTTGGATCAGTGACGTCTTTCCCTTCTGGACTCACCAGCTTAAATCCATCTTTACATTTGAACCTTGCTTTCATGCCGTGTTCAGTCTTCGGAGCCAGCACCATGCCATGTTTGGGGGGTTTCGGCATGTTTTTACAACGAGCTGGAACACAACGAGGTATAATACTCCATGTGCCGTTGTGGCATTTGGGCGGACTCAATAACGAAACGGGGAATTCATAGTTCTTTTCACATTGGACATCGAGAGCTGTTCCGTGTTTAACCTTGTCAACAGAACCCGAGGGATGATGCTGCGAGGAGTGGTTCGTTGGCGTTATAATAGTCGTTCCATTTTCGTCTGTAATAATTTCTATGGGTACAACAACACCTTGTGAAATAGCTGGGACTACACAAGGGGCCAAGCATTCTGGCAGTGGATTTCGCCAACGTCCATCTATTTGGCATACGCTGGACGAGGATCCTTTCATCAACATATCTGGTTGGCAACGGAAAATTATACTCGCTCCCAGACCTGTGCCAGCTTCAACGTTTTCAATCCAACCATTGTAAAGGACACCGGGATGGCCACAATTTATTTCTGTAATACGAAGTCGTTGATTTGCTTCTGTTTGCAATGATTGTCTACTCACCCTTGCAGATTGGAAGTGTGCCACTCCATTTCCTATCGGCGCCGCACCTGCTGGAACTCTCTCCCACCAGCGTATATCCATATCGGCATTCGTAGCTCACAACTGAATTATATGCCAATGTTGTAAATGTGGCTTTGCCGTTTTTCGGATTTTCTGGAGTAGGACAAACAACAGATGTGACCACTTGAATGAGAATGCATAGAAAAATGATGAAATGAGTCAGATATGCAGTTGTCAGTGTGTTATATATTACTACTGTGCGCGTATACCTAGTCTACATAGTCCATAAAATATACATAATAGTGTGTCCAAAACCGAAACTGGTCAGCCAGTTTTGAGTTAGAAAACCGAAACCGGTTTTTGCCAAAAACGTCATTTTCGGTTAACCGAAAAACCAGTTACTTGTGTCGGTTAACCGGTTTTTAAATAATACTAATATTTTTAATATTTCATTACAATTGTATTCTTGAAAGTAAACTAATCTTAACTAACACAAGGTACCGCAAAGTTATGAATGTCAGATACCTTTAAATTTGAAAGATATTTTGTGTAAAATGTAGAGCTGTGCCAATCTAGTTCACTACGCCCACATCGTTTGTGGGCGAATACGCAATATAAGACGGTTAACACTAATATTAGTTATTATACAACAGACCGCCGACTTTTCCGATGCTGTCTAATATTCACTATGATCAGCCTTATTAGGCGAAGTCTGTGCAAAATTAACGCAAGATTTAGTTGAATGTCAGGTTATGAAGGGTAACGATAACAAAATGTATGTTTGAGTCAGGCATTTCACGACAATTTTAGTTTGGCAACGCAAGGCGAACAATCCATATTTATAAGGACTTTTACCATTCTAAGAGCACAATTTCTGTCTTAATTTTGCGGTCCCCACTTCGAGGATGAATGTCCAATAACAAGGATATCATGAGATAATTGTATTATAACGAAGTCGGTATACTTAATTTATCCCTTGCCGTACATTTTGATTCAAATACTTATCAATTTTGATCAATTTTGTACCTATTTAAAAAAAAATTTTGAAAACAGAAAACCGGTTTTTGAACAAATTGAAAATTGAATTGTTTGAAAAACCCGGTTTTTTGGACACCCTAATATATAACGAAGCAGTTTGCTACTGATTTTCAAAAAATTAGGCAACCATAACGTCCGTTATAATGTTGGGTTTTTTACAATTTCTAGTCCTCTGATTATGTTAAAATTAAAAGTGATAAATAAATTAAAAGGTGGGTCATCTTTCGTGTAATTTTAATGGCACCAAGCAAGAGAATAATCTGAAATTAAAAGCCTCTAGTGCTGAAACATACGCTCGTAACTTTCGATAAAGATGACATCGGACGCAACTCCGCTATGTTAATGTTAATAAACCAAACTTTACGAGTATAATTTGTGTACAGTCGAATTTATCAATAACGAGTGTCCGTGTAACGAATAATTCTCTATGAAGGATTGTTTTAAAAATATAAATTGTCACGACAAATACAGTCGAACTTCAGGTTCGAATAAATATGTATTCCCACACAATGGGGGATACATATCAGAGAGAGAAGTTAGGCTATATTTTTACCCCCTTATTAAAATCTTGATGAAGATTCTACAAATGTTGATTCAACTTTAAAAATCGCATTCGTTGCAAGAATGTTTTACATAATCGAAAAATATGGGATTTTTTATTATAGGAAAATAGTTATAGCTACGGTGACCAATCGTACTCTATTATAGAGTACAGTATTCTCTTTTTTGTTGCCCGTACTCTATATTTAATGTACTCCAATCAGTGAATGAAATCAGGCAGAAATTAAACAAAATATTGTCTTGGTTTTTCTGTTGATTTTAAAACTTTGGAACCTAAGTTTGTAATAACAGAAACATTATTGAGCAACAAACAAACAATTTTTCGTGATTTTTTACATGAATTCTACCAAACTTTTTAAAAGATTTTCTTTTCATCGAACCTTGAGCTAATTTCGGAATTTTTTTGTTGAACAAAATTGCATATTTTTCTGAAAAATCCCCGCCTACGAAACACTGTTTTTACTGAAGCAGCACAAAAACGAATAAACCTGTCATCATATATTTTTGGGGGATCATTAAGAACAAAATAATCTTGCCCTAAAGCGAAACCGAATTAAAAAAATGGTGGACTGTCAAAGTCAACATTTCGATTTTAACGAAAAAAATGGATAGTTTTTCGCTATAAATCAGCCAAAGCACAAGATTTTTATATATATAATAATATGTCCACAAAAACATATGAAGATAGGATTATTCGTTTTCGAGCTACAGTGGGTCCCGCTTTCAAAAATGCGTTTGATGTTGTTCATTCATAGGTATGTAGTGAATTAAGTTGGTACTGGGCCCTTTTAGAGGGTAAAGAAACTCCAATTAATATTACAATACAAGACCCATATAGAATACCATAAAATTTTCAAGGAATTTCATATCAGGTAACCATTTCCAAAAAACCGGTTTTTCCAAACAAAACGGTTTTCGGTTAACCGAAATTTTAAATTTTTCAAAAATCGGTTTTCGGTTTTCAGCATTTGCCAAAACCGGTTTAAACCGGTTTTGTTAAATAGGTACAAAATTGCTCATAATTTATAAATAGTTGATTAAAAATGTGCGACAAGGGGTAAATTAAGCATAATGACTTCGTTATTATATAATTATCTCAAAATATCCTTGTTATTTGGTATTCAACCTCGAAATGGGTGCTGCAAAATTAAGACAGAAATTGTGCTCTAACAATGGTAAACCATACAAATATAAAATTGTGTACCAAAAGAATTAAGTTTACATTTCATTAAGTCCGGATTCTTCGTCTCGCTTTGCCAACCTCAAGTTATCGTGAAATGCCTGAATCCAACATTTATTTTGTTACCGTTACCCTTTATAACCTGACATTCGTCTAAAGATTGTGTTAATTATGCACAGACTTCCCCTAGTGATGCTGATCATAGTGATCATTCGTCGATCTTTAATTGGTTGGTTTTAAATTGTAGCTACTACAGCTCTAGTTCCTAGTTCACTGTACTAGTTCCAAAACGTGTGAACAATGTCATACAAACTGCTGTGTGATATTACGTATACGCAGTTTTCATATAAAAACGATGTGGGCTATTGGAACTGCGTAGTGAACTAGATTGGCACAACTTTACATTTTAAACAAAATATATTTCAAATTTAAAAGTTAATAGTTAAGTTTAGTTTACTTTCAAGGAAACAACTGTAGTGAAATATTAAAAATATCACTATTTTTTAAAACCGGTTAACCGACACAAATAACCGGTTTTGTCGGTTAACCGAAAATGACGTTTTTGGCGAAAACCGGTTTCGGTTTTGTAACTCAAAACCGGGTAACCGGTTTCGGTTTTGGACACCCTAATTTCCATGTATAATAAAACAGAACAGGTATAATACAAATAACCTGAGGTTCTACGCACAAACAACACAACAGGTTCTTACTTTTGAACACTCAAATCTCTGACAATTTTTGTCCGATCGACTCGGCCTTTTCTGCAAAATATTCTATTCTACATATACTTGAAAACGATCCAATGAAATCTTGATTTTTTTTTTAAATTTGCAGGTGTATATAACCCCTTAGTTTTGTTAAAGTATTACAAAATTCCTGTCCTCTTTTCGGCCTGTAATTTTTCATCAATGACACTGCTGTAATTTCAACAAGCGAATGTCTTGTAGAAGCATCCACTCATATTTAAAATACCTTCACGAACTAGAAACCTGGCTAAAAAAGGTGGAATATCAAAGTAAACAGCGATAAATCAAAGTAAAGAGCGATAAAGTTTGGACGAACGGTATACAAATGTGGAGTACTGCCAGAAATTCAAAAATTGAACATTTGGAAAGATTCCAGTCGAAGACATTAAGACTTATAATAAATGCACCCTTGTTTATAAGTAAGAAAGCAATAAGAAGAGACTTAGATATACTTTCTGTAAAAGAAGAAATAAAAAAGACCAGCGAAAGATACCTGCAACGACTCAGTGACCATGTCAACCCAGAATACTGAATTGAACAAATGTATTAGATCTACCATTTCGTACTTTTTAAATTATGTAAATATGTATGTATGTCTGTTATCTGTTATTTTATAGTTAATATCAAACTTATTGTTTGTCCAAATTTACATTAGACATTAGTTTACTTGTGGCAAGTCCCTGTTTGTATGAGACTCACGTAAGGGGAATGGATATGGAAAAAAATTGCTCGTATCGGTAATTTTCAGGCAATTCCTTTTATATTTTTCGTATTTGACATTATTTTCATTGTTTTGAAAACAAAACTTGTTTGTCAGAATTGCCTTTTATAAACGCAACGCAAAAAGCAAATTTGAAAAGGAACGAAAAAAATTGCGAGAAGTAAACTCGCCTAATGTAAATCGGGACTTTCAAAACAGATTGTAAATAAAGTTGAATGAAAAAATGTGTATATGGTAATTTTTAAATTTCTTTTACAATTACTTTGGAAAAAAATTAAAAACAATTATTTGCGAGTACATCCGCGATTTAAAAAATTGGATGCAGCGCCCAAAAGGGGCTTTTATTCTCTTAAAAAAGAAAAAATATTTAAAAACTCCTTTTGGGTTGTAATAGGAAGATATATGTATAAATCGTTAAAAAATTTCATCTACAGATGCATAAATATTTCCTACATTTGTTTTTATTTTCGCGGAAAATAAAAATAATGAACAAATTTAATTTAATAAATTTAATTTATTCTAACTCAGAGTCCATATAAATCTCTAAAAATAAGTTAAAATGAGTACATAATCCAGATAATGCGTAGAAAAATGTGAGACAAGTTTATAACCATTGGGTTTATAGCAATAACAAAAGAGGAATGCTAACTGTTGGAATATTATTTCAAAAGTGAATTTTTTGGCTTAATACAACAAAATGGAACAAAAAATAGGAGTTCGGATACAGCGAGTGCATCTTTATCAAAATGTATGGATTTTCCCATGTTTCATTCAGCGGCCAAAGTGTGTCATCAAAAGCATCTTACTATTCAAAAAAGTTTCAAGTGGGCAAAGATTGTGCGATGTGCACATGATTATAAGATGCATCCGATTTCAGTGACCGCCTATTAAAAATACCTCAATATAACATACATACATATTTTAGACAGATTCGTCAAGAACTGCGGATGTGCCACCAAATCCTATTTTGTGTTAAATACGGATACTTCTCCACAATCTGTGTACATAATTTATGACACACCTTTTTGGCAAATATTATAAACGCGTATAAAGCAATACATTTAAGTAAAACTAATCAAAGAGAATAGCGGTTCAATGCGCGGAACTGTAAAAATATATTTTTGCAGATTTTCCGACTTCCAAGGTATTTTTGTGGAAGAATTGGAATGCGAAAGAGCTCACTAGATCAGGCGCATAAAAAAGTGAAAATCACGCGAGGTTCTAGGGTACCTGTATAAGTTTGATAAGTTCCAACTCAACTTCCCGAGCTCAGTCGATAACGGATGCTGATTGAGATCATCAGACGTCTCCTCTGTACCTTCCCTCAGCGGACACCGTAGAGCGCAGATGCCAAGGAGTGGTGGCTATTGAGTTTTCTCTCCGTGGAATATGTAAATATAGTATAAATCGACTCAGATCCTCTGCGATCACTGCAATCCTCTGCGATTGCAAGAACCTTTGCGTTAACTTGTCTATTACTAACCAACCGTCTCGCGTTAATACTAACCGGCCTCTGTCGCCTCCCCAGATTACAGTTGGTAGTCTTTGTTACATACTAACCGGCCTCTGTCGCCACCCCAGATTACAAGGTAAACTTTGTTGTTGTTGTTAGAAAAGAAATACGATCAATGAACGGCAGTCATTTATTATATTAAACTGAAACTGCTTGTGTTTATTTTCTTATTCATCTCCCACAAATAAGCATTTGGTCGCATCGAGCCGGATAGAAGCCAGCCTTTTTGTTGTCGCTGCTCTATTTACCTATTCCCACTCTCTTGTACGAGATTTGAAGCCTTAATTTGTTGTTGGGTGGATTTTGCATTTGGTCGCATCGAGCCGAATAGAAGCCAGCATTTTTGTTGTGGCTGCTCCATTTGTCAATTCCCCCTCTCTTGTATTAGGATACAACGAGATTTGAAGCCTTTTTTGTTGTCTTGACACGGACAAAATATTGGACAAATTTGTATCATCGCTAAACACCAATAAAGCACCATACTAACACCAGGTACGTAAACTCAGATTTCCATAAAAAGTGAGCTACCCGCGTGTTTTAGTAATTTTCATTTCGTTGGAGCAGTAAAAAATCGTTGGTCGAATTTTAATCACCCTACGCGAGTGCATTAAATTCATTTCCTTTATTCCCCCAAACATGCAGCCCACACAAATATTTTTGAAATCGTTGTTGTACTGATCATTCAATGTCGCGGTGATCATACAAATCATAATCCGTGTTGTTGTTTTGCTCCAAATAATTTGTTTCTAGAGGAGGGTCTCAGGGGGTCTCCGAGTAGTATTGGATTCCTATTAAATCCTGAGTGCCAATGATAATCGAAGTGACAAGGCGAATATTTGGCGCCTTTAAATAACCAAACTACTAACACAAAGCGGTCCTCCGACTTCACAGGGGGTTGCTCGCTGGCCTGATAAGCCGGAGTATAAAACTAGCACATCAACGAAACTACTAATAGCTAGATGCTCCACTTGGGAGCGATGTTTTTTTACATGTTTCCTTTAGTACATACTTTGGAATTAATAAAAAAACCCCAACTAAAAAAAAATTGGTCCCACCATAACAACAAACACAAAGATCCGTGAAAGATCCGATCTTTTCATCAGCATTTGCACCCATTCCATCGATCCAATAGAGATGTATTTTGTGTTTTTATTTATACATACATATGTATATTTTCTTTTATTTATCTTAATATGTTTACAGCTATATAAGATGTATTATGCTAGGATGTCCCAATAATTGATCTAAAAATAGATTCGGACTCCACTCTTTGATATTATAAAAGTTGCCTTGTCTGTTCTAGAAAACCCTGCTCTACAGAACCTTAAAAGCAAGTCAATTTGCACATATTAGTCGAGGACTCAACCCGAGCAAGCCGCGTGACAACAGTGATGGTGTCGTCTGACTTATAAAAAAGGCTTTGGCGCTGTCCAGCACTCTACGCTGTTTGAGGACATCGAGCAGGCAACCCTCCGACCAAGTTTGAAACGTTGGATAATCAATTATATATGTGAACGCCAGTTGTACGTGGACTTCAGAAACAAGAAGTCCAAGTGCCCCAAGGTGGAGTGAAGTCCAAGTGCCCCAAGGGGAGTGATATCTCCGGAATTGTTTAAACTCTACTGCTCCTGCATTCCGCCCCTCCAGACGGCACTGAGATAGTAACGTATGCGGATGATTGTACCATCTTGGCGTCAGGTGGCTTCCCTCATGACCTTTGTGAAAGGCTGAACTCCTATTTGTCTGATCTTACATGATCTGAAAATTAATCATCTTTTGTGCGTAACGCTCTTGTAAAAAGAATGAGTGAAGATGCTAAAAATGACATTCCATTTTACTTGCACCCATTCTTGAATAGCATCTTTGGCATCGAATATTTTGCTGGGTTGTTGCTAAACTTGCTAGTTCTATATCGTTGTACTGATCACCCTACGTGGCGTTGATCATACAAAACGTATTCGTTCTTCTTCATAATATCACTCAACTCGTTTATGTGTTGATTTCATGTGAAAGGCCGATACATACATACAAAACTCTCGCTTTGCTAAATAATAACACTAATTTGCTAAATAATAACTCTCATTTGTTAAATAATAAATCTCATTGTTATTGTTGTTATTCTCCAAGGTTAATTTCTAACGAAGACCTTTTCTTGAAAATTTGCTCTCCCAAATTTGCAATAACTACTCACCATCCAAGTTCTCTCTCCTTTGGTTTATTTGTTGTACAGATCGTCCATCGCCAACCAAACACATTCGTTTGTTCTATTCTCCTACCTTTTGTCTAATAGGTAATTGTTCTAATTTGAGAAATTACATTGTAATTCTACCAACCACTTTCCCGCCTTTTTACGCTGTAAAAATTCTGCTGATCTTCAGCACTCACATGCTTGATCGTTTGCAACGTCTGTTGTTCAGTGGAGCTTTGCGTTTACACATATCAATTTCTCTGCTAGCGTCACTTGTGTTGGTTATTCCTCTTTGTGCTATATTCGTTGTTGGTTTAGCACAGTGGGGTTAAATAGCACATTGTAAATTTTTAAAAATTAATTTTGAAAATTATTTTTCGTTGATTTTTTGAAACATAATTTATTGGCAGTAGGATTTTTGGAATTTTTGGACAAATTCACCCTACATTCGGCATATATTGCACAAATTTAGAGCAGAGAATATATGTGAAAATTATTTGTTTCTTGACATTTTGTATTGTTGTTGGAGTTTTTACTTAAAAAGTTTGGAAAATTTTAATTTAATTAAAATTTATTTTTGGACAAGTACACCCTACTCTTGGCATATTTTTCACCGTACTTGTCAACCGAACAAAATATGTTTAAGACAAATTAGTTGATTTGCGTTGATTTTCTGGTGCAAACAGCAATGTTTTCATATTAATAGCTTATTTGTCGCTGGATTTTGGAAAGCTACACCCTACCATTGGCTTATGTCATCTTATCATACACCCTACACTTGGTAGCACCATATACATTCTTGTATATTTGAGACTTTTTCGCATTTTTAACTAAATTAAAGTAGTTATTGTTCGCCCTGAAGAAGTTTCTTTAAATTTTCACCTATTTCGCCCTACTTTAATTTCAAATATCATTACACCTTGATATTTCCTTTTAGCTATAGTAATTTCTGCTTCAATTGAATTTCCTTTTCCAAAATTCTTTGTTGTTTGTTGCAAATTCAATTGCAAGTTTTGCTCATTCACCTTAGCATTTGTGATAATTAACATTGAACAATGTCAGTTACTCTTCTCAATCGCTCTGTTAGAGCTTCGGACACCGTTCTGAAATGTGTGGCTTCCTTTGAACTGATTAATGAGTCCACATATAATGTCTTTAATCTCGAAATTTTAAAAATTTTGGAACAAAGTTAAGTGCGCTTATGATGAGTGCAAAACTACCTCACGACATCCGAGACTGCACAGGCTGATGTTATTGGTGTCGTTGAGAAAAAATATGGTGCAACCTACATTGCCTATATACGGTGTATGTCCACAAATAACCAACATCTTGAACGCCTTAAATCTTCAGGCGCTGTCCGTAATTCACCTGCTACAGTTCCACCAATCTCACCATCTCTTCGCCTAGTGTTTTGTTTAATATTCCTCCAGTAGCACCCCCATCTAATCTCTTATTGGACACAACTGTCTTGCGTGTTCCTGTGCAGTCTGCTTCTCAATCCGTACCTGCTCCACCTGAAAATTCTTGCAATACATGCAATTGGCCTAGTGACCCTGTCGGTACTCATAGCTTTTTGTTGCCACCCCTTGATATCGAAGTGGAGACTTCATGTCTTGGCCCACCATATTTGTCAATAATTCGCAGCTCTCGAACATTGAACGTCTGTACTACTTAGTGCAGAAAACCACCGGTGAGGCACGCGAAATCGTTTCGAGATTTCCACTCACCGATTATAGTTTCCCATTATCGTGGAAAGCCTTGTCGCATTCGTACGACAATAAGCGCATTCTGGTGAATAGCCACATAAATCAACTGTTAAATCTCCCCTCTTTCGATAAAGAAATAGTTTCGGGTTTGAAAACTATCCAGCGTGGGATTAGTAGTTGTCTTGCTGCAATGACCGTCTATGACGTCGTCACGGATCATTGGGATCCAATAATAGTTTGTATTTGTTTGCAGCGTTCGCCAAAATTGGCTTTGCCTCTGTGGGAGCAAAGCAAAAAAAGTCGTCTTTACCTTCTTGGAAAGACTTAGATCCGTTCCTCACGGAGAGGACACAAACATTGATGTGTATCCAAAATTTGTACTGTAATTTGTAGTTCCCCTTAGCGTGGATAGCCTTGTCGGATTCGTACGACAATAAGCGCATTCTGGTGAATAGCCACATAAATCAATCGTTCAATCTCCCCCTTTCCATAAAGAAACAGTTTCGGGTTTGAAAACTATCCAGCGTGGCATTAGTAGTTGTCTTGTTGATATGACCGTCTATGACGTCGTCGCGGATCATTGGGATCGAATAATAATTTGTATTTGCTTGCAGCGGTTGCCAAAATTGACTTTGACTCTGTGGGAGTAAAGCATCAAAAAAAGTCGTCGTTTCCTTCTTGGAAAGACTTAGATGCTTTCATCACAGAAAGGATACAAACATTGAAGTGTATCCAAAACATGTAATGTAGTCAGGTCACAAAATCGTCACCTAACGTGACTTCATCTAAATCATCCAATAAATTGTTGCCGGTATATAAATCTAACGATGTGTCACCTCCTCGATCCACAAATTTATTAACAAGCATTTGCCCAATTTGTCCTACCCAGAGCCACGTACTTCGTCTCTGCCCACAGTTTGTTAAAATATCATTTGAGGACAAGTTTGTACCCCAAGAGAATTTTGTTCTCTTAAGTTGTCGCCCCCAAAACATAACTCTAAACTTTTGGAAACTAATGCATTAGTCTTGCCTAATGTCAAGGGGAAACTGTTCTCACCTCCACCCATGTCCAACTTTGAATCTCGGGTCCCTACTCTTGGTCTTGCAGATACCTTTTATGACAGCCCAACAGACTTGCTAATTGGTACTGTACTTGTTGTGTTACATTCGTTGCTTGCGCAAAAGTCTATTTTTGGGTATCTCCTTACCGGTTCGGTTCCTCTCGCCTCTAGCACATAATCTCGCAACGGATAGTGCATCGAAATCGACCATTAACTAATTGTTGAAACCAATTGATCGTGCCATATCTTGAAAATTAATAACAAGTCTACATATTGCTTTTGAATCGGTCGTAAATCGAAGTCAATAATTTGAATCACTTAGGAATCTGAATTAACGTTCTTTCCTTACATTTAAATCAAATCTATTCCAATTTTGTAATAAATGGCTTGACACTTGGTCTATCAAGGAAGGCGGAATGTATAAGTTTGATAAGTTCCAACTCAACTTCCCGAGCTCAGTCGATCACGGATGCTGATTGACATCATCAGACATCTCCTCTGCACGTTCCCTCTGTGGACACCGTAGAGCGCAGATGCCAACAAGCAGTGGTTGGTGAGTTTTCTTTCATTGGAATATGTAAATGTAGTACTATAAATCGACTCAGATCCTCTGCGATCACTGCAATCCTCTGCGATTGCAAGAACCTCTGCGTTCACTTGCCGACCTACTTTTGAATAGTTAACTTCGCGTATTAACCAACCGTCTCGAGTTAATACTAACCGGGCTTTGTCGCCACCCCAGATTACAATTGGTAGTCTTTGTTATATTCTAACCGGCCTCTTTCGCCACCCCAGATTACAAGGTAATCTTTGTTGTTGTTATTATCTTATTCTTTTCCTCCACACTGCACATCTTTTCTTTACTGAGTTATCGAAGCCTATGCCTCACCT
This sequence comes from Musca autumnalis, assembly GCF_047663935.1. Classification (NCBI taxonomy): domain Eukaryota; kingdom Metazoa; phylum Arthropoda; class Insecta; order Diptera; family Muscidae; genus Musca; species Musca autumnalis. Next base: position 97,165,722 of record NW_027411755.1, on the reverse strand, counting down.
AAACAGTAACTGTAGGACAGTTGTAAATTTTAAAGCAAAAAAAATTTTTCTTAGGAAAATTTACGCACCAAATTTTCGTCTTTGGACTCATATTACTAGGAAGCTGTGCGGAGGACACTCATGAGATATACATACATCAAACGACGGGAAATCACGAGTTTTAAAATCTTATAATTAGTTCAGATTATTATCTGGTTGAACCCTATAATTATAAAAAAATCAAAAACCACTTTTGTACAAATAACTTTTGTACATTTTTCAGCTCATGTTGAGCGCTGGAAAATTTGATAATTAAAAATAAAGCTTCCACTAGAATTTCCAGCAGTCTAAGTAAATAAATACTTTATTACCATTATGAGTTTCCATATTTCGTGAACACATTAAATAGAAGATAGTCTTTAAGATCCCACATGCAGCGATAGCTGTTATCACTAGCGTTATGTGTGCATTACTTACTGCAATTACGAGCAGTCGCGTTTAAGTTTTTATGATCCTTTTCATTCATAGATAAGAATTAAAGATTGTAGTTAGGTTAATAAATATTTTGTAAACTGGCAAGTAACTTGTAAATATTTTGAATAAATCAGTGTCTTACACGCACTCAATCTAAGCAGACCGACTGTTTAATTTTACTTATCAATAAACAGACTAGCTGCGGCGGTCTGTTGGATGCACCGAACATCCCATACGAATTTAATATTGTTCATTTGGTCCGAAGAAGATAAGGGGGGAAGAGAAACGAAGAAGAAGAACGGATGACGAGAAGAAAACTAAGTATACGAAATACTGTTAAATACAGTAATATTCGTATTTAGCCGAATCTCTGTAATTTATGACACACCTTTTTGTAAATATTATAATCGCGTATAAAGGATTCCACTTATCTATAAATTTCACAGAAAATCGCGTCTCAATGCGCGGAATTATCAAAATATATTTTTAAAGATTTTCCAATATTCAATGTATCTTTATCCGCTGTTTTAGTGTATGGATTCGAACGCGGAAGGACTTATTAGATCAATCGACGTAGAATCACGAGTTATACAATCCTACATATAGCTTGGATCATTATCTGGTTGCGCCCTCCAATTATAAGAAAAAATAAAAAAACGCCGAGATCAAAACTTCAAAATTTCAGCATAGATTTTAGAGGGATGCAGTGTTTATATGGAAAAGTCATAAATTGGAACCGTGTTGCCCAAGGGGTATTCTTTAATTCTTTCTTTGAGCACAGATCTGAATGTGGCGTGGTTTGGTCAGAAATCAAGAAAGAACACAAAAAAAAAAAACTTATTTATTACTATTTAAATACCATATTAACAGTTCGCGACTTATTAAATGGTGAACCTAAACTTCAACGATAGTAAAACTTTTTTGAATATTACCATATGTACTCTATTTTCGTCCAAATTATTGCATTCATGGAATTGGTTCTAATTCTGAGGAAAATATAGAATATTTTACGAATTGTATTTGTCATTCATGAAATTCGTTCAAATGCTAAAGAAATATTTGGATCTTTCACTATTTCAATTGAACCAATGCAAAGATCCAGTTGCTGTATTACACTGTGTGTAATTTTTGAGTCATGTTTTATTAACCATATTCTGACTCCACAGCTTGATAGAACACAAAAAACGAGAAGACACGTGTCTCGCCGTTTTTCCCTATCTCATCAACTTTCTCGGTTATAGGCTTCCAAAGGTTTGAGGCTTTGATGTAAAAAGGGTCATTTAGTCATGACTATATCTTTCAAACCGTTAGGAAATTTGAATTCATCTCAGAAGCAAAGTTGTAGCTCTTGTCTTAAACAAAAAAAGTTGTGAACACATATAATCCATCAAACTTCATCTGCAAGGTCAAAATCGCCATGTTCAAATTTCTTTTAAAATTTTGTCTCAAGTTTTGTTATACATCTATCAAACCGATCAAATTTGAAGCATACAACCAACTACAAAAATGTAACTCAGATCTCAATAAACATCTTTCTAGAATATACGAACTCTGTAGAAACGGAACTTAATGGTCAAAATAGCAAAACAATTTCGCTTTTTTTTCCTCTTTTCTCGGCTTCTGCTCCATAGATACTAAACCGTTCAAAATACAAGAAAACAATCAACAACAATATTCTAGAAAAGGCATCAATAAACAACTTTCAGGAACATACGAAATGTCTGTGAACGGTTCTTAATGGTAAAAATATCAAAAATCTTTTGAAAATATCCAATTTTTATACTTTTTTCTCCGACTTTGGTCCAAAGATACGCAACCGCCCAAAAATTAAGGATACAGTCCACCACAAAAATTTACCTAAGATTTCAATAAATATGGTTAATAATTTTCGTGTTGCACAGTGTTATTGTACGGGCACTTATTAATATATTTAAACTCATGAAAATTCGAAGAAAACGATCCGATCGTTTTTCACGACTTTTTTTGAACTCATTAAAACTCCATGGAAAAGAAATCATTACTTCACATGGAACCACTTTCATTCAGTTTTGCTGGGATCTGTTAGAATTGACCAAAATTATAAAAACGAAAGTCTCCTTTCTCATTTCTTTACACCTAAAAAATCGTTGAAAGGACTACATCGGGCGTTATAGTTTATCTTCTATTCTGAAAACCCGCTGTACGAAAGCAAAGCAACTTCGATTATGAGGAACTCTTATATGGGGGTTATGGCAAATATGCACCTACATATGTATTTCTACGATATTTGTGGATAAGTTTTTTAACCACTAGAAACCTTAAATTACAAATTAGAACTATTTTGGTCGGAAAATGTAGCTAAAGCCCTCAAAGTTACCAAAATCGTGAAGTACCGTGATATGGGGGTAATACCAATACGTGAAAATATGCTAAAATTTTTCGTAAAAATTAAACCTTTAATTTTAAAAATACTACTATTTTCTGTATGTAAAATAAGCTAGAGTCCTCAAAATGGTAAAAATCTTCCAAAAAATTTCTGTATTAAAACTAGAATCTTGTCCACAATTGTCGTAGATATGTTGTATTCTCATATGGAAGACTAAATACCAAATTTTAGTTATTTCGGTAGGATAATTTGGCTAAAACTTTTAATATACCGAAAATAGTGTAGTAACATTATACGGGGACTATATTAAATAGTGGTCTACCGAAAATTCCTGGTGGGCAAGTTTTATACCCATAGCGAAGACTTATGGGTACTTTACACGATATGCATTTTACATATGTGTTGTCACTTTGCGTATACATTGTGTATATAAAAAGTGACAACCCATATGTAAAATACATATCGTGTAAAGTACCCATTACCGCCTGTTTATGTATGTCGTACGAAATCCCGTACGAAAGGAAAGCAGTCACTCACTTCCGTCTAAAAATGCGTTCATGTATTTCGCAAACTATCGTGCGACCGCCGTTACGTATCCTATGCGAAATACTACTAATTTGAATGTACGTGTGTACAACTATGTTCCATAAATGAGAGCCAAATGAGAAACAAAAACAACACCCCATACCAAGTGCGGATATTATTCGAATGTCCGGCACAACTTTCGAAAACGATATCACTGTCGAAGGATTGGCAAATGTTTTTCGGGTGTACACAAGCACGTTGTTCTTTTGTTCGTTAAAAGTTTAAAAACGATATCATTTTCGAACATTTTGCGAATGTTTTTTCTTCACAAGAAAAATTGTTTCGAGAAACATTTTCTACTTCGGAATTTTTTACGTTTTAAAAAATAATTTTATATAGTTCGTGAAAAATTCCCATTTGCTTTTTTCAAATATTTTCGATATAAATGCTACTTATAATATTAACAAGAAGTGATGATAAACACAACATATAGCTTGGTTACAAATACAAGACAACAATGTTTATAAACTCTTACACGCATTGAATCGCAAACATTACAAAGAAGAAATGGTACATAACAGGAAAATCGAGAGACGTCAGATAAAGTTAAACATGTCATAAAATCGAAACTCCGCCAAAAATGCTTTTTCGGCACTATCGTAAAAACTATCATCTTTCATTCGCTAATAATATTATTAACGGCATTCGAATTCGAAGGGTTTCCTGCCACAAACTGAGCGACGAATGAATCGTTTTTAATTCGTTCTCGAGTGTCGTTTTCGAACAAAATATCCGCAAAACTATCGAAAAACATTCGAAAACGGATCGTTTGCGATAGGAATGGTATGGGGGGAAAATCCACATACATATACATACAAACATTGGAATATGTGTTATTTGTTTTGTTTAAGAAAATAAAATATGTCGGTATTTTGAATTATTTTTTAATTGATTTCGTCAAAATAATGAATGAAACCGGCTGTAAAACATGTCTATAAAATTTTTATTTTGTTTCAAGAATGTGTTGCAAAAATTGATTTAAGATTTTCGATGTTATTCGAGAGTTTACGTTCGACGCGACAGCTACAAAGCAAGTGAGTGATTTTGACATTCTTTTTCTACAAAAGACAGTCCTTTCGAAATACATAAACCCAAATTTACATGGAAAAGTGTACGTTGACGTGTTATTTCGTATGGCTTGTCCGTCGCATAGATTTTCGTTTGAAGCCGTACTGACAAATTTCTGGAGAAAACTTGTATACCACCATCGAAGACTTAATACCAAATTTCGTCCATAATGTTTAATTTGACGCTGAAACCTTCAAAGTACCGAAAATCGGGGCTATATCAAAACGTCTTTACAAATTATTAATCCCTATCTTAAATATTGCGAGCTGTTTCTTGATTTCAACAGACACGCAAAGAAAAATATTTTTCGCTTTTGTTGGAACAACAATAGCTTCGTTCCAGAACTAAAAAGTTTTTACACATTTAACACATTTTGCACATTTTTGCCCAAAATGCGTTCCCGTATACCAAAAAAGTTGCTAAATGTTCACTTCTCTTTGAACAAAAATGGCGCTGAATAGGTTTCTCTTTAGAAACTTTTTACACGACAAAATGTGCAACATGTTTGCCGGCTTCGGATTGGCTGACACGTCGACTTTAACATTTGTTCCAGTTTTTATGACGTTTCTGCCATTTTTCCGTTCCCGTATATTTTGGAAAAATGTGTATGTGGAACTAATTTTCGACGGTTTTCTTTTTTGACACTTTTACCATTAAAAAAGTACTGGAACGAAGCTAATATCTTCTTTTGTTCCAACAATTCATTTGTTTTGTTCAAGCATTGCAATTACAAATCCTAAAATATCATATTTTGCTCCAAACATACAAAACAAAAATAATCTTGCGAAATTCCTTAATATTGTAAAAATCATTGACGATACTTATGGTAGAACTACCATAATCTAGAATTTTTACAAAAACTATTGTCAGTCCAGAAAACCTGTTACTGAAATTTTTGATTTGATCGTATATAATTCTAATTTACACTATCTAAATAACTTTGGTATAAATGTCACGTATAATATTATGAGTATTGACAAACATGGTCAGGTTTTTCCAGGATTAACTAAAAAGGCAACAAATTGAATGAAGAAACGTAACTACTTCATTGCGCTCATCCTCCAAGCACCTACCCCAGCATAAGGAAAGAATTCCATAAAACCATAACAAATATGAAAAGACAACACAAATTACGACCACAAAAACTTCTCAGATTGTGGTGTAACTCAACTATTAAAACACAAAGAAAAATGAAACAAATAAAAACAAGAATCTCATGGTGTACATACACAAAAAAGAAAAAGATAAAATAAAAAAAAAACAATGATGAAAAAAAAAACAAACAAAACTCGCCAAAATTGAGTGAGAAGAGAATAAAATTGTCGAATAAAAGAGAAAAATATTGTGCAGCAGACAAAAACTATTGTTGGATATGACAAAAACAATTGTTGTAATTAACAAAAATGATCGTTGGAGTCACAACACTACATACGGAATCTAACAATATCTTTACAATATATATTTTGCCCTTCGAATATTGTTGGATCAATCATATTTTTTCTCTGCGTGGGCGGATGCTGTTTAGATGGATGGATATTACACGTTCATGCACTAATTTATAAAATCATGAATTTAATTAACTATGTTAATATTTCCTTCGACTGCGAAACAGTACGATTTTTATTGCTCCGACTGTGGTTTTTTGTTGGAACATGTAAAATTAATCTAGCATATATTACCTTTATCTGAATCACCGACGTAGCCCCCCCCGAAATGTTTTTCGTTCTCATAGGATATTAGCTTATGTTACACATTTTTTAATTTTTGAGTAAAATTTTAAACTGTTTTAAATTTTAAAGTAATTGGAGGAAGCATTACAGAGAATTATTTTACAACATTGGTATACTTATTGTCCAACATATACGAAAATATAAAAATAATGAACAATTTAGACATTTTGAGCAATTTTCTGCATAGTTGTTGTTAGGATTTAAGGTGTTTTAAGCCTCTAATCGTTATTTTTAAGCTGACTGTAAGTGCTACTGAGTTCAGAATAATACGTTTATTTGTATTCGTTGAACGTTTGTAGCATATTACGTCCACTACTTTGGCTGGCTTAAAAACGACATCTAGAAAAAACATTCTTGCTATCTTTTGTTTTTAGAATTTTTTATAGGAGCTATTCAACAATTAAAGATAAAATCTTTGTTTAATCTTAGTGGTTTTAAATTTTTGTATATTTTCTATAACACGTTTTTGTAATGAACTATTTTGAACATTATAACAATTACAAATTTATTATGCTTGAAATTTGCAACAACAAAAAAACTATATCAACCATTTTTTATGATATAATTTGTGTTCCACCGCAGTGTCGTCCGTTGAGATTATTCGAAACTGATCTCTTGCTACAAATTTGTAAATGTCTATGGGACAAAAACAAATTCTGTCGTATTTTTATTTTTTTCGACCTTTCGAATATTAATAAAATCAAGATTATTGAGCTTGAGGTCAACGTTTACATTTCATTTATTGAATATTATTTCTAATATTTCGAAATTACATTAAACTTCATCTTGAGGGATTTCTGTGTCGATTACTCTTTGAATAAAACCAGAAGAAAACGTCATATAAACCCACAACAATTGTATTTTGGGATATTCCGTTTTCCTTCAATGAATATTCCGTTTTCCTTCTTCGGCAAAGGACTTTGTGACTACAAACCAAATCAGAAAACCGGTCGGAAACATATTCTTCTTCGTCAAAATATAAACAATTTTAATCCTTTAACCCCAAAACTACGTTTGAACTTGCTAACCAAATATGGATTTGTGCATTGATCACAGGTGTTGCGGAGGAGGTACCTGAAGAAATGGACCGGACCGACATGGTTAATTTTGGAAGTAGATCTTATTTTGTGAGTCATTTCTTTTAAAAGATATTTCAGTTCTTCACAGTATAATTTTCAGATTTTGGATCATTATGTCAGGAAATATGGACTTGCAAATCTGTTGCTCCGTTCAAGAAAAATCGCGCATACCACTTGAGATAAAATTCTTTAAATTTGGGGGGAAATGCCAGAAGGAGTAGACCGAAGAGCACCATCTTGGAACTTTATATAAGGCTCGTAGAAATATTGCGATATACAAAGTTTGGACCAATGTAGTATTCGGTTCGAAAGTTGTCGTGCGCATCAGCCACTACACAGGGTGGCCGTAGGTGTTCTTTACAGCTTTCGGGCCATTTTCTCTGGAAGTATGTACTTGCCTCTGAAAAAAACTTGTACTGTAGTAATAGGGGTCCCGAGAACACTTGTTGCAAAACAGCAAAATGTTCCCAGAGAGGTCTTTTTATTTACTAATTTGTTTATTTAATATTTTTACTTATAACTAAATTATTAGCATAAAGAAAGTGAAAACATGACTACTGAGGTCATAAGCTTACACTGGTATAATTACTAATTATCCAGAGAGGTCTTTAACTGCACCTCTCTAAAAAATTTTGAAATACTCTGTTGAAGGTTACCGAAATTGTGGATCGATATGACCCAAGATTTGGACAAAATATCACGAAGGCCCAATTTTGGACCGAATCGGTTGATCTGTTCGAGTGCTACGGTGCTTTCCAGGCAGCCACCCAGACGAACGGACATAGCTTAGTGGACTCCAAGTTTTCTGAAAGAGATTTCCTCCAAACACACTTTGGTCCTTAAACCATTATTTCGATGAGACACATTTTGGCTAAAAGCTGAGAGTATACAAAATGTAGATTGGGAAAAATTGTGTTTATGGATTTTTGCTTAAAAAAATGCATGCATGTATATACCTTGAATTTGGCGCCAGACTTTCATTTTAAAAGAATTCAATAATGGTTGTCAGTGTTTTCCTTGTTCCTGATCAATTTATGAGAAGATCCACGATAGGAAATCAGATTTTCTATAAGAGAAGTCCGACGATTGGAAGCCAAAATTAGTCTATTGACAGATGCACGATTGGGCGACAGAATTTGTCATTTTATATATACCCGCCATTGGTTCTAGGATTTCATGATGGATAGACGCACTATTGCTCAGCATTAGTTCTTTATCAAAAAAAAAAAAACACTATCGGCCTACAGAAATTCTTTGTGATAAGATCTACGATTGTGCACCAAAATATATTCAGGGAAATAACTACAATTGGTTTCTTTATGACAATAACAACGATTGGCCACCTGAATTTCCCAAAATGAAATATTGACCATTTTCTGGCACCGCGGCGTGATAAAAGCAAAAGAAGACACGTGTCTCGGCGTTTTTATTAATATAACTACTAACGCCATGATATCCAAACGTTCACTCTGCATAAATCAATTCTCTACTAATACCATTTTCTTTCCATAAATTATTCAATAAAATCGGAGTGGAAAATTGAAGCCGTGATTTTAAAATTTTGTGACGTAGGAAACAAAGGAAAGGATCTCAACATTCCATGTAAAAAATTAAATGTTAAGATATTTTTAAGGTTTTCCGATTGTATTCTATTTCTTTTGATCTTACCGAAGTTATGATATCACTGAATTACATAACATGCACTGTAATTGTGAGTTATCTAATAAATGATATGCCCAAAAATATATACGATTATTAATATATCCATTGTTTTGCATATATATTAAATCTAATATATTGTCAAAAAGTAATAAAAATAAGAGCCATTTTAATTAAAAATAGTAATGAAAAATATTTCATCAAGAATATAAGTCTGAAATAAGGTTAAAATCATTGCTAAATAAGAAATTTTCGCTAACATGAACTTTCGAAATGTTGGTAAGGTTGGTATATCAACGTATCCACCGAAATCGGAAAGTTTTGTCGAAGGAAATTTTAAAGGAATAGACTCTTTCCAAGATTCAGAAAAATGTCGGAACAAGTTCGGAAAACTCGAGATGTTTGATCCGGAAATCGGAAACTTTTCGCAGGTTTGTTTTCATCTGATGAAAAAATTCCGTTGTTCAATCTGAAATACAGATAATTTTCGGATGTTTGATCCTAGTTTCACAGTAATTAAATAAGAACTTCTTTATTTAATAAATTTTGTGAATTCAATCGTTTATTTACCAAGTTATAAAACAATACAGTTTCCGTATGTTATTACGCTGTTGGGTTTTTATTTTATTTATCTAAAATAGAATTAACAATATTAAACATTATAAACAACTTTTAAAAATGTGTATGCAAACTTACTGTTTTTCTTCGTGAAATTTTAATCACAAAATAAGTTGTTCCGCTACCTCTTAGTCGCTTTACAGCTGTGAAATAACTAATATAGGTGGTATTTACCGGGTATTTACCCGGTTGACTTTATTCGGTTGAAGGAACATATTAAAGATTGTAACATTTCCCTTAAAGTTAATGTTCTAGTTGATCCGAGTGAAAACATATCAACATTTTTCTTTGTTAATTATTTGCTCTTAATAAAACCGTGTGTAAGTAATTAAGGCGAAAATATTCGTTGATGGTCAATTAAATGAATAAAGCCATTTCTTTCGAATTTAAGTGTTGAATCTTCTGTTGGAACACCGAAATGATTTCCTTATTATTTATTGCCCTTATCTAAATGGTGTGTAAATTGTTGATCGTTTGACAAAACCAAGGAATCATTTATACATCGTACCTACGTATATATGTCATCTTTGTTTAAAAGATTTCTTCACAAATTTCATAAGTCTTGGAGTTCCAGTCATTGGGTAAGATCTTATCTTGTGTTTTTCTTGTTCTCTTAGGGAAACAAACTCTTATTAGGGTGGTGTTCTTTTTCTTCCATAGGTTTCATAAAACACTCTACAACCAGTGTTACATTCTAACCAACTATCGGTTGGCAGAGAGAATCAAGCAGTAATTAGTTTTGTTGTTCGGTGTCTAGTGAGCAGTTGCTGAAAGTTTCTCCCTCATGAAAATAATTTATGGAAACCACATTCATATTTCGGAAAAAAGAATATTCTAAGTGAATGCCAGATATATTTAGGCAAAAATCGTTCTACAGAATTTATTTAAGAACCTTCATTTAAAGAATTTAAAACTTTTCATTTGAGACTATAATTGGCTTTACTACATTTTTTATATATGGAATGTGCAAGTGTGGGTTTATAAGTATACACCGATTTCAATATTAAGCTACAATAGTAAGAAGCTGCTTTTGTTGCAACCATATCATCCATAAAAAAAACTGTCAGTAAAGATAATATATATGCAAACCCCTTATTATTTGGTGTTGTAAGTGAAATAATTGAAACCCTAATTCAACATAACCTCATATCATCGTCATCAACAAATCATCATATACAGGCGTCTAGAATCGAAAGGCCTTTCGTCGCTGGATACTCTGTAATGTAAGTTGTTTTTTTAAACCTATATTGTTATATGTCTCCTATTATTTCTTGGAACTTTGGAGAAACGAAAGTCACACCTCGCTCTTATTTGTGGAACGGCACTAGAGCTGCTCTCATTAGTAAGTTTGTTTGGTAAAAAATCATGTAACACCGCGAAATATTCGTCGGAGACCCCCAACGTGGTATACCAATCTTCATATCTCGACGAGATAAAGCGATTTTGAGATGTGTGTCCGTCCGTTTGTCCATTATAAATTGTAAACACGCTCCAGGCCGCAATTATGGACCGATCGTCACGAAATTTTGTATGAACGTCGGGTTCAGATCAGAATAGATCCCTATTCTTATTGGTGATGATCGTGAAATATTTGCGGGTGAAATGGACCAAAAGCATAATATTTATCCAATTTTCTAGCGGCTCTGTAGGTCTTAATAATAGTCCGATCAACGCGTAATTTTAAATAAGGTAAGAGTATATCACAAAGGAGAAGCTCGCAATTTGAGATGGCGAACGGATACTATTTAGAGGGTTAAATGGACCAAAACTATTGTGTGAAAATTGTGAAAATTTTTAATATACAGCTTATATCTTAATTCCTGGAAGTGCCATTCCGGACAAGTGAGATATACTTGAAAGTGGAACGCTTGACCTTTCAATTGATGCCAATTATGTTGGTGCGCATGATCAGATAACAGAGTTACAGCTTAATATATTCCGTTATTTGTTTGTAGTGTAATAATAAACTCGCTAGAAGTCGCAATTATACATCAATAGTCACGAAATTTTGCACCGGGTAAGAGTATAGGTCGAAAAAGATGCCTACAATTTTGAATGATGATCTGATATTCTTTAGCGGGTGAAATGGGCCATTACTTTTGCATGAAAAATATAAAAATTTTATTTTTAGTCTATATTTTAATTCCTTGAGGACGTATATATTTCGCAAAGTAGCCTACATATGGAAAAAAACTACTGACCTTTCCTCTGATGTAAATCGCAATAAAGTGTTTGCTATATAACGGGCCTACTGCTTAATATATAATGGGTTCTGTGTAGAGAACCACATTTTTATCCCATGCTACTTATTGTCTCTCCAAAAGTTTATGTAACACCACGAAATATTCGTCCTAGTCCCCTTATTTGGTATGCCGAAATTCATATCTCGACGAGATAAAGCGATTTAGCGATGTGTGTCCGCCCATTAAAAATTGTTAACAAGCTTAAGGCCGCAATTATGGACCGATTGTAACGAATTTTGTAAGGAGGTTGGGTTCGGGCCAGAATAGAAATGATTAGTTTGTGGTGATGATCGTGAAATGTTCAGGGGATGAAATGGACCAAAAACCAAATTTTAACCAATTTTGTAGCGGCTCTGTAGGTCAAAATAATAACCCGCAAAATTTTAAATAAAGTTTGAGTTTATGATGAAGAAGAAGCGTACAAACCAACGTGAAGATCAGATAATACTTAGCGGGTTAAATGGACTGAAACTTTTATATGAAATTGGTAAAAATTTCAATAACGTAGCGGTTGAACAACGGAAGTAGTAGTACTACATAAGTGGGTTTCATTACATTTTACGTGAACTAAATTTTCCTTTCCTGCTACAAAAATGTCTTTGTCATGCTAGATAACTTTTTGGTTTTGGTCATATTTGATAATTAAATTTTCACAATCATTGAAAAGAAGTTCCGTGGAGAGCGATTGTCCAGGGATAGTGGTATAGGGTATTCCATGGTCGGCTCCGTCCGACTATAGACTTTTCTTACTTGTTTTATATATTTTGTTTACTGCGGAAACCATCTATATTTTCTATTTCCTGGAAGTTACCACAATTTGGAGTTTGAATGTTGGCAATACGTATTTTGTGGCATTACCAACCTGGTGATGTTTCTTTGTTACAGTTTTAAAGTCATTGCTAAACCTGCCCACATTCAATCCAAAACTGGTATACTGATTTTTACATTTATGTTTTGTTACTGAGAGTGTAGCTATGGGGCTCTCTCAATATAACTGATCTCTATTATTTTGATCTGTTTCTTTGTCATTGGTTTTTCTCGTCTGTCCGTTTTCGTATATTCTTACAAAATTCAATAAAGCGGTCAACGACCTCAAATGCATGACCAGCTGTTATAGTTTGAAAATCACCAATGAATCGCTTGTTACATTTATACACACATACGCTTTCTTTTGGTTATAAATTTAAATCTTTGTGCTGAACTTAAAAAAACTTCATCATTTTGTATTAGCTTTAGTTAAAGTAAAACAAAAATAATAGTTATAAGTACATTCACATACATTAATTGTCTTAAGATGAAACTAACTTTATTTAAGATTTTCTGGTTTAAGATGTTGAATAATTTCTTTATTAAAATGTTGGTAAAATTTACTATGTTTTGAATTAAAAACAATTGTTTGACTTAATCGGCATCTGAGGTAAAGGTAAGGGGTGGTGATCGTATGGGTTACCAGTGATTTATCGGTGGATACTAGGTAACATGGATGGGATGGCTTCAAAGGGTCATGCAATAACACCGGCATATCCCTTCGGCTTAAACAAAGTGAAATAAAGTCCTTCCATCAATCTAGTCTCTATGTCTGTCTTCTCTCTACTAAGCATGCTTTAAACAAAACCTTTTAAATTGATTTAATGTAGATAATCTTCGATAGACGGTGGCAAGATCCCACCCCACCGACGAGCAACAAGACTTCGGGAGTATGCATGCCATCGCCATTTGTCTATGCCAGAGGTGAGTTGAGGGTTTCGTTATGAACCCTACGAAAATAGCCATTGGTTGTATGCTACAACCCACACGGTGGGTAAATACCCATTTGTGTGTATTTATTTGGGTATTTACCATATTGAATCGCCAATGCAACATCTTACACCCAATTCTTTGGTATAGGTTGTGAAATCGTTTCAAAATGGACAGTTTTACAACACTTTAAACAAGTGGGTAAATACTTGGGTAAATGCCCGAGTATTTACCCAAATGTTGGGTAAAAACTCTTTAACTGTCGAACCACTTGACGTAGGCTGACGAAATTTGGCTCAAAACATTCTTATATCAATATATCCACGTCTTCTTGTAGCCCCAATATGGGTTTCTGAAATCGGGAGGTACGGATATATAGGGGCTATATCAAAACGTGGCCCCAAAGATCCCATTTCAGTACCAGAAGTTATTTGATAAAACAAAGATTTCAGGGCAATTTTTGCAACCTACGTTGATTGGTTCGGAAGATAAATAGTTTTTACCCAACTTTTAGGTAAATACTCGAAATCGGGGTACCCTTAAATGGGGGCTATTAGAAAACGTGGACCTATGTTGACAAATCTCTGCAAGGATATTTTCTACGTATTGAGAATTCTCTGTGCCAAATTTCAGCCAATATGATTGTAAAATGCCTTAAATCGGGAGGTACGGCAATATGGGGGCTATATCAAAACATGGACCCAGAGACCCCCATTTCCAATACCAGATGTTCTCTTGATATAAGTAAGATTTCAGCCAAATTTCGTCAGCCTACGTCAAGTGGTTCGTCAGTTAAAGAGTTTTTACCCAACATTTGGGTAAATACTCATTTACCCACTTGTTGAAAGTATTGTAAAACTATCCATTTTGAAACGATTTCACAACCTAAACCCAGAAATAAGGTGTAAGATGTTGTATTGGCGATTCAATATAGTAAATACCCATATAAATACCCACAAATGGGTATTTACCCAATTTACCGGGTATTTACCCATTGGGTATTTACCCACTGTCCATCTCTAGTTAATAACTAACAAGTTACAGCATTCAAACAAAACAAAAACTGCACCTGATAGTACGTTTAGATTTATAAATCCACTTGATTTCAAATGTCAATCACTGTTTATCTGCATATGTTGGACGTACTCTAAGGAAAAGTCTGGTAATGAAAATATACTTTCTGAGCTTTAAATGTTCCAAGCAAGTTAAGTAAAATACTGCAAAAATATAAGTGGGCAAAAGTCAAACAAAATTTTTTGCGTTTCCTTTATTCTGGATGACACACACACACATCTTGTATACTTTTATGTATGTATGTATGTGGCAAAATACCCCTCAGTAATGTTGGCGACATTTCCTGAGTATAAAACTTCTACAAAAGTGGTGTCTTAGACACGCCGTTCGGACTCGGCTAAAAACTGTAGGTCCCATATCATTGAGCTAATATGAATCGGGGTGCACTCATTGATATGAGAGAAGTCTCCATTGTCTCTCATGGGATGTTTGTGGAACAATTATTATTATTATATTATACCCTCAGCATTTATGTAACGAGAATATACACACGGCTCATTGAAATAATGGTTTTAGACAACAAGTATGTTTGGACGAAATTAGTTTCAGACAATTTTTTGTTGATGTAGCCCTGTCCGTCCTGGATGAACCGATTTGGCCAAAAAGTTGACCTTTGTAATAGTTTGTCCAAACTTAGTTTAAGTTTGAAGATGTGTCATATCGGTCCACTCCTTCAGGTACCTCCCACACAAGAGTTCAAAAATGTTTGAAAAAAATGTGCACACGATAACTCTTGAAGGGAGTAACCGATTTGATCCATATTTTACACATCGTGAAATTTCTAGCAGACATAGATGAGGTTCTAATATGGACTCCATCGGTCCACTCCTTCAGGTACCTCGCACACAAAATTTCGGATATGTTTAGTTAAAGTTCTGCCTTCGAATAGCTTTGATTTTTGTTGTAACAACTTGTGTTTGCTGCCCCCGTTACGACGGTACAATTTTTTCGTATTTCCTGGGAAAATAGCCTGAAAGTAGTAAGAAAACACCTACATATGGAGTATGTAGTGGCTAAAGCGCACTATAACTCTCGAACGGATGAACCGATTTGGTCCAAAAATTGCCCTTCGTGTTATTTTGTGCAAACTTAGTTAAAGTTGGAAGATTTACAATATCGATCCACAACTTCCGGCTTTATGTATCAGATTACGTCAAAAAACGAATTTCGATTTTCATGTCGGTTACGTCTTCGGGCAATTATGGTGACGATGTGCAGATATTCGGAAACAAACACAGGAAAATGCGCAGAGATTCTTATACAAAATCGGTAAATTTTCTGAATAAACATCAGAAAAACTTGCTGGGAAATGACGCAGATGTAAATAAACTTCATTTATATCTGGGATTTCATAAATCGAAATCATAATGTGCATACAGAATCGGCCAAAACTTAAGCATAATGTGCATACACACATACATAAACCAGTATACAAGATGTGTGTGTGTCATCCAGAATAAAGGAAACGCAACAAAATTTTGTTTGACTTTTGCCCACTTATATTTTTGCAGTATTTTACTTAACTTGCTTGGAACATTTAATGCTCAGAAAGTATATTTTCATTACCAGACTTTTCCTTAGAGTACGTCCAACATATGCAGATAAACAGTGATTGTTATTGAAAATGTTGCAACATGAACAAAAACATGTTAAGTTCGGTCGGGCCAAACTGAGCTCTTCTGACATGTTAACTGAAAGATACCACTAACTTTTAACAAAAGTTTAATGACAATGAGACATCGATATTTTCTACCCATTCAGATTCCGAAATACCATGTTACAATCATTCCATTTGGATGATGTGTGTACAACGTTCAAATTACGTCAAATCTGGAGGTACCTTCATATTGGGCATATACCTAAATATGAGCCTATATTTATCAATTTCTGCGTAGAGGTTTTCTACCCATTGATATTCCGAAATACCAAGTTACAGTCACTACAGTAGACCAATCCTTTAAATGACCATCGAGCGATATCGTAGTACCCTCCAATCTGTTTTATACTTATATCGAATGCTTTAAAATACGGAAAATCGGACATGTACTGGCAGATTTCTCGGGGAAAGATTTGTAGCCCCAAAGAAGACTAATTACCAAATTTCATCCATTTCGGTGCGATATTGATGCTAAATCCTTCAAAATACCGAAAATCGAGGGCTATATCAACACATGGACCTTCACAGACGAATTTTTGGGGGAAGATTTTGTAGCCCCAACGAAAACTAAATACCAATTTCAGCCATTTCGGTGTGATAATGAAGCTAATGGTGTTATATGGGGGCTATACCAAAACGTGGACCTATATAAACATTTTTGGGTAGAAATGTTTGTTAGCCTCTGGAAACACAAAATACCACATTACAACCAATTCGTTGGCCAAATGGAACAAATATCTTCAAAATTTGTAAAACGTCGACGCGTCACGGTTCTTTCCAATTTTAACTGAGGACCTAGTATCAGTTAATGTCATCTTACAAAGCCGGATGAGCTTTGCGGGGATACCAAATTCAGACATTGCGTGGAATACCTTTGATCGGAGGGGACTGTCGAATGCTGCTTTATAATCGGCAAAAAGGTCAAATGTGTCGATCTGCATCTCATGGGTGTTCTCTAGGATTTGCCGCAGGGTAAATATCTGGTCAATGGTGGACTTGCCAGGTCTAAAGCCACATTGGTATGGTCCAATTATTTCGTTGACCATTGGCTTTAGTCGTTCACACAATATCCCTGACACTATCTTATAGGCAATAGGGAAAAGACTTATGCCCCTATAGTTTGAGCATACAGTCTTATCTCCTTTCTTGTGGACGGGACATAGGATGCTCAGGTTCCAATCGTCGGGTACGCGTTCTTCCTGCCAGATGGTGCTAACTAGCTGATGCATACACCTTATCAGCGCGTCGCCTCCGGTTTTAAACAGCTCGGCTGGTAAGCCATCGGCTCCTGCTGCTTTATTATTCTTCAGCCGGTTGATTGCTGTTTTTACCTCATCTTGGCCGGGCGGTATACATTCTATACCATCTTCTGGAATTGGATCTGTGGTATCATCGTCTTCGTTACTATTGGATACCAGCAGATTGGAGAAATGTTCCTTCCATATCCTGAGCACGCTATCTGTATCTGTTACCAGATTACCTTGCTGGTCTCTACAGGAGGATGTGCCTGTACCAAAGCCATCTGTTTGATGCTTCACTCTTTGGTAGAATTTTCGGACTTCATTCTGGCTCCTGTACATCTCGATTTTTTCACACTCCCGCTTTTCCATTTCTCTCTTTTTCTTGCGGAAAAGACGTTTCTCTTCTCTCCTTTTCTCCCGATATCTCTCTCGTGCGCTACGCGTTGCTACTGATTGTAAAGTAGCTCTATATGCCGCATTTTTCTCTTCGGTAGCAGCACGACACTCCTGGTCATACCATGAATTCCTTTGTGGAGGTCTCTGGAATCCAAGTATGGATTTTGCGGCTGTTTGCATGGAGTGGGCAATATGTTGCCATTGTGTTGTTATGTTATCGGGAAAAGCAGTGCTCGCGTTAAGAAATTGGGCTAGTTGAGTGGAATATGCTGTGGCTATCTGTTGTGTTTGCAGCCTATCGATGTCCAACTTCCGCGTTGTGTCTGTTCGTGCTTTATTTGCAACGTTTAGACGGGTACGTACCTTTGCTATCACAACATGATCAACTTGATTACTTGTTCTTTGATCTGGAGACAGCCAGGT
Organism: Musca autumnalis; assembly: GCF_047663935.1. Classification (NCBI taxonomy): domain Eukaryota; kingdom Metazoa; phylum Arthropoda; class Insecta; order Diptera; family Muscidae; genus Musca; species Musca autumnalis. Next base: position 97,147,394 of record NW_027411755.1, on the reverse strand, counting down.
GCCCTTATGAATATCGAGATGATTAAATCTGGTACTGCTAACTACCATGTTTTTTGCAGCTGCAAAGTCTATCAGCCTCATACCATTGTCAGATGTTTCACTGTGGAGACTGAATTTCCCGACTGTTGGGCCAAAGATATTCTCCTTTCCAATTTTGGCATTAAAATCGCCTAGAATGATTTTAGTGTCATGGGCAGGGCAACAGTCATATGTTTCTTCTAAGCGCTCGTAAAATATATCTTTGGTCTGTTCGTCCTTTTCTTCAGTGGGAGCATGAGCACAAATAAAGCTGATGTTGAAGAATTTAGCTTTCATTCGAATTGCAGCCAGTCTTTCATTCACTGGGGTGAAGCTGGATACCAGATGTTTTAGTCTCCGACTAACTACGAATCCACAACCAAACTCATGCTTTACGTCATGGCAGCTATAATACAGTGCGTCACCTTTAGGTGTTGTTGTGACGCCTTTCCCAATCCATCGTATTTCCTGTATGGCAGTAATATCGGCCTTGTACTTTTCAAGTACGTCTGCCAATGCGAAGACTGCACCTTCTCTATAAAGAGTGCGAACATTCCAGGTGCAGATTCGCAGATCATGGTCCTTAAAACGTTTGCGGGGTTCGTCAACTTTAGAGGGGTTTGTTTTTCTTTTCTTTCGTTTTTTCATAGTAGGATATTTTTTCTAGGGGAGGGTTACGTTCTTATGGGTGAACGCGCGGCACATGTTAGCTCACTACCTTTAACGGGTGTTAAAGGCAGTTCCCCAGGTGACACCACGGGGAGGTCAGTGTCCACTTGAGATGAAAGAGGGACCAAGATAAATCCTGGGCTTTGCCAAGTTAAAACCGGTCAAGACCGTTGCTTGGTATCATTCATCCCCTACGTCACCCTCGATGTAGAATTACACGCTGATCAAGAATATGTATAGTTTGTGGGGTCAAAAATGATTATATCGATAAGTTACAAACGGAATGACAAACTTAATATACCCTCTATTGTATGGTAGATGGTATAACAAGTTATCAACTTTCCACACTACAAAATTATTTTAGAAATATTCAACTATTTTAGAAATTATCAACGTTTATATTTTCCGGTTCCGGTTGCATCATTTTTAGTGACATCCACTGTATTGAAATAAAAATCTACACAAAATCTGTAGACAACGATTTATGTGTTCGTTTACTAATAGCTTGTTTCTCTAAAACGATTCGATTTCAAATTCGTTCAAATTACTACCAAACACCTATTGTTGTAGGAAATGTTCGTTTGATTAAAAATAAAAACAGTTCAAAATTTTTTCAAAAAAGAAAAAAAAGAAACGTTAGGGCACAAATAATTTCTACTTAATTTTGTTCATTTATTCAATAATCCAATGTAAAAGACCTCACTTTCTTAAATAGTAAAGGTATAGAAATAAATTTTGTTTCAAAACTAGAAAGTTTCTAATTTTTTGAGCCATTTTTACAACTTTTCCAAAAAAAAACATTTTAATACTCCAAAATCTAGCAAAACTTGCACTTCTCTTTATAGAAAAAATGGCGCTGAATAGCGTTCTCTTTAGAAAATTTTTAGAAGACAAATTTATGTCGTTTGTTTGCTGGCATCTGATTGTCTGATTTTTTTATTTTTCCGTTCCTGACTCTTTCCACAAAGTTGTATGTCGAACTCATTTTTGACAGTTCGCTCGTTTGCTAGATTTACAAATAAAAAAGGAAAGCGCTAAAATGTCGTTTGCATTTGAGGTTAACCTTCTTTATGAGGATTTATTTTGATGTATACGCAATGGAATTGACATTTGAAACTAAGTGGGTTTATTAAATCTGTATGTTACTGTTGGTATGTAGGGGTATGAATAGTACCAAATGGTACTAAATGTTGTACCGTGCTATTTAGCGAAAGGATAAAGCAAGAACTTTGATATTTGCAATTTGGGTTACTGTCGGTGTGTAAAGATGACTGGGTTTTTTTGATATTAGTATTGAAAGCGTACGAAATGTACCAAACTTACAAAACCCTTTGTAAACGGATGAAGCTAAATATCTGAAATTTAGAATGGGGTCGCAGATAAATAGATGAGTTCTATAAATTTGAACTATAAGAGTATGATGTAAACGAATAGAGCTAAAATCATGTTTGAACGGTAGGGTTGATATAAGAAGGCGTTTTGAAAATACCTAATATAAGAGTACGAAAAGTAGTACAGTATAGTCTGGATAATCCGGACATCACCGAAAGATGTAGTGTCCGGATTATCGAGACTATACAATTGTCCGGATTACCGAGTAATCACAAAAACACATAATTTTGTATGTTAAAGTCGTTAACATCGATTGATTTTCAGTGTCCATGGGGCACGAGGCTCTTACGACTTGAGATATAACTTCAGATTTCAAATGCACTCATTTCATTATGGTGAATATATTTTAGCTATTTCTATGAACATCAGCAACAGACTTTACTCTATCGTCGCAACCAACGAAAGGTATTGTATTATATAAATATTATAGCCTTCTAATTATACAATTGAATTTAAATCTATTGGTTGTATAATTACGAGTATACAATACCACAATCCGTAGTTGCCGGTGATTTTGTATATCAAAGAATGAAAATAACAGGAGTCATGCGTTCGAAGCGAAGAAGTGCGAAAAAATCGGTAAAATTAATGCTCTGTTCCAGAACCTGCAAGAAGCTACTATCTTTTACTACGATAACATTTTTTCCTTTATGTTATCGGAAAAAATAGTAAAAATTAGTAGATTCTTGCAGTACTGGAACAGAGCATAAATTGCTTATAATTTCGGTAATTAACAATATTTTTCAGTAATTTATCGATAAAAAAATGTAGTCGTTAAGTTCTGCCTATAGCAAGTGTGCTGTCAACTTTTATTTAAACTTTTCATTCATAATTTTCGTTTTGATTTTACCGATTTTTGTCGGTAACTCCAAAAAGTTTAATAATGTAAAAAATCTAAAAACTACGCTATTAAGTCCAACGCATAAAATATTTTAAACATATATAAAGAAATATCATTGGAATACATTACAGAGATCCATGGGACTTTTTGACTATTCGGAGGCCTAATTGCAAATTCCTTTAAAGGAAAGAAACGCCCAACATCGATTTTTAAGAGAACTATGCTACCCAACACTAGGTTTAAAATACTGTTGCTTATCATAGTCAGCCATCGATGTTTGAAGGGTAGAAAAATCATTCGACAGATTCAAATAGTTAATTTCATATTGACTGTATAACTGAGTCAACAGTGGCTGGCCAGAAAGACGAGATGAGAACCGAAAATTTTGAAAATCTTAATTTGTGTTATTTGTACACCAATTGCTATTGCTAAGAACGAAAACGTCAATGAAATAAAGAAGAATCTAATGCTAAAGATAGGAAAAAATATTAATGTCCGGATTATCGAGGTACGAAAAATATGAGTTGTCCGAATTACCGAGTCTACAATGTAAAAAATTTGAGTGTCCGGATTACCGCGTTGTCCGGATTAACGAGTATCCGGATTATCAAGAATTTACTATAAATGATGCTTAATTTAATATCATATGGTGTTGGTTATACGAGGAGAGTTGAAATTCTGAATTTTGGTATTATGATCACTGTTGGTGTGAAGAGTGTAGATATGGTGGAGGTTTTGGAAATTCACATTCACTCTATGAAAAGTGCTATATTTCTTCCAATTTGGGTTAGTGAAAGCAGATTTTTGGAGTCGGTGTCGGAGTCAAGCAATTTTGCTGGAGTCGGAGTCAAAAAAAAAAAAAAAAATAAATCGACTCTGAGAATGTTTTTTACATTATTTTAAATCTGTCACAATTCTTCCACAAATACAATGTTGTATTCCTTGTTTGTACAGAAAATTGCAACTGCTTCTACGTTTTAGGCTCAATAACGCAGAATAAAATCAGTACCAAATAATCGGTAGTCGTAACTACTTACAAAACACCCTACTATCCCATTATTTTAACAAGGCCATGTTGCACTGAATAACTAGTTAATCTATAACTACTAGAATAACTAGTTATTCTATGGCCCCTAGAAGTTAAAAAATAAGCTAAAACATGGTGTATAATTTAGAAATGTTGGGCTTCAACTTCCTGAGCCTAGTGGATCACCTCTAGAAGTTCCCTCTGCGGAGACTGGAGAGTTTAGATGCTAACGGGCAACGCTTGTTGTTGGTTTGCTCATTTTGATACATAGGAGAAACTATGCTCTCACTGAAATAATTGTAGTTGTAGTAGTGATAAACGATGAACGATCATGACGATCCTCTGCGATCACTAAGATCCTCTGCGATCCGAATGAACCTCTGCGTTCACTTTATTTACAAAAACAATATTTACAAAAACAACATTGCTGTTATTGAAAATTAATTGTCAAAGAAAATATTGACTAATAGTTTCGTTCCGAAAATTTTCTCGGAAGAAACATAAATACATATTGAAAATCGTCTAGAATAGAACAAATTTGAATCAACATGTAAATATAAAGCATTCAGAATTGTCGTACAGCATTTCTATTACACGTTCAGGATGAAAAGCAGTATTTTATGGTAGCAAATTTCGAAATCTAAAATTTCATAAGTTGACCCTATTACATTTTGAAAACTAAATTTACAAAAAAGTAAGAATATACTTGATTGTTGTCATTTACTATGGGTTTGGCATACGATAATTCAACAAAAAAATTTTTGATCTTATGAAGCACTTCAAATCATGCCTGCACAGAAATTTAGCACTGATATCTAGCTAGCTGGTAAATATTGTCGAAATAGTTATTTTATTTCTTTTTGTAATAATCTTTTTAAGTTGGGAAGTCATATTTCAATCTCCAACTTAAAACGCGTTTTTCTCGAAACTGAAATGTGTCACAGTTGGGGTGGAATTATTTTTCCATTTCAACACACTTCATATTTTTATTTTATTTCGCTCACTGCTGGATTTGATAATGCGAACTTCTGATTTGTAGCCGAACACATTACACACTGTGCCGCGCATACGAACATTAAGAGTTCTTTAAACGCTTACATGTGCACCAACAATTGTTATTTATTTTGTTAACAAAAAACAAGCGTTTCGGCTGTGGCGTTGATCACACAACCCTCGGATTTGTGGTCGGACATAAACGCTCTGTACCACCGTACTCATTTATTAGTAAGGAGTTTTGCCTTGTAACATTTTCTAGAAATAACCCACTATTTTTCAGTTTACTTGTAACGCAAAAATTAGCTTGTTTATATTACTTTGTAGTGGGTAACATAGTGATGACCGATCCCAATATTTGCTGGGAATGAAAACGCAAATATTTGTCATCAAAAATGGTTCTATTGTTTTTCAAAGTATTCTCCAGAATGATTTATCCACTTTTGTAGCATGTGATCAAACCAATTGTCGAAGCAATTGTTTCACTCCGATTGAGATACCTCAAAACATGTTTCTTCGAGAACAATGACAATGATTCGTCTTCTCTTGTTGGTTTTTCGAATTTCTTCCAAGACTTCAGGCAAACAAATTGTGGGGCGCCACTCAGAATTGACCGTTCTACGTTGCTCAAACGGAATAGTCGCCACATGGCCAGTTTTACCGAAGGAGAGCCATGATTCGTCACCTGTGATCGATCTTATAAACATATTTCAAAGCACCGCGATCGTATGTTTTTACTTTCTTTGTACCAATCGAAACGAGTCTTTTTTGAGTGATTATCAAATTGTGCTGGATCCAACGTGAACAAAACATGGTTTAATAAGAAAGGTTAGCTAAAGCTTTGAGTGTTCCTAATACGTCAAAACCATGTATACAATAGATGTGTCTTTTTACTTGATATTTAGTAATAATTATTACTAATGTTGCAGATTTTGACAGTTGTATAAAGGAAAAGTTGCTGTAAAAAATGTTTCAGCAACATTTAGTAAGTAAAAAGACACCCCTATTCTGTGTGTGTGTACTGCTTGAATAATATGTCAAATAATTTTAAAAACAATCAAAATCAATGATTTTTAAAATTGTTCTTAGAACATTTCTGTGGAAGAAATTCTTCAGTTTTGCATTGGAATAGATATTTAATGATATTCACAACTCGATTAGGTGAAGAAACCTTGACACTTCATTCATTTGTCGCGTTTTTTATAAAATGCCATGGTTTAATAAGAATGGTTAGCTAAAGATTTCTGTCAATTTAATTTTTTTCTTTCGACTGTTCCTAAAACGTCAAAACAACATACACAATCTATGTGTGTGCTGTTTGAATAATACGCCATTTAGTGGAATGATATGGAAACATTCAAATTGAAAATCTAACGAGTTTTCATTAATGTTTTTCAAAATATTCAATCAAATGTGAAAAATTATTAGTTTTTTAAATTCCAATAATTTATAGACGTTTCCTTGTAAACAAATGTACGTTGACACTAAGGTTTACAAACAAAAACAAATTTCAATGTGGTTGTTGTTGAGTTGTATTGGTTGTAGTATTTACTTTACATTATATTTGTTCTACAATGATTTTACATGGTATAAGTAAAGAGGTAGATTTAAATGAAAATAATCTATAGAACCCTTGTTTTTCCTGAATTTCTAAAACGTCAAAATTAGTAAACACAAAAGCAATAAGTGTTTACAAAGCCATTTTTGAGCATTTTATAAAAAACGCGAAAAATGAAAGAAGTGACAAGTTTTCTCCACATAATCAAATTGTGGATATGATAAAATGTTTGTTTCAATGCAAAGTTGCCGAATTTCTTCCATACAAATGTTCTAATAACAAATTTAAAAATTTGTGGCATATTATTCAAACAGCACACACATAGATTGTGTATGTTGTTTTGACGTTTTAGGAACAGTCGAACAAAAAATTTAAATTGACAGAAAGCTTTAGCTAACCTTTCTTATTAAACCATGTCTATACACATAATTCGGAATTTTTTCTAAGGAAATTTTAAATACATATGTATTAGAGTTTCCCGACGAATTCGGAAGAAATTTTTTTGAAAATTCGGAGAAAAATTTTGATTTTTTGAAGGGAATCGGTCCGAATTCGGAAAAATTTCTGGAAAAAATTGGAAGAAAAGTTTGAGTTTTCTGAAAAAATGTTGGGCGCTGACGCCTTTGAGGATATTGACACAACACAGAACAAACCCCTTCAGAGACAATTTTCTTTTCATTTTGTGATTAATATTAGAACAATGTGCACGAGGACGTTGAAGCTATTAACACTAGCTTGAAACATTACATGTTGCATTTATATTAAAACAAAAATTAAAAATTGTATATGCGAATTTTATAACCAATCGTTTTATTTTTCGACAACAGAACAAAAAACCCCTTAGAAAATCGATTAGAAATCGGAACGAATATTCTTAAGATGTTTAGAGAAATTTGGGAAAATCGGCATATTTCTAAACAAATATTCAGAAAATCTCAGAAAAAAATTGGAAATCAGAGGGTTCGAAAAATTTTTAGATTATTAATTGTTAAAGTTTATAAATATTTAAGCATCCCAGCAAAAAATGGTAAGCACGTGTCTTTACTTGATGTATTACCGTGTAATGTGTCCTTATTACACTCCGCATTATCAGACTGTACATATATAATGGTTTACACATAACTGATTACTTTCTTACTTACTACTTACTTAGTAATGAGTACGTTGGCACATAGCTAGTGTGCCCGACTACAAAGCTCAAAAATTACGAAGAAATGTTGATGTGCATGGATGTGTTTAAACGAGCCTTACTCTTCGTACGAGTGGCATAGTATGTAGTGTGTTTGGCTACAAATCAGGAGTTCGTGTGTTCAAAACCAGCAGGGAGCGAAATAAAAGAAAAAACAAAAACATTTGGAGTTTTGAATTTGAATTTAATTTCACCTCAAATAATCTAAAAATAGAACATATGTCTGCTTTTTAGCTTTTTTCGACTAACGGTATGTGGTTAAATATGCACTTAAAAAATCTTTAATGGCTATATCACTATATATTACTACTGCCAAAATTTACTGAATAAAGTCATTACTTGGCAATGACTTTTTTGCAGGGATGTTGTGAAAGTCTTATTGGTGATATGTCAGCAAATGACGCAAGCAGTAGATGTAAATACACACGTTTATTTCCAGGATTTCGTAAAACGAAATCATAACACTTATGTTTATTATGACCGTGTTGTTATTATTTTTGCTTTGATGTGTATATTGGTATTCCTGGCTGTTTTAGTAAGATGTATATGAGATAAATAAGACTACTTGATTTCATTTTTAATCTACGTGTCGTTGGTTTGATTCCAACCTCTTCAGGAGTCTTTATTGAAAATCCTAAGACAAAACATTTATTTTAGTTCCAAATCATATTTATAATTTCTTAATTTAAAGTTTTACTTACAATTAGTTTCTCATGCATAGTCGTGGCATTATTCTCAATAATAAAAAACTTCACATCACAACACAAATCTTTGTATAAATAAAAATAATAATCACAAACAAAATAAATAAAAATATATCCCATATAAAACTTTCGACCAAAAATTTGTTAATATAGGTCCACGCCCTATTGAACGGTACCCTCGAATTTTGGGCAATTTCTTAGTTTTAGACATATTATTCAACCGACATTACTGAAATTTCGTATTTAGGCTTTGTTGCAGTTACAATTTTGTTTTGATACAGAACGGTATCCCCATTTTGTGTATTTTGAAAGTTTTATCCTCATTGCCGAAACAAAATGAAATTTCGTATTTAGTCTTCGCAAGGGGTACAAAATAAACGGTGATCCAACTAGAGGTTCCCAACTTAAAAAAACACAGAAAATTCTAATTGCATTATTTTCATTTGAAAGAAAATTTTTTGACATTTAATTTTACAGGAAAAAGTCTAACGGTGTGATATCACACGATCTTGGTGGCCAATCGACCGTCCCAAAACCTGAAATTGTCTGCTGATCGAAGTGTTCTCCTAATAAATCTATTGATTGATGCCATGTGAGGAAGTAGCTTAGTCTTGTTGAAACCAAAATGTCGCCTAGATCACCAGCTTTATTTTCAGGCATCAAATAGTCGGCTATCACGGTCGCGATTGTTACGTTCTCACCGACATAATTTTCGAAGAAATATGGACTGATGATTCTACCAGCGGACAAACCACACGAAGCCGTTGTTTTTTTTTCTGGATGAAGTGACACCTATTGAATCTCTTTAGGTTGCTCTTAAAACAAATCCGACTACTATCCTTGTTTACATACCCCATAAGCCAGAAATGAGCTTTATAGCTGAACAAAATTTGGCTCGAAACATACAGTGCCTGGCATAATTATTTTGGCATGTTTGAAAAAATGGTATGGTTGGTTTTCTACCGTATTAGTCTTCTACAAAAATATGAAAAAATATTCTGGCTAATCCTTTACTAGAGTACTTAAAATTAGTAATAAATTTTATCAATTCAAATATACGCTTGTACTTTTGTAATCAACCTACTAAAGGGACTTACGCAGGGGGAGGTGGGGGGGTCAATGGGGCCGGGTCCGAAATGGTTTGGTCGAACAAAATTTGTTAAGCTACTGTAACTAGTTATTATATTTTTTTCTCATAAAATGTTTGTATGTTTGAAGATTTCAAATTAAAACTTATACTTTTTTATGTTTCTGAACAGAAAATGTTCATCATTAACAAGTTTTGTAGGAATTTATTTTATAAATTTTTGTTTGTTTGCTGTTTTTGAAAGAAACTTCCAATGAAATCTGAATTACTTCTTCATGTCATATCATTCCACTATCAAACTTAAATTCCATAATGAATATACTCCAAGTTTTCGTCATATTCTCTCAAGGCTTAAAACTCATTATATACACTACGATACAAATAGGTCTCATCAAAATAATGATTTAGACTCCACATGTGTTTGGACGATATTCATTTCAGACAAGATGGAAGTACTTACCACCGTGCGTCTGTATCTCTGTTTGTCTGGCAGGTTGGAACTCATGATAACTCCCGAACGGAACAACCGATTTGGTCCAAGATATGGATCTCGTAATGTATTGTCCAAATTAAATTTAAGTATTAATAAAAATGGTCGAAGGCACTAACCGATTCAGTCTAAAATCGAATCTAATATGGACTATCTCGGTCCACTCCCAAAATTACATCCAAAAGTAGATCAAGTTCTAAGAGAATATGTTTGGACAACATCTGCAGGTCCCTCATACAAGTCTAACATAACTGCAGTTTATAGACTGTTCGAGAATCCTTTGGACATTTTGTAGTCTTGTTTACAGCGATATCCTATTTTTCGTAGACAAGTTCATGCTTCCTGACAGAGCTCTAAATAATACGGTGACCAACTAAAATAACTTATGAGCGCGGTAACTATCGAGAGGAGTGTCTCTCAAAATAAGATCCATTTCCAAAATTAGTTAGCTTATTATTAGCGAATACTTATGTGGGGTTCAATAAGGATCGATTGTTATTTGTCAAAACTATATAGAACTAAGTCCATCAAAGTGTTTGTCATCGACTCCAAAAACTTATAATCGTACAATTATAAAAAAAATTATAACGATTCTTTTGTAACATTATATTAAAAGTTAAAATAATCCTGGAATCAGACTCTATCTCTTCCGGTAAATAACACTGTGCAACATTTTTAAGGTAGTCTTGTGCAAACAATTCGATGTGAGGATTTTGTGAAAGTACAGACCCAAAATACAACAGCACTAGTTGCGTTTTGTTGAGTCAGACCCAGCTTGGATTTTATGGCCTCATCTTAACATAGTTAAATATTGACTTTTTAAAGCAACTCGGGGCTATATCTCTGAAACCAATGCAAATCTTCTTCTGACCTCTGAAGCAAATTTGTAGATAAAGGCCAGAATAAAATATTTGGAGAAATAATGAACTGGAAAAACTACATTTATTGCCTCAAATGTTGTAATATATCTAAAAATTCCATAATTTTTATACATTTCGCACCATATCTCCAAAACTGTTAAATATTTCTTAATGTGTTCATTTGGAAACATATCAAAGACAACGACAGACGAAATTCTTAAAAATTACGCTAAGATCATCGAAATAATGAAAATCTGCTATAGCCTCGACAACGGCAATTCTTTGTGGTTGTAAAATTCTGCGATAAACCATAACGTGGACCTGTATGATTAAAAACTTTGCCAACGTGGCTCGATATTGTCTATTTCCAATTCTAAATATACTACGAAAAATCAAAATTTGTGCACAAAATCTCCAGTCCATCAAAAATTTACCGAGATATAAGCTTTCGAAGAGAAACATTTATTGTGTTTTGTGTGTAGCATAGAAACTAAAAACGTATTTTCCTCGAAGAGGCACTTTTGAAAGCGGTGCCCACTGTAGATCTAAAACTGATGCTCCGGTCTTTACATGTTTTTGTGGGACTATTATACACATGAAGCATGTGATTAACCGAGGGAGTCTTTAAAAAAACTGCTGACGGAGTCCGACAAAAATCTCAATTTTTTTCAGTTTTTATTTTGTTAAAATAGAAATTTTGATTTTAACTTTTCAAAATTTTTAAAAAATTATTTTTTTTAATTCCGTTTCGATAATGGACAAGCTTATTAGGTTCGTAATGATCCCACAAAAATATATGCCTATCGGTTTACTCTTTTTCAAACTACAGTGGGTACCGCTAACTGCTTTAGTAAAAACAGTATTTGTCAGAAAGATTTTTCAAAAAAAAAAAAAAAAAATAGAAGGTAACTCAAGGTTTAATAGATTTCTTATAAAAAATGCATAAAATTGGCATTTCTGATTCTTATAATTGGCCATAACCCAATAAAATAGCTTTACGTAACGCTACACAACATTTGAATTTTTCATGGTTTTTGGTCAAGTTGGGCCCCCCGAAATGAAATCCTGCGTCCGACTAGAATAGCGAAATATGACTTCAACTTAATTTCTTTTTTCTAATGTCTAGAGGTTCTAGGCTTAATAGAGAATTTGTTTTGATATCTAATTGCTCAGAAGATGAGGATTTGTGTGCATAAATAAGATTAGATTTGTAATTCTGCTCTATTTAGCGGAGAACAACGTCTGTAATATCACATTTTCTGCCTAGATCGTGCATATTTACAGAGTTTCCAGTATTTTGATATTTATTCGTTACAAAATAAATAGCTAACTGCAGCAATATCTAATCATTAGTGACACTTATCACCGAAACTGTAATTTTAAATTTCGTTGCAACTTTTGACAACAATGTTCCCTATTTTAATTTAAAATCTAGTACTGTCAAGTACATTTTTACTTAAAAGTTAATAATTTAGCTAAAGCAATTAATTTTGGTACCAAAAGGTACGATTAATTACCAAAAGTAACATATTTATTACGTGTCAAAATACTTATGCCGTTTTGCTTTTGCCTCCCTATTTAAACATTCGCCTACCTAAACTGAAATTAAGCAGGAATTTTTTTGAACCATTAATTTTTATTTAGCTGAGATGTCAAAGAAAAACCCTAAGCTGTTAATATCCAGTTTTATGCATTCTGACAATAATTACATGCCTTGTAAGGCAAATGTAGATTTTGTCAAAATAATTATGCCGGGCACTCAATGAACGTGAATTTTCGTAATAAAGTTGAACGATTTGCAAACATTGTTCAGTCGTTAGTATTTCCACTATAAAATGACAAACAATACTAAACAAAAATAACATGACCGCATGACCCGACAAACACGTGATGAGTCAAAAAAAAAAATGCTATTGAAAAAAGTACCTCTAGTTGGATCACTCGTTATTATAACAGGCACAAAACATCCCTTGCAAAAAATCAGACCGTATACGTCCACACATTTTTTATCGAATTGGTTGGTAATAGTGATTTTGTGTTCACAGAATAACTTACTCGTAAAAAACTATCCATGTACATCCGGGTTTTAGTCTAGCCTTCATGAACGGGTTCTTGACAATTTTAAGTATTTCAAGGCGTTTTTTCTATATTTCAAATTTTCTAACCAAGATTGCTGTAATTTGGTATTGTGTGTTGTCAGACGATACAAAAGCTCAATTTGGAAAATTATAAATATTAGTCATTTTTTGGAAAGAACAACGAGCTGGTCAATGCATTAACTGATATTTTCAGTTCTTATTTAATTTACTGCCCCTGTCTATTATAATTGCGATTAGGGAATCGATTTCGTCGTTGGTAATGGCTATATTACACCATATGTTGTTCACATGTATGACATCAGCTGGTCTGTATATTAGTATACCCAAAGTGACAACATACATACATACATGTGAAAAAGCATATGGTGTAATATAGCCATAGCCTGTTTTTCTGCACAATATTTCTTGGCAGTATATTTTTTCCATTTTTCGTACGATTCCATCATTTGGTTTATTACTTCTTTAATACAGTATTTTTTGCTTACCTGCACAATCAAAAATAGCACGACTTCTTGTGCAGCAATCCCCAAAATGCAGGAAGCCCAACAAGGCCGATATCCTCAATATGATGTGCAGCTATAAGCAATGTTGAAATAATAAAGTGAGAGATATTTCAAGTTCGGGAGAGAAAACGTTACACTTTTTTACAATTCATTATCTTTTCTTGTATTGTATTTGTTTTGCACACTTCTTATCAATTCAAAATCAGAGTGGTTGAATTTTATCCTTGTTTTGAGTTCGCAAAAAATTTAAAATTTTTTTTGTGCAGATATATGCAAATTTTACAACCAAATTGAAGTAAAATCGCCAAAATGTTGATGCAGCTATGCCGAAAGTGCAGCTATTAAATGTTCACTAAAACATAATATCTTGAACGGTATCTAGAGAATAGTTGCCTATAAACAGATTTTTGGTCAGGCAACGCCAAAATGCAGCTATGAATGATGCAGGTAACCAGAAATTACTGTACTAGGCAGCATTTCTCCATATTTTGTAGGATTCGAACATTTGGTTTATTACTTCTTTAACACGAATTGTTACTTGAGAATCAACACCGTATAAATATCCCATGGTTTCGCAATATTTACAGATGAGAAGGGTGTATTCGGCTCTGTCTTAATTTTCGCAACAAAGTTCGCATGTTGAAGTATATTTTATTTGAAACCAATGAAGATAGGTACCAAAATTACCATGGCCGCTAAAAATTAGCGTTAGGTGGAAGTTAAGTTCTCCATGACTTCGTTTCATCCATGCCTGTATGCAGGGGATGAGCTTTACCGATAAGGCGACTGTTTGAAAAAGTACGGTAACCGGATGTGACTCTTAGTGAGAAGGTCTGATGTACTTTCTCCAGGATCTTGCTTAGTCATTGGTTGTTTTCAATAACATTACTTACGATAGGTTACTTGCGTGTAGGCCACTGAGTTTATCAGTCCAGGACCACAATTTCTGGGCATTATTCTTATTTGTTTGCTGTGCTCAGTGCTCTTTCAGTTTTCATTCCTACGTGATCATTGAATGATAGTTTGCAATCTAGTAACACCCTAAATATGTAAGGCTTTTATTAAAGGAAATATCGTGCCCGTTCGAGATAGTGAGACTTCGCTTTCTGGTCACTAGGATCGCTTCTGTTTTGGTTGCGGCTAGTGATAAACTCTTTGACCTTAGTCACCTGGATATTCTTGACAGGCATTAGGAATGATTTCTATGAGGGGCGCAGTTGACTGGTGGACAAGGAGCGCAACATCGTCTGTGTATCTGATTAATTTTCTTTCTTCGGGTAGATGAGGCCGTCGTTCATCACGTTCCATATAAATGGTCCTAATATAGAGCCTTGTGAAATACCAGATATTATCTCACATTTTTCTAGAGTTGTGTAGTTCCGGAACGAACTAGTTCCAAGGAACTATTGGAACTATATCCAGCTCTTGCGTCTATATAGTTCCTTTAGTTCCTTTCATTTTTCTGGTTCCTTCAATTCAATGCCTACGTCGATCTTACGTTGCTGCTGTTTGTTCGCTGCAATTTATTTATTTTTATGTAAATTCATCCACCAAACCATGAAAACATTTCGGTCTCTGAACTATTTGGAAAGAAGGAAACAAAAAAAGCGACGAAAGAGAAAGATTGAAGATTGAACTATTTCGATCTCAGAACTATTTGGAACGAAAAGAACGATGAAAGAGAAAAATTCGTTGAACCATTTCGGTCTCGTAACTATTTGGAATGAAAGGAACGATGAAAGAGAAAGATTCGTTGAACTATATCGGTCTCGGAACTATTTGGAACTATGGAACTATATTAAGGAACTACTAGAACTAGATTCCCCAACTCTACATTTTTCTGTTTCCAAATCAGTATCAAACAGTAGTGTTTTATGCTGTCAATCATTCTGACTAAATAGGTAGGGATGCATCGGTTTCTTAATATCTTTACAACATTCTAATTGCCTGAGTTAAACGCATTTTTAATAACAAGGATTATAACTGCACAAAAGCATTTTTGGTGCTTCGGTAACCTTGCTGTTTCTATTCCATCTTTTATGCCATATACTGTCGACTTTATCTTAATAAAACCAAACTGCAATTTTGAGAAGCCCTCCTTTTTGCATATTTCCTCTTCTAATCTACTTAATAATGGTTTTTCTTAAAATTTTCCGCCGGAGTCCAGCATGCTGAGAGGTTTGCACGAGGATGGATTCTCTAACGGTTTATTATTCTTTACAGTAATTACGAGTTTTTTGTTTCCAGATTTTGGGGAACGATCTTTGTATGAGACACTGGTTAAAACTGTCTGCCCATTCTTTACCCACAACGATCTCATTGGGGATTCCATCTGGGTCTGGTGTTTTACGTTCTTTTAGATTATGGGTAGCATTTCTAATTTCGACGTTAGTGAAAAGCTTTATGTTTTCTACTGTTGCAGAGAGCAACTTTTTTCTAGAGTAAGTGAACTCAGGGAATAACGTACCAACGATTGTGTGAGCCAATTCCGGTTTTTTATTCCCGGAATCTCATTTCTGTTTCCGACCTTTTTCATTATAATTTTGAATGGGAGACCCCTTAAATCGTTTTTAACTTCTTCACATAGTTCATTCCAGGATTTTTTCTTTGCTCTATTAATTTGTCTGCGTAGATTCGTTCTTGTATCCTTCTAGAGCCTCATGATCACCCATTCTTCTAGTGGCCACTCGCTTTGATTTAATGCATTTTTACGTATGTCAGCAATTTCTTCGCACCATTAATAAACTGATTTCTTGGTCTTGCTACAAACACTTGTTTTCGATATCCTTACCTCGCATACTTTGGAGTGGATTTCCCTACACAGAAAAAGGCACCCCGATAGTTTTGATTAAAAGCTTTATCGCCATATTTTTGTCGGTAAAATACTACAAATATATTGGAAAAATGTTTATCAAACATGAAAATGTCGCTAGAAAGCGATTGATAATCGAATTTGTTTGAAACTGTTTATCGATCACTTTCTAGTGACATCTTCATATTTGATATACATTTATTTATTGAAATTTGCTTATGGTTATTAATAAATATTTGTTGTTAAAATAACATTTCAACATTTGTCACATGTTCTCGCTTTTACGAGTTGTAGAAAGCAGTTTTGCGCTGTGTTTGTTCTTGAGATGTGTACATGTGTGTCGATGCTATGTTTATTTCATGGCTGAATAAGAAAGGTGTAACGCCAAGAACAGTTGGTCATCATACTAGTTGTCAAAATGCATTATTGGAAATAAAATCTCATACAAAATGTAAACAAGCAATTCACAGCAATGCATTATTGTGACCAAATTTGACGTTTGGTATGATATTCCACCATGGTTTATTTCAAAGAATGGTGATGCTATTTTTGCGGCATGAGTGAATGAATGTATGTATACAACAGATAGGTTAGGTTGAAAAGAGGGGCGAGTAATCGGTGGATATACAGGCCTGTTATATGCTCTAGCCTAGGTTTTTTGAAGAAGGGGACCCTACGGTACTTTATTTGAGGAAATCTGTGCCCTTAACAAAATACCGTAATTGTTTCAGGTCGTTTACAATTACCTGTTTAAGATCTGGTATTGTGTCGTTCCCTAAAAACTGGGATCTGATGTTTGCGAAAGCGGGGCATTGGCAGAGAAAATGCTCAAATGTTTCGTCATCTTCTCCGCATGCCCTGCATACGCTGTTGTCTGCACATTTAATTTTGTGCAGATTAGCTTGTAAACACAGGTGAGCTGTAAGGACACCTGTAAGTCTACTCAACTCTGCCTTACCTAGCAGTACTATTACTGCTTTTTAGTTTTTTCCTTATTTGGGTCACCCCATAGGATTTTTGTGGTTTTCCCTAATTCCTCTCTATTCCATAGGGTTAAGTGGGAATTTTTGCCCAAGTTTTTAAATCCAGGCAAGACGCGTTTAGTGGTTTTGCGTTCTTTAAGTTTACTGTTGCTAATTCCCTGCCATTTTTGCCAGAGAATTTTCTATCTCATTACCTCTATTCCCCGCACGTCCCGGTACCCATATTATACGCACCGAGCCATGTTGAGAATAGCTGTTGAATTTATACAATTTATACAACCCAGGACTGTTTGTGATTTTACTGTCTTGGATGTTATTGCTTTGATTGCAGTTTTACTGTCCGTAAGGACGTTTACAGTATTTGGTCTCATGTTGACATTAAGCCAGTTCAGACACTCTGTAATCGCTCGGATCTCCGTTTGATGGACCGTATTATAATCCGGCAAACGAAGAGATATTTCGTTTCGTATTGTCTCTGGCTCTTCAATAAAAATACCCAGTCCCGTTCTCCCACCTAGCATGGAGCCGTCTGTATAACAACAGTTTCCAGTTGGCATTTGTGCTAGAGTTCCGCCCATCCACGAGTCTCTGTCTGGAATTAATGCTTCGCATGAGGCAGCTACAATTGTTTCAGGTATACGGTCCGATACAATTGTATCCATTGACTCTCCCGTTGTTACCCGTAGAATGTTTTGATGGCATGTTACGTGGTCCCTACTGATCCACTCGTCACCGCTTTAAGTCGGATAGCTGCGACGGCCGCTTTGAATCTTATCTTGATTTTTATTGGGTGTATATATAGAATGCCCTCGTTGGTGTTGTCCTCATTGCGCCGCTTATACTGATTTTTTGTGAACCTATCTAACGAAGAGGGAAAGAAAAAAATGGCATGGGTTCTCAAGTTTTTTTCTGCTAGGTCGTTAATGCCAGAAAGGCAGAGAGCATTTTTTAACCACCAGTTTGGTGGTAGTTTGGTTTATTTTGGCAGTTTCTCTAAGACAATCGGTAGTGTAGAAATAAATCAGTTTTTTTTTTGTGTGTTTCATAAAGCAAATTAAATGTCCAATACATTTTATGATTGGAACTAAATTTTATAAATGAATCCATAAATCTGAAAAAGTAGAATAAGAATATTTTATTAGACAAAGAAGCAATTGCATGTAATATGTTGTTGTTGTAACAGTGTTTTATTATTATGTTTGTATGTTCGTCCTCCTGTTCAATCTGGCTCAGGGTCTATCTCCAGTTCCAGGAAGTTAGCTACTTCGATGGGATGTAACCACAGATCCACTGGAGTCAGATGAGTAGGCTTGGCGAGGCAGTTGAATAGGTGCTTAGCATCGTGCGGGCCCATGCCGCATACTGGGCAGATGTCTTGCATGGGGGATGTGCTCCGATGACTGCATTCACACAATGGTCTTAGAAATGTGTCTGTGTGAATGCTGTTCAAACTTACCTGATATGCCTGTTGATCTAGAGGTTCTCTCCTATATTGTTGGACCGTCGTCTCTACAGCATGAATATCCTTCCTGATATGCCTGGATGTATCGGTGGCCAGTAGATGGTGATTGGGATGGCTCTCACGGTAACACCCGAGCAAGTACTGCAACGATAGCATCTCATTACGTCGTACTGGTAGATGGTCCACTGTAGATTTGAGGAGGCACCCTGTTGCTGTTCTCAGGGCGGCGTTCTGACAAATTTGAATCTTGTCCCACTGCGTGTCACATAAATTCGGGGAAAAACTGGCGCCGCATAGCTTACCACAGACCGACCTATCGCTTTCTACGTGGTCAACAAGGTTTCTTTATCTGCACCCCAAGTGCTGCCGGCTAGGGAAGTGAGGACCTTGTTCCTACATTTCAGTTTATCGCAGATAACTGTGGCATGCGCGGACGACGTGAAAGTGGTGTCGAATGTGGGGCAGTTTGTGGTCGGAATTCTGCTACCATCGATCCTGATATTCAACTCTCTTCTCTACTGCGCCGTCCATGTGGTGAACAGAGTGGCCGTCGATTTAGTGGTGGATATCTGCATATTCCTCGCGTAGAAAAAGG
This sequence comes from Musca autumnalis, assembly GCF_047663935.1. Lineage (NCBI taxonomy): Eukaryota > Metazoa > Arthropoda > Insecta > Diptera > Muscidae > Musca > Musca autumnalis. The sequence goes on along the minus strand of NW_027411755.1, from coordinate 97,128,112 downwards.
AGGTAAGATCGGTTAAATAGGAGTTCAGTCTCTCACAGATGTCATCAGGGTAGGTCATCGTACAATCATCCGCATACGTTACGATCTCAATGCCGTCTGGAGGGGGCGGAATACAGGAAAGGTAGAGGTTAATAAGTTCCAGAGATATCACCCCTCCTTGGGGAACTCCCTGTTTCACTCTACGGGGCTTGCACTTCTTGTTCCTGAACTGCACATACGACACACATATTGTTGATTATCCAACGTTTCAGACTTGGCTGGAGGGTTGTCTGCTCGAAGTCCTCGAACAGCGTGGAGTGCTTGAGTGCTGGCATCCTTGCCTGGCTTCAGTAGCAGGACCACACTGCCCATTTTCCAGACTTCGGGAACAATGAGGGTGGATAGCGACAGGTTGAGAACTTTAGTGAGATACTCCACTCCCGGCTCATCCAGCTGTTTCAATATTACCATGGAAATTTCGTCAGGGCCCAACGTTTTGGATGATTTAGCGTTCCTGATGGCATTCGCAACATCATCCATTGTAAACTGTGGTGGTTCATCCTCGGCAGGCAGAGATCTAATGCGACGTAACACTCTTCTCTTCGCCCTGTCACTCTCGGGGTGCTCGACAAACAGTCGATTGAAGTAACTTGCACACCTCTTCGGGTCAGTCAAAGTAACGTCGCCAAAAATGACTGAGGTCCTGTCATCCCTCCTTCCGGGGTTCGAGAGTGACTGAACCGTTGTCCACAATTTACTTATACCGTCTCCAATGTTGCAACTCTTCAGATGATTTAACCACTTGCTCCGCTTATGTTCGCCGACCAGCCTGTTAGCTTCCAGTGTCAGCTGCCTGACTCTGGGGTCGTCGGGGTTGGTTCGACGAAGCTCATCACGCTCATTTGCTTATCCCTTCGCATCTACTGGGAAATTCTGTCTTAGTTCGAGTATTCGACCAGCAGGTATATGGCGAGCGGCTGCATCATTGATGTCTCGGAACGTCCTTTCCGCTACCCGAACATCAGAAGGATTGGGCAATTCTCTGAAGCGGTGAACTCTCTGAAACTCGGCCAATCAGCTTTCCCATTGACGAATGTGTGGCGTTCAGAGGTGATGAAATCGGGTGGTCTGCTGATGGAGACAATTATGGGGAGATAGTCTGATCCAAGGGAAATGACGTGACGTCATTTGTCAGACCAGGTGACACGATGGTTATAACTGGCGAACTGTTGCATCTCACCGAAGATTGGATATGGGTGAAGATGCGGATGTGACAAACCGAGCACAAATATATTGGTCCTGAGTTTTCCTCCGTCCCGGCATGGACCAAAATAATCCGGAGCAGACATTCCGGGATATGCCGCTCCCAGCACAGAAAAACGAAACGAATACAAACACATGCACACTGAGGTGGCAGCCGCTGGCCGGAACGCCGATGTTGTGTGGTCCCGGGTCAATCCGGTACAGAGAACCCGCTGCCGTGGGATTGATTGCATGTAATATTGGTAATTGATAATGGTACCTCTTTCCTACATTACATACACCCATTTTCCACTGATGATTTTCAATTTGGCATAAGAATGTGTTTTATTTCACAACTAACGAGAAGAGTTGAACGATGTTCCCTATATTTTATATTTTAACACAGGTGAGCTACCCGCGAGTGTTAGTATTTTTCGTTTTTCGGTTACAAATTTGAGTATTAAAACAAAAAATCATTGGTCGAATTTCAATTACCCTTCGCGAGTAAATAAAATTCGTTGCTCAATTTCCTATCATACAGTCCATAGAAAACTTACTGAAATTGTTGTTGTACTGATCATCCAATGTCGCGGTGATCATACAAACAGGGTTTAAAATGCTAACGCCATATTAGCAAAAGCACCGAATATTTGCAGCTTTGCCAGCTAAAATTTCTTCGAAATATGTTTAGCAACAATGAACAACAGCAAGATGTAGCAACAAATTTCACAAAAATATTGCTAGCGATGCTGATGCTAATAGATATTGTTGCTGTAATAAATCAGCATCGGATACGCATACTCATATTTTGCAGCACACATGATCAACACATATCAGAAAAGGGAATAAGCAACAAAGTTTCAACGGCTTAGCCATGTTTTCAGCAAACAATTGTTTTTGAGATCAGGGTTACCAGTGTAATGCATTAAAAATCACGATATAATTAATTCCACTTTTTCGTTCAAAGGACATGTGAATTTTTGGTGAAGCCGTTCAAAATATATTTTTTTAATTTTAAACAATAATAATTAGAATTCTTTAGGTTCTACCATATGATGGGAGCATTTTGACATTAAATTACATCTTTTTTATTACTGCGTTGGCAACTCTAATGACAAAAAACACCCTCTCTGGCTAATTCGCTGCGACCAATGGTCAGCCGACTGCTAAATATGTAGCGTGGTTGTCGATTATGCCCAACGAAAAAAAGATTAGGCGTAAAAAACGAAATATGCAAAATTGTACAAACATAAATATGCGTTCGGTTGCTTATTAAGCCGTGGGTGTGAATATTGTGTAGCAGTTGAAGTGTACAGCTAATGATAATGTTTTTAGATGCTGGCTTTTAAACCCTGCATACAAATCATAATACGTGTTGTTATTTTTGTTTGATTTGCCCCAAGTCATTCGTCTCATCATAACAACGAACACTCATAACTTCCAATCGTCGTTTCTAGCCTTGCAATTCCTGATTGTAGCTAAACGTCACTTTGGTCGACTATTGTCATCACTACTTGTGTTAACTATCTCATTCCTCCACATAAAACCCCTTAGTTGTTGCTAAACTTCCAAATACTTTTTCGCTGTGCTGATCACCCTGCGTCGAGTTGATTCTACAAAGCATTCGGTGTTGTTACTTCGTAAAATTCGAATTGTGGTTCTTCTCATTCTGAGAACTTTGCGAATATATTTTGTAATATTTGCAATAACAACATTGGTAGCTTCCAATCGCTCTTGCTCTCGTGTTGTTAAGTTATTACACGCACTGACCTACCTTAATTACATCGATCTCCTTATTTGTTGATCATTTGAAAATTTGTTATTGTTGTTTTTATTCCCCAAGGCCTTTTCTAACGAAGCCCGTTTGTTGAGAAATTGCATTGGCAAATTTACAATAACAACACACATTGCCTTCAGTCACATATTGTCGTTTGGTTTACTTTGTTATTACGATCATCTCCAACCAAAAAATATTTGGCGTTGTTATTCCTCCTCGTTTTTTTTAAACCCTTTGAAAATTTGCATTGCCAAATTTGCAATAACAACACTCCATCCAAATTCTCATTCCTTTGGTTTATGTGTTGTACATATCGTCCATCGCCAACCAAACACATTCGTTTTTTCTATTCTCCTACCTTTGTCTAATACAGGGGTGAGCACTCCTGTGTGCTAACACACAGGCAAACTGTGAAAACGTACTCTTAGCTTTTTGTGAACCATAAACAATTAAAAGTTTATGCAATGTTTTATTTATATTTTTTAGTGATTTGCATTGTGGACGATTTTAGGCAACATTAATGTTTAAAAAATTTTGAAATAAGTAATGAAACATGATGAAAAATTAAATATTAATTCTCCCTTAAATTTGCCTCTCTCTTAAATGAGAATTTATTAAACCGTGGGCAGAGACGCAGAACATGACTCTGATCATGACTCTGTAATTTGGCACAGTGACATAGACTAATAAAAAGATAGACGAAGGAATACTCAATTTTGCGCCGTAAACCTACTCAATCACGAAAACTCAAAAAAGTTCGAAGACGATTTTTGCGGAAAATGGCAATATTTTCATGGATATTTTTTTGCCCCATGTAGCCTTTTGCCAAAACAAAATATTTATTAACTTGTATTTTTTGGCATTTTATTTTGAGTACCTCTGTAAGCATACTCAATTCGAACATACTCGGTGAGAGCATTACTTCGTCTATCTTTTTATTAGTCTATGACAGTGAGACCTCAATGAGTATAACATATCTTTGTAAAATTTTGTCAACGCAGGTCCACGTTTTCTTATAGCCGCCATATAAGGGTACCCCGATTTCGAGTATTTACCCAAATATTGGGTAAAAACTCATTATCTGCCGAACCACTTGACGTAGGCTGAGAAAATTTGGCTCAAAACTTTCTTATATCAATATTATTAAATGTATTGAAAATGGAGTCCCTGGATCCATGTTTTGGTATAGCCCCCATATAGCCGTACCTCTATTTTTCATCTATTAGCCACATTCTACAACCAAATTGGCTGTAGTTTGGCACAGTGAGTCCTCAAGAACTATAATATATCCTTGCACAAATTTGTCAACGTAGGTCCCAAGAATTGGGTGTAAGATGTTGTATTGGCAATTCAATATGGTAAATACTCAAATAAATACCCACAAATGGGTATTTACCCACCGTGTGGGTATTTACCGGGTAAATGCCCGGTAAATACCATCTCTTCATTTGGTGTTGTTACTTCGTAAAATTAGAATTGTGGCTCTTCTCATTCTGAGAACTTTACGAATATATTTTGTAATATTTGCAATAACAACATTGGTAACTTCCAATTGTTAAATTGTTACACGAACTGACCTACCTCCATTACATCGATCTCCTTATTTGTTGATCATTACAAAATTTGTTATTGTTGTTTTTATTTCCCAAGGCCTTTTCTAAAGCGGGGTACACACGATCAGTTTTGACTGTCGATTTTTCAGAATTATCGATAACTTTCCAACCGTCCAGCAACCACAAAATATTTTGTGGTTGCCTGATGACTGACAAAAGTGAACGACCACACTGGCAAGCAACCGATTATTTGAGCAAAACTGACAGTCAAAACTGATCGTGTGTACCCCACATAACGAAGCCTTTTTGTTGAGAATTCGCATTGGCAAATTTGCAATAACAACACTCCATCCATATTCTCATTCCTTTGGTTTATTTGTTGTACAGATTGTCTATCGCCAACCAAACACATTCGTTTTTTCTATTCTCCTACCTTTGCCTAATAGGTAATTATACTAATTTGAGAAATTACATGGCAATTCTACCAACAACTTTCCCGTCTTTTTAAGCGTCCTTTACAAAGTTCTGTTGATCTGCAGCACTCACTTGTTTGATCATTTGTAGCGTCGGTCTTTGAGTGGGAGCTTCGCTGCTTACACATAGTAATTTCTCTGCTAGCGTCGCTTGTGTGGTTAGCACGGTGGGGTAAAATAGCACAAATTGTTTTCTAATAATTAATTTTGTAAAATTACTATTCGATAATTTTTTGAAATCTAATTAATTGGCAGTAGGGCTTTTGGAATTTTTGGACAAATTCACCCTACACTCGGCATTTATTGCACATATTTCTAGCAGAGAACATACGTGAAAAATAATTGTTTTTCGACATTTTTATATTGTTTTTGGCAATATTTGTTAAACATTTTGGAAAATTATTTGAGTCTCCGTAGGGGTTTCGGTATTTTTGAACAAATACACCCTACTTTTGGCATACTTTGCACCAACTTGTTAACCGAACAATATATATTTCAGACAAATTAGTTGATTTGCGTTGATTTTCTGGTGCAAACATTAGTGTTTTCATATTAATAGGTTATTTGTCTCTGAATTTTGAACAACTACACCCTACCATTGGCTAATCTCACTTTATCATACACCGTACACTTGGTAGCACCATATACATTTTTTGTATATTTAAGACGTTTTTGCATTTTGACCAAATTAAAGTAGTTTTTGTTCGCCCTGAGTTTCTTTAAAATCTCTCCTATTTCGCCCTATTTTAATTTCAAATATCATTACACCTTGCTATTTTTCTGTGGTATTCGTAGAAATTTGAAGGTTTTTGTGGAAATACCATATTTACTTTGAGCAATTGGTGCTTCATCTGAATTTCCATTTTTCAACATTCGTTGCAAATTCAATTGTAGTTTTTCGGAGATTTTTGCGCATTTAAACTTCAAAATGTCAGTCACCCCACTCACTCGTTTTATTAGAGCTTCAGACATATTTTTGAAATGTGTAGCATCCTTTGAACGGATTAATGAGTCCACATATAATATCTATAAACTCGAAATTCGCAGTTCAGAATTTCAGAAATTGTGGCACAAAGTCAAATGCGCTTATGACGAGAGCAAAAACTATCTCACGACATCCGATTCACAGGATGATGTTATTGATGTTGTTGAGGAAAAAATATGGTACATCCTACATAGCCTAAATACGGTGTATGTCCACAATTAACCACCATCTTGAAAGACTTAAATCTTCAGGCACTGTCCCTAAAACATCTGCTATAGTTCCTCCAATCTCACCATCTCCCACAAATTTGTTGAATCTTCCTGAAGTAGCAACTCCATCCAATTTGTCATTAGACGAACCTGTCTCGTCGGTTCCTGTGCAGTCTACTTCTCCCTCCGTACCCGCTCCACCTGAAACTTTTTGCAATCCTTGCAATTGCTCTAGTGACCCTGTTTCTAACTCCACATCACCTGTCGATACCCACAGCTTACCATTGCCACCAATCGACATTGATGTTTTTGCTGGCAATTTTGTGTCTTGGCCATCTTTTCGTGATCTATTCACCACTCTGTACATCAAAAATGTGCGCCTTTCTGACATTGAACGTCTGTGTTTCTTAGTACAGAAAACCTCCGGTGAGGCTCGGGAAATCGTTTCGAGATTTCCACTTACCAATTGTAGTTTCCCCTTAGCGTGGAAAGCCTTGTCGAATACGTACGACAATAAGCGCATTCTGGTGAATAGCCACTTAAATCAATTTTTCAATCTCCCCTCTTTGGATAAAGAAACAAGTTCCGGTTTGAAAACTATCCAGCGTGGGATTAGTAGTTGTCTTGCTGCAATGGCCGTCTATGACGTCATCACGGATCATTGGGCTCAAATAGTTGTTTATATTTGTTTGCAGCGTTTGCCAAAATTGACTTTGACTCTGTGGGAGCAAAGCATCAAAAGCAAGTCTTCTTTTCTTCATGGAAGGACTTAGATGCTTTCCTCACAGAGAGAATACAAACATTAATGTGTATTCAAAATATTTGCGGCAATCAAGCGCCTAAACCCCCTAAAAATCTGATCCCATCCAACCCTCCCAATAATTTGTTGTCGGTACCAGGGTTTCGGAGTCGGAGTCTACGAGTCGGAGTCGAGCAATTTTGCTGGAGTCGGAGTCGGAGTCTGAGTCGAAAAAAATAACTCGACTCCGACTCCGGGCAAAATTTTTTCCACGTTATAGAAGTATAACATAAAATTTGGAACAAGAACATTTTCTTAAAAATCATTTTTTATTTTCAAAGAAATGTATAAGAAAACATATATGCAAACGGTATATTATACTAAGTTAAGGGACGATTCACAGGACATTTACTATCCTCTGAAGTGTAATCTATTCATCCCTATTTTGCTGATCCAATTGATTCTTTACATTTTGCAAACAAAAGTAATGCTCTATGACAATCGAAATATGATTGAACCTGTAACCTCTTTCGTCAAAAGTCTTACAGCTCTTCTCACAAAGGTCTATTGGTATTCTCATCCAGTTTTTTATGAGAATTCATCCTTGTCTTCTATTAAATACAGTGTGGTATCTATGGGAAATCTTACTGAATACCCTGCGGCACAAAATGGAATTCGTGATCTAGGGGTGGAAAAATTCCTTTTCGGAATGAAAGCCCCAATTGAGAACCCCAAAGGATCCCATAGCTGAAATTTCTGACTTATGACATAATGAATTTTTTCATTGACCCCCATCCATCATTGTGAAAATAGCTTTATATCTCAGTTTGGAGACATTGTTTCATCATTTTTAGATATCATGTTTACAGTGAGGAACCTTTCTTTCTATATACTCGATGAGGGCTTTAGATGTAGACCTTCAAATAACCGGATCTGTCCGCCAGGAACAGATATATGTAGTTCATGTGTATCCGAGTTTTCTACACAATCACATACGAAATTCAATGAAATATATAATCATAGTTTTCATGAGTAAAAGTGATAAAGAAGTGAAAACATGGCAATATCGATTTCTTGTCCTAGCAACATTTTTGTAGAATATTTTCATGCACGAAATCCCATCGTGTGCTAATTTTTCAGCTCCCGAAAACTTCCATCTGCCTACGTGCTGGGTAGAATACACACTATATCTCAAATATTTCCACACTAATGTTCAAAATGTGTATAAATTTCAGAAAAAAGTAGAATGTATAAATATCGTAGAATAGGTAGTCACATTTTTAAGTCGATCGGAACAATATTGCCTTAGTGTGAGCGTTGGATTGGAACAATTTATTTTATTTTGTTTGCAGCATAAACTATGTTTTTCTCGAAATCGGCCACAAAAATATATGCCAATTGGTTTATTAGTTTTCGAGCTAAAGTTGGCACCCCACAATCCTTTAATAAAAACAGGATTTCGTAGACGGCCTCAAAACTTCGTTATATTTTTCTCTTTCAGATGAAGAAAACAAAACTGCCAAAAAGTTACGTAGTTTTCTAGGAAAAAATCAAGAAAAATAGCTGTTGTTGAGCTTTACAACTGGGGGTCTCCTTTTGAGGCTAAGCACACTAAAATGTTGGCTTGCATCCAGTTTGAAACTTGGTCATGAATTGCCTATAAGTGTTTTGCATGTAGTCCTTATGATTTGTATTGCTCCTTCATTTTCATTTATTTTGAAAGCTTGTCGATTTTCTCACGCGGAAGAATTCCGTCCAGAATATACTCGTGCAAAAAAGGAAAACCGACAAAAACGTTCTAACTTTGCTATTTTTCAATGTAAGTTTCGGCAGAAACAATATTGATATGTTTGAATGTATTCGAACGAATGTCCTTTCTAAGGGATATGTAAGGAAAAACTAACACATTAGCCTATATAGGCCAAAATATAGGAAAAAGTTAAAAATTTGTGCAAATTTTATTAATTGTTAGTGGTATAAGATTTTACTCTCGGAGTCGGAGCCGGAGTCGTGAAAAAAACTCGTCTGGAGTCGGAGTCGGAGTCGAGCCAAAAATACCTCGACTCCGAAACCCTGGTCGGTACAAATATCTAAAAATGTATCAACTCTTCGGTCTACAAATTCATTGTACAACACTTTATGTGCAATTTTTCCTGATCAGAGTCATGTTCTGCGTCTCTGCCCACGGTTTAATAAATTCTCATTTGAGGAAAAATTCTTTATTGTTAAAAAGTATAAGTGCATAGCCTTCTCCACCGGCCACATATTAGAAAAGTTGTTGCTTACCCATCTTCGAAGACCTCTCCGGCTTTTACTGCTGTCAAAAGTCGAGAATTAAATTCCACTTTGTCGCAACCAAGCTCCGCTCCGGCTTTTAAACATGTCAAAAGTCGAGCCTTTGATTGTAAGTTGTTGCACCCACACTCATCTCCGGCTTTTACAAAGGTCAAAAGTCGAGTATTTACCTCTTCTTTGTCTCGCCAATGTCCCTCTCCGATTTTTACAAAGGTCAAAAATCGTGAATCTACTTGTACATCGGACAAAGCAAAATCAATCATCCGGTTCCTAACTCCCTCCAAGATAATAATGTGCCTTTCGGAACCGCGAAAGTGAATATAGTTCACAATGGCAAATCGCACACTGTTCGTGCTCTTATAGACCTATCGTCGCAAGTTTCAATTGTTTCCAAGAAACTTAAGAAAACTATTGGGGTTTCTAGTCGCCCAAGAGAAGTTTGTTCTCTGAAATTGTCGCCACTTTGTTGAAACTTCTGCAGTAATTTTGCTTTTTGTCAAAAAGAAATTGTTTTTGCCTCCACCTATTTCGAAATTGAAAGCGCAGATCCCTAATTTAGAAATAGCGGATTCCTTTGATGACAGCCCAATAGACTTGCTGCTTGGTGCTGATCTCTACCCCCAAATACTTGAAGCTGAACCGCCTAAAGTCATTTTAAATTCGTTGCTTGCCCAAAAATCTATTTTCGGGTACCTTCTTACGGGTTCAGTTCCTCCTGCTGGAACTTAACTCCGCAATCGAGATTGTAACTTGAAATCGACTACTAACCAATTTATAACACATATTGCTCGTACTACTTCTTTAATATTGAATAGGTACATAACTCACTTACATAGTACTTTTGAATCGGTCACTTATTAAAGTCAATAATTTGAACTATAGCTCACTTAGGAATCTGAATTTGCGTTCTTTCTTAACAATTAAGTCAATTATATTCCAAATTTTGGTATAAATTGATAGACACTTGGTCTATCAACGGAGGCGGAATGTATAAGTTTGATACGTTGCAACTCAACTTCCCGAACTCAGTCGATCACGGATGCTGATTGATATCATCGTGCATCTCCTCTGCACGTTCCCCCTGCGGACACCGTAGAGCGCAGATGCCAACGAGCTGTGGTTGTTGAGCTTTCTCATTGGAATATGTAAATGTAGTTGTATAAATCGACTCAGATCCTCTGCGAACGCTGCAATCCTCTGCAATTGCAAGAACATCAAATAAACCAACATATCTTTAATATTAAAAACTGATACTGCTTGTGTTTTATTTTCTTGTTCTTTTCTCCCTCTACTGCTCATCAAACGGTATTCTAATTGTAAATACCTATGGATTTCCCCTCCCTCACCTAAATAGAAGTTACCAAACTCTGCTTTTGTCTTTTATTAAAATCCGTTATGCCTGATGAGCTGAATTAAAAACCACCAGCGAAACGATCGTAGAATATTGGTTTGGTGTGTCGGACTTCGCTATAAATCACTTTTTCAAAACAAGTTACTTAGTTTCTTAATTCAATTAATGAAAATGTGGAATATTTTGTTAAAAATGTTAGTCAGTTTGTCAAAAAAAAAAAAAAAAAAATAAATATTTAGCACCTACAATTCTTTTAGTAATATGTCAAATATTTTATCAGATCAAAATAATTCGATAAATATTTTAGTCAATTTAACAACTTTTTATTAATTATCATTTTACTGTGTGATCAAATAATTTTATCGAATTTTATCAATATTAAAATTTTTTATCGCCGGAAAATTGATACATTTTTTTTGAATCTTTGCATTCTTTATCGCATGGCTACATTTTTTCAGTACTTTTTAGACCTGTATGGTTTCTTATAACGAAACTCTCTTTAATGTCGAGTATATTTTCTTTGCATCTTTCAGGGGTTCATGTTCCTTGTGTTCCATCTTGGTCTAATGGCGTTTTATATATACATATATACTCAACGAGTACTTTCCACTGGCGTGCTTGGATTGCAGTCGATTGTGTTTGCTCTATTAAGAACAATTAGCCCAAGAGATGCTATGATTTCGCTGACTACTAATCATCATCTGTCCGTTGTTCTAGCGAACTATTCTGGTGATGTCATGGTTTTTAATGTTGAATATGAGTTTATCTATGCCAACGGTGATCATTTATTTCCGAAAAAATAGAGGACATTTTATTTTTAATTCAGAGTTTTTTTTTTTTTTTTGAAAAACGTACATAAAACCATAAATCAACTTAACCCACTTAGCGCCGAGAATTTTTTGCGAGAAAACTTAAAATTTTATATGAATATGATATTATGATACATTCTAAGCATTTTTTAAGAAATAACTGTTTGCTCTGAAACGTATAGATATCCTACAAACGGGCCTTCTTTTAAAAGTGCCGAAAACTTTGAAGGGTAATATAGGTGTATTCTTACATACCAATCCCTTGGTTTTAGATTGAGAAAATACTCTTACTAACAAATCGCTGACTTTAGATGAATGTAGCATTTACGATTAAATTTGTATCGCATATTTCAATTTTGCTCAAAATTCGAAAATTACAAAAAAGTCGATTTTTTTTGAATTGCTTGCGTTTTAAGCCAATTGCGTGGAAATGCATAGGCCAAATGAAGCTTTATAAGCATGGAATGATAGATAACAGACAATACTGTAACAAAATGCAAAAAAGCCCACAAAAATTTGTAAAAATGTACGAGTTTTACGTCAAATTTTCCAACCATTTTTGGTGGCGTTTAAACGGCCAGTGACTTTATGTGGGTTAAACACTACTTCAATGCATTTGTACATACATATATGTTTATACATTTGAACAAATTCTTTAATAAATTACTAGTTATATTTGTACTTTAAATAAATATACATACATACATTTTTATTAATATTTCTCGAATTTTGTAAACTGACTAAGTTATTTTCTAAATAGGTTTTGAATTCCATACAATCCATATCAAAGTTACATTTTATTCATAGAAGTGATACTAATGTTTCCAATTTAAATTGAGATTTTTCAGCAGTCCATATATTATTGCTAATAGAAAAAAAACTCTTTCAGTTGGGGCATTCGATGCAGGCAAAGCAAATGAAAAGTCTAATAGTTGTAACATATATTCAAATGGAATATTTTAATTTTGAAAGAAATTAAAAATTTCAACCCATTTGTTATTAGCACTATTGTCGGATTTCTTCCATTCTTTTAAATTGTCTTCATTAACGAAATTTTTCATAGACGAAAATTCATCAACAAGTCGCTATTATTTATATTTAAGTCACTTCTAAATTTAATTATTTTACGAAAAGAGAGTTCCACCGGTTTTCAGGTTTATATTATTTATACAATCAATGCTGGTATTATAAAACTTCACCATTTCTTTTTCCAATGTTCTGATATTGTTTCATGCTTCCTTTAACTCCAAAATTACATACTGAGCCGTTAATGGCAAAATTAATTATTTTTTTCGTTGTATAAGCTTTAATTTTAAATCACTTAAAATTATAGCTGCTCTGGCATTGAAATGTGTTGTGACCAGCGTTGCCGAATTTGACGATTTATCGTCATTTTGACGATTTTATGGCCCAAAATTTAAAAATGACGATTTTATGGTCCAAAATGACGATTTTTCACGTAAGCCAGAAATGCATGAAATAAAAGACCACAACTACATTTTGACCAAAATTTCATGAAAGATTTTAAGGAAAACAATGTTCCAAACTCGATTTTTGAGCTATTTTAATGTTTTATAGCAATTTCTAGACGGATTGGCTATATTTAGGCACATATCTGGAATGCAGGTATTTTCATAGTTTTTGTTGCCCCATATTCAAATTACATCAGCTGAAAAGTTTCGTTTAGTTTTGTTAATGGAAGAAAATCTTCCTTAAAAAGTTTTCTAGATAAAATATTAATTAATTATTTATTTAATTATTTATTCCAAATTTTGTTGACGATTTGACGATTTCCGATCAAAAACTGTCGGCAACGCTGGTTGTGATTCTAAACGCAATAATTATTTCTGAAATAGGGATACTTGACTTTGAATAAAATGTAACCAAAATGTAGCACAAGGATCATTAAAGAACGTTGATAACACTGCTGGGCATTTACTTTGGTCGAGAAAAGAATCTTTTAAAGGCTGCAATAGTTCTATGACTCTGAAGTTGGTCTTAAAGTTAACCATCGTGTTTTACTGTAACCTAGAAGTTTATTGTATTCAACATCAATGCTATCACAAATTTTTCTAAAAGTCTCAACTCTCACAGTGTAAATATAAAAATATGTGTATATTTTTACAAGAATTAGTTCAATATCGATAGGTAAAATGTCTACACTTGTTTGAATACAATTATTTAAAAATGTGCCAAACATTCAACACCAATTATTTCTTTACCCAGAAACTCTTTTAGTTTGTAGAAAACATTCTTCTTGTCTTGTTTTCCAGCACCACCAAAATCACAATTTGTATTATCGCCGCAAAATGCAATAATTTTATTTGAAACAGAAAATGTATCTATTGTTTGTTTCACACTTTCTATAAGAATTAATATCAAAAGTATCACCAACACGTTCATTGATTTTGAGAATTTTAACCGAAAATCCCTTTTCTGGCAAAAAATAAATTGGACAAAGCTCCATAGGTCCATGGTTTGAGCAATCTAAATATATGGTAATATTATTCGCACGGTTAAGGTCCTCCCTCAACGTTTCTATTGAGAGAGGGCATATACATTATTAACAATTGCTCGGCATTCTGTTCTTGTACAGGAATATTTACCTTCAAAACAAGATTTGATTAAGTTGGAAGTGCAATCAATGGAGCGAAATGAAAAGTTATGAACAACTGAATGATACGTAAATAGTCCTTCCACAAGAGACATTTGCTGTTCTTTGAGCCAAAGCTAGACAATCTGGAAAATGTAGTAATTTTCTTATTGGAAATCTTATCTGTTACAGCGTATTTGTGTTTTTTAGTTTGAAGATGCTGTTGTATATGATTGCGTCCGCTGTTACATATCACCATTTTTATACCCTACACCACTATGTGGTAAGGGGTATTATGTGTTAGTGCATTTGTATGTAACATACAAAAGGAAGCGAGATAGACCCATAGTTCCTTCTAGGGATATACATAGAATCACTTTCTGAGTCGATTTATGCATGTCCGTCCGTTCGTCCGTTCGCAACATACAGGTCGCATTTGTTGACCGATTTCGTTGAAAATTGGGGAATACCATTTTTTTAGCCGTCGGAAGATCAAGTTCGAAGATGGGCTATATCGGTCCAAGTTTTGGTATAGCCCCCATATAACGGTACCTCCCGATTTAAGGTATTTTAAGGATCTTAGGCGCATTTTTTGCCCAAACCAGCTGAAATTTTACATTTGAGGTTCCCAATGGCCGCAAAATTGCTCCACTAAAAATTGTCAAGATAGGTCCACGGTTCAGTATAGTCCCCATATAACGACACCTCCAGATTTAAGGTATTTTATGGATCTTAGCCACATTTTTTGCCCAAACTAGCTGAAATTTTACATTTGAGGTTCCCAATGGCCGCGAAATTGCTCCACTAAAAATTGTCAAGATAGGTCCACGGTTCGGTATAGTCCCCATATAACGATACCTCCCGATTTAAGGTATTTTATGGATCTTAGCCACATTTTTTGCCCAAACTAGCTGAAATTTTACATTTGAGGTTCTCAATGGCCGCGAAATTGCTCCACTAAAAATTGTCAAGATAGGTCCACGGTTCGGTATAGTCCCCATATAACGATACCTCCCGATTTAAGGTATTTTAGGGATCTTAGCCACATTTTTTGCTTGAACTAGATGAAATTTTACATATGTGGTTCCCAGTTGTCAAGATAGGTCCACGAAATTTCGCCACTTAAATTGAGCCAAATTATATCGAAATCGGTTCAGATTTGGATATAGCTCCCATATATATGTTCGCCCGATTTCACGTATTTGCTGCACCAAACACGCTATATACGTCCGATTTTGATGAAATTTGGAATGTTTGACTGAATTCGGTCTAGAAATAAGTGTGCCAAATTATATCGAAATCGGTTCCGATTTGGATATAGCTCCCATATATATTTTCGGCCGATTTCACGTATTTTCTGTACCAAACACGCTATATATTTCCGATTTCGATGAAATTTGGAATGTGTGACCGAATTCAGTCTAGAAATAAATGTGCTAAATTATATCGAAATCGGTTCAGATTTGGATATAGCACCCATATATATTTTCGGCCGATTTCGTGTATTTTCAGCTCCAAACACGATATATAAGTCCGATTTCAATGATATTTGGAATGTGTGACTGAATTCGGTCTGGAAATAAATGTGCCAAATTATATCAAAATCGGTTAAGATCTGGATATAGCTCCGATTTATATTTTACATATTCACAGTGGTGTAGGGTATTATATAGTCGGCCCCGCCCGACTTTGTTCCTTTCCTTACTGGTTAAATATACATTTTCGTCTAAATGGCATTTCTGAAAATTCAGAAGGAACCTATCAGAAATTGCTGTCTTTAAGTAATAAGTAACACTTTACTCACCAAATTATAGGACTTGTTCTTGATCTTTATTTTTTCTGTTTTAAAACAGGCTAAATTTAATATTTTAATGCTGTGAAAGCAACACTAGTTTTGATTTCAACAAAATTTTTACGCACATAGACAAAACGGTCAAATCGCGAATACATTAATGAAAACAAAGAACAAGGAGACCTTATCAAATATTCTCTCCAAGATCTATTTTCATCAAGGTTCTCTCTTTCTCATGTGAAATGCGTAATTTAAGTTAAAAACTATTATGACCAGTGTAAATAAAATGCAAAGCCTGTTTAAAAATGAAATATGGAATATAGTGAAAAATAGAGTACATAGAGAACGTACGAAAAAATAGAGTACAGAGGATGAATATAGAGTACTGTACTCTAAAACAGAGCACGGTTGATCACCGTATATATGCCTGATAAGAAATGGGACATATCAATGTTAGGAGAAAAATAGGAACTATAAATTCTTATGACGTTTGTGTGCACTACAGCGAAATTTTCATGGTTTTCCTCTACTTTGCGTATATTCAGACGAGGGTTCCTTGTATACACAGCAGCATTTCTCTTCGTATCTTGATACACCCAGCAAAATTAATTAGAAGTAGTGCAATGTAGACTAGTACTTTCACGACATGTTTTAATGCAATTCTAACGGAGCAGTCCAAATGAAGTCTTGAAAAAGGCACTTCGTTCGTAACATTTTATTAGCAGTTGTTAGAGGTCCCTACAAGT
Organism: Musca autumnalis; assembly: GCF_047663935.1. Taxonomy (NCBI): domain Eukaryota; kingdom Metazoa; phylum Arthropoda; class Insecta; order Diptera; family Muscidae; genus Musca; species Musca autumnalis. Next base: position 97,111,569 of record NW_027411755.1, on the reverse strand, counting down.
ACATAAGTCAGTTTGTATATCCACATACATTTCCAAAAAATTTTTTAAAAAGCTCCGTTCTTTTACGTGCAAGAATCTTCAAGTTTTACCACTTTTTACCCGAAAAGTGTTCCATTACTTGATGTAAGCATACAATTGTTATGAGAGCAGTTCAGAACTTTTCCTAATTTTGCCACTTTTACCATCTTTAAAAGTAACCAAAATTAAAATAATTTGTGAACTCTTGTGCTAATGAGAAAAAAATTTCCTAATGGAGTGTGGAGTGCTGCTGGAGTACATATCGAAATCTTATATGGTGATGGAAAGACTATATAAAACCCCATTTAGCAGATGAAGCAAGAGCAGTTTAGCTTGGATCAAATGGAGATCGGAGGAAACAAACTCAGTTGCGATTCAATTTATTGAAGCAATTTCATAATTTGCGTTAATGTAATATAATTCTTATTATTCTTGTTTTACACAAACAATAAATTATTTTTATTTATTCTGGAATATTTTGCAATGGTTTGCATTTTTGTTGCATCTTTGAAATTAATAAAAAAAAACATTCGGAAGGGTGCCTTTAAATTCACATCAAAACACGTGTTTTGGATGCAAATTGGTCTGCATCCTATTCTACTCTAAAGGATTAGTTAAAATTCGATTCCAAAGGGTCAGTTAAAATGCAATGCTAAATGATTAGTTAAAATGCATTGCTAATGGAGTGCATCTTTCAGTAGTCACGCTCTTGTAAAAATCATGAGTGAAAATGCATAATTTGATGCACTTCCAAATCATTTGTACATATGACTTAACAGCATCTTTGGAGGCAAACTTTTTGTGGTGCAGTTTATTTGATTCACTAGCTCTGTATTGCTCGCTTGTTAGCACTATTTCCACATTGTTTTCTTCGGCTTGCTGTATAAAACAAGTCGTGAGCTTGACGATCCATGCCAAGATTTATTTGGTAACTTCAAACCCCATTACATGCAGTGCGAAAGTTACGGAAGTAATACAATTTACAAAATTTGGCATTGATCTTTGTAATTCTGAAAATTTTTATAGAGTAACAATTAATGTGTAGGCTTGAGATAAGAAGGTTGCTGTGGAAATGAGTACTTATTTCATGAAGTAAATTTTGATAAAAAATGAGTAGGGCTTTTTCACAATTTTTTTTCTTCTAATTATAATTAAAAACGCCATAAATTTTACGCGCATTAATTTAAATTAGTATTCCGAACGGATTTGAGAGTGGATTTCCTAATCCATGCTCCAAAAATCTTATAATAAATTTTTCGATCTTTTTAATTTAGAACTATACAATTCTTGCTTTTAGCCATGCTAACGCCTTAGTTTAAAAGTTTAAATGCCATTATTATGGAACTAAACTACTAAATGTTAGCTATTTCGATTAGATAATGCGGTTAAACCCATGAAAATGCCAAAAAATCGGGCGGTACCGTTCTATGGGGCCTATATCAAAACGTGGACATATACAGACAAATTTACGGGGAAAGGCTTTTTTTAATGTGGCTAAAACCTTCAATATACCGAAAATCGGGAGGTACTGTTCTACGGGGGCTATGTCAAGACGTGGACCGATATAGCCCATTTTCAATACTTACTTATTTGGCACTCTGCAGAACATTTGTCCTATAAGCCGAACTAAGAAAAAAATTCCATTCATCTCTATTTGTTGCTTTATTTCTCTAATTTGTAATACCGATTTTTCCATCTCGTCTTCCACTTGGTTATTCCATCAGAGCCTTGGCATTCCAGTCTATGTGTACCGTCATGCGGCCCAATATTATACGCCTTTTTGTGGGTCTGGCATTGCTTATTCTTCTGATATGGCCTAGCCAACGCAATCGTTGTATCTCGATACATTTAACTATACTGATATCGTTGTATAGCAGATGCATCTCGTGGTTCATACAACGTCGATATTCACCGTCGACGTATACCTTTCTAAGAATTTTTCTCGCAAACACACCAAGCACTGCCTTGACTGCTTGCACAAGTGCACAGGCTTCGGAACCATGCATTAGTACGGGTAGTATCAGTGTATTGTAAAGTTTTATTTTTGTTTGGCGAAATATGGTTTTGTTTTTCAACTGCTTACTTAGGCCAAAGTAGAATCTGTTTTACAACTGATATTCAGGGCAATCATGAATATTTCCCTCAGAATTTTCCGCACGGAAAATAATTTAAAAAAGTGAAATTCTTTCAAAATTAATGTTTTAAAACGTTGGAAACTACAAGAATCACTTAATTATGGAATATTCTCTCTGTGTTCACGTAGTAAACAGACATAGTTTATAATAACGATAGTGAATGTCTTGGTGAGGGTTACGTGTGTAGATTAAAGAGATAATGTTGTTAAATACCCTGTAGGGACTGTGGCCGATTTAAAGCTCACTTAAGGTTGGCTTTTTTTTAAACATTAGTGGCATTTTATCGATCATTTTGCCTTATGCCAACTAACTAATTTTACAAGGCGATGAGCGCCTGAGTGGTCAGTATTGTCCAACGCCAGATAACTTTTCGACTGATAATAAACAAACTTTTTTTTTGCCTATTTTTAGTCAGTTTAAAACATAATGTGAAAAAAAAACAATTTTTGTTTCTGTGTGTTTTTTATTTTTGACTTTTCATATTCTCCCTAACTCCCTCTCTTTGTCTCTCTCTCTCTTTTTGCTAGAGAGAAGAAGGGGCAAATTTGTATATTTCCTTTGTGTTCCTTTTTAATTCCAGAATAATACGAGTAATATGTACGAATATGTTCAGTCCATCAACACTGTATTCTATAACTGGATGCTGCATTTATACGAAGAATATTAAGAAAAAGCAAGTGCGAATTATTTATACATTTGTGCCTAATTTCTTCGACAAACACAAATACTTTGCAGACGGTACATGTTTCTGTTTTCAGAGTGGTTAATCTCTAGATAACTTTTCGACTAACTTTATATTGGTCGAAAAGTTATCTAGACATGGACAATTGCCGAAAATTTTTTCTGTTCAAAGTGGTTCATCTCTAGATAACTTTTCAGCCAGTTTTTAGTCAGTTTAAAAATTATCGATCTATTATCAATCATTTGATCAACTGGTTAATAAAAGTCCGACAGGGTAGGGATCTACTTTCAATACAGTCCACTTGAAAAGGGTAAACATGTGGTAAGCAGACCGCCTTATAGTAGGAGTTCGATAGAATAAAATAAAAAGTTTAAGTAGGTTAAGTAATATTTGTGTATTTAGTTATTAAGAACATTTTTAGTTTTAATAAATTAGTGCATGTATAGCATTCAAAAAGGAACGAAGTGTTTTCTTTTCCTTTTTGGACGTTAATATGGAAATAAAAAGTTGTGAAATTCGGGAAAGGGAACAAATTCCGCACGAAATTTTTATTCATGATTGCCCTTATTGTTTGTTGTGTTTATGCCGGTGCCGAGGTAAACGAAGTCTTTAACTACTTCAAAATTATATGTTCCAAGTTCTATGGGAGCATTTTACTGCCAGACCCACTTTGGCAAATTCTCCTTCAACCTTATTAATGGTATCAATTACTTCTTTTACTGATCGGCCCATGATGTCAAAATCGTCTGCATGCAATTGGTTATTGGTGTATATTGTGCCATTTCTTTTGACGTTTGCACCTCGTATAAGCTTTTCTACTAAATTGTGCTATTTTAACTGAGGACCGGGTATAAGTTAAAGTCATCTTACAAAGCGAATGACATCTTCGTCGTCTTCGCTACTATTGAATACCAACAGGTTAGAAAAAATGCTATGGATTTTGTGGGTGTTTGCATGGAGTGGCCAAACAATATACAAACGCACATTTTTTTGAATATTGATAAATATACAATTTAATAAAGAAAGTGAAAAGGTGAATATCGTCAATGTCGATTATAAAAATTGGCAAGCTAATATCGGCGACTGTTGAAGTAATTTATCTAATTGGTTTTAAAAGTCTGTTGAGAGACAGAGAAAGATTTGACACTCGAGGGTAAGGAGTTCCATAATCTTGCAACTCGCATTTTGAAAGATTTCTCAAAAGTACTGGTCAAAAAAGTCTCAATATGTATTTCAGTATTCCCTGATGTAGACTAAAACTGAAAATAAGTGAGAACATATGAGGGTTCTCCACGTTTCAGCAGACTGAAAAAAACAAAGGCACATCATTTGAAGATAATTCTTAAACGAAGTACCTAAAAATATAATAATATTTTATGAAAACAGGATGTAAGCTTCTGCATAGTATTTCCGGTAGCACGTGCAAACTCCTCTATCCCGTACAGCAAATGAGGCATTAGCAAGGACAGTGCTAACATATACTTTATTGAGTTGACAAAATTACATTGAGGCAATACAACTTTTTCAGGATCAGGTTTAGCTTGGAGCAAACATGAGCAATGTGAGAAGTGAACTGGAGACTATTGTCAATCGTGAATCCAAGGGATGTAATTTGATTACTGGAATTAATGACACTACGTTGAACAACTACGTTATGAACTACATCACGATGTGAACCATTAAAAACAACAAACTTGGTTTGAGCAATATTTTACGTTAATCTATTACACTGAGCCCATTCACTTATGCGACCAATATCATCATCTAGTTCAGAGATACAATCGTCAATATTAGTAAGGCAAGTATTAAATAGCTGCAAATTATCTGCATAAATCGCCAAGTCTGCATGCTGGACGGACAGACAAATATTATTTACATACAACATAAATAGTATTGGGCCCAAAATGGAACCCTGAGGAACACCTGCCAGAATCGAACGATTTGCAGAACAGTGGCCATTACATAGTATATATTGAGAGCGATCAGACAAAAATGATGCAATGAGTTTACAAGAAGAACTAGATATGTTAAATTGGTGATGAAGTTTAGAACGGAGAATACCATAATCAATGGAATCGAAAACTTTGCTGAGATCAAGCGAGGCGAGTATACCGGGATTCCTGCGATCAATAGCACGCCTAATATCGTCAGTTAATTTAATCATAAGAGACGTTGTGCTGTGATACCTTCTGAAGCCCGATTGACAGGCTGCAATAAGGGAATACCTATTTAAATGTTCAGTTAGCTGATCCATGACTAATATTTCGAAGGATTTCGATAGAGCCTAACAATAAGCTCGGATATATCATTCTCTAAAGCTTCTAAATTTCCTCTAGGCAGATAACCTACGCCAAATAAAAAGCAATAGTTTCCCGAACTGACTTTAAGAAATAAAGACTCACAAAGAGGAGGGTCAGATAGAGATGTTAGAATTTTAGCTTTCAGAGTAACAGAAACATAGACACCGACATCCCCACCGCGAGCACCAGATCGATCATTTCTAAAAAGCTTATAGCCTGGAACGTTTGCGGCTGTAGTCCCCATATAATGGTAAGGTTACACTATGCAACACTGAAAATGCAAACAACTTCTAGCATGCATTTTTTGAAAGTACATATTTAGACTACAAAAACCCTAGTAGGGTTTTGTCCTGTCAGATCCAGTTCGGATTTTATGGCCTCATCTAAACCGGGCTAAATCTACACTTTTTTGCATTTATCAGGCCTTTATCTCAGAAACGAATAGGAATTTGGCCTTCCTGTCTTTAGCAATAATGTAGCCCTAAACTAGTAGAACTTATATTTTGAAAAAACCACATAAGAAAAACTCCATCTAGGGCATCAAAATCTATAAAATATAGAAAATTTTATATAATTGCTGAAATTCTGGTCAGTATCGGCTAAACTATTGGGAGTTGAACCAAGTAACCTTTTGCAAAAATCTTCCAAATAAAGTTCTCAACACTTCTTTAGAACATTCTGCATCATATCTTTTACAACAAGTATTTCAAACACAGTTCACACCAACAGTTTATTCTCGCATTTCGGATTTCACTACATTATTGACATTTTTATTAAATCGTCGCTGAAAAATGTACTGAAAACAACGGCATAAGGGCATTTTACAACAATGACATGTTCTGAAGAGTTGTGTATTACATTCCAGGGAATATTTTTCCAAAAGAAAAAATTTAGATAAAATTAACGGTTTTAGAGATAGGGTGCGAAATGTATAAAAATTGTGGAATTTTTGCATATATTTAGACATTTTAGGCAATAAATGTGGTTTTTCGAGTTCATTATTTCTCCAAATATTTTATTCTTGTCCTTATCTACAAATTTGCTTCAGAGGTCAGAAGAAGATTCGCATTGGTTTCAGAGATATAGCCCCGAATTTCTTTAAAAACTCAATATTTCACCATGTTTAGATGGGGCCATAAAAATCGAACTGGATCTGACACAACAAAACCCAACTAGGGTTTCTTGTCGTTTGGGTCTGTACTTTCAAAAAATCCTCAGTTCGAATTGTTTGCACAAGATCACCTTAAAAATGTTGCACAGTGTTATTAGCATAGTTTTTAAACATGTCGTCAGTAATATGGATTTTGAAATCAGTTTGGTGGGAAAACTTCTTTCCGAATGTGGTGAAAATAGATCCACGTTCGAACACAGAGATTACGTTCGCGAATATGTCGAATAGATATATACACACAGTGTTTGGAGGATTTAAACAGTTCAACCCGAACATAACGTCTTTTCTTCTTTAAAGTACATATATCACACACATATATCAGTCCCATTAAAAAAGTTTTGTATTATTGTAAGAAAATAATATTCTTTAATTTCATAAAAACAAAGAAAAAAAAAGAAAAAAATTATCAGGAGCCGGGCGATGCAATCTACGACTCATTCACTCCGAATCCATCTCGCAGTACTGTTTGAGACTACGCAAAAACATTTTAGCTAAATCCCAACCATTGATACATCAATGGTTGTTGTTCCCGCTTATTTCTATCTTTATTGTACGACTAGATGTTTATGGACTCGATGACCTTAAAAACTTTTCAAATACCAATCATTTCTGTCTGCACAGCGGAGGCAAACTTATGAAAATTCATAACTTTTCTTTTCTGGAAAACTAGTAAAAAGTAATAGTCGGGCTTATGTTATGCTTATGCTTATGTTGTGCTCAAAAATTTGACTTCGATGAAAGTGCAAAAGTTTCCAAAAAATGTTTGAACAAAATATTGTCAGATCCAAAATTTGGCAAAATATGTTGACCTGTTCGAGCCAGACAGACGGACGAACTGATAATTCTCTACAAGGTTGGGTTTCGTAATCTTTCCTCGGTTATACCATTTTTGAGATACATAAGTTTATGTTGGGAAATTGTAGTCATGACATTGTTTTATAAGTAGACGATACAGTCAGTGAATTGTCCCAATTTCAACATCTATATCTCAAAAATGGTAAAACCTACGAAAATATCATAAAGGACAAACATGTAGAGAATTTTCACTTTAATTTTCTAAGTTTAAACCAGGACTTGTGGTTTCACAGAAAATCCGTCAAAATCTAAAACAAGTGGGAAAGGCTATAGTCGGTACGGGGCCGACTATATGATACCCTACACCACTACCTCTGTGCATAATCTTTTCACTCGAAAACATTTCTTTTAGGGAGATACGAAAGTTTTCACCTATACGGCTTTTATACCAAATGACTTAAGGCGAACTGAACCAAAATAATTAATATTTAATTTTATATTTGACTACTATCGACATCACCAACATCAACAGGCTTCTATCTCTGTGAGAAAATTTCGTGATGATCCGATCAAAATTCCGACCTGTAGTGTGATATCAGAAAAGGTGGAAAAAAGGGATGCATTGCCGACTATTGCGATATCTCTATTATTTGACCACCTATGCCAACCTACTTTGCATAATTTTAAAGAATCGATTTTCTACTTTCTTAGTCAGGCTTTGCTTTTAGAAGGTCCCCAACCAAAGGTGTGATATCCGTCATTATTATTAAAATCGCAAAAATGAAAAGTTGGGTTCTATTAACGACTAATGCGATATCTTCGTTGTTTGACCACCTACGACAACCTACGTTACATCGTTATAAAGGTGAAAGTGTAAAATCTTCATTGCCAGGTTTTGATTTTTGTACACCCCTTATAGACTCTGAGATATTTGCATTGGAATAAAATGTTGGATTTTTCTCCAAATAAATTTTTTGCTCATTACGACCCCTAAATATTATCCGACCATGACCAAAATCAATAGGCTTCTTCTCCTATGAGACCCCCACTAACCCTCGAAATTTCGTGACGATCCGATCAAAATTGCGACCTGTAGCGTGATTTCCAAAAAATGGAAAAATGGGATGTATTACCGACTATTGCGATATCTCCGTTAGTAGGTCACCGACGCCGACCTAGTTTGCATCATTGTAAAGATGGGATCTTCTACTTTCATAGTCAGGCTTTGCATTTTGAAAGTCCCCAAATAAAGCTGTGATATTCGTCATTATAATTAAAATCGCAAAAATGAAAATTTGGGTTTTATTTGCTACTATTGTGATATCTTCGTTGTTTGATCACCTACGAGAACCTACTTTACATCATTAGAAAGGTGATATTTTCTACTTTCTTTGTCAGGATTTGCTTTTGGTATACCCCATATAGAAGCTGAGACATTCGCTTTGGAAAATAACGTTGTATTTTTATGCAAATAAGTTTTTTGCCCATTACGACCCTTAAATATTATGCGACCATCACCAAAATCAATAGGTTCCTTCATCTATGAGACCCCATTAACCCTCAAATTTTCGTGACGATTCGATCAAAATTGCGACCTGTAGCGTGATTTCCAAAAAAATAGAAAAATGGGATGTATTACCGACTATTGCGATATCTCCGTTATTTGGTTACCTACGCCGACCTAGTTTGCATCATTGTAAAGATGGGATCTTCTACTTTCATAGTCAGGCTTTGTTTTTGGAAAGTTTCCAACCAAAGCTCTGATATTTGTCATTATAATTAAAATCGCAAAAATGAAAATTTGGGTTTTATTTGCTGCTATTGCGATATCTTCGTTGTTTGATCACCTACGAGAACCTACTTTACATCATTAGAAAGGTGATATTTTCTACTTTCATTGTCAGGTTTTGCTTTTAGTATACCCCATATAGAAGCTGAGATATTCGCTTTGGAAAATAACGTTGTCTTTTTACCCACATAAGTTTTTTGCGCATTCCGACCCTTAAATATTATCCGACCATCACCAAAGTCAATAGGCTTCTTCCCCTCCGGGACCCCCATTAACATTTCGTGACGATCCGATCAAAATTGCGACCTGTAGCGTGATTACAAGGTTTAGATGGACAGATGGACAGACGGACAGACGGACAGACGGACGGACGGACACACATAGCCATATCGACTCAGCTCGTCGAGACATTCATTTTGGTATATATAAGTATGGGTCTACGATCATTATTTCGATGCGTTACAAACTTTTTGGCCAAAACCAACTTATAATACCCTCCCCACATAGTGGTGTAGGGTATAAAAACCCTAAAAATGTGAACTTTGACCCCGTTTATTTAACAAGCGCTCCGGCGATTTTTTTTTTTTGTTTTTTGATTTTTCTCATCTATGAACAATCTACGAACCCAGGTGTAAGCTTCTTTCAATTAAAGATGGTTCAAGAGCACCGTGATATACAATACAAATAACATTTAATACCACACAACCCAAGTTTGAGCATTAACTTCGTTTACGCTTGTTTTCAGCTACAAATTTATTACTTTATGATGCACAACAATATTTTTTTTTCATTATTTTCTCCTACTATTTAGCAACAAGTTGATATAAAATAGGAATACCAAATTTTGATTAAGGCAGTAAAACAATTTTCTAATTGAGTTTCGAGATATACTCCACGGAGAACCCTTGATATGTCGTACATATTGGCCAGTAGACATTTTATTTTATGCACAAACTTCTAATCCGCACAATACTGAATTTGTAATCTTTTTGAATACAAAATGAGTTCAAGGCCTCAAGACCTTTATATTCATTACAGAATTCCAAAACACTGGCATGTCATAAAGAAGGAATTCAGTTTTACTCTCAAAGAGAAAAAAAATTAAATATTTCTTAGACAAATTGTTAAAAAGTACATTTTCAGTACAGAACCTTCAGAACAATATATGTTTTTATTCGAAATTTCAAAAACAAAGTTATTTTGGAGAAAAAACCGTAATAATTCATTGAGGTAGCTCAAAAATTTTTGTCGGACCAAACCATTTCGGGGGGGGCCGGGCCCCCCTGCGTACGTCCCTGGCCCCCATATAACGGTACCCACCGATTTTCGGTATTTTGAGGATGTTACAATAATTAACCGAAATACCGGTAATTTAACGTTTGAGTTTCCCAGTGGTCACAAACATAGGTCCACACTTTTATATAGCCCCCATATAAAGGTGCCGCCAGTTTAAAGACATTTGTAGATACATTATATACATTTTCAGAAACTTATAGTACGTTTGCATATAACCGGATTTAATAAATCTAATGGATTAAAAATGTCAATTGCATTACGTATACGTCAAATAAATTTGCATAAAGAACCCGGCGGAAATCTCTAATGCAAACCATACTTCCTGAGATATTGCGCCGGCACTAAGTCTGTTCGATGATCTTTTGGAAACTTCCGAAGGTACTCACATCGATATTCGCGGAGAAGTCCATGTTCCTAGACATAATGGACCAAAAGCTTTTAATCCTACTGTAAGCAACGCTTTAGCTATCAAAAGAAATGGCTCCCAAATTAAGATTAATTCCAAAATTTACTACGTTGATCCATTCTTTCCACAATCGTTAAGATAAATACCCGGAAAGTTTCTCTTTCGAGTTGAGCTATTATGACCTAAGAGGTATATGGCAAAAATAGAAGTCTGCTGTAGTCCAACACATCAACCATTATGCTACGTATAAGATGTTATTTTTACTGGGTAAACTTAAATCATCGATAAAAATATATAGGAATTGCTATGAAAGTTCTTTCTCTCTAAATATTTTCTATAGTCCGACTAGATAACCCTATTTTTCAATTTTCACACAAGTACTATTGTAAATTGTATTTCTACATCATTGGTATTTGAAGTCTTTTATCAGAAGATTGATCCCATCAATTATGTATTTGTAATTTTTGCCTTATTATTCTAATTGGTTTTCATTATATAGCATCGATTTGTTCGAAAAATGTGAAGTTGAAAAAAAAAACATTGTTCACAACATCCCATACGTGGCAGGGGAGACTTTAGTCTTAATACGTACACATACTTTCAAAAATGTTACTTTCGAATTTGCACAACGGATTAAGTTTCATTTAGTAAGGTTACCCAGAAAGCAAATTCAGGCTTTAGTCTTTCTTCCCTTGAAGTCAAAAGTTTTTGTAGCGAGGAACTCCCAAAAAATAATAAAACTACGAAATATTAGCTCTGTTCCTTTACGTGCAAGAATCTTCAAGTTTTACAACTTTTTACTCGAAAAGCGTTCCTTTACTTCTGACACCATACAATTAATATGGGAGCAGTTTACAACTTTTACTACTTTTGCCGGTTTTACCATTTTCAAAAGTGAAGGAACAGACCAATTATTAATATTATTGGCACAATTTAAATAAAGATGTTGTAGAAGCTTACAGGTTCACCTTGTTATTGCATCATGATTTGGATTTTTTCTTGGTATGTGTGTAGGATAAACAACAGAAAATAAAAATACTTTGAACTTTTATTCGTGCCTTTTTAAGATTTGTTTACATAAAAACATACAAGGTGTACGGACATTTTTGGGATTATTGCACTTGTGTCGTTGTTACAAAGAAACAAAGAAAAATAAATAAAAACATTTTTAAACACCCTTTTGTTTGTCCCGATGATTTCGGATTGTTATTTTGCTGAGAACTTCTCTTCAAAGTTACCGCAATTATGTTCATTTCTCAAATTCATGCGTATATGTACGATATGGGAGAGACTTTAATAAAACAACAAATTCATAATTTGCGGTAACTTCATTTATTAATATACACAACAAATTTAACAACAACAACTATTAACGGTAAATCTTTATAACGACGAATATTTGGGATATGTGTATCATCTTAATCTTCTTTAATAACTTCGAACAATTTAACAAACTGAGCGAACTACGATAACACGAGGGGAGGAAGGAACGGGGGCACGCATTGAGTATCTGCTCTCGAACTTTTTGCCACTAATTGTGAAAATCGTTTATAAGGATAGTTTTGTGTTGGTAGAATTATTATCGTTATTTGCTTTTGTGCATAAAATAAAAGAAATTATAAATAAAATTACTATTAGAAGAAATCGTGTGCGAGGTATACACAGTTTGTCAACTAAATGTTTCAAACGATTATTAATTAATATTAAGTTTATAAAATTGACAACGAATTATGTAAATACTATATATACCTAGCATATTGAGGTGTCAAACAAAAGTCAAATATAACCAAAAACCCAAAGCTGAAAAAAGAAAGAAAAAAAAAACGTTTGGATCATGGGGAAATAATAAGTCTGCGTAAAAGGTCAACTGATTGATTTCAATCTGTAAAGATTCTTTATTATTGCGAATTAATTGTATGAAAACGTTATCAAACATTGTGGCTGTTTGAACGGATAAAGATGTGTTAATTAGGGTTATGACGTTTTGACATTTTTCTCAAAAATGATTTCCTGCAGTGAGAATGAATGAACTTTTGCCTATTAGTGCCTAAAATAACATTCATTTCCTTTTATGACAAAAAAGGTTCCGCACCAGCCACTGGAAAAAAATTGAAATTTTTTCTCAAAAAAATATTTCCTGCTTCACGAAAGAATGACCTTTTGCCTATTAATCACTAAAATAACTTTTGTTCCCTTTATATATTGAAAAAGTCCCCTTACAAACCACTTTTAAATTGTATGATAGATGAAATAAAGTTCTGTATAACATAAAATGATATATATATATATATGTAATAATACGATGATAAAAATAGTGAGAAACAAACGGTTATGTTGTGTGTTTTGTTTTCAGTTAAATATCTGCTTACAGTGAAAAAATTCAAAAAATTTTCAAAAGTTCTGAAAAATAAAAAAACATTAAAAGCTTTTTGTGCGGAAGCTTTTTTATCGAATCACTTTATAATAAGGATTTTATGTAGTTTTAGGTAAAAACTCATCAAAATATCATACAGGGATACGAGATTGTAAAAAAGCCATAACCCTAATGTTCATATTTTCGACAGATAACACAATAGATTTGTTCATATTTTGCATTATAATATGAGTGTTTCAATAAACAAACCATAAAAATACAAAAAATATAAAAAATATTCAAAAATTTTAAATATGAGTGTTTCAATAAACAAACCATAAAAATACAAAAAATATAAAAAATATTCAAAAAATTTTAAATTTGTTCCAAATACACCTGAGTTTTCATAAAACTCATGTATTTAATAAATTGCATTTGAGGAAAAATCTATAAATTATATGGGAAATGGTATGGAAAAACACACATAAGTATCCATATAATTTAAATAAATTTAAAAAAGTGTTAAAGGGATGGAACGGGATGGATACAAAAAGTATATATGGGCTGAAAGATGACGCCCTCGGGCTCTTTCTGCGAAAACGTAACATTGTTCCATGGTGTTCCCTAAAAGTTCTAGTCCACTAAATTTGGAATTTTACTAAAATTTAGTACCTGAGGAAAAATAAAAATCTCACATCCTGTAAACGCTACGGTAAGTTATTGAAACGGTCCTTAAAGACAAGAATTAACCAATGTCAAAAAAAAAAAAAACAATGACCACAATATCTGTTATAGTTTCTGAGAAATAGCTATTTCCTTCTCCAGAAATTTGCAAAAATGACGTATTTTCCAAAATTGCGAAAAATCCCATATGGATGTTGACAATCAGCGACGATTAAAAAATTGGTATTGGTATGGGCAGGAAAATCGATTTCTGAACTACTGTGTGCGATGATGTCCTTTTCGGCATGATGTTATTATATGTTGTCAGTAGCTGTGTATATTTACATGATAATTTGTAATACTCTATTATTACGAAATGAGAGAACAATTTTGACAATTGTGTGATGAGAACTTACTAAAGGTTGCTAAAGTTCGATCTGCAGTTTTTCAATCATCTGTTAATGACCAGCTGTTCACTGTTTAATTGACTTTTGAGGGAAAATACTATGCATATTGTGATTCTCCTATACTTATTAATTATCTTATATATCTATTAATTATTTTTTATTTATTTTACTTAACCCACATAAAGCCACTTTTCGTTTAAACGCTACACAAAACGGTTGCAAAAATTGACGTAAAACTCTCGTTTTTTCGAATATTCTTGTGTTTTTTTTTTTTTTGCATTTTGTTATAGTATTGTCTGTTATCTGTCATTTCACGCTCATAAAGCTTCATTTAATTTATGCATTTCCACGCAATTCAACTAAAACCCAAACTATTCAAAAAACCTCTACTTTTTGTAATTTTCGACTTTTGATGAAAAATTTAAATATGCGATAAAAGTTTAATCATAAATGTTAGATTCAAACATAGTCAGGGATTTGTAGCGAATTTACAAAGAGTATATTCTCAGTCAAAATACAAGGGAATAGTAAATCAGAATACACCTATATTACCCTCCACAATTTTTGGGACTTTCAAAAGACGGCACGATTGCAGGAAAACTATACGTTTTAAAAAAAAGTTATTTATTAAAAATGTTTAAAAAGTCTCAATAATATAATTTTCATATACAATTTTAAGTTTTCTCGAAAAAAATCTCGGCGTTATGTGGGTTAAAATTGAATAACTTTTCACTGCTTTGGTTTTAGTTTTACTTTATACATTGACGCCAATGATTTTGTTTGGAAATCAACTATTAAAATGTTGTGTAGCGTCACCTAAAGGTATTTTAAAGGTTGTTATTAGATGATTTTTTATGAAATAGTGACACTATGTACATATATTAATTCAATAGAGAGAGTTCACAATATTTAAGATACAATTTCGAAATTCGGTACATATATAAGTCCTATGTGCGGTGTAGTCTACATACAAAAGTTTCGCCCGGTTTTCGATATTGTGAAGTTATGGTATGTACCTGAATTTTCCAATCAGATTCCTCTTCTTCGGCATTTTGGATTCTAGTTTCCACAGAGAATTGTCTTTGTCCTCGCTATAGCAAGATTTATAGCAAGTATTTGGAAGAGCTTTGCTTAATTTTTAAGAATATCGCCTGTAATATACATATATTTTGGGATTCCTTTTGGTTGGAGAAACTCCATGAAGAAAGTGGTTAAAATGTTTTGATGTAATCCCTACATAATCGCGATTATACCGAATAGAGTTATACAGGGTTTTAAGGTGGGTATAAAAATGTAAAGCAATGTGTGAAGGATATACAAATTTCTGTTCGAATAAATCACATTGTTTCCCTTCTTAAAGGGTGCCATCGTGGTGCAATGGCATATCACAGAATAATTTCAGTCCCATTTTTCAAAAAGAAAATGGAACATTTAGTCTTCACTCAGAAGTCAATGATCGATGTTGTATGGGTGTGACCGCACATACTTCATGTATATTGGTGCCGATACCTGCCATACACTATCAAATTTTGATGTCAATAATTGTAATAGTATGTGTACATTTTTCAAAAATTGAGAATGTGAGTGTGAATTTTATGAATTGAAGAAAATCTAAATAGTTTTGATTTTCAAAACGAAACCCAGTCAATCCGATGAATATGATGTATTTCCATAATTGTCAAAAGCAATTTTGAAACACAGAACATTGTGTTTGTGAAGTAATAAAAAAGTTTCAAGTTCATTCATTAATTGAGGAATATTTGAAGTTTTTGGTTGCAGATTGAAGGCTGATTGAGTACTTGAGTACCCATGTTAAAACTATTGACAGGTAGAGGCAAGTGTTGTTGTACCAGTTCGTCTTCGGACGGCTCACCGTTAAGACATACAATTACATGTAGATACTACGCTTACGGGCTAGAAAAATTAAGTGTACAAAATGGCACTCAGTTAAGCCATCGCTAAACATATGCTAATGCATATAACCTAAAAATCAATCGAAGAATAAACTAAAAATCAATCGAATAATAAACTAAAAATCAATTAGAAAATTAGTGGATTCATCCCTATTGCTTGTTGTGGCGTTACCTGTAAATCGGCCAAGATCTAACTTCGTTAAATCGAATAAAATCGATTTACTTTAAGTTAAAAAAAAGTGTTGTTGTACAACGAACGTAACAACAACCACATAGAATTTTGTCTTTGTAAGTAATACTAGTGTCACTGGTATTTGTAAACACTGTCATGTGTTAACATATTCCGATTATACTCAAACTTACCAATCTTAATATCTAACAAAACTAAACAATTTATGGGGGTGCCGTCTAAAAATCCGACATCGATTTTTCCCTTTGAGTTAAAACCACCTACAGTAGATTTTGGCACCTTTGGACGCAAATCAATTAATTTTTCTTGATTATTTCTCCTACTGTTTAGCAAACATATTGGTCTAAAATAGGAATACAAAACTGTGGCGAAGGCAGCGAAACAAATTTGTAATTTGTTTTCGACAATATAGTCCACCAAAAACCCTTAATACATGTTGTCCAATAGATATTTCTCTTCATGCACTTTCATTCCCATTACAATCGTGTTTTTTGGATATAGGATGACTGCAAAGCCTTGAATCCTCTATATAGCACGATTATGACTTAGCAAAAATATAAAAAATATTGTTAGGGAATTCCGTATTCCTTTATTACCCCATTATGAAATAATCATATGACAGAAGATTTTTGTGGAAGTTTCTCTCAAAAACAGTATTCAAACAAAAGAATTGAAAATATCTCTTGTTAAAATTGTTAATGAAGTACATTTCAGTGCAGAAACTTCAGAACAATATAAGAAAGTAATAAGTAAGTCATTTAAAATCTCAGAAGTAATAAAGAAAATAGTCCCTTGCAAAAATTTATCGACATAGGTCCACGTTTTACTATAGCCTCATTTAAAGATACTTGGTACAAGGGTAATAACGTATCGTTCGGCCGATGGGGGAAGATGAAATTGTTTCTATGGAGACGGCCAATTGCTTCCCACAATAGTAAACCTCCTCGTCATTTATAATAAGATAAAAGGGCGCTTACAAAGAATTCGTTTTACAGAAGTTAGAAAAGTAATTATGAATATGTTTTTTTTAAGTAAGAAATATGAAAATAGTACATCGACGACGTCAAATTGTAGTCATGAACAGTGTATGCTTTACTACATACAGAAATCTCAATTCGAAATCTTCAGGTTAGCTTTGCAAATTACCAATGTAAATTTGTATGCATTTGGCCCCTTTAAACGGAATAAAAAGCAGGTGTTTTGGGAGTTTACCTCATTTATTTGACAGATATTGTAGGGAATTGGCAACTAAAATACTGCATGTTTTGTGAGACATGTTAAGTGTAAAATGAGTTTTAGAAATATTTTTAGACATTACATTACATCAATTAAAAAAAAACTGAAAATTTCTCTATCATGATTTGAAAATTTTACTATAATGATTGGGATATTTTGTAGCACGATAATTAAATGTAACATACTAGGGTGGGTTCCATATATTAGGCAGTAGTTCAATTTTATTACCTCTATATTGATATAATTTGAATTAAGGAGAGCACAAAATTTGGTTTTCGAGTTTTGTTTTCGTAATTTGCCGGAATATGCCTCCCAGAATTTAAAATATGGACCAAGACATAAATTATAAATTGTCTGATCATCATGTTAAATTGATCAGACCATCAATGCGTCCAACAGAGCGACTACAAAATCGGATAAAAATGTTGTTTTTGGTCCATTTCACCCCCTAGATATTTCAAGATCATCACCAATAACTATAGGTGTCTATTCTGTTCTGAAGCTGACCCCCACTCAAAATTTCGTGACGATTGGTCTAAAATTGCGGCCTGGAGTTTACAATTATTAATAGACGGACGGACACACATCGCAAAATTGCTTTATCTCGTCGAGTTATGAACGACGAATATTTCGCGATATTACAGGAATTTTCGGAAAAATCAAACTTAAAATACCCTTTCCACATTGTGGCGTCGGGTATAATCAGTATTTGGACAATATATGTTTTTTATTTATAGCATGTTCCCACGAGCGTTTAAATTACGTTGTTCGCCTGTCGTCGTCGTTCGTACACGAAATAACCCGTTTTCACGACACCATTCGTCATTCATAGTAACATGCTTCATTCTTTTTCACTTCTTGTTCCCTTTTTTAGAGATATTTTAACGAAACCGCACATAATATACACTTAATTGAACAGATCAGAAAATAACCTTCCTTTCAAATGTATGTTTCTAGAGACTTTTCATTAATATTTTCCATTTATTCTGAAAATGTTGGTATTTAATACATTTTATATTTGTTTCTATTTTCAAAAAAGATGAGTGATGTCTAAACAACGTTTGTGTATACAGGTTTTCTGTTATTGATTTCGTTGTTGTGTCTAATTTTTTACGCGATTTTGAACTAACGGGCAAGAAATGTGTGTGGGATTAAGAATGAAACGCCACCTTCTTCTTCTTTCTGTATCTATACAAAAGGTTTAGGTCATTACTTTTCACTTAAATTTTTTTTTCTGAAAACTTTTGTATTTTCAATAAATTTTTAATTTTTGAATTTAGACATGTCATAATTTATTTTTTCGGTAAATTCTCTCATTTTTAGGGATGGAACATATTTATTCGTCGTTCGGAGAATATTTCTACTCGAACACAGAATTTTAAGTTGTAGTTATGGGTAGAATAACAGATAGAGAACGAACGACGTACCGAGGAAACGACACATTAGACATAAATGTTTGGCTTTATGTCTGATTTGCACTATTCATAAATCCTCTACTGGATTTAATAAATCCATTACAAATCTTACGGCATTTAGATATACGAGTATGTACGAAGGCAGTTCGAAAGTTTTCGGTATAAACAGAAAAAAGTTAAGTGTTTTGGAAACTTCCATCTCTGTTATGAACACATGTTAAATTTTGTTTCGATCTGGTAACTCCTTCATATAGAAACAGGTGTTCAAAAAAGACGCATCCGCAATTTTTTTACAATGGAAAAATTAGAAATGCGTGCTGTCATTAAATATTTACATAAAAAAGGTTTATCGGGACAAGAAATTCATAATGATATGGTGAATGTGTAAAGTGCTCCTTCATATGTAACAGTAAAAAATTGGGTTGCTGAATTTAAACGTGTGGACGTCCAAAAACAGCAACAAAAACAGAAATTGTAGCCAAAGTGCATGATATGGTATTAAATGTTCGATGAATAAAAGTGCGTGGAATTGCTAATATCATGGGCATCTCAAATGATCGAGTCCATTTAATTTTGCATGAAGAACTACAGATGAAAAAGCTTTCTGCATGATGCGTGCCGCATTTGTTAACAGTCGATAAAAAACGCATAAGAATGAACATTTCTCAAGCTTGTTTGGATCGTTTTAAGCGAAATAAAATGGATTTTAAGCGTCGTTTCATAACTGTTGATGAGACATGGATCCACCACTATACTCCAGAGACAAAAGAACAATCCAAACAATGGACTGAAGCTGGAGGAAGTGCCCCAAAGAAGGCTAAATGGCTAAAATCAACGAATTAAAGTACGAGTTGCTTGACCACCCACCTTATTCTCCTGATTTAGCTCCCAGTGACTTTTACTTGTTCCCAAATCTAAAAAAAATCCTTGCTGGCAAGCGTTTTACCTCAAATGAAGATGCAATTACAGTTGTAAACCACTATTTTGAAGACCTTGAGCAAAACTATTTTAATCAAGGGATAGAATTGCTAGAAAAGCGTTGAACTAAGTGTATTGAAGTTTCAGGAGATTATATTGAAAAATAAAAATATTTTTGAAAAACTAACTATTCTCTTTCATTGATAGGCTAAGAAGTTTCCGAACCGCCCTCGTATGTATCTTTGGAGGATTTAAATGACAGTCAGCTAATTTTCTTGGTGTATACATACACAACAGTAAACAAAAAAATACATTGCATTCTTTTGTCATCGCCATTCATCATGATGATATTCAAATAAGGTACACCAATAAATACAACAACAAAACTAGATCGACTGAAAGTTCTTCAAGCTGAAAAAATTTTTGTTTACATTTTCATACGAATAATTCATCATAACGATAACGAGGAATTTGAGAAATTGGCGAAAACAGCTGGCCTAAAGGCCGCGGCACATACGCACACTGGTCGAAACCTCTGATCTAGCGGCGAGAAATTCAAAAAATCGAACTATAAAATTGCGAAATATTTTCCATTGTATCGATTACAGACACTTTGCAGACAAAGATTTTGTTTTTTCATTTTTGTTGTTGTAAATATTCACTCAGTTATTCACTATCATTGCATCAGATTTTAAAAAATTGTAGCAAAAAAAAATAACTTCTTATTTTTTATTTTTAATGGGCTTCTTGGTCAGATCATAGTAATGAATAAAACTAGTGTAAATTCATAGTTTTTCCCATCGTTTCGTCAGTTTATTTCCGACTTCTTCAGGGGATTTTTATTGGAATTTTCTGTTAAAACAAAGCAGCATTGAATATACATTTTCACCAAACTACAATACTCGGTTGCAATAGCTTAAGTGATACGATTCTGTGATATAGATTAGGTTTTTTATTTGCAATTATTTATTTATTTATTATTTATACAATGCGTGTTTTGTGAAGTCCCGTTTTTTATAAATATTAATTAAAGTAAGATGAACTAATTGTAAGTAAAAAATGTAATCAAACGTCCACATGAAAATGTGGAAGCAAGTTAGAAGCAACGTCCTAAAAGTCCCCATCGATCCCATGTGTGCAAAACAAGTTATTCGGGGTCAAAGGTCATTTTTGGAGGCATTATTCAGTTTTTTAATTTTTCTCAAAAACGGTAATACTTAGCAAAAGCCGGCTAAAGTAAAAGTTGTAGATTCAATAATTGTCTACAAGATTGTTCTTTATGATTCTTAAAAAAGACTTACCATTTTCGAGATATCTCGATCTAAAGGTCAAATAAAAAATTAGCCGCGTAAGTACATTATGAGGCGAACCGGTTAAAGTAACGACACTATGTGTTAGATACTTCCATAAGCTTTCAAACGATATCCATTTGCAGTAATCGGTTCAGTAGAACCGGGTCTAACCCGGTTTTTAAATTTGGCCTTTCGGGTCTAATAACCGGCGAACCGGATCCGCAACCGTTGAAAATTATACATTTCCGTAATCAGCGCAACAAACCCTACCTTCGGACAAAACTTGAAAATATCGGAGAGTTTTCGTTGGGGTCGTTCCCGTTGGGCTTTCGATTATACATGTGGGTTAAATGGGCTATTTTTGCATAAAATGACTCTAACATTGAATAACTCTACTAAACACACTCCGATTTTGTTGGAACTTTTTTTAGAAGATAGCTATAATTTCGCTCTTCAAGAAAATATATATTTTTTGGGGGGACAGACCCGATTACTTCGCTTATTTTAGCCGGTTCGTCTGAATATGTGCACATTTCCCTTATAAGTGCATAAAAATCATGTGTTTTTTAGAACAGCTATATCTCAAGAATGGTTCCTTCTAAGAAAAAAATTATAAGGGTCAAACTTGTAGGTAATTTTTCTGTCTACAATATTTACTTTAGTCACTTTTTGATTAGATCAACCGTTTTCAAAAAGTAAATCCGAAAACCTAAAAACCCTTAAATTTTGACCTTTGACCCCGAATAATTTTTTTTGCACACATGGGATCGATGGGGACTTTTAGGACGTTGCTTCTAATGACAAACCCTAGCTCACCACCAAAATTCAGCTTTGTGGGAATTTTTGTTATTTCAATGTCTATTTTCACCGGACTATTGTGTATATGTATATACATAACCTAAAAGCAGCTGACTGTCACTTAAATCCTCCAAAGGTGTATCTAAATGCCGTAAGATTTGTAATGGATTTATTAAATCCAGTGGACGATTTGATTAATAATGAAAATCAAACATTACGCGTTAAGTCCTCGGCACATATGGTCCGTTGAGTGCCTCGTTACAACAACCGCATGAAAACTTCAAGAACAAACTTGGCATCACTTACACATTTTTCATGAGTTGTTGTTTTTGATGCGTGGCGCCACTCACAACGGACCGAATGTATTTACCCCTTAAAGCCCTCGGCACATACGATCCGTTGTGCGACGCGTTGCGCGTTGAAAACAACAACCACATGAAAAATGTGTAAGTGATGCCAAGTTTGGTTATGCATTTTTCATCTGGTTGTTGTAACGCGACGCTCCACGTGCCGTATGTGCCGCGGCCATAAGGGTTCTGCACATCCGATCTGTTGAGTATCGCGTTGCAACAACCACATGAAAACTTCAAGAACAAACTTGACATCACTTACACATTTTTCACGTGCTTCTTGTTTTCATCGCGCAATGCGATTCATTACGGACCGTATGTGCCGAGGCCTTCAATGTTAACCCATAATATCGTGACAGCAAATATGCCGTTATTTCAGTGAAATAATGCATTAAAAGCCTCGAGACATACGATCAAGAGAACACTGAGCATCACTTACTCCCTTTTCGTGTGGTTGTTGTTGTTTTTAACGCGCAACGCGGCACTCAACCGATCGTATGTGACATGAAATTATATGCAACATATTGTATGGTACGTATACTTCAAAATAAGTCTATAAAAATTTGATTTTGTAAAATTCGCAAGCGGGGGTAACCTTACTTATAAAATGGAATAAAATAAAATGGAGTAGTCTGCAGGGTTGTGGAGTCGGAGTCTAAAGTCGGAGTCTAGTAAATTTTGCTGGAGTCGGCAAAATTCTTTTTTTTTCTTAATTTATCAAAAGAATTTTTATTTTATTTTTATACGAGGGCGGTTCGGAAACTTCTTAGCCTATCAATGAAAGAGAATAGTTAGTTTATCAAAAATATTTTTATTTTTCAATATAATCTCCTGAAACTTCAATACACTTTGTCCAACGCTTTTCTAGCAATTCTATCCCTTGATTAAAATAGTTTTCCTCAAGGTCTTCAAAATAGTGGTTTACAACTGTAATTGCATCTTCATTTGAGGTAAAACGCTTGCCAGCAAGGAATTTTTTTAGATTTGGGAACAGGTAAAAGTAATGGGAGCTAAATCAGGAGAATAAGGTGGATGGTCAAGCAACTCGTACTTTAATTCGTGGATTTTAGCCATTGTTAAAACATTCTTGTGCGCTGGTGCGTTGTCTTGATGAAAAATTACTTTTTTGTGTTGTAAGCCAGGACGTTTTTCTCGAATTTGTACATTTAATTGATCCAAAAGGTTGCAATAGTACTCTGAATTTATTGTTTTACCCTTTTGCAGATAGTCAATCAATAAAATACCTTTGAAGTCCCAAAATACCGTTGCCATAACCTTACCAGTCGATTGAATTGTTTTTGCCTTCTTTGGGGCACTTCCTCCAGCTTCAGTCCATTGTTTGGATTGTTCTTTTGTCTCTGGAGTATAGTGGTGGATCCATGCCTCATCAACAGTTATGAAACGACGCTTAAAATCCATTTTATTTCGCTTAAAACGATCCAAACAAGCTTGAGAAATGTTCATTCTTATGCGTTTTTTATCGACTGTTAACAAATGCGGCACCCATCTTGCAGAAAGCTTTTTCATCTGTAGTTCTTCATGCAAAATTAAATGGACTCGATCATTTGAGATGCCCATGATATTAGCAATTTCACGCACTTTTATTCGTCGATCATTTAATACCATATCATGCACTTTGGCTACAATTTCTGTTGTTGTTGCTGTTTTTGGACGTCCACAACGTGGTTCATCTTCAATGCTTGTACGACCACGTTTAAATTCATCAACCCAATTTTTTACTGTTGCATATGAAGGAGCACTTTCACCTAACACATTCACCA
Organism: Musca autumnalis; assembly: GCF_047663935.1. NCBI lineage: Eukaryota > Metazoa > Arthropoda > Insecta > Diptera > Muscidae > Musca > Musca autumnalis. Next base: position 97,087,661 of record NW_027411755.1, on the reverse strand, counting down.
TATCATTATGAATTTCTTGTCCCAATAAACCTTTTTTATGTAAATACTAGCAAAATGCCCGCTACTTCGTATGCGGAAAGGATATAAAAAAAAAACAAATAAACAATATATAATATGGAAATGACAAACACTGAAAATTTGGTCGCACTAATACCAATTTTAATCAATATTTATTTTTATCTTAGTACTGTACGTACCCCTTAAGTTCGTTTTTAAAAAAGATCAGCCGTATCTCACCCTTACACATTAACAGCGAGATCAACGTTGCACACCAATACACACCCTAACTCCAAAAAATAAAAATTCCAGCACTGTCCCTACACCCAAAAACAAATTGAGTACCATTAAGTAATTTTCGTATACTTATGGTACGTATTTCGACGACATATCTCAGCCATACACGGACATTAATACAAAATAATTACAGTAAATTCCATAATAATTACAGTAATTCCAAATCTCAAGATTCCAGCTGTATCCGTTCGTCCAATTCCAAATTGTACCAAACTTAGTATCAAGTCGAACTCTTCGTACCCATAAGAAAGATTTTCCAAAACTACCTCAATCCTTCACTTTAGTAGTAATCTTACTTCCAAATTTCAGGATTCAAACTCTATCCGTTAAACCAAATTAAAATTGTACTAAATTTAGAACAATTTAGAATTTTCGTACCAATTTTCAAAACTTCCTCAACGCAACAGGGCTACAATAATCATACTTTCAAATTGCAGGATTCCACCGCTATCCGTTCACCTACATACAAATTGTACCAAATTTAGTACCATTTAGTGCTTTTCGTAACCATAAGTTTGCTTTTTCAAAACAACCTGAATCCTACTCTTCGACTGTAATCGTAATTCCAAATTTCAGGATTCCAGCTCTATTAATTCACCCGAATCCAAATTGTATCAAATTTAGTACCATTTCTTTCCCAAACAAAAATTTCAGGATTCCAGCTCTACCCGTTCACCCAAATCCACGTTGTACCATATTTAGTACCATTTAGTACTTCTCGTACGCACACGTACGACTTTTCAAAATTTCCTTAATACTACACTCCTACAGTAATCTTAATTCCTAATTCCAACACTATCCGTTTACTAAAATTCAAATTGTACCGAATTTAGTGCTTTCTGTACCCATAAGTACGAATTTCCAAAACTACCTCAATTCTACTGTCCGACAGTAATCTTAGTTCCAAATTTCAGAATTCCAGCTTTATCCGTTCATCCAAATCCAAATTGTACCAAATTTAGTACCATTTAGTACTTTTTGTAACCAAAGGTACGAATTTCTAAAACTATCTCAATCCTACACCCCTACAGTAATCTTAATTCAAAACTTTAGGATTCCAGCTCTATCCGTTCACCCAAATCCAAATTTAGTACTGCTCGTAATCATAAATACGAACTTCCAAAACCATTTCCTTATTTCAACGCCATTTCCCAACCTTGATACTTAAAATTCAGGATTCCAGTTCTATCCGTTCACCCAAATCCAAATTGTAATAAATTTAGTACCATTTAGTACTTTTCGTACACATAAATACGAATTTCCAAAATTTCCCCAATCCTATGATCCAACAGTAATCTCAATTTCAAATTTCAGGATTCCAGCTCTGTCCGTTCACTCGAATCCCTATTGTACCAAATTTAGTACTTTTCGAACACATAAGTACGAATTTCCAAAACCACCCTCATATCTCAGTCCTACACTTCACAGTAATCTTAATTCCAAATTTCAGGTTTTCAGCTACATACATACGTTCACCCAAATCCAAATTGTACTAAATTTAGTACCATTTAGTACTTTTCGTACCCATAAGTACGAATTTTCAAAACTACCTCAATTCTACACCCCACCAGTAATCTCAATTCCAAATTTCGAGATTCCAACTATATCCGTTCACCCAAATCCCCATTGTCCCAAATTTAGTACCATTTAGTACTTTTCATTCACATAAGTAAGAATTTCCAAAACTTCCCCAGTCCTACACTCCAACAGTAATATCAATTCCAAATTTCAGGAATCCAGCTCTATCCGTTCACTCAAATCCAAATTGTACTAAATTTAGTACCAATTATTACTTTTCGTACACTCAAGTTTCCAAAAACCCTTTGGTGCATCTTTCTTACTCTTCATCAGTGATCCTCAGTCCAAATTTGAGGAATCAAGCCCTATCCGTTCACCCAAATCGAAACTGTACCAAATTTAGTGCTATTTAGTATTTTTCGTACCCTATGTACGAATTTCCAAAACTTCCACAATATTAAACTCCACCAGTAATCTCAGTTCCAAATTTAGAGATTCCAGCGCTATCCGTTCACCCAAATCCCCATTATACAAAATTTAGTTCCATTTAGTACTTTCCGTACACATAAGTACTAATTTCCAAAACCACCTTCATATCTCAATCCTACACTTCAACAGTAATATTAATTCCAAATTTCAGGTTTCCAGCTCTATCCGTTCATTCAAATCCAAATTGTACTAAATTTAGCACCATTTAGAACTTTTCGTACCCATAAGTACGAATTTTCAAAACTACCTCAATCCTACACCCCACCAGTAATCTCAATTCCAAATTTCGAGATTCCAGCTATTATCCGTTCACCCAAATCCCCATTGTATCAAATTTAGTACCATTTAGTACTTTTCATACACATAAGTACGAATTTCCAAAAGTTCTTCAATCCTACACTCCAACAGTAATCTCAATTCCAAATATCAGGATTCCAGCTCTATCCGTTCACCCAAATCCCTATTGTACCAAATTTAGTACTATTTAGTACTTTTCGTACACATAAGCACGAATTTCCAAAACTACCCTCATATCTCAATCCTACACTACAACAGTAACCTTAATTCCAAATTTCAGGTTTCCAGCTCTTTACGTTCACCCAAATCTAAATTGTACTAAATTTAGTACTTTTCGTACACATGATTGGTAATTTTCCAAACCATTTCCTTTTAGAAGCACCACTTCCCAACCTTGATTTCCATACCAAATTCCTATATTCCTGGGGCCTATTATTGATTTCATTAATTATTTAGCGATTTCATCAAATTACAGATTTTGAAATTGAAAATTGAATAGTTATGACTGTACATCTCCATATACGATAAAATTCTTAATTGCAAATAAATCGTGGTAATATGCACAATTCTATTGCACTTTCATTGATTTGCAAACATTTAGTTATTACCAAAAAGTCAGGTCCATACAGTTTTTAGTTGTTGTTATTTCTGGCCGATTTCTGAATTTATTCCCCTAATGTTGTCTTCAACAGCAACTCATTTGTTCATTTGCGTAATTGATGTTTATACACCATTATCACCAACTGCGACATCTGTTGCAATGGAAGATAACAAATGTCTTGTCTTTCTATTATTTAGTGGTTTACGATAAAATAAGTGCGCCTAGAAGTAAACTACAAAATTTGAAATTATGTGTGATCTCTTACGATATCAAGAAGTTATGGCATTGTTAATTTTACACATGTCTTGCAGAGGGCCAACTAAGTGAATAAGTACGTAATAGTAATGAAAAATAAGGATTTTTGTTGTTGTTATTTTTTGTGGTTCCAGGACGAATTTTCTAAAACCCGGCCTTATCTCGCACATTTGCATCAACAGTGACCCACTGGTAAAATTTCAAGCTCCTAGCTTTAGCCGTTTTGGCTGGGCGTTGATGATGAGTCAGTCAGTCAGTCAGTCAATCACTTATCACCAAGCTCATTTATATATATATAGATTTAATGACAGCACGCATTTCTAATTTTTGCATTGTAAAAAAATTGCGGATGCGTCTTTTTTGAACACCTGTTTCTATATGAAGGAGTTGCCAGATCGAAACAAAATTCAACATGTGTTCATAACAGAGATGGAAGTTTCCAAAACACTTAACTTTTTTCTGTTTATACCGCGCTTTTTGTGCTAGGCTAAGAAGTTTCCGAACTGCCCTCGTATGGTAGAGAGATGAACATTAATAATTTTGGGAATCGTTTATTAATTTAATAAGAAAACTATGAGAAAACGTGTAAGCAAAGTCTTTATTATAATTATTTATGGGTCCAAATGATCCAATGAATATATAATTATAATAATGAAAATATAATTATAATTGCACTTTTTGCGTAAGTGTTCAGGCTGAATCGATTTCTTAACATACCCCCACATTTATGGAAAAACTTATATACACTTGAAACACTGGTTTTAGATCCCACTTATTTACAACTTCACTATAATTTGGAAAGTGTATTACAAATTTGTTTTGACCAAAATACATGTAGCACTGCGAAATAGTCCTCCTAGACCCCCTTTTAGTATACCAATTCAAGAACATTCCATAGGATGACTTTTGGTTAGAAAACTTGAGTATTATTCTTTTGACATCGATTTTTAGAGATAAGTTTCATATTAGAAGTGACTGGGTGCCAACGTTCTTGCTATAGTTGTTAAAGGCTTTTACTGAAAGAAGAAAACACTATCGGCCTAATTCTTGGACCTTTGCTTAAGTTAGGTGCTTGAAAACTTTACATAATATTTTAGCCACATGATTGAGCATAAGCCAACTATATAAGACTGATTTGGTAGTAATTTTGTTAAATATACATATCGTGGCTGCAGGAAATGCTGCAAATGGTTCATAGATGACGATCCAGTCATTGCCGCAATGGTATAAAAATCAAAAACTTCTAAAATATATATGTTGTGGTTTTTAATTGCAAATTTAACACAAATTAAACAAAACTTTATTATATTTTGAGAGAACTGAAAAACTCAGAGATCCAGTCGAAAAATAAGCGGCAAATTTGTACTACGCTCCTGGAATAACGTCTAAATATTATAATTGTGATTTTTAACAGGAAAACAATCTTTCATATGAAAGGAAAATTTTAGATTTTTCTGCCATCGGGATATGGATTGCATTGTTCTCTACATAAGTCCTAAGATATTCTATGAGGAAACGTACTAGATTTCAAGGAAGAGATTAGAACAATTTTTGTGAAAAGACCTACTGATCTGTGTTGGCTGGTGTTCACGATAAATCTAGAATATTTTGATAACATTCTTGGTTCCACTCCTTAGAGTAAAATTCTGCAAATTTGTAAAATGTGTGGGCTTATGCCAAGTACTACAAACGTTTGGATTGGATCCAGTTTAAGACCTGGTCTTGGATTGCTTATCCCATGTAGTACTTATGATCTAGATCACACTTACATAAATATACAAATTTTGTCATTTGCATTAAACTAGCCGAGAAAGATTTTGTTGTCATATCCCACATTCTTGAACAAAGTTCAGAACCTCTTATACAAGCGCTAAAACTTTGATGAAATATGTATGTATGCAAAGAAATGCTATTACATCATGGTGATCTTTCCTTGCATTTTAAATTATCGGCATTGCCTTCATTCGCCGTCCACCGTGAAATCAATATAGAGCTTTGAGGTATGTTTTTTAATTTTAACACAGAAGTTTCCTTTTGCCGAATTTTAAAATGATAATCTGCGCGTATATTTCGGCAAACCCGATTAAAGCTTTCTAAATTGTTTCTGTTGCTACTTTTCGAAGTAAAATATAGCAGAATCATAAGACATATAAGAGTATATGGTACAAGTATAGGAAAAAATGTTAAAAATTGTGTATGTTTAATTCATTTTCAGTGGTATATAAAATTACCCTCGGAGTCGTGAAAAAAACTGGCCTGGAGTCGAAAGAAAAATGGCTCGACTCCGCAGCCCTGGTAGTCTGACCAGACCCATATAATTACGCAACAAAATTTGAAGGAAGTGGATCCATGCGATGCCATGATTTCATTGAATCTTTGGCATTGGTTCAAAGGAAGTCATGAGAGATCCGATTTTTCAACAGTATTTGAACCAATTCCATCGATCCATAGACAGGACTATTCTGGTTTTTTTTTTAAATACATATATTTACCCAAATGTAGTAAAATGGACATATAAGTGTAAGTAACAATTTGTATTTTTCTTTTATTTACAAGAAAGATATCGCATGACGTGGGGTGCACAGAAACATAAGCGCTCTGGCTTGTGTAAGAACTGATCAGAAATATTTTTTCGGTATGTATGTATATCATGGATACCAGAGGTGTAAAGCAAATCTGACTTCTTTATAATTTTGTTGTTGACGTTATTTTAGACACAATTGAGTATACAATTTTGACTTTATAAATGGTTTCTACCGATTTCTCCATTCAATATATTTAAAGACTCTAGTACACATTTTCTGCCCAATATTTTTTGGAGTGAACAAACACTATCGGCCTTTATTTGAATTGTATTTTTAATAAGTCTGCCACAACTGACAATCGATCCACGTAACTTTTTAGAATTTTAGGATGAAAAAGTAATGGTTTATTTCTTAAAAAAAATAAAAGGCAAACTAGTTACTTTACTCATTACGAAGTAGAGATCTCATTCTCAATACTAGAGACCTCATTCTCAATACTAGAGACCTCATTCTCAATACTAGATATTCTCTTGATATAAGTAAGATTTGAGCCAAATTTCGTCAGTCTACGTCAAGTAGTTCGCCAGTTAAAGAGTTTTTACCCAACATTTGGGTAAATACTCGGGTATTTACCCACTTGTTAAAAGGATTGTAAAACTATCCATTTTGAAACGACTTCACAACCTAAACCCAGAAATAGGGTGTAAGATGTTGTATTGGCGATTCAATATAGTAAATACCCAAATAAATACCAACAAAAGGGTATTTACCCGGTATTTACCAACCGTGTGGGTATTTTCCTGGTAAATACCGGTTAAATACCATCTCTATGTAGATCATTGAAAGATTTGCAGCGTGCACAAAATAGAGCACTAAAAATTGTTTTTAACTTGCCATTAAGGTATCCAACATCAAGACTTTACAAGGATGTAGCCAAAAGTATATTGCCAGTACGAGTCTTATACCTGCAACATGTACTTAGATATGTTTTTAAATCGATAAGAACGAGGGGATCCAGATCTATAAATTTCAGCGGAAACTTTGAGAGGACTGGTAGAAATATGCGACAATCTGGATTGCTACATACCGCTAGGTGCCGCTTTGAAATTACAAAGCAAAAAATTGGTTTTGCTGGACCAAGTGAATTTAATAAATTGCCGTTGGTTTTAAGAAACATACAAACAATCTCGTCGTTTAAAGACAAATTAAAAAAAATACTTACTATCCAACATCGACACACTTCTGGCGTAAATTTTTAAAATTTTATTGATTTTATTCAGTAAAAATATTTTTTTTTTTAAATTTAAGATATTGTAAAATGAATATATTATAACCAGGTATTTTTGGCTCGACTCCTACTCCGACTCTAGACGAGTTTTTTTCACGACTCCGACTCCGTGTCGACTCCGAGAGTGAATTCCTATACCACTAAAAATATGCACACATTTTTAACTTCTTCCTATATTTTGGCCTATATAGGGTAATGTGTTAGTTTTTCCTTACATATTCATTAGAAAGCACATTCTTTCGAATACATTCGAACATATCAATATTGCCGAATCTTACATTGAAAAATAGCAAAATTAGAAAGTTTTTTTCGGTTTTCCTTTTTTTGCAGGAGTATATTCTGGACTGGATTCTTCCACGTGAGAAAATCGTTAAGCTTTCAAAATATGTGAAAATGAAGGGCCAATACAAATCATAAGAACTACATGCAATAAAAATTATAAGTAATTCATGACCAAGTTTCAAACTGGATGTAAGCCATCATTTTAGTGTGCTTAGCCTCAAATGGAGACCCCCAGTTGTAAAGCTCAATAAAAACCATTTTTTATGATTTTTTTCGAGAAAACTACGTAACTTTTTGGCAGATTTTTTTCTTCATCTGAAAGAGAGCTCGAAAACTAATAAACCAATTGTCATATATTTTTGTGGCCGATTTCGAGAAAAACACAGTTTGCTGCATACAAAATAAAATAAATTGTTCCCATCCAACGTTCCACAGTGGATGCGCCCAACGACAAAAATCAAAAAATTCATGTCACCATATTAAGAATTTAAAGATGTCAATCACCACTAAACTTTCCAAATTTTTCGAAACTCAACATAATTTTTCTATTTTCGCGGTTCTTTAGGAGAAAAAGCCTAACAAACATGACCAATTTTGGAGATATTTAAAAATTAGAAAAAATATGTATATTAAAAGCGAGTTTGTGAAACCTTAATTTAAGTTGAATCATTTCTTGTTTGGGATAACCTAATGTTGCAACACGCCAAAATGTGGAAATTTTACCCGTTATTACAGGTAATTCTGCAAAAAAAAAAAAAGTCATGTTCTAAACTCTGAGTTCACTATTAAAGCGTATTCCGTTTGAAAATTTGGTTAATATATGTAATATTAATGTGTATTGATGATGGAGATAGAAATCATGTAAGGAGTATAGCAAATCATGGACCATTATTGACCATTTTTCTCAGGGAGTTTTAATATGCTATAAGAACATCTAGTACCAGATTACAGCGAATTCAGTTGAACAATGTGTTCGTAACAGTAACATACCACAATATAGGATGATTCGTTTTATGGAATCACGCGAAAACGTGGATCTAAGACTCTAATATTTTTTACAGTGTGTTTAGGCAACGAGGACCCATTGATACAAATTTCAGTTCGATATATTATCTAGAAGTATTTTTGTCACACCTTCCCATGTAAGTGCCACCACTGTGCGTTCATACTAAGGCAATATTGTTCCGATTGACTTAAAAATATGACAATCTATTCTATGATATGTATACTTTCTACTTTTTTCTGAAATTTTTTGAACATTTTGAACTTTGGTGTGGAGTGGATAATTTTATTGAAATATTTGAGATATGTTGTGTACCCAGCACGTAGGCAGATGGATGTTTTCTGGAACTGAAAATTTAGCACACGATGAAATTTCGTGCATGAAAATATTCTACAAAAATGTTGCTAGGAAAATTTTATGTAGGGTCGGTTTACTAGGACAAGAAATCGATATTGTCATGTTTTCATTGTCCTTTATCACTTTTACCCGATCCTTTCTCATGAAAACTCATTGAATTTCTAATATGATATTGATTATGTAGAAAACTCGGATATACATGAACTATATCTGTTCCTGGCGGACAGATCCGGTTATTTGAATGTCTACATCTAAAGCCCTCGTCGAGTATATAATGCATCCTTGAAGAAAGATTCGCCGTTTGTCAGACTTCTGAGTTATGGCAGGATCAATCTGTCGTTGAGCAACAACGAAATTATGATGCCCTATTTCAGTAGCGTAACCATCCGAATTTCATATATAGTTAATAGATTATGCGAAATTTACCGAAATACATAAACATACGGTTTTTTTGAGAAAGTTACGGGTAAAACTGATAAAGGACAATGAAAACGTGACAATATCGATTTCTTGGATATGGATATATAATTTTCGGTGGAACATTTTTGTTTTGTTTTACTTTTTGAGTTCAAGAACAAAAGGACATGGAAGGAACTGAGCTAGAAGGACAGCATATTAGACAGAAAAGTTCCTCATTCTATTTAACTGAAAATATGTCATCTAAACATGATGAAACAATATCTTCAAACAGAGATGTAACGCTATTTTCTCAATGATGGATGGGGTTCAATCAAAAAATGCATTATTGGGATCCTTTGGGGTTTTCAATTGGGGATTTCAATCCTGAAAAGGAATTTTTCCAACCCTAGATCTTGACTTCCATATTGTGTCACAGGGTATTCAGTAAGATTTCCCATAGAGACCACAATGACTTATCATAAAAAACAAGGTGAGAATACCAATAGAGGATAGTAAATATCCTGTGAATTGTCTCTTAACTTAGTATAACACACCGTTTGCATATATGTTTTCTTATACCTTTCTTTTAAAATAAATAATGATTTTTAAAAAATTGTTCTTTTTCCAAATTTAATGATATATTTCTATAACGTGGAAAAATTTTGCCCGGAGTCGGAGTCGAGTTATTTTTTTTCGACTCCGACTCCGACTCCAGCAAAATTGCTCGGCTCCGACTCGTAGACTCCGACTCCGAAACCCTGATTATAACGATGGTTGTCAGTATTGCCCCTACAAAGCCTAGTGGCGCTGGCGCTTATGATATATAAATAAAGAAAAAAAATTGAATTTGAAAAAAATATACAAATTCAGATAAAAATGTTGTCTTTGGTCCATATTTCAGGATAATCTGATGTGAAACCGACCTCCATACCAAATTTCGTGACGATCGGTCCATAAATGCGGCCAGGAGTTTGATTACAATTTATAATGGACAGACAGACGGGCGGGCACACATCGCTATATCGCTTTATCTCGTCTAGATATGAAAAATGGTATATAACAAACATTGGGAGTCAACGAGGATTTCGCGTTGTTACATGAATTTTTAGCAAAACACACCATCCCACATTGTGAAGTAGGGTATAAATATGGAATGTGTTGCAATTGAAACCAAATTCCGCTCAACTGTTCTAAATATATAACATATCGCTCGTTTACTCAAAAAGTGACATACATATATAAAAAAAATCCAGTTTCGAGATAAACGCGTTTTGATTTGGCGATTGAATTTTGATTTCCCAACATAAAAAGATTATTACACAAAAACTAAAATAACTGCTCGGACCATATTTTGTAAACAGCTAGCCAGATATCAGTGCTGAATTACTGTACAAGATCAAGCATGATTTGAAATGTTACACTGCTTCATAAACTCAGAAATCATTTTTTTTGTATTATGTCAAACTCGAAGTAAATGAGCTCGGTGAGTTTTACAGATATCAGCACTAAAATTTGACACAAGATTAAAGAGAAGTCATACAAAAATTAGAAGTAGCTAACTCAGAGAATAACGCATAGAATAACTAGGTATTCAGTGCGACATTCACTTGTAAAAATAATGGGTTAGTATGGTGTTTTGTAAGTAGTTACGGCTACCAAAAAGTACTATTAAAACCATTATTTGGTAAAGATTGTTTGCGGGGATTAAAAAAATTTAAAAACCAGTAAGGAAAGGATCAAAGACGGGCGGGGCCGACTATATAATACCCTACACCACTGTGAATATGTAAAATATATATAAGAGCTAAATCCAAATCAGAACAGATTTCGATATAATTTTTCACATTTATTTGTAGACCAAATTCCGTCACATTCAAGAAGACGCAGTCAAGAAGACGTTGTGTGAAGACGTGTTTTGTGTTAGCTCCTATAACCGAGTCCTATTTGCCGTTGAAAAATTGTATAATTATAAAATAAAGTTCACAAAGCAATACATTAGATCACCCTGTTTCACATACAACTCTAAACAATTCCACAAAAAACTGTGTTTTTGCAATAAACAAATTTAATTTGTGCATTAAAAAGCCTTAAAGAATAAAAAAAGAAGCAAAAGTGATCAAAAACAACTTTTTGAGAGAAAAACAAGTGAGAAAGTTAAAAAGAGAGTAGTGAGAACATTTGGCAATTGACAGTCATGAAAAGTGTCAAAGTTATTTACATTAAATCTAAATGCTCTCCTGACTTATAATCAACAACCTGTTACGTCTTATAAAAGCTTTCAAATCAATAACATTATTAAATAAACACATTACTGTTAACCAGTTAATTTTTCGCCTAACGTTTGCTACAAAAACTGTTACAAATCTATAATAAGAATTATAATTTTTTTCGAGTTATTATTCACACAAACAAATACAAAACTTTTCAAACATGAGTGAGCAACACGAAGGAGATGTTACACAAATTAATCTTTTTGCTGATAATGACAATGTCATATACGTGCTTCCAGAGCTCCCAAACGTGTCAGGGAGAGTCTTACAGTTCCTCTCGGAAATTCTTCAAAAACCCCGCGATCATCTGAATCACCTTTCCGTATGATGCAGATACTGGACGACCGCATCACAAAACTAAGTAAGCGTCTCTTGGGTGAGTTCAAACTGATGTTGAAGGAGACTGAGAATAGAATGAATGAATGATCTGGACAGGAGGCTGTGCGAACTCCGTGTAGAACTCACTGATATTAACAATCGAGTACTTGATCTTGAAAAGACGTCAGATGAAATAACTACCCTTAATGTCGATATTAAAGACCTCAGAATGCAACTGTTGAGGCAGGAATACTCGCACGTTGTATCTGAAATTCGAGTAAATGGAATACCTTTCCAAAAAAACGAGGACTTGATAGAAGTATTTCAAAAAATATGTAGTTCCATGAATTTAACAATGCCTCGAGTTAAATCCATACACCGCACACTGGTCCCAACGTGCGACAAAAGTCGAAAAATCGATATCAGCAAATCTCTGCGACAATTCAGCAAATTTTCTCTAAACATATTAAATTTTAATATTCCAGCACTGTTTTTGTAATTTATAACGGTATTTAAAAAAACAAAACAGAAGAAGTTGACATTTACGTATGATTTCTTAAAAACTTTAAAAACATCAGTAAGGTTGTGACTTCTTACAAGGCAAGTAACTCAAAATTGAAAGTATAAAATTATTTTTTTCGATATGGAAGTTTTAGTACAATGGTTTCAAATTACTTTGACATAAAGATGTATACACATTACTCGCATAAAATGTGCTGGAAATCACATTTTTTATAATACATTTTTTGTGGATTTTTATCCAAGTCGTAAAAATTGAAACACAAGTCAAGCAATTTGCAAAGGAAGACAAAAATAATTTCATAAACGGAGTGGCAGCAGATGCTGAAATCTTTGCTCGACGTAACAATCTGAGAGGAGTTTATACTGCAATAAAACAAATCACAAACAAAAGGCCAAACATACCGCCCCTTAAAGACAAGAACGGACTCCCTCTTACATCAATTGAGCATCAACTTACACGTTGGACCGAATTTTATAAAGACGCCGATGATAACAGTACTGTCCAATACCAGCCAACGGAACAATCCCGAAACAGCTCGCCGCACAACATAAATGTAGCACCACCAACCAATGAGGAAATATCCAGCGCAATTTCAAAACTCAAAAGTCATAAAGCCGCAGGACCTGATAATCTACCCCCGGAACTTTTCAAATACGCCGCAGATGTCTTAACCCCCATATTACAACCCATCGTTAGCGAAGCATGGAGTACTAACAATATACCATCGAAATGGAAAGAAGGTGTCATTATCACAATTCCAAAAAAAGGAGATCTAAGCTCATGCGGAAACTGGAGGGGAATCACTCTCCTAAACACCATCCAAAAGGTTCTAGCCTTTATAATACTTGACCGAATCACACCAGTATTAAACCCACAATTGAGGCGCGAACAAAACGGTTTCCGACCACAGAGATCATGCACTGACCATATAAACACACTCCGAATCGTTGTGGAACAGTCCGTAGAATTCAGGTCACCTTTATATCTACTATTTGTGGACTTTGAACGGGCATTCGATAATCTCAATAGAGACGCAATATGGGATACCCTAACTGAATATGGGCTCCCTAATAAAATCATTGATATTATCCGCGAGCTCTACACAAATGCAGAATGTAGCGTGCGATTTAAACAAAAAACTAGCCCAAACTTTACCATTCGCAACGGCGTCCGCCAGGGATGCGTCTTATCCCCACTTCTATTTGTACTTGTGCTTGATAATGTCCTGCGCAAAACAAATTCAGAAATCGAAGATGGCATACAATGGCGTCCACATGAAAAGCTAAGCGACCTTGATTATGCTGATGACATTTGTTTCATGAGTCATTCCATCGCAGGAACCAGAGCTAAATTGGAACAGCTATTACAAAATGCAAAAACGATAGGTCTCAAAATTAACATGAAAAAAACCAAACTCATGCGCCTAGAAACTCAAAACACTTCCCCTTTGATTGTAATGGTGGACAGCACACCCACTGTCGTGGATGACGTCGACAGCTTCTGTTATTTGGGGAGCATAATCACGAAGGACGGGGGCGCCGATACTGACGTACAAAGCCGTATCAATAAAGCTAGAATTGCTTTCCACAACATGAGGAAAATATGGTCATCCCGCAACATCAGCAGAAGTACCAAGTTGCGTCTATTCAACACAAGCATCAAACCAATACTACTTTACGGATGCGAAACTTGGAAGGTGACCAAAACCATTAATCAAGCTCTGCAGGTATTTATAAACAAATGCTTACGAAGAATATGCAATATTTTCTGGCCGACCATAATATCCAATGCAGACCTTCTGCAACTCACGTCATCAGAACATATAGAAAGGGAAATAAAAAGGCGAAAATGGAGATGGATAGGCCATACACTCAGAAAAGATGACACTGATCTAAATAAAATGGCCTTCGAATGGAATCCCCAGGGTACAAGGCGCAGAGGACGTCCCAAGATGACATGGATACGAACAATTCAGGCAGAAAGCAAGAACTTCGGCACATGGCCAGAAATACGAAGAATTGCCCAAGATAGACAACGTTGGAACGAACTAGTTTCCGCCCTATGTTCCGCGTAGGAACGGCATATTTTTAACAAAAAATTATACATGCAATGTTCAAATGTACATATGAATGTGTTTTATAATTGTTAAATAAATGTTGCCAAGGAAAAAAAAAAAAAAAAAAAAAAAAATTGAAGTAGAGTTTTACTAACTTCGCCATCCTTCGCCACTCTCCAAATTTTTTGAAGAATACTCGAAATAGTGTCAAATTTAAAACAAAAAATTGGTTCCAGCTGCATATATTAGCATTTCCGTGTGTGACATTAAAAATACTGACGATGCCTCTGGTCGTTTCAGTGAATATGGTGTATTACTGTATGTACTTTAAAGATTTAGACATTGTTTTGGGTTCTACTTATGAGTGTATTTTTTTACATTTGTATATTTTTGATATATGTATGATGCTACATATTATATGAAAAACAAGTTCGGTCGCACCGAACTTTATTATATCCCCTACCATGAAATATTCTGACCTCAAATGGAATAATTTGTTTCCTTTCCTGTCTACGATACCAGTCGGGGACCTTTTTTGACCAGTAAGAACTCCAAATAGCAAATTACAATAAAAACAATAAAATAAAAACCTCAAAATAACTGAAATAGGGAGGTACCGTAATATGAGGGCTATACCGAAACCTGGACCTAAGACCACAATTTTTTGGCGCAGAAGGTTTCTGACCATTGGAAACCCCAAATACCAAAGTACAGCCAATTAGGGCCGAACATGTAGATAAAAGCTTCAAAATACCTGAAATCGGGTGGTACCGCTACAAGGGGGCTATAGGAAAAACTGGACCCATATTGATTTTTTGGCTAAAGTATATTTTTCTTATTTTTAGCATATACTGAAAAAATCAGATTGATCCGACGATTATAAATATTTTTGTCGCACGTTCTCATACAAGTGGGACCACTGTGCACCGACTACAAAACAGAAACAATACTTAACAAGTGAGCAAAGGCTATAGTTGGGACGGGGCCGACCATGTGTTACCCTACACCACTACCCCTGTGCATAAGCTTTTCACTGGTAAACATTTCTTTTAGGGAATATAATCCGAATACCATCAAACATAATATGCCTCTTTCTCTCGGGACCCCCATAAGCAACCAACATTTCGTGACCATCCGATCAAAATTGCGACCTGTAGCGTGATTGCAAAAAATGTAAGAATTGGATGCATTGTGGTATCTCCCTTGTTTGGCCACCTTCGCCAACCTACTTTACACCAATTTAAAGGTAATATTTTCTTCTTCTATTGACAGACTTTGCCATTGGTATACCCCTACTAGAATAAAACAAGAATAAAACTTTGAACTTGTCTCCACATGAGTTTTCCCCATTCCGACCTCTAAATATTATCCGACTATCACCACAATCAATAGCCTTCTTCCTCTATGGGGCCCGCACCTACCCCCAAAATCTCGTGACTATCCGATCAAAATTCCAACCGGTAGCGTTGTTACAAAAAATGGATATATTACTGACTTTTGCGATATCTCGGTTGTTTGCCCACTTTCGCCAACATACTTTGCATCAATATAAAGAAGATCTTTTCTCCTACCATTCGCGGGCTTTCTTCTTGGAATACTCCTACCAGAAGCAGAGATATTCGCATAAGAAAAAAAAACGTTGACTTTTCTCCACGTAAGCTTTTTGCTTATTCCGACTCCTGAATATTATCCGACCCGCACCAAACTTAATAGGCTTCTTCCTCTGTGGGACTCGCATCAACTCTCAAAAAATTCGTGACCATCCGATCAAAATTGCGACCTGTTGCGTGATTACAAAAAAATCGGAAAATGGGATGCTTTACCGACTATTGCGATATCTCTGTTGTTTGACCACGTACGACAACCTACTGTACATCGTTGTAAAGGTGATATTTTCTACTTTCCTTGCCAGGTTTTGCTTTTGATATACCTCTTAAAGAAACAGAGCTATTGGCTTTGAAATAAAACGTTGACCTTTTCTCCAAATAAGTTTTTGCACATTTCGACCCCTGAATATTATCCGACCATAATCAAAATCAATAGGCTTCTTCCTCTGTGAGACCCCCATTAACTCCCAAAATTTCGTGACGATCCGATCGAAATTGCGACCTATAGCGCGATTTTGAAAAAAATTGAAAAATGGGATGTATTACCGACTATTGCTATATCTCCGTTTTTTGGCCACCTACGCCAACCCGCTTTGAATCATTATAAAGGTGGGATATTATTCTTTCATAGTCAGGCTTTGATTTTAGAAGATCCTCAATCAAAGCTGTGATATTCGTCATTATAACTCAAATCGCAAAAATAAAAATATGGGTTGTATTAGCGACTATTGCGATTTCTTCTTTGTTTGACCGCCTACGACAACCTACTATACATCGTTGTAAAGGTGATATTTTCTACTTTCATTAGAAGGTTTTGCTTTTGATATACCCATTATAGATGCGGAGATATTCGCTTTGAAATAAAACGTTTACTTTTTCCCCAAATAAGTTTTTTGCCCATTCCGACCTCTTAATATTATCCGACCATCACCAAAATCAATAGGCTTCTTCCCCTCCGGGACCCTCATCAACACCCAGACGATCAGATCAAACCGATTTTTACCAAAATAAATAGCGTTCGTCCTTTGGCCAAAAGACAGACGGACATGCGTAAATCGACTCAGAAAGTTAATCCATGTATATCCCTAAAAGGAACTATGGGTCTATCTCGTTTCCTTTTGCATGTTACAAACTAATGCACAAAGACATAACACCCCATACCACAAGGTTTGATAGTTTTTTTTAACATTTTCTACTCGATTTCCCAGCAAATTAAGCCTAGGTGTATGGCTTAAATCGTTTAAATACGCATCGTTAATATTGTTGTAGGATTATTGGATATGTCAAAACATTGCCCTATGTATATTGATACTTTTATTGCGAAGAGGTATTTTACTTATTCAGAACTCAAAATTAGTTGAGAAATCGTGTAGAATATGTGCAAAAACTGTCAAATTATGGGACCATACCGTAATGTAGCCCAACGTTTAAGTTTTCAAATAAATTTGACATCCCTCACAGTAAATTGTTTGTCAATGTCCTTTACAACAAAACAAGAACACTCAAATCTGTTACCGATAGTGAAAGAATCCCAAAAATCGATACGCAAGCCAACAGTTTACAGTTTCACATATTTGTAACATTACTCGAAAACAATCAAAAATATTTCAAAATTAAGAAATATCTGAATATCAATCATTGTTCTGCGTTTCAAAGCATGCAACAACATATAACTGAAGCTGTCGAATCTTGGCTGGTCATAAACTTATCTAATATCTTATTTTCAAAGTTCCCCTTTGTTATTGTAAGTAATTATTACATTTTCCATATAACAAAAATCTTAAAGATATTACATCTCTGAAACGTCCTAACACCCAAACTATGGAAAATGTATTATATACATACTAGCAAAGTGCCCGCTACTTCGTATGCGTTAAATATGCAAAACAAATAAACAATATATAATATAGAATGGTGGAAACATTTTGTCACGCCTACACAAGAGCAATCCACATTTTTTGAGATATTTTAATTGAGGTTCTCAGCGCAAATATGGCCTAACCCAACAACCGCCATCCTCATTTCCAGCTCTATCTGTTCTCTCAAAACCAATTATAGAACTATTTAGTACTTTACATGTAAATACATAAATACGAACCTCCTCCAATTATTTCAAAATTCCCTTTACACAATAACAAATTGTACCAAATCCTGTGCCATTTACAACTTTTCGTATATTTATGGCACATATTTCTTAAATCGAATCCAGATCTATCCGTTCATCCAATACAAAATTGTACCATACATGGAACCATTTTGTACCCCTAAGTGTACCTAATTCCACATTTTAGGATTCGAGCGCTATAATTTCATCCAAATCCTAATTGTACAAAATGTAGTACATTTGGTAAGCATAAGCACGCATTTCCCCAACAGTAATATTAACTCCAAAATTCAAGATTCCAGCTCTAACCGTTCGCTCAAATCCAAGTTGTACCAAATTTAGTACCGTTTAGTACCTTTCATACATATAAGTACGAATTTCCAAAACTTCCTCAATCCTACACCCCAACAGTAATCTAAATTCCAAACTTCAAGATTCCAGCTCTAGCCGTTCGCTCAAATCCAAATTGTACCAAATTTAGTACTTTTCGTACTCATAAGTACGAATTTCAAAAACTACTTCCATATCTCAATCCTACACTCCAAAAGTAATCTTAATTCCAAATTTCTTGATTCCAACTCTTTCCGTTCGCTCAAATCCAAATTGTACCAAATTTAGTACTATTTAGTACTTTTCCTACCCATAACTAAAAATTTCCAACATTTTATCAATCCTACAATTCAACAGGTATTTTAATTCCAAACTTGAGGATGGCAGCTACATCATATCACCGAAATCCAAATTGTACCAAATTTAGTACCATTTAGTACTTTTCGTACCCATAAGTACACATTTTCAAACAATAAGCTTAATTCCGAATTTCAGGATTCCAGATATATCCGATAACTCAAATCCAAATTTGGAACCATTTAGAACTATTCGTATCCATAGTACGAATTTCTAAACCTACCTCTATCAACACTCCAACATCAATTTTAATTCCGAATTTCACGATTCCAAATGTATCCTATCACTGAAATCCAAATTGTACCAAATTTAGTACTATTTAGTACTTTTCCTACCCATAAGTACAAATTTCCAAAACTTTATCAATCTTACACTCCAACAGTACTCCTTATTCCAAATCTCGGGTTTCCAGCTATATCGATTCACCCAATTGCAAACTGTACCAAATTTGGTACCATTTAGTACTTTCGTACCCATGAGTACGAATTTTTACAACTACCTCAATCTTACACGCCAACAGTAATCTTAATTCCAAATTTCAGAATTACAGCTGCATCAGATCACCGTAATCCAAATTGTACCAAATTTAGTACCATTTAGTACTTTTTGTTCCCATAGTTCCGAATTTCCATACCTACCTCTATCCAACACTCCAAAACTAATCTTAATTTCGAATTTCAGGATTCCAAATGTATCTGATCACCCAAATCCAAATTGTACCAAATTTGGTACCATTTAGTACTCTTCGTTGCCATAAGTACAAATTTCCAAAAGTAACCCAATCCCACACTCCAATAGTAATCTTAATTCCAAATTTCACTATTCCAGCTCTATGCGATCACTTAAATTCATATTGTACCAAATTTGGTACCATTTAGTACTTTTCGTACCCAAAAGTACGAATTTCCAAAAACCGAGCCTTATCTCACGCCAACATACCAACACCAACCTACACTCAAAATTTCAAGTTTATAGCTGCATCCGTTTCGTCTGGGCATTGATTATAAGGCGGTCAGCCACACAAATGAGACAATTTTTAGTACATTTTAGTGCTTTTCGCATCCTTCTAGGACGAATTTCCAAAAACCCAGCCTTATCGAGCACCTTCGCCCCAAGACTAATCCTCACCCAAAATTTGGGAATTCTAGCTTAAGCAGTTTCGTCTGGGCGTTGATTCTTAGTCGGCCCCCCACACAAATTTGACCATTTTTAGTACATTTTAGTGCTTTTCGCACCCTTGTAGGACGAATTTCCAAAAACCCAGCCTTATCGAGCACCTTCGCCCCAAGACTAATCCTCACCCAAAATTTGGGAATTCTAGCTTCAGCCGTTTCGTCTGGGCGTTGATTCCTAGTCGGCCTCCCACACAAATTTGACCATTTTTAGTACATTTTAGTGCTTTTCGCACCCTTGTAGGACGAATTTCCAAAAACCCAGCCTTATCGAGCACCTTCGCCCCAAGACTAATCCTCACCCAAAATTTGGGAATTCTAGCTTAAGCAGTTTCGTCTGGGCGTTGATTCTTAGTCGGCCCCCCACACAAATTTGACCATTTTTAGTACATTTTAGTGCTTTTCGCACCCTTGTAGGACGAATTTCCAAAAACCCAGCCTTATCGAGCACGTTCGCCCCAAGACTAATCCTCACCCAAAATTTGGGAATTCTAGCTTCAGCCGTTTCGCCTGGGCGTTGATTCTTAGTCGGCCCCCCACACAATTTTGACCATTTTTAGTACATTTTAGAGCTTTTCGCACCCTTGTAGGACGAATTTCCAAAAACCCAGCCTTATCGAGCACCTTCGCCCCAAGACTAATCCTCACCTAAAATTTGGGAATTCTAGCTTCAGCCGTTTCGTCTGGGCGTTGATTCTTAGTCGGCCCCCCACACAAATGGTACCATTTTTAGTACATTTTAGTACTTTTCGTACCCTTCTAGGACGAATTTCCAAAAACCCAGCCTTATCGAGCACCTTTGCCCCAAGACTAATCCTCACACAAAATTTGGGGATTCTAGCTTCAGCCGTTTCGTCTGGGCGTTGTAGATCACATCATCACTTTACTCTTTTATATATGTACTAGCAAATGCCCGCTACTTCGTATGCGGAAAGGGAACAAAATATATATAACAATATTTAATACGTGAATGGTGAATACTGGAGATTCTGTTGTATTAAGACCTACAGTGCTGCTCAAAACATTTGCAACTCGGATGCCTATATCACATTCAGTCTATTTATAGGGACATTTTGAGTTTTGAAATATGTTTGTTTTTGTTATTTGATTTTTTATTGACCATATTTTCAATATTTAAAAAGGATTATTCAGTTATGAACACTTATGTTTAAAAAATGTGTGAAATATCGGAGGAACACATGTTTTAGCCTGCTCAAAACATTTGCAACTCCGTGGTACGAATATCTATTAGTTAATTTTTTACGAGTTTTTTGTATTGATTGGCATCAAATTGTTTTTAATCAGAAGAAGGGGACAACAAGCTTTTATGAGGAGTACATTTTATCGCACATATGTTTACTTTTGATAGACAAGTATGCCGAAAACAAGACATGTCTAATTTTTTAAGAAAAACTTAAATTATGACCAGAAATTTTTATCAACGCTTTGCTAAAATGGTAATTTTTAAAAATTATGGATCCAACGAGGTCCAAAAATAAACATAGGAACATCACAATATCTAAAAAAGAGCTGTATACCGCGTAAAAAGAACTAAAACCGCCATAAGATGGGATGCAGGGACAACAACATCTACCGCAGGGGATGATTAAATAATTATACGAATTATTAAGCAGATCTCTCAGAGGTCATCAACAGACGTTAAAAAAAGACTTGACACCGATAAATCTATACAAACACCTCCGATACATACCATGGACACCGGTATACCAAAATAGGCAAATTTTGGGAAAACAGTAATTTCCAGGAAAAGTGGAATTTTTCATAGAAATTATGCAAAAAATGTGTGGTTATATTTTTGGAGTAGTAAAACCTAGTACTTCTCTTCGATATAAATCAATATTTAAGTTGTATGACTTGAAAATATTTGATTGTTTACCAGAACGAAAGATAATAGAATTTGTCCCCTTACACGAAAAAGTTGACCCAAAATGTAGTAGGTGTTTTATATTGCCCTGGAGGTATTTTGATGGACAAAAATGGAACAGTATACATGAGGTCGAGATATTTATCAGATCCAAGAACTATCCGGACAGGTAGCGTGTCAAAATCTCACCATGTACACGCCAGAATTGTCGTATAACAGAATGTTTTGGCATAATACCGCATCTAAACGTATATATAACCACGTAAAACTAGTAATTTTTTGAAAATATGTTTAAGTTCTTATCGAACCCAATCAGCTATAGTAATCTAAATTCATATAGGAGGTTCCGGGACACCAATCTGGACTCCAGACTACTAAATATCGAATAAAACCTTATTATTTTTCAATTATCCTTAGAGCACAGGATTCCAAAGGATATATTAATTTATTTAGTTAACTGGTTTCCTTTACGATGTCTCCAGATAATAAATAATATGTTTAATTCACAATATATTATCAAAACCAAAATAATTTCTTCAGATTTTGAATCAAATTTTCTCAGTTGCAAATGTTTTGAGCAGAACCAAAAGTGAGTTCCAGCTTTGTTTTGAATATTTTTTGTAAAATAAGTGAAATTTGTGCAAATTAATTTTTAAATCTTTAAAAAGGATTAATAAACAATCAATCTACAAAAATACTGGCATTTCAAATCCACAAACTACCTCAGAACTATATAAAATATGAACTAGTCATTCCAGTTGCAAATGTTTTGAGCAGCACTGTATTTATATTACCAATAATTTTTTCGAATGTAGTCAGAATTTACAAAACAAAATCTGCCGTATCGCATCCCTACACAACTACCATATTTTTATTTCGAATTTCCAAAACTACGTATCATATTGCAAATTTCAGATTTGACTCCTGGTATAAACCCTTCACTAACACAGCATTCCCTTCCAGTACGAATTTCTAAACACTAAGCTTTATCTCACCCCTTCACAACAACAATCACGCACATATACAATGCAAGGTTCTAGCTTTAGGGGTTTCGCCTAGAACCCGAATAGGTCCGTTAAATTTTCGGCATTCAAAATGGTACCCTCGACTTAGTGTATTTTAAAAGAAGAACAAATCTATATTGTCCAATTTTCTTTAAATTTAGACCTTGAATACTCAGAGGTTATAAAAGTTTAATTTGAAAAATGTCCACTTCAATTCACGTTTATTAGAAGAGATATTTTGAACATTTACAGTATTTTGAAGATCTTCTGCACATCTTCCAACCGAAAATTCGGAAGTTAGAAAAACTTTTTTACAAAAAATTGTATCAGGGGACAAATAACTTCTAGGTAACAAAATTGTCGCTTTGGACCAAGTTTTCAAATTAACATACCAAAGCGGTCAGAACAAAAAACAGTTTTTGAAAATATACTTCACGTTTGACTACTTAATTTCAGTACATTATTTAGAAACACTTGGCGTTAACATCAAATCAATGGAACAATATTCAGTACAATTTTTCAAACTCAGAACTTTGTCTCAAATTTTAGAGTGATTTTCATAACAAAAAATTTTCCATTTCGTATTTTTTGTACAAATAGGGTATTAAATTATATAATCCCAGCATTGTTCCTACACAATACCAAAATGTTACCCAACTTTTCGTATACGTAAGTAAACGTTTCAAAAATTACTTCCTTATATTCAACAATATCCTAACCCCAATTCACTTTTCCAGCTTTACCTGTTCTCCTGAAACCCATTATAGTACCATTTAGTACTTTTTGTATAAATAAGTACGAATTTTCAAAACCTCCTCCCTACCTCCACTCTAAACACCAATTGCTAATCTAATACTGAAAAGGTACCCAATTTTGTACCATTTAGCACTTTTTGTACACGATTTTCCAAAATGTACTTTAATATCTCAGCTCTATCCGTTCACCTAAACCCAATTTATAGCCAATGTAGTTCCATTTATCATTTTTCCATAAGTGCTAATTTCCAAAACTACCTCAATCATACACTCCAACAGTAATCTGTTCACGCAAATACAAATTGTAGCGAACTCCGTACCATTTAGTACTGCTTTGTGTACATTAGTATGCTTTTCCAAAACTTCCTCCATATCTCAATTCTATATTCCAACAGTAATCTTAATTCCAAATTTCAGGATTCCAGCTCTTCAAATCCAAATCATACTAAACTCACTACCACATAGGACTTTTCGACCTTTGGTACATCTTTATTACTCTTCATCAGTGACCCCCATTCCAAATTTCAGGATTCCGGCCCTATTCGTCGACCCATATCCAAATTGTACTATATTTAGAACTATTTAGTACTTTTCGTATACTTTTAATTCGAAATTCCAAAAATCTCTCTTTTTTAGTCTCCATCAGTGACCTTCATTCCAAATTTCAGGATTCTAGCTCTATTCGTTCACCCAAACCCAAATTGTACTAAATTAAGTACCATTTATTACTTTTCGTACATTTATAGTTCGAATTCTAAAAACCTTTGATTTTTACTCTTCATCAGTGATTCTCATTCCAACTTTCAGGATTCCAGCTCTATCCGTTCACCCAAATCCAAATTGTACTAAACATAGTACCATTTAGTACTTCTCGTGCACTTATAGTTCGAATTTCCAAAAACCTTTCTTTGTTACTCTCCACCAGTGACCCTAATTTCAAATTTCAGGATTCCAGCTCTATCCGTTCACCAAAATCCAAATTGTACTAAATTTAGTACCATTTAGTACCCTTATAGTTCGAATTTACAAAAACCTTTCAGTGTTGCTCTTCATCAGTGACCCTCATTCCAAATGTCTGTATTCCAGCTCAATCTGTTCACCCAAATCAAAATTGTACTAAATTTAGTACCATTTAGTACTTTTCGTACCCTTATAGTTCGAATTTCAAATCCAAATTGTACTATATTTAGTACTTTTCCTATACTTTTGATTCAAATTTCCAAAAACCTTTCATTTTTACTCTTCATCAGTGATCGTCATTCCAAATTTCAGGATTCCAGCTCTATGCGTTCACCCAATTCCAAATTGTAATAAATTTAGTACCATTTTGTACTTTTCGTACCTCTGTAGTTCGAATTTCCAAAAACCTTTCTTTGTTACTCTCCAAAATTGACGCTAATTTCAAATTTCAGGATTCCACCTCAATCCGTTCACCCAAATCAAAATTGTACTAAATTTAGTACCATTTAGTACTTTTCGTACCCTTATAGTTCGAATTTCCAAAAACTTTTCATTGTTAGTCTTCATCAGTGACCCTCATTCCAAACGTTTGTATTCCAGCTCTATCCGTTCACCCAAATCCAAATTGTACTATTTTTAGTACTTTTCCTATACTTTTAATTCGAATTTCCAAAAACCTTTCTTTTTTACTCTCCATCAGTGACCTTAATTCCAAATTGCAGGATTCCTATTCGTTCACCCAAACCCAAATTGTACTAAATTTAGTACCATTTACTACTTTTCGTGCACTTATAGTTCGAATTTCCTAAAACCTTTCTTTGTTACTCTCCACCAGTGACCCTAATTTCAAATTTCAGGATTCCAGCTCTATCCGTTCACCCAAATCAAAATTGTACTAAATTTAGTACCATTTAGTACTTTTCGTACCCATATAGTTCGAATTTACAAAAACCTTTCATTGTTACTCTTCATCAGTGACCCTCATTCCAAATGTCTGTATTCCAGCTCAATCCGTTCACCCAAATCAAAATTGTACTAAATTTAGTACCATTTAGTACTTTTCGTACCTCTATAGTTCGAATTTCTAAAAACCTTTCTTTGTTACTCTCCAAAATTGACCCTGATTTCAAATTTCAGGATTCCAGATCTATCCGTTCACACAAATCCAAATTGTACTAAATTTAGTACCATTTAGTACTTTTCGTACCCTTGTAGTTCGAATTTCCAAAAACCCTTTGGTACATCTTTCTAACTTTCTGTCAGTGACCCTCGTTCCAAATTTTAGAATTCTAGCTCTTCCCGTTTGCCTGATACCAAGGGTACCATATTTAGTACCTTTTAGTACTTTTCGTACACTTCTAGGTCGAATTTTCAAAAACCCAGCCTTATCTCACCCCTACACACCAACAGCAACCTACACCCAAAATTTCAACTTTCTAGCTTCAGCGGTTTCGTCTGGGCGTTGATGAATCAGTCAGTCAGTCAGTGAATACCTCACCTCACTGCTCTTTTATATATCGTCACCATAAATGCCGGAAGACGTAACCCACAAAAATAAAACTTTACAGGAGAAGCAAAAAACGTTATAAAATGAAAACGGTGTTATAAAATATAGAAAATTTTTAGTATCGTGTTTTAAGACAGAGAAGAAATATATTTTTTGAAAAAAATTAAATTTTTTTCCAGAATGTTAGAAGCTGTGTGGGTTACGACTTTTGGTATTGTATTTTTCTGAAATGCTAAAAGACGTAACCTACAATTTATTGAGTATACATTTGAAGAAACTAGTATAAATGAAAAATTATTAACAAATTAGGACTGGTTTATTGGCCTACGCGGTTAAGCGAACTTTAAACTAGTCATCTGAAGGTGTTGGGTTCAATTCCCAGTCTTGACGTTGATATTTCAATGGACCACAATTAGGTGAACTGTTTATTCCAACTGTATAAGTTAGATACGTTGGCCTTCAACTTCTCGAGCCCAGTCGATCACGGATGCTGATTGACAGCTCGGGTATCACCTCTACAAGTTCCCTCTGCGGAGACCGGAGAGTGTAGATACCAACGGGCGACGGTTGTTGTTGGTTTGCTCATTTTGATACATAGGAGAGACTGTTCTCTCACCGGAATAATTGTAGTTGTATTAGTATTAAACGAAGATCCTCTGCGATCAACACGATCCTCTGCGATCACTAAGATCCTCTGCGATCCACGTGAACCTCTGCGTTCACTTTTGTTTTATCTCTAGAAGCGAAAGCACCAAGGCCTCTGCGCCAACCCCAGATTACAAAAGGTAATCTTTGTTGTAGTAAGAAAAGAAACACAATAAACAGCAATCATATTTATATAAAGAATTAATACTGGTTGTTTTATTTCACTTGTTCTTTTCTCCCTCTACCGCTCATCATATACGGTAACTGAGAAACATACCTATGGATCACCCCTTCCTCACCTCAACCTTTTATCCTATCGAACTGGAGAATTTGTTGTTGCCCAACTAAACACCAACCATCAGTATAATTACTTATAATTTCAATTGTATTAGACGATATTAAACCTGGAATATTATACTAATTGTTGTATTTAATTCAATTTATGGACAAAATATAATTTATATAAATTAAGTGATCTGTAACAGTTTAAATGTAACTTTTAATTGTCATAAGGAATGTTGTCATAAAAGTAATGACAATCACTTGGAATTAAGCGTTTTAAGTCTTGCAGGTGTTGAAATTTCTTTTTTGAAACTTTTAGCCTTTGTGTGTACATTTGAGGAGGATCCACTGCCTCAAAATTTCTGGAACTTCTCTATGGTAGAATCTGGTAGTCGTCTTTGATATCAGTTTTAAAAAAGATTATACTGCTGGATCAAAAGCCAATGCTTGCAGTGACTGTAGGATCTCCTGTATTTTTGTATAATCCAAACCAATACAGAAATTTTGCGTTTTTGTCTGGACCTATTCGATTATTACAATCAGTTTATCTCTATTTAACCATGGGTTGGTTGACTAGACCATCTTTTGCAAACTTACAGCCTAATCGTCAACGTCTCAAATTTTGAATATTTCAGTTCGTTTTTTCTCTTGGAAAAATGAACAATATCGAGACGAGCATTGCCTTCGGAATAACCACTTCCTTTTGTCCGGTTAACATATTGTTTTCCATATGTGCGTTTTAGATGTTTATTTAAATCAGGGCATAGGTCTTCTGTCATCATCTTCAATTATTTCAATTATGGATTTTTTCTGTAAGACCAGTAAAAACCGTCTAAAGTCAAAGTTATTGCTTTAAAAATTAACTAAAAGAGTTGTGATTTTTGAAAAAAGCTACCATTCTTGAGATATGGTAACCTAAGAGTCAAATTACACAAAACTGTTAAAGTAACTACACCATGTGATAGGTATTTCCATAATCTTTCATACCTTACCCATTTTGTAGTAATCGGTTCAGTAGAACTGGGTCTAGACCGGTTTTGACTTCGGGTCAAATAACCGGTTAACCGAATCCGCCCCCGTGGAAATTATACATTAACTCAATAAGCCCTCCCTCTGGCATTATAATTGCTGCAAATATCAAAGAATACATTGTTTGTACTGCTGTTTAGTTTTGAAATAATGTGGGTTACGCCTTTTGTGTTCTATGAAAATTACAGTATGCTGTTACGTCTATTGGCATTTCTTGAATAGTCTTGAATAGTCGTTATTTTTAAACGTAGAAGCTTGAAATTTTGCCAGAGCATGTATTTTAGTTTAATATATCAGATTCCATCAAAAAACGAATTTCGATTTCCATGTCGGTTACGTCTTCCGGCATTTATGGTGACGATATATAGATATAGATATAGATATATATAAAAAAGGAAATAGTTTTAGTTAATACGCTTATAACTGAAGAACCGCTGAACTGATTTTGACAATTCGCACCAATTCGGAATGGTATCATGGCAGAAAAGGATAAAACCTGAAAAAATCGCGAAAATCTGCGAAAATATTGCAAAAATATTTTTTTACACCTGGCATAGGCGCCCGCCCCAACTTGTTTCATAATATGAATGATCTTGGCATTTATAATTATTTTTTAATACAAATTATTTGGATTTCTATTCTTTAGGAGTTGTCTTTTAACGGTATAAAATGTATTGTGGATATCACCAAAGGCAAATCAGATGTAACAAAATATACCTACCATGAACTTTTTTCGCAATACCCTGAAAAACACAACACTGCTTGCATCCTCAATCATATATTTGATATAAATGCCAGCTTTTGGGGTATGATAGATCTTCGCTAAACTCACAATTTTCCTTTTAACGGTTTTTTTGTAGCATTTGTAGTTTTCTAGAAAATCTGCGGTGGCAAAGCCGCCCCATGTTACCATACATATGTATACTTTTAAACCGTAAGTAAAAACATCTTCAAAAGAACAACTTCCGATTTATGTCGTATAAAATTTGAGCAGTACCAGATATATATTGATCTCCTCTCATGTTACTAACAAATGATATCCCCACTAAAAATCAGTTTAGTTCCCGCAGAGCTGGAACGCAATTGCAAATGAAAGTATGATATTCAAAATTGGAAAGAAACAAGTAAGAAAGTATCAGTCAGAAGCAAACACAAGTTTAAACAGCGAGTTTAAACCAAGTGTGGAAAAAATTGTTGAAAAATTTGAGAGTTATCCTTCATAGTAGCAGTTTAGGCATGTGCCGGCAGGGTGTCATGGACTTACTCCGGAAAAAATTGTACCGTTGTAATAGGAATCGTGAAAACAACCTTTTTCAAAAAAAATCAAATAGATCCGATACGAGTCCTTAAAGTCCACTTTGTGTGGGAGGTACCCGAAGGACTGGACCGACTGGACTGGGTGAAATAATACGATGTTCAAAGTTTGGACCAATCAGAAACTCCCTGCGAGAGTTGTCTTCAGGATTTGGCATTTTAGATGATGCCATCAGGGTTTCCAGGAACTTCTTCACTAAAAATTGTGGACGTAGGTCAAGGTTTAACATAGCCTCCATATAACGGTACCACCCAATTTCAAGCATTTTAATCTACATTTTCTGCCGACTGTAATTCGGCATTTGGGGTCTCAGTGGTCAAAAAAAATGTATTTATAAAAAGTTAAAAATAAAAAATAATTTAAAAAATTAAGTTTCAGTGTTTTATTTAGAAATGCACTTAAAACTAAAAAATAATTTGTCGCTTAGCCTCAATAAATATATTCTTTCTCATGATAGAATCTCTAAAATAAAACGCTTGCCGTTTAATTTTGCCACCATTCATAATTTAAATGCAAGCGTTTAATTTTAGAGATTCTATCATGAGAAAGAATATATTTATAGAGGCTAAGCGACAAATTATTTTTTAGTTTTAAGTGCATTTCTAAATAAAACACTGAAACTGAATTTTTTAAATTATTTTTTATTAAATAATATTTTTGTACTATATTTCTGTACGTTTGAATGTTTTTCACAAAAATTTTTGCTATGGTTGTGAATGGATATCTTGTTGCTTCTTCGATTTTAAATTACAACAATCAATATATTTCTAAGTTAAAAAGGAGTTATCAGCTGGTCTTCCTGCATGACGTAATTTGCCAACAATTTCAACAATTTTAACAGCTGACCACAAATTTGTTGTTACCTCAATTCACGCACCATTGTTTGTACCATGGTGCAATTCATAAGATTATCGCTTCACCTTCACCAACTGATTTCACCCAATCTGTGAAATTGTTATTGTGAATTTATCGTATGAAAACGTAAACGAAAATTATGACAACTTGAAGTACGTTCAATCAAAATAGTCTTGTTGTTGTAGTTACTGGTTCATCTTATTAATTGCATCATGGCACACACCTTCATTTATCACTTTTGATTATTGTAAAACATGAGTATTTGCACTATATTGTTGAAAACAGGAAGACAAATTGATTTGAGTAAAAAATCCAAATTATTTACAAAATTCGTTGTTGCAAATCTTTAATAAATATACACTTTTCCTCGTTTGAAAACATATAGTTGACATGCTGTACATTGTTTTTAAAACAAATATCAATATTGTATGGTTGAATTTTATTACTTACAGACACATGTTGGTAGTTCTTTTGGCGTCCAGGAGCCATCCGATTGACATGTGCGCTCATGTTTTCCAACTAGTTCGTATCCCACACCACAGTTGTACGTTATTTTACAACCAAAGGTATAACATTCTCCTGAATGCCATCCATTTGCTGGGTCCGGAGGTTGGCCACAAGAACGAGCTGTAATATTTGAAAATATTTATTTAAAATATATTGAATATATATGAGTTTAATATTATTTTACGTTCGCACTGGATGTCGGGCCCATACCAGCTAGCCTGACCATCAATAGCCAAGCACTTGGCACGTGGAAATCCATTAGTGACATATCCATTGTGACAATGATACTGCACGGTGGAGTCTAGATCGAATGTTTCTTGATCCGGAAGAGCCGAATTGCGGGCATGTTCGATTTTGGGAGGCTTGAGACAATATACTGCATTGAAATTTAACAAAGTGTTAGAATATATGCAATTAAATTAATTAATTCAATTAAATTATGAGTATATAGAAATTTACTGTTTTGCTTGCAAGCGGGTTCAGCTCCTGCCCAATTTCCATCCGCTTGACATAAACGGCTTTGAAGGCCTACTACGTGATATCCATGAGGACATGAATATGAAGCTCTTTGTCCAAAATGCCTTCCAGTTAAGGTAACTTGGCCTAACGAAGGTTGTGCAAGTTCGGGGCATTCTCGGTCTATAAATATACAAAGATTAGATGAATTAGTGCAATGGTATTAACGAAATATAACGATATTAGTTATTGTGTAAAATATACAATAAAATTATCAAAAAGATTAATGGGCACTTGGTTTAGCTGTGCTTGTGAATTCTGCGCAGCACATAGCATAGTCACCAAAATCAAAAACGAATGCCATTGCTATGTTGTGCTGCAGACATTTTAACGGCAAAGTAAACAGCCGCAGTCATGAATACAAAAACGAAAACTTTTGCTATGAACAAAATCAACAGCATAGCATCAAACATAACCAAGAAAAATGTTTGAATGTACATAGTTGAATCATGAGTAAGTGATCTTGGACAACATTTTTACATAATACTTTCGAGTGAATATAAAAGAACTTGCTATTGAGCAGTGAAACCATGATATTTTGTATCACACTACTATTATTATCACCGCAACTATTGCTCTGTTCCAGAACCTGCAACAGTTTACTATTTTTGAAATGTTGACACTTTTTCCTTTATAAATTTGTCAAAAAATTCAAATTCTGGAAGGGAATAATTGATGTTATAAATAACAAAATGTCAAAGAAAATATTGAATAATAGGCTTGATCGTTCTAAAAACATTTCGAAAGTGCGCTAAAATATAACAGATTTGTGTCAAAATATAATAATAATGTAATAACAACAGGTTCTTGAAACTACACGGAAAAACAAATTCATTCAATTTATGAATAGTGTTCAAATATTGTTTCCAATGTTCAAATTTTTACATTGTATGAACCTAATTCATAAGGCAATAAATACTGGTTTCTTTTTTGAATGAAACATAAACATGGAATATATGTCTATTCTCTTTCCAAAATATGAACCAACCGATCCATTGCAAAATAATCTTCTTGAAAGCTAGAAAAAGTTATTTATATTCAAAACTCTGTTCAAATTTTTTATAAATTTATTTTTCTATAAAAAACTTGTTGTTTTATTTTATTTTGAAATTAGTTTAGCCTCCATAAAGGGGTACAGCCCGATTTCCGATACATTTTCTCCACCTAAAATTGCGGCATAGGTACTTTCGCAACAGAAAGAAAACAAATAATTCCATATTAGTATTCGGCCCGGCATTAACCCTTTGTAACTTGTTGTTTTTTAAAACAGCACAGCATAGCAATAGCATTCGTTTTTGTTTTAGATGATATGGCTATGTGCTATGCTGCGACACTTTCACATCACCAGCATAGACCCTGTGCTATGCTGTGTAAAAGTAGTAGCAAATTCAAACACTGTTCAAAACCAGCAGGGAGCAAAAAACAACAAAAATGTGAAGTATCGAATTTAAAACATAATAAAAATAGAACGTATGTTTTTTTAGCTTTTTTCGACTATGTACATATTTAAAAACATTTTAAAGGAAGTACTTCCTTTCTATGACCTCCCCATGTAAAAATAATGAGTTTTGCGATAAATTTGTAAGTAGTTACTACTGCCAAACATTGCAGATTTTGTTGTAATGGAGGATCCCAAAATCAAGCGCTTCAGTGGTTTTGGTTTCACTACTTATTCCCATTCGTACATGATTGATAATACTCCAATTATTCGCCCTTATAAGATTGATATCCTATAAAACAGGTTTTCATTTTATAAGGCTTTTTGCTTGTCCTGTAAAGTTTTGGATTTGTGGGTTACGTCTTCGAGCATTTATGGTGACGATATGTACTCGTCTGTCCTGTCATGTGTAAACGCAGGGTTAAAATATGTTTGAAGGCAAATGTTGAAATAATTCGATTGGGAGTTATGTCCCCTGGGTGGTTTCAGACGTAGCTCCCAAAAATTTTGCAAGTTATGTCAAATTAAGGGGGACATTGGAGTCTCTCAAATTAATTTGCAAACCGATCCGTTCATAAGTTTTGCATATAGCGATTTTAAAATTACTTCTTAAATCCTTCAAGGACCGATCTTATACTTACTTGTATGTGTCATCTTAATTCGTCCCAGATGATAATTGTACATATTTTGAGAATTGTAGCCACTGAAGGCTACTTTTTATACCCTACACCTATACGGGGAAGTTATTATAAGTTGGTTATGACGACGCGCTGAGTCGATCTGGCTATGTGTGACCGTCCATCTATTTGTAATCAAGCTACAGCTCACGAGGGTTGATGGGGGTCCTGGATGGGAAGAAGTCTACTGATTTTGGCGATGGTCGGATCATATTTAGGGATCGGAACGGGCAAAAAACTTATGTGAAGAAAAAGACACGATTTCATTATAATACGCAGTGTATTAATTTGCTACCAGCACAGCACTGAAAACACCAAATATATGCTGTTGCTATGCTACGCTAGCTTTTTATTTCAATAGCAATTCAATTCATTTTACCAGCACAGCACATGGTCTATGCTGCGCTTGTGAATACTGCGCAGCACATAGCATAGTATATTCATCAAAATCAAAAACGAATGCTATTGCTATGCTGTGCTGTGCTGCATAGTAAACAGCCGCTATCATGAATACGAAAACAAAAACTATTGCTGTACTGTGCTATGAATAAAATCAACAGCATAGCATCAAACATAACCCAGAAAAATGTTTGATGGCTAAGAAGAATGTAGTTGAATCATGAGTGAGTGATCTTTGACAACATTTTTGCATCATACGTTCGAGTGAATATAAAAGAACTTGCTATTGAGCAGTAAAACCACGATTAATGACACATCTCGATATTTTGTATTACACTACTATTATTTTGAACGCAACTATTCCAGAACCTGCAACAGTCTACCATTTTTGAAATGTTGACACTTTTTCCTTTATAAATTTGTCAAAAATCCAAAAATAGTAGGTACTTGCAGGTTGTGGAACAAAGTAATTGTTGTTATAGATAACAAAATGCCAAAGAAAATATTGAATAATTGGCTTGATCGTTTTAAAAATGTTCTTAGGAAAAAAAATATGAAAACATTGGGAAAGTGCGCTAAATTATATGATTTGAGTCAAAATGTAATAACAATAGGTTCTTGAAACGATGTTATTTATGGAAGCGAATCTCGAAATTTTATTAGTAGGCCCTACTAACTCTTATGTTACACGTTGAAACTTTCATTCGGACCTTTTTTGATTTTATGGGTAAGAAGGGAGAAAAGAACTCCCTTTCCTTCCCATTTCTTCCAAAATCTAAAAAATCCATGTGAATGTTTCAACGTGTAACATAAGAATAACTTCTGAATATTAAAATTACAAAAAAGTACAAATGCGAGTGATTGCCACGTGTACCTCTTTCAATATACATTCCATTCTCACTTCCTCAGTGTACAGAAACACTGAACAACTCTCAGTGGGTTTGCTGGGTTAATATTAATGATGCTATACTATGTCGAAATGTTAACAGTATAGCATAGCACATCAACAGTTTTCGTTTTTGTTTTTGAAAATAGCACAGCTAGCAATAGCATTCGTTTTTGTTTTGGCTATGTGCTATCCTGCGACACTTTCACAGCACCAGCATAGACCCTGTGCTATGCTGTGAAAAACTAGTAGTAAATCCGAACACTGATAATACGAATATCTCCGCTTCTATTAAGTGGAAATCTTCACCTTTACAACAATGCAAAGTTGGAGTAGGTGGTCAAACAACGGAGATATCGCAAAAGACGTTAATGCATCCCATTTTTCCAGGTCGCATTTTTGATCGGATTGTCACGAAATTTTGGTGGTTAATGGGGTCCTAGAGGGGAAGAAGCCTATTGAGTTTGGTGATGGTTGCATAATATTCAGGGGAAAGCCTGTCAATGGAAGAAGAAAATATGACCTTTGGAATAATGCAAGATAGGTTGGTGTACATCCCACTTTTCCAGTTTTTATACAATACACCACTATTTCAACGTATTGTTCTATGCAAAAATATCCGCATCTAGTAGGCGTATTCCAAAAGCAAAGCCTGTCAACAGAAAAAGCAAACCCTATCAATGGAAGAAGAAGAATTCACCTTTTCAAAAATGCAAACTAGGTTGGCGTACCATTTTTTGTTTAAATAAGAATCCTCCAGAATCGTTGTTCATATCGGCTGTTAATGTGTATACACTTAACTGTTGAGGATTACAAATTGGTGCCGTTGCTGAGTTTACTAAGAATTCCGAAAGGCAGATCCGCCGTGAGTCGAACTTTTGAGTTATGGCGTAATGAATTGTTTGCTAGAGACACTATCATTGTTCGCTGTTGCTTTAGCTTTTTTTTTTGAGTGACATGTCTTCAGACAAATAAATTTTCTTTTCGTCATTTATTTTAAAAACCGCACGAAAATAGAATATGATGATATATTTAAACTTCGAAATGTACTTTCAAAATTAAGCTCGGAAGATTTTAGGAAGGGTTACTAAGGACATGAAATCAATATGATCTTGTCATAGCGGTCCTTTTTCACTTTTATCCGAAACTTGCTCAAACAACCCTGTAAAGTGGCATTATACACAAACAGCTGTTATGGTGCTGGAACACAAAAAAAAAAAATTTGAACCCTTTCTTAACGCTTGTGAGAATAAATTTCACTGCGGGAAAAATAATCGCGATTATTCACGGCGAATCTGTCCTTCTGCGTTCTTAAAATACTCATCAAGGTCATTCATCCTCAAAGAAATTATCCACGACCCAAAATTTGGGTTCACAGTGTTATTTATAGGATAATATATATTAATATAAATATATAATATATTATGCCTTACGAAAAATGAATATGTGAAAGTACTATGGAAATTTCCATAGAAAAGGCACTACTGACTAGTCTAATCTCAGCTTTAGAGGGGTATTCAATATTGGTATGCATTAGGTGTATGTACATATGTATTTGTGCCACCGTGGTGCTGTTATGCACACCCGCCTTGCACGCAAAAGGTCGTGGGTTCGATTACCCGGCCAGTCAACATCAAACATTTTTCAACGGTGGCAAAATACCCCTCGGTAATGTTGGCGACATTTCCTGAGTATTTCAGCCTTGCAAAACTTCTCTACAAGTGGCGTCTTAGACACGCCGTTCGGAATGAATCGGGGCGCACTCACTGATATGAGAAAAGTCTCCCTTGTCCCTTCTGGGATGTTTGTGGAACAATTATTTTATTATTATTACATATGTATTTGTATGCATGCTGAAAATATTTATAAATTTTCTAATAAATAAAAAAACATTTTACCTGGTTTAATGCAGGACATGCCGCAAACGCCATCGCACAAACATTTTTTCTTCTTGCTCTTACAATCCTCATCCGAAGAACACTTCCTTAAACACTTTTGACCAAGTAGGGTGGCCTGTTCTTCATCCCGCGGACATTCCGATGAGGGCGAATTTCGAGGATTTTTATATATTCGACTATCATCGTCAGCTTCTGATGATTCGTCTTCATCCCAGTCATCGTCTTCATCATCTTGTGGAACTTCCGTTTGTGCAAGAGGAACCGCGATAACTGTAAATATGTACACATACACATGTATATTATTTTAGCTTTCAATAAAATCTAAAAATATGGTGCTCGTCTTTGTAACATTGACCCAAATTTGTTTATCATAATGAGCGCTCTGTATGAAAGAAAAATAATTTGGATAATACAATCACACATTTTGAGCATTTTCGCTTATATGCACGAATAAGTTATACGTTAAAATTTCCAACATGTTAAATAGAAGTTATTTGATTTTATATATATCAACATTGCACATTTCAAATGCAATATGTGTTGTACATCGAATCATTGAACGTTTTTATATATGTATATCTTGTTTACATATATGCTTGAAATTAGCGACACCATAACACTGTATATGTATGCATTTGTGTATGTGTGTGTTATGTTGTTTCCTTTTGCCTATATTTTTGTTTAACTTTTTCGGAACTTGCGCAGATGACGCTTATATAAGATTAACAAATTTAGTCAAAATTCCTCATGAAAATTTATTAAAATTTTATTAGAAAATTTAAAATGACCAGATTATCTTTAAATATAAAAAAATAACTTTTTAATAGTTACGAGTATGTCCAAGGATAAATAGCAATATTATAGGATGTAAATCCTGAATAAAACTTACCGATGTAGGCGAGCAAAGTAAAAATGAGAATGTGTAATAAAATGCGATTCATTGCTGTTTATTATAAGTAATTTATTCCAATTGATTCCTTTTTTCTTGAAATTGCTATTTAGCTTTATTTTGATGT
Organism: Musca autumnalis; assembly: GCF_047663935.1. Lineage (NCBI taxonomy): Eukaryota > Metazoa > Arthropoda > Insecta > Diptera > Muscidae > Musca > Musca autumnalis. Next base: position 97,050,042 of record NW_027411755.1, on the reverse strand, counting down.
TGGAAAATTCGTTTTGTATTACATTTATGTGAACAAAATTTTAAAATTGGCCGAATGTAGACCTATTCCTTCCGTACACTTCGAATGAATTGTTAGAAATGCAGGAGCAGTGGATACATTCGTATGGATTTGTACGTGTAGTTGTGTATGTATACAAATGTCAAATGTCCCACAAAACAGGATGTAAAGCAAATATTTGGACAAGTGCAAAAAGGCCCTCGAGAACGAAATAGTTGTCAAAAATACAACTGTCATTGTGATATTCAGTCAGAGACTATACAGTAGTATATGTATTTTATGTACATGTAGTATATGTATGTATTTTCTAATTTGGCATGTTTAAAGAAAAATACAGACATGGCATTGCACGTTATACAATTCAATTATATTTAATTTATTTTTCTACTACAAATTAATAAAAATTGATGTATTATAATTTTGGGTTGTTGCTGCAAGACTAATTGCTCCAACAATAATGAAAAGTTTCGTTATATTTCCCTTATAACACTGTGAACCGAAATTTTGAGGCATAGATAATTCCTTTTGGGGATGAAAGCCCACAGATCCGCCGTGAGTCGAACTTCCGAGTTATGGCGTGATGGAATTGCTGCTGCTTAAAATAAGGGGCATTGAAGGAAGCGAGTTAGAAGGTCGAAATGCTCTACGAAAATAATCCTCATTCGATTTGGCTGCAGACATGTCATCACATAAATAAGCTAAAACAACAGTTAAAAACGATATAACGCTAATTTCAGATGCCTTACAGGGCCTTCAGCAGAAACTTCATCGCGCCACAATAAATCCGAGGATTTGTGTTCAACGCTCACCGTCGGCCAGGTACTTTTTGTTAAAAAAAAAAACAAAGAAAGTTGCTGTGCACATGTAAGCATTCGTAAGCGTGGTTGAACTGGGAAACTACCGATCCTCGCAACATTAGATATTTTCGATATTTCATATAACAAATCGATAGCTATCGATATTATCGTTAATTTGTCATCACCATTAATTGGGAAATAAAAATGGCGGAAATGTATATGCTTTGGTTGACATTTTTCACAGGTACTTCCCGGAAATATGAAGGAGAAAAAACAATTGCTTTTTATTTAATAAAACGAAACAAAAATACAATTTACTTTCTGAAAAATTTGTAAGTGTGACTACGAACTTACTTTCACATCTTCAAAACCGAAAAGCCGCGTAATTTCTATTCATTCCAATAGATTTTAGGTTAGAGATTTTTAATCCGATAATATCGATAGACAAAACTATCTATCGATATTGAGTTTTTAAAAATAATCGATAGTGCCATCGATTTTTGCCAGCTCTAACGTGTGGCATAGTGTATTGTGTGTTCGGCTACAAATCAGAAGTTCGAATGATCAAATCCAGCAGACAGCGAAATAAAATAAAAATGTGAAGTGTGTTGAAATTGAAAATAAAATCCAACTCAAATGTTGTAAAAATAGATTATATGTGTTTGATCCTGCAAGGGTATTTGGAGACAGTTGCGAAAAAAAAGTTAAACAACAATGTTTAATTCAAACGATAGATTTATTTGTTCAAAGGTACCTGGGCAACTGATTTACATAAAATTGAAATCACTGTTGCTATGCACAAAATTTACAAATTATGTTTTAATGCACTTTAATGCAATGTAATAGCAATAATCGACAATGAGTGATAATAAACCGATTTTGAGAACAAGCAAGAAGAGAAAATTAATGTAAACATATCAGTGCTTGCTAGCTACATAGATACAATCAAAACAAAAGTGATGATAATAAAATACAAAAGAGATATAATAATAAATAAACAGCCGCCAGCTAATTACAGTGGAATAATTTTCGCAGTTCTGCCAACTCGGTTGGTGGACCTTTAAAATGTTTAATTTTCTTCAAATGTTTAAGATTAATGAATCTGTAGACGTAAGCAAAAACTCGTTGTAATCTCTTAAAAGAATTAGAAAATTTGGATGACGCTGGATAATCGACGAGGTATGTTCGATATTCGTATAGATTTTAAACCAGCTAATACTTCGTCTTCCGATAATACTATTTGGGGCAGGTGGTTCAGTTTATCAATCATATATTTGTACCGACCGTCTAAGCTTCTATCGGTATATGAAGATTGAAAATAGTCAGCAAACATATTGGAAATTTCTAGTTCGTCAGACGATTCACTGCTACCATATTTCATAAAACTAGGAAAATTTCGAACCTTTCTTTTGGAATTAACGAATTCATAAAAACATTTAGGGTTATTTTTAAAGCCATTCCTCATCTTGGCAAGGTAATTTGAGTAACATTTAGAATTTTCAGCATTGTATCTATTTCGGGCTACAGAATAATTGAGATAATTTATAGGGGAATTGCATAATTTGTATTTCTTAAACAGCCTACTTTTAATATTTCTTAGTCGGCGCAGTGCTGGAGAAAACCATGAAGGACCTTGTTCCACAACAACTTTTGACATTGGTATAGATTTGGAGAACACATAATTGATTCTGTTATAAAACTGTGAAACAGAAATATCTAAGTCATCATCATAAGTCCATCTAGTATTGCTTAAGAGAGATTTTAACTTTAAGAAGTCAGTTTTACGATAATTGTATCTATATGTAATGTTCTTAGTCTCCTTGATTACAAAAGGGGTACTTTGTAATTCAAGAAAAATTGACAGTGTAGGATGAAACTTATCTTCCGGCAGTACAAAAGGAGTACATCTACTTAGTGATACATTAAGTGACGTGCAGAAAATCAAATCTAAAAGACGATTTTTATCATTCAATATATAATTAATTTGGTATAAGCATTGGTCGAAAATCAAATCCCAGAAAGGTTCCATATCAGCAGTGTTAACTGATGGTACATAATCTAATCTATTATCACCAGGGAACCAAGAAGTATTTGGCAGATTAAAATCGCCCATGCACATTAAAACATCATTACTAGCAAGATAAGACGAGACAGTTTTTAGTAAATTAGCATGTCTCAAATATACATCTATGCTTGAGTTAGGTGGAATGTAGGAACAAGTTAAAAAAATTGTATTACCAAGGAATTTTAATTTCACGCAACTAAATTCATCATTAGGATGTACGGATATATCAATCAATTCAGATGAAACTGAGTTATGAACGGCTATCAAAACGCCTCCTCCACTTTTATTAGCCTATCATTCCTATATACTTGGAAATTATCACAGAAAATCTGGGTATCTTTAATGTCTGGTTTAAGCCAGGTTTCAGTGAAAACAATAACTTTAAAATCACAATAAATACTGTTAAGATACAGACTATTTAGTTTAGTTTTCAACCCTCTAACATTTTGATAAAGTAAGGGTAGCATATCTAGTTTTTTGAAGCTGTCGAAATAACGGTAGGATTGACAGGTTTTGGTCTTTCGGTAGCATTATCAGGTCTTTGTCTATCCCTATATATAAATTCTCTTACTAAAATCTCTTCAGGCCAAAAAGATTCGTTGACTATAGTATCAAAAACTCTGGCAGGGACAACAATTTTAAAGGACGATATGTCACGGGTTTTCGCCGTATTAAATTTCAAAATATGAAAGTCGTTATCTGATAAATTTGTAACTTTACCTTTTATGTAATTACGAATGATTTCAGTTGATGTGTTCGCATGTAACCTAGATACAAATATTGTTTTACGTCGTGCAACGACAACGAGCTGCATATTCAGGAGCAGAAGGCTCTTGAACAGAAACCGAAGGCGATTGTGTTGGTTCAGGGGGAACAGTATGAGGAGTACTAGGGGAATTAACAGGTATATGTGTAGACATTGTTTAATCATTGGAGTTACTTGTAGGATTAGGAGGTACTGAATGATGACCTTTCGAGGAGGAAGACTGAGTGGGAGGCAATGACAAAGTCGGAGAATTTAAACTAATTAAATTCTCAGAAGTTAAGTCAAAGTTGCCTACAATACCACCTAGTGTCTTTTTTCTCTTTGGAGAATCAGGAAATTCAAAAGTGGTTAACATTTTATCAATTTTATAAAAATTTTTATTAATTATATTAAAAGATTTTTTGACCTTTAATACCTCCGATTTTAGTTCTTTAACTAAACGACGGAAATTAATCTCCGTATATCTGCAATCAGGACAAGTCCAGCGAATACCATTAGATTTATCAGTTATCAGATCATAATGCCTACCCTTGAAGCCAGCACACTTAAAATGCGCAAAGTTATCGCATAACCAACATGCAAATAACCTCTCACTTGTACAATTAATTACACAATTTTTATACAAGCATTCCATGGTAAAAGAGAACAATTATTGTTAGAGCCTAAAAGTATGCTATTGGTTCAGATAATAAAAATGGTGCAAAATAATACTACCAAATTTATTAGTAAGGCCTAAAAGTATGCTATGATATGTAAATATTAGGTTATTTTAGTACACAAAAGCAGAATAAAAATCACATGAACGAACGTCAAAATCGATGTAAATAAAATAAACCAAAATAGAAAGAAATGATAAAACCACAAAAAAATGCACTACTTTTACCAAAATTTCACAATTTTCCAATTTTAAATTGGTCGAAAATGGTTAAATAACACTTTAAGCACCGATTCACTATTTAAAAACAAGTAAAATTACTTATTAATTTTAATTTTTTACGAGAACGCACAAAAACACTTCTAAGCACTAGCAGGGTTCCCAGATTTTTGTAAAAATTCTGGTCCATTTTTCCATAAAGTTGAGTTAAACAGCTCACTAGTAGAACTTCCTCTCGATAATATATCAGCTGGGTTGAGTGCCGTAGGAACATTATGCCACTTCATTTTGTTACTATAGTTTTGTATACGACTCACCTGGTTTGCCACAAAAACATTGTAATTTGACGCCACCTCTCTAATCCAGGACAACACTACCATGGAGTCAGACCAACAGTGATACTTCAACTCAGGGTGATTTTCCGAAAAATCCTTCAAAAATTGTGCCAAATGAAGTGCTGCCGATAACTCGAGCTTTGGTACCGTGAGAACTTTTAAAGGCGCTACTCTCGATTTAGAGAACAAAAGCTGCACTTGTCTCATTTCTCCAATTTCCGCTCTCACGTAGATACACGCTCCATACGCAGCCAAACTCGAATCACAAAATCCGTGTATTTGTATTTTGGAATCTGGAAATGAAACAAATCTTGGAAATGATAGTTTGTTTACCATAGAAAATGAATCGAGAAAATCCAACCACTAAGTATTTAGGCCTGGGGCAGAGTATCGTCCCATTTGAATTTATGCTTCCAAAGATATTGCATGATAATTTTGGCTTTCGTTATAACCGGACCAATCAGTCCCAATGGGTCGTAAAGACGAGCAATAAAACTGTACGTTTATTGACTGGCCTGCCATCCAAAACATGCGAAAAAGTGAATATAAATATGTCATCCTTTGGATCCCAAACTAATCCCAACGTTTTTGTTACATTGGTTCCATCGTGAATCGTCAAATGCTCTTCAATATCAGAGGGTGGAACGCCATCCAACACAGCCGCATCATTTGAGCACCACTTCCGAATATTAAAGTTACCCAAACTCAGCAATTTAGTTACCTGTTGTCTAATTTCAACGACATCATCAACGGTACTTGCACCAATCAGCAGGTCATCGACATAAAAATCTCGCAATGTGGCATCTTTTCCAAGTGGGAATTTTTCACCTTTGTCCATACATAGTTGATGCATCGTCCTAATTGCCAAGAAAGCCGCCGGCTTTGTTCCATATGTCACCGTATTCAGCTTGTAGATTTTTATGTTGTCTTCACCACTATTTCTCCACAAAATACACTGCAAATAATCATCAGGATATGAAATTCTAACGCATCTGTACATTTTGCAGATGTCTCCACAGAGCGCCACCTTGAAGAACCTAAACCGAAGTAGAGTATCGAAAAGTTTAGATTGAATAGTCGGACCAGCGTATAGGACATCGTTGAGGGAAAGACCAGATGATGTCTTAGCAGACCCGTCGAACACGACTCTAAGCTTCGTAGATGTACTATCAAGTTTGTGGGCACAATGATGCGGCAAGAAAAACGTTTTTACTTCATGTGGGATCGAAGAAACAGGGCTCATGTGATTTAAATCGATATATTCGGCCATAAGCTTGATATACTTTTCCTTTACGTCCTTATTTTTTGCAAATTTTTTTCCAAACCATTGAACCGACGCAGTGAAGTTTCATAAGAAGATCCCAAATCACGAAAACTTTCTTTTTTTGGAAGCGCCACAGAATATTCACCGGAAGGCAATCTAACTGTATTTTGTTGAAAATGTTGTTCACAAATGTTGTCATCCGCCGATACGTTTATAGTAGATTCGAAAGCGTTTTCTACTTTCCAAAACCAATGTCCAAAAACGATTCTTGCTCCGGTTCGGCAATATATTTGCATGAAGCTGCCAGCGAATGCGAATTTAATGAGGACACACCTCCATCAGACACCACCCATCCCAACAACGTCTTTTGTAAAACATGAGAATTATCTCCCAACCGAATTTTTCCAATCAAAATATCTATCCTTCCTCGTTTACTAAAGTTGGGATCGGCGAGCATAATATTTTTAGGAAAGACCCATTGTTTAATATCCAACGACGAGCTAGGTTGATATTCAGTTATAGTGGGAACAACAACAGCAGGAAATTCAACAGAATAATTATTATGACAAGATTTGATAAGAAGATTGACCGATTTGTCAGCTAAAAATCCGCTATTACCAATACCAGATACGTTAATGTACGACTTTTTCATTGGCAAGTTAAGTTGTTGTGCAATCCGTGACGTAACAAAATCAAGTTGCGAAGCAGAATCCAATATAACTCTACACGGTATAAAATCTCCACATCCATTTTTTACGATCACAATTGCCGTGGCCAACAGTATATTATTGCATTAAGATACTCCAGAAGACTCAACAGCACTTGTCGACAGCGATGGAACCAAAGAACTAGGCAATTGATTGGAATCTGCGACAATCTGATGTAAAGAATGATCTGAGATATTGTCCATATGCAATAACGAATGGTGTCTCATGGAACAATGACGACAATTTGGGATTTGCATTTTTTAAGTAAGTGCCCCTTCTTAACGCAATTCAGGCACAATCCAATACGCTTCACTTCTTTAAATCTAAGTGACGGAGATAAATTTTCAAAGCGAGGACAATTTGTTATGAAATGCTCCTTTGAGTCACAAAAAACACAAAGGGCATTTGATGTACCAGCTGCTACCAATGTATTGCGAAAACCTGGTTTCTTACCCACTGCACGTATACTCGTAGAAGATTTCTCTCTTATGTGCGTTTGAAAATTTAGTAACTTATTGTCGAAACGGCGTTTCAATAATTCCATGGCTTTATCATAATTATCTTCGCTTGGCTCAAGAGAAGAAATGGTATCGAGCGCCGGGCCAGACAAACTGGCTCTCAAATGTCGTAATTTTTCTATTTTGCTCAAACCATTGTCTTTGTCTATCACCGTGGAGAACATAGCAAAAAAACGGGCCACTACGTATACAAACCATTAAACTGTGGTATTCTCAATTCAGGCAACCGAGTTTTTCGCAAAGACAGAGAATCATCTATAGAGAATTGTCTCATAGTTGACGAAAGAGGAACAGAGCGAGATTTAGTAATAGCGAGCAATTGCCTTTTTATTTTTGCCTTTGCATCCAAAAACAAAATCATAAAATTGGAGCGCGCAATGTCGTCAGCCTCAGTAGAACCCTTTGTTTGCAACACACATACAGCTTGTTCGAAGTTAGCGTTCAAGTCCTGTATGTTTTCTAATCGAAAAGTAAGATCTGCTTCATCTAGTTCTGCCAAAGCTTTCTTACTTAGACGTTCATCAAATGCAATCAATTGTTTGTTGAGAGCCGCGACCCTGTTTCTGTAATACGTTAAGTCGTTAGCAGATGCATCAGTTTGGTTTGATGCTGTTTCGTTGTTTGTCGACATGTTTGAAGTCTACAACTATAATGTAGATTGTTTCCGAAATAAAAATGCGGTTTGAGGATGTTGGATGCACACTATATTGTTCGTTAGTTTAACTGTTGACAACTGAATTTATTTTTATATTTTCAATATTGAACGTACACATAAAATGCAAAGGTGACTTGTTACTAATAGATATTGAATACAGTGTTTAAGTAAGTATCTAATCTAGTATACAACATCTTCCCCTTCAAGTATGTTATACATCAATAAGTAATGAATGGAAAATTATAAATGAAATAAGTATTAATAATGTATTAAAATAATGAAATAATATTAAGTTCTCTTCCGAATCCATCTGGAGTTTCGCCGTAAAGTTGTACCATCGTCAGTTTGAATAATATATGATCTTGGAGATGAAAGGACTTCAATGAAAACAGCTTCTACCCAACCGTTCTTCTCATGATACCACACCTTTTCTCCCTCAGTAAAATTGGATTTATATCTTGCATGTCTTTTATAGTATCTTTGGGAAGTAGCTTGCTTCTTCTTCAATTTTTCTGACACGTTGGGTATAATTTTAGGATGGAAAAGCTCAGTTTTCGCCGGCACTAACGATCGCGTTTTTCTGCTCATGAGCAACTCAGTTGGTGAAGCATTCACATCTTTCAAAGGAGTATTTCTATACTCTAACAGTGCTAACCATAAATCCTCATTACAGCTAGATGTTTTCTTTAGTAGGATTTTTGCTATTCCTACTGCTCGTTCCGCAAAGCCATTTGCTTGTGGGTAATGTGGACTTGTTGTGGTAAGTATTGGAATTAAATATTTGAACAGAATTCACGAAATTCGTATGAGTTAAAAGGCATGTTATCTGAAAGTGAAAAACACGTTTTCAGATGCTTTATACATTCTGAAGCTCGTTTTGATTTTATTGGAATAATGTCTAAAAATCTTGAATAATAATCCGAAACCACCAAATAAGCCTGTGATCCATACTCACAGGTGTTCATACCAAGCTTGCTAAAAGGTAAGAGAGGAACTTTATGACATATCATTGGTTCTTTTACCTCCGAGCCATGGTTTCTTTGACATGGCTTACACAGTTTTATCATATTTTCAATATGTGTATTCAGTTGTGGCCAATATATAATTGTTCTCGCCCTTTGTTTCGTTTTTCAATGCCTAAATGAGATGAATGTAACTGAGCAAGTATGTTTTTCCGTTCTTCTTGAGGTATTATTAATCTGTCGTTGAAAAATAGTATTCCGTCATTCAGAAAAATTTCATCTTTAATTTTGCTATAACATCTTAAGTCATCTGATAAATTTTCATTACTTTTGGGCCATCCGTTAATCACATAGTTTTTAAGCTCAATCAGATGCGAATCTTCTGCCGTTGCTCGGCGAATTTTTTCAAGGCGATCATCCGTTACATTCACTGTATGAACAAATTCGTTAAGATCTTCAATTTCAGGCGTTTTATCATATACATCAAAATATCGTGAATGTAAATCCGCTACATAAAGATATTTTCCAGGAACATGTGTAAATTGCAAATTATACTTCAATAACGCCAATTTCATTCTTTGAAGTCGGGGCGATGGTATTTTACAAAATTCTTTCTTGTTTGCAATTCTAGCCGCTATTGATTCAAAAAATGGTATTGTGTGATTTTCAAGCAAAATATCTCTGTTTAAATCCTGAGGATCAATGCACGAACGAAGTTGGCCATTCTTCTTTTCTACGATAACTAAATTTGAAGCTCTCAAAGTCGGACCATCCACTCGTTCAATCACTCCTCTTTGAACCATGTTATTATGTTCCTCTTTAGCACGATTCATCAACGATAATGGAATCCTTCGAGCAGGCTTAACAACAGGAATGGAATCTGGCTTCACTTTTATCTCTAGATCTTCAACAAAGCACCCTAGCCCATCAAAAACATCAGCATTGTTTTTTATAAAATGTTCCTTATGATTATCCATTAAACAATGAACTTTTTGGATTATAATGAATTTTTCACAAGCTTCTAAACCCAATAAAGGCTCAAATGGAGTATCAATAACATGAAATCTAAGAACTGTGGTATCATTCTGACACGTGACAACGCATGTACAAATTCCTTTAAAATCCAAATCTGCACCACTGTAACTTTTGGGAGGAAGACCACTACTTTCCATCTTGACATTTTTAATATACTCCAAATATCGTAGTGGGAGAACGTTAACATCCGCACCAGTGTCTAACTTGAAATTTATAAGACAATTCTCAACTCGAAGCAGTTCGTACCATCTTACTCTCTTAATACCATTATCCACGTTATGAAGAAACAATTCATCATTTTCTCTTACTATGTCATTTTCCTTGATTTCTCGCACTTTCTGAGAATAGCAAGCTATGCTAAAATGATTTAAACGGCCACAATTGTTACTCTTTTTACCACAACTTTTTACGAGCCTTCGAAGGTCCATTAAGTAAGAGTCAAAGGGTTCGCCATCATTTTGCTTTCTTGAATTGAACTTAAATGCTTCAAAAATGACGATGTGTGTTGCGTTGATTCCAAGCGAATTTAACAATGGTTGATAAATGTTAAACAACACCAGATTATTTAATAACAACAAATAATGTTGGATTCTATTAACTACTTTATGCAAACGAGGGTATTTGATTCGAAGAAAATCTCCAATAAATTTATGATCAATTTTGCATAGATTTCAATATTACGTAACCAAGTTGCCGAAAATCACGTCGGGGTCACCAAAATGTTTGAGCCTGCAAGGGTATTTGCAGACAGTTGCGAAAAAAGTTAAACAACAGTGTTTAAAACGCCTGTTAGACTATACACTTATAACATGTTTAAGTGCATTATCTCGATTTATTTGACAGATACTGTATGAAAATGACAAGTTAAATCGACTGGATTTGCTAAATCCACCATAGTCTAAACGTACTATAATTCAAACGATAGTTTTATTTGCTCAAAGGTACCTGGGCAACTGATTGAAATCACTGTTGCTATGCACAAAATTTACAAATTATGTTTTAATGCACTCAAATGAATTGTTGTTATGAACATGTAATAGCAATAATCGACAATGAGTGATAATAAACCGGTTTTGAGAACAAGCAAGAAGAGAAAATTAATGTAAACATATCAGTGCTTGCTAGCTACATAGATACAATCAAAACAAATGTGATGATAATAAAATACAAAAGAGATATAATTATAAACAGCCGCCAGCTAATTACAGTGGGCTCCATCAGCAATATGTTTTTAGCTTATGTTTCCACTTCCAGTGGCCATAGAATAACTAGTTATTTTAGCTGTCGTAGAATAACTAGATATTCAGTACGACATACCCTTTGTTCAGTTTTGTAGAAACTGTACTTATTGTATTTATAGTTTGTAAATGAAATGTACTTCTTTAAATTCTTATCTCGTTCTCATTTGTCTTAGCCGAAGATTGAAATTTAGTTAAATAAAGAAAATACTTAAGATGCATGTGTTTTCCGTCTGCTAGTTTTATGGTCGGTCATAAATAATGTAATAAATGTCAACAGGGTGCATATGCATTTAGGCACGTCGTGCATTAGTAAATAAGTGCATGTGTATTTTTATGTTAGATTTTAAGGCTAGATTTAGGTTTTTTTTTTCTGTAAAAATAAAATCAGTTCCCGAAAAACACTAAGACAAACAACAACGCCTTATTATTTCCCTCCGTACGTCTGTTCACCCTTGTTAAAATAAATTTGTAAGTAGTTACGACTACCAATGTGTACTATAAAAACCAATTATTATTTACGAGGATTTTTTTGCTGGGTTATAATTTTATGTATTAGGCCTTTTCTCCCCCGGTAAGACATGTAGGCCTTACATAATTCTTGTTAAACTATCATTTATTTTTCCATCTAAATTCAACACTGTTTATACAAAACATAACTGTAAATTATAAGCGAAACTAGCAAAACCGGGTTGTTGTTGTTGCAGCATATAATGCTGGGTTGGCAGCCGCTGGCCGAAACACTTTTGGTTTCGGGTCAATCCGGTGCGTAAGAACCCGCTGCCGTGGGATTGAGCAAAACCGGGTCAGCGTTGCTGGCGTTTTGTTTTTTTAGGTCAATTTTTATTAGCTTTATACTTTACAATTCAAAGATACGTATTTTCTACCCCCATTTCTTCGGGTCTCTTGTCAAACCGAGGATCGGGGACACAACCACCATTCTCTCGCAAATTAATTCGTAAACCGATGCATTCATAAGTTTTGCAGGTATAGCGATATTAAAACAATAAGGCCCTCAGAAATTCATCAACAAAACTGTAACCTATTTTCACCAAACCACGTTTCTGAAGATTTTCTGCAAATTTCATGAAACCCCGTTCAGTAGTTTTGTTCGGATCTTTAAGCCCCAAAGAAGTGTATAGATTCTGAGAAGCAAATTAATTTTAATTGTAATTGTCAAGTATTGCGTTTTTAAAATATAGGACAAATATGTAGCTTGTTTTCACCTGGGGCAATCCCAGTTGTGCATTTTCTAAAAATTTCAGGAAAGTCGGTGCAGTAGTTTTGTAGATGGAACATATAAAAAGGTGGGAGTGGTCGTGGCTTTGGCCCCAAATAAATACGAAAGGTCGGAGACACAACTACCATTGTCTCGCAAATTCAAGCCGATAATAATTTTTCCAAATATAGCTTAAACAAGTAAAAAAGCGTTAAGTTCAGCCGGGCCGAACTTTTCATACCCTCCACCATAAAATATTCGGAACTAAAATGGAATAATTAGTTTTCATTCCTGTCCCCAACTTTAAGTGGGTACGTTAAAATGTCAGATAATGTACATAATATGTTTCATTCGGTAGGCCCTTTTTTATGGTGCCTATATCTAACTATGTATGTTGACAATTTTTGGTGCGCTAGAAATTGGGAGGTACCGTTATATAGGGGTTATAATAAAACATGGACCTATGTTGACAGTTTTTGATGGGAGCCTTTAATGTCAAATAACTCCTAATTCGGTTAAAAATTGTAGCTAGAACCCTCAAAATACCGAAAATCGGTACATAACGTGGGAACTTCAAATGTCATTAACAGCTAGTTCGGAGGTATGTGGGCTATACGAAAATATGAACTTAAATGAACAATTTTTGATGGCTTTTAAATTTCAAATTACAGAAAGTTTGTCCAAAAAATAAAGCTAAGGTACGGAAAATCGGGAGGTTTGTTTTGGGGCTATACCAAAACATGGACCTACGTTCGGTTAAACATTTTAAGTAAAATCCTCAAAGTACCGAAAATCGGGAGGTATCGTTATATTGAGGCTCTGTTGAAAATTGTTGACGCAGATGTGTGGTGACCTATACAACCTTCAAATGTCAAATTACAGTTAGTTCGGTTAAAAATTTTAGCTAAAATTGCCATTTACTGAAAATTGGGAGGTACCGTTATATGGGAGCTATATCCGAACATGGACCTATGTTGACAATTTTTTATGGAGAGGTGTTGTGACCACTAAGAACTTCAAATGTCAAATTACTGCTAGTTCGGTTTAATATTGTAGTTAAAATCATCAAATTACTGAAAATCGGGAGGTACTTTTATATGGGAGCTTTATCAATACATCGACCTTTCTTGACAATTTTTGGTGGAGGTGTGGTGACCACTAAGAATTTCAAATGTCAAATGTTCAAATTACAGATAATTCGGTTAAAACTTGTAGGTAAAATTCTCAAAATACCGAAAATCCGTTATATGGGGATACCGAAATCCGTTATACCGAGGTACCGTTATATGGGGCTATACCAAAACATGGACCTACGTTCATAATTATTTCGAATATAAGTTTTTTGGTCACTAAGAAACCTAAATATCAAATTATAGCTAATTCGGTCTAGAAATGTGAATTTAAACGTCAAAATACCTGAAATCGGGCGGTAACGTTATATGGGGGCTATTCCAAAACATGGACCTATGCCCACTAATTATATAAGTTTATTGACATTTAAGAACCCTAAATGTCAATTTATAGCTAAATCGGTCTGTAAATGTAACTAACAACGTCAAAATACCGTAAATCGGGGGACCTATGTCCACAACTTTTGTTATATACGTTTATTGGCACATAAGCACCCTAAATGTCAAATTATAGCTAAATCGGTCTGAAAATGTAGCTAAAAACGGCAAAATACCGTAAATCGGGGGGTACCGTTGTATGGGGGCTATACCAACACGTGTACCTATGTCCACAACTTTTGTTATATAAGTTTATTGGCACATAAGCACCCTAAATGCCAAATTATAGCTAAATCGGTCTGAAAATGTAGCTAAAAACGGCAAAATACCGTAAATCGGGGGTACCGTTATATGGGGGCTATACCAACACGTGTACCTATGTCCACAACTTTTGTTATATAAGTTTATTGACACTTAAGAACCCTAAATGTCAATTTATAGCTAAATCGGTCTGTAAATGTAACTAAAAACGTCAAAATACCGTAAATCGGGGGTACCGTTATACGGGGGCTATACCAAAACGTGGACCTATGTCCACAACTTTTGTTATATAAGTTTAGTGACGCTTAAGAGCCCTAAATGTCAAATTAGAACTAAATCGGTCTGAAAATGAGCTAAAAACGGCAAAATACCGTAAATCGGGGGGTACCGTTATATGGGGGCTATACCAACACGTGTACCTATGTCCACAACTTTTGTTGTATAAGTTTATTGACACTTAAGAACGCTAAATGTCAAATTATAGCTACATCGGTCTGAAAATGTAGCTAAAAACGTCAAAATACCGTAAAGCGGGGGGTACCGTTATATGGGGGCTATACCAAAACGTGGACCTATGTTCACAACTTTTGTCATATAAGTTTATTGGCACATAAGCACCCTAAATGTCAAATTATAGCTAAATCGGTCTGAAAATGTAGCTAAAAACCTCAAAATACCGTAAATCGGGGGTACCGTTATATGGGGGCTATACCAATACTTGGACCTATGTCCACAGCTTTTGTTATATAAGTTTGTTGGCACTTAAGCACCCTAAATGTCAAATTATAGCTAAATCGGTCTGAAAATGTAACTAAAAACGTCAAAATACCGTAAATCGGGGGGTACCGTTATATGGGGGCTATACCAAAACGTGGACCGATATAGCCCATCATCGAACTTGACCTGCCTGCAAACAAAAGACGCATTTTCCCAAAATTTCAGCGTCCTATCTCCATTTTTGTGGATGCTAGAGTGATTACCACAGACGGACGGACGGACGGACGCGCACAGATCGACTCAGAATTTTACCCTGATCAAGAATATATATACTTTATAGGGTCGCAAATGAGTATTTCAATGCGTTACAAACGGAAAAACAAACTTAATATACCCTCCATACTATGGTGGAGGGTATAAAAATATATTGTCTGTAAATTTTAAGAAAATCTGTTCAGTGCTTTTGTAGATATAAAATATTTAAAAAAGGGGCGTGGACTTTTGGCTTGTATAAGAACCTAAGTTCGAAGACACAACCACCGTATAATTGCCTATGCGGAAAAATGACTTCCAATATGATAAATTCTTCTGTTTTGATATAAATGGGGGATTGCTTTCATTAAATAAGTAATTATTTCCGTTGTCTCTAATTTCCATATGCATTCTCTTAATCAATAATTTATTAAATCCAATAGGCTACATAATGTCTGGTTGCCGTGAGGGAATGGCTTTCGGCGAGAACAAATTAGGAAAAGGCTGATGGAGCAGCCACACTTCAATTTTATTGTCCGCTACATTGAGTTCAGAGTGCGTACAAACGAAACCAACCAAAAACACGTTTGCCGAAAGTAAAACAACTGCAGTGATTGTGAAGATTCAACGTGAATATGCTAGCCATCCAATGCTGTGAAAATTATATTGATCCTGCTACTGAGTTGAAGCATATCCTGCTACATGTTTGATTAAGTGTCCACCAACATCCTCTTGGAACTAAGCCTGGTTCTATTGTGATAAAGTGCACTCCAAATTCAATATATAGTAAGTAGCATAGTCTGGAACAAGAACAAAAGAGAACTCGGGAAAAAATTTATTAGAAAATATTTTGCTGATCTAAAGTGCCGATATTGAGAACAAAACCATACATATTAAAGACCAATATTGTCAATATTAGTGTCATTATATTTGTACAGTCGAACCTCCCTGCAACGAATTGCAATGCAATGAATTGCTACTTATGCATTGAATGTATTTCTTTATAATCGAGTTATTGTTTGTGTATGAGAATTCCAATTGGAGCCATTTTAAACTGACCGTAACACTTTTCTGATAGTTATTAATTTCGAGTGCTATTTCATTACGGTTCGTAAAGGCTTAGAGAATGTTATTATAAAACAACTAAAAATCGTGTTCGTCTGTTTGTTCGCGTAATAACATATGACAGGAACATCATCAAATGTACAAACAACAATACGTACGGCCTTTCCAATATCTGTTGATATTTATGATCATTAGCACTTCGTAAAAACCTGCTGTTACAAAATATATTTGCTAATGTTACTGTTAAATTTTACTGCTAACTAATTCTGGTAAATCTGTCGCTAACATTGCTACTGCAAACAAAAGCCTTGGGGAAAAGGGAGATGTTGTTATGTTAAACTTCGGTATTTCCCCTAACGTTATGTGATCCCACAAAATGCTCTTAAAAAATTCTCATAGCCCACCAACATCACCAAATATCCGTCATCTCTGCGTTTATCATCTGTACAGAACAATAAGCGAAAGTACCTTCGCGAAGGAACTCAGCAGTGTAAGAAGTAAGTCAATAAACTTTATTATTTTTGTTTTTATTTTCATTTCTACTTTTATTCTACAAAGAAAGAGTGACAAAACGGTGATCTGAAATTACTACCTTATTATTTTAGAGTGCGGAAAAAAAATTTCACTTCGTGTGGATTTACATATATTAAGAGCCTTTACTACTAGTGAAATAAATACATTACTAGAAAATATAATTGAATCCAATGCACTTGTGGTCTGCATGAAATAATTTTTTTTAGAATTCTGATGTAAGTCTGAAATTGAAGTGAAATACACATATCTGCCATTTCTCGCGACATACGGAGCGAATATGCGGTCACCCTTTGTTCCCTATTTCCCTGAAGTAATTTAAGTGAGATGCCTTTACTCTTTATACTTTATGAAAACAAATATTTTGACTATTTGAATACTCTATTGAATGAAGTAAGTTATCATATCCATTTGGAGAATTAAAAACGATATCTCTTCTCCGCAGTTTCAAAGTTATTTGGTGTTTCGTACATTCTGGTCTAAACACCATACTTATGAAAAAATCTTACGTTAATTATTCAGAATTTTTTTGTTTGTTTTTGTTTTTTTGAACTAATCATAAAAAAACATACACTTCTTTAGCTACTTTTTATCGTTGCATTATCACAAAATCCAAAAGAAACACTCGAAATATATACTTGAATCTCCTTTACATGAAATAGAAGTGATATTCATTGTAAGATTATTCTATTCAACACTACCTAGTATAGTTTCTATTCTTAAGGATTATTATAAATAAACTGTTTTCTAAATGAATCTAATTAATATAGTGTTAAGTTTAACTATTCTATTTCTAAGCAATTTTTAGTCTCTTTCTGAATAAAGAAAAAAAATTTCAGAGTAGTTTGAAAAACCGGTCTACGCTCTTCGACGTAGGCGATTTGGTGTAGTAAAGTATGGGGTTGCAATACACCTTTGTTTAAATGGATTTAACATGTCGCAACCAGGTTGGGTGGGTCCTCATAACATCTCGTTGCTGACCATCTTTTCTGTCTCTGGGATTCTGTTACTCTATACCTTTCTCTGTAAATGTTTCCCTTTCACTTAATTTTCCGTTTCGTTCCTGTGAACAATGCTAACAGACTTGTTAGTTCATTTCCATCACTTGTTGATTTTTGAACGTTTGCAACGGTTTCTGTACTTTCCGAAAATATAAGAATTTTATTTATGTTTACCTCGAAAGAGAAAAATAACAAAAATAAACTAATTTTACCGATTATTGTCGGTAACTCCAAAAATGTGTGCAGTAGCAATTCTGGAACGATATTATATTAAGAGCCTTTACTACTAGTGAAATAAATACATTACTAGAAAATATAATTGAATCCAATGCACTTGTGGTCTGCATGAAATAATTTTTTTTAGAATTCTGATGTAAGTCTGAAATTGAAGTGAAATACATATATCTGCCATTTCTCGCGACATACGGAGCGAATATGCGGTCGCCCTTTGTTCCCTATTTCCCTGAAGTAATTTAAGTGAGATGCCTTTACTCTTTATACTTTATGAAAACAAATATTTTGACTATTTGAATACTCTATTGAATGAAGTAAGTTATCATATCCATTTGGAGAATTAAAAACGATATCTCTTCTCCGCAGCTTCAAAGTTATTTGGTGTTTCGTACATTCTGGTCTAAACACCATACTTATGAAAAAATCTTACGTTAATTATTCAGAATTTTTTTAGCAACTTTTTATCGTTGCATTATCACAAAATCCAAAAGTAACACTCGAAATATATACTTGAATCTCCTTTACATGAAATAGAAGTGATATTCATTGTAAGATTATTCTATTCAACACTACCTAGTATAGTTTCTATTCTTAAGGATTATTATAAATAAACTGTTTTCTAAATGAATCTAATTAATATAGTGTTAAGTTTAACTATTCTATTTCTAAGCAATTTTTAGTCTCTTTCTGAATAAAGAAAAAAAATTTCAGAGTAGTTTGAAAAACCGGTCTACGCTCTTTGACGTAGGCGATTTGGTGTAGTAAAGTATGGGGTTGCAATACACCTTTGTTTTAATGGATTTAACATGTCGCAACCAGGTTGGGTGGGTCCTCATAACATCTCGTTGCTGACCATCTTTTCTGTCTCTGGGATTCTGTTACTCTATACCTTTCTCTGTAAATGTTTCCCTTTCACTTAATTTTCCGTTTCGTTCCTGTGAACAATGCTAACAGACTTGTTAGTTCATTTCCATCATTTGTTGATTTTTGAAC
This sequence comes from Musca autumnalis, assembly GCF_047663935.1. NCBI lineage: Eukaryota > Metazoa > Arthropoda > Insecta > Diptera > Muscidae > Musca > Musca autumnalis. The sequence continues at coordinate 97,031,027 of NW_027411755.1, read as the reverse complement.
GTTTGCAACGGTTTCTGTACTTTCCGAACGCTGGCAACCCTGTTCGCTGTAGTGTCAAATTTTTGTGTGCTCTGTGCATTTTTTAAAAAAAATTCAATTTTTAATTAAATTAGCGTGTATACGTTATTAAAAGTTTATTAAAATTATTAAATAACTTATTGTCTAAATATTGTGCTAATTGGTGAAGTGTTATTAATTACATTTGTGCTAATAAGCTGCTTTTTTGTGTTGAATTTGTCTAATTGGCTATTTCGTTTTGTGCATATATTCTGTTACATTAGCTTATTGTGTTGTGTGTTTCAAATTTGTTTAGCAAATATCCGGATTTGGACGAATTTGCATCGTCACCATCGGTTATCGGGCAGAAACGCAAAAGGTCGACGAAAAAGAGTACAGGTAAAACTGTTTCTAGTCGTAAACCTAGTGTTTCTCGGGATACTGTAGTACAATCGGATCCAGTTAATATTTCTGATCTGGTCGTGCTCAGTTATACGCCAATGTTGTGATGGATAAGCCTTTGGAAGTAAGCAAGCAGTTAAAGGAGGTTGTAGCATCTCCTGAGTTAATGAGTACTGGTGGTGCTAGTCTTGAAAAGACCTCACAATCTGCTCAAGGTATTCAGGAGTTGGCAACATCCTTGCCTGTTGTCTCTTCAAGGGGCTCATCTGCCAATGTAGGCCATACCCAACAACCTGTGCAAAGATCATTATCTATGCCTCCAGCTATGAAAATGGTATTTGCGTCAAAGGCAATTTTAAATTATTTATAACTTGTTCCTATATTCCTCCTTCTTCTTAACTTGACATATATAAAAAACATATATCCGCAATCAGTTCAATCGTTGGAAATATGAATGAAACCGATCGAATTTTGGTTCTGGGCGATTTTAATATGCCCTCTGTTAAATGGCTCTTATTACCAGATTCTGAAGCTCTAACACCACTAACATCCCGGGCGAATGCTAATCAAGATACATTCGAAATTGTTAGTCGATTTTGTGACCTCAATCTTCATCAAATAAACGATATACTGAATAGTTACGATAGAATCCTTGATTTAGCATTTGTAAATGTTACTCAATGTTTTGAAATAATTAGAATTCCACCAATTTCTATTCCTGAAGATATTCATCATCCCTCATTATGTATAACCGTGACCCATAATCATTCCTTTGGGGAAAATCAGTCCAAAGTGTTAAAAACTGTCCTTAATTATAAAAAAACAGATTTTCGGAAACTCAATTCTCTTATTTCTTCTGTTAACTGGACATCTGTATGTCTTTGCAGCAGTGATATTGATCTTGATATTAAAATTAACAAATTCTATGAGATCATAAATAAATTTATGCTTGAATGTATTCCAACTATTAAAGTCACAAATTCTTATAAATTTCCATGGATTACTCCTGAGTTATCAACTATAAAAAATTCCAAAAATAAACTTTTTCGTAAATATAAAAAGTCAGGTTCTTCAATTGACTACGCCAATTATTCTGTAGCTAGGTCTAAGTATACGCTAGAATCTCGTAGATCATATAATGAGTACCTTAACAAGATTAAAGAAAATTTTAAGTCCAATCCTAAGTCCTTCTATGACTTTGTTAATTTAAAAAGAAAAACACCTTCTAAGCCCTCTTTATTGAAATTCAAGAATTTACTAAAAACACAGATATTGCTGAATGTTTTGCAGAATTTTTTGCTACAACTTATTCAAGTGCATCTTGCCAAATTAGAGATACATATCCTTATAAATTATCTCAGATTGATGAAATTTACATGCCTTTCTTACAATACCAAGACGTTTCCAAAAGTCTGCGATGTTTAAAACCCATTAAAAGTCCAGGTCCCGATGGAATACCTAGTTTAATTCTGAAGCATTGTTCAGTTGCATTGTCAACCCCTTTAACTCTATTGTTTAACTATTCCCTTAAATTCGGTCATTTCCCCGCAATATGGAAAAAGTCTTATATTGTACCTTTACATAAGTCAGGCAGTCTGACTAATGTATCCAATTATAGAGGAATTGCAAAATTAAGTGCAATTCCTAAATTGTTCGAAAATTTAATTACTTCTGTAATTTCCCATAAAATTCAACCCATGCTAAGTCCATATCAGCATGGTTTTCGTAGTGGTCTTTCGACCATAACAAACCTTATAGAATTCACATCGAATGTAATAAAAGGATTTGTACGGCATAATCAAACTGACACAATATATACAGATTTCAGCAAAGCATTTGATAGGGTTAACCATAGGCTTTTGTTGTATAAATTAGATTATATGGGCTTTAATACTAATTTAGTAAGATGGATATCTTCTTATTTACAAAATAGATCACAAACAGTTTTGTTTGATGGATGTGTCTCAAAATCGATTGACGTGCCATCGGGTGTTCCGCAAGGAAGTCACCTCGGACCGGTTCTCTTTCTTTTATTTATAAATGACTTGCCAAACTCAATAATGCATTCTAGATTGCTAATGTACGCTGATGATGTCAAGCTATTCATTACTCATAAATCGGAAAAGCAAGCTGATCTTCTCCAGAGTGATTTAAATAGCCTTTTTCAATGGTGTAAAATCAACTGTATGGACTTAAACTTAAAAAAATGTAAACATATGTGTTTTTCCAGATCTTCTTCTTTAATAAGGCAATACAATATTAACGGTTCTCAATTATTAACTGTAGCATCATTTGTTGATCTTGGCCTTTTGATGGATCGAAAATTAAAATTTAATAATCATGTAATTTCTATTGTTAATAAAGCGCATGGAGTTTTAGGATTTATAAAAAGATGGGCCAAAGAATTTTCAGATCCTTATGTAACAAAACAACTATTTACGTCACTTGTAAGACCTATATTAGAATATGGTTCTGTTGTATGGGACCCTCAATACGCAATGTATTCTGATAAAATTGAATCAGTGCAGAAACAATTTTTGCTTTTTGCACTGAGAGGTTTACATTGGAATAGCGATTTTGTCTTGCCTTCATATACAAGCAGGTTAAAATTAATTCGATTACCTACATTAAAAAGTAGACGCACAATGTTAAACACTATGATGGTGCATAAAATTTTAATGGGTAATATTCCCTCGGATTGCTTAATATCATCTATTAGAATAAATGTTCCTTGTAGAACAATTAGAAACTATCAACCCTTATTTAGAGATTTCCACCGCACGAATTACTCTATGGGATATCCTATTAACAAAATGTGTGTAGATTTTAATTCCATGTATTGTAATGTAGACTTTGGTATGAGCCTTGACCTTATAAAATCTAACATAATTTTATTTTTAAATGAATAGTATATAAAAATGTATTAGTAAGTAACTAACTAGCTGATGAAGTAAATTCTGTAGCTGGTTTTCAATTTCCCTCTCATACCCCATCATGATGCGGATCATGGTGTGTACGCGATCCCTACGTAAAAGGGAGGTCGCCCCCTCGGTCGGCAGGGGTGGGAAAGTGAGGCGTGGGGACGTTCGAAAAACAAAAAAAAAAAAAAAATAAGAATTTTATTTATGTTTACCTCGAAAGAGAAAAATAACAAAAATAAACTAAATTTACCGATTATTGTCGGTAACTCCAAAAATGTGTGCAGTAGCAATTCTGGAACGAAAATATTCGGTTGAATTAACGAATGTGCTGTTCTGTAACTTTATGTTACCGATTGTAGAAATCGTAAGCACATACCGACGAATATCGATAGAAAGACAAATTGTCAAATATTTTAATATATTTTAATGTACTAGCAGACCCGGGTCCGCGTTGCTGGCCCGTCGTATTGAGTTTTAATGGCAACTTTTTATGAACTTTATGCTTTACAATTCTACCTCATTTCTTTGGGTCCATTGTCAAACCAAGTTAATCATTGAGGATTTTAAATCTATCAACAGATTTTGTTGTAACGTTTCTTTTCTCTTACGGAATTTGTCGGATTTTTTCGCCCATTGCTGCTGTTTAGGATTTATTATCGTCCCTGTCCCCTATCTTTATCCTAAAGCGATCTAATAATAAAATTTTAAAAAAATGGTAAACTCGAATTCTCCCACTTATTGAGACATATATGTTTTTAGTTTTTCATGGCTGATGGACCGTTGAACCTCACCATTAAAGAAATTTGTAAATATATAGTTTTTCTTAACAGGGGAGATGACGCGCCACGTCTGAAATTCATGACTACATGTACCACGGCACATTCCACATAATTTAATTGACAATTAAAATTTAAATTTCAAATGCTGAAATATACATTAAAGTAAGCGTGGTCGGATCTTTAGGCCCCGATATGATAAAGATATGGCGAAATAGGGTATAGGGTAAATTCAACAGAATATGTAGCCTATTTTCACCGGGGCCATCGTTGTACATTCCCTGACAATTTCAGGAAAATCAGTTCAGTAGCTTTTGTAAAAAAGATTAAAATTTAAAAAAGTGGGCGCTTCGTCAAATTGTCTTTGCATAAAAACGTAAGTTGGGTTATGGCGAACATTTCAAAAAAAAAAAAAGAATTATCCAAATCGTTTCAGCCGTTCTTAACTTATGCCATTACCAACGAACGACATTTGATTTTTATTTATAAAGAAATAGTGTATAGGGGAAGTACACCGCCCATTCCGAAGTTCAACTAAATTTATAGCCTATTTTAACCGGGGGCCATCCCTGTACATTCCCTGACAATTTCAGGAAAATCGGTTAAGTAATTTTTGTAGAAGTGATAAAAATTGAAAAAAAGTGGGAGTAACAGAGGGCAAGGTCAAATTTATTCATAAAAACCCAAGCCGGGTTTTTGAGAATGAATATAATGGAATGTTTAATTAGTCTCCACGTAATGACTCAAAGGCAAAATATAGAACATCGCCGACTTATGTATGTCGCATCTATACACCGTCTGTGATGTAGCGACAGGAGCTGCATTATGTATGTTTAATAAAATGTGGTAAAATCCTATATGTATGCATTTAAAGCGCTGTTTTTTTTTCTAATCACAAAGGTAGGGGTATATTTTGGGGTGCAACGCTTTGTAAGAAAATTCTGAATAGCGCAATAAAAAGAAAAACTAGATGAAGATTGAGGTTTAAAATTTGACATGAGGGATGTTCGTGAATCCACGTTACCGTCATTTGAGTTTACGTATTCATATATTCATTTCTCGCCCGCATACATATTGTTACGGAATTAGACTTAACTAGACGTAGACGTTGTTTTATTCCCCAGTACGATTTGTACCAAATAAAACAGGGTTCGTTTTAGATTACGTTTCTACAATGCTTTATTTACTTTATTACACTTATTCGGAACCGACTTTAATTACTAAGCACACAGCAAGTCTCTAGTTAGCACGCAGCTATTCTTTAACCGATCTGTTCAGTTCAACGCTTAAAACACAACTCCTCCGTCATTGCCATTTCCCCGGTATTTATACCCCAAAGTCTCCCTGTTCTAGAGTCCTCCAGAACACATATGGCAACATCTCGAATCTGTGCAGCGAACACACAGACGCACATTCGCACTAAGCGAACAACCATACTCACATACATACATGGGGGAATACAATTGGACGACAAGCACAGTAAAGACGTAACTACAACAACAAACAAGTGCAATAAAGAAGTAACAAACTAAACAATAATTACATGATTGTGGCAAAACAAAACAAAAGCACATGAAAGGTAAAGAACATCTAGAATAATGAAGATAATTCTACATGATAATTGTTGTTGCTTAAATAAAGTATCTGCGTAATAAAACTTTACGTTACAATTCAAATTTCTAAATTAACGGAAATTAAACTAAGCTAACTTAAACCTATCAGTTACATTCGTAACATTGCCTCCCGCTTAAGCCTGTTCGTCCCGAATAGGCACAGTTCCCTCTCTGTGGTATGGGCATTGGTAACACTGCCTCCCGCTTAAGCCTGTTCCTCTTGGCTAGACGCAGTTCTCGTTCCGTAGTGGTGGCAACCGATTTAGATGTACCCTCTACTGCGTCAGCTTTGGACTTCTGCTCTTCTGGACGTCGATTTCTCTCCAGGAATCTTGACGTTATACCTTCTTTCTTTGTGGTCACCTTCCTAAGTGCCACCTGGTCTTCATCGGACTTGTCCTTCCTTGTTGTACGGCCGCTTTTCGATGGACGTTTTCTCGACGTACATCTTCGCTTTTTCCTCCTCGTTGCGAGATTTTTCCGCTTTCGTACTGGCCATTTTTCGGCGGCTTCCACCTTCAGCGTACGGACATCTACAGCGATTTCGTCAGATTCTGCGCTAGGGCGACACATGCTTTTCTTCTCTTTGTAGCCCACATTAATCGGTATTTCCACATTGGACCAAGTCATCACACGGTGCTTTATGTCCAGGTTTATATCGAAGGCAATCATGAAGTCTACACCAAGTATAACTTCGTCCACAATATCGGCCACTACAAAATCGAAATTTACAGATTTTCTACCCATGCTCAGCCTTTGGTAGGCCTTTCCATGCACCGTTGTAGTCTCGCCTGTGGCCGTCCGCAATTTGACTCCATTTAACGGCAATACCTTCCCTTTTACCAAATCCGGTCTAATAATGGACTTTGTTGCGCCGGTGTCCAATGTCAAGGTACGCAATACACCATTGACGAAGCCTTTAACCGTTAGGTTGTGGTTCTTCTGCTGGACTATGGCTATAGAAATTGTGGGACCATAATTTTCATCTTCCGCCAGCGGCGTCTCGTGATTGACGGAATTCACTTTATTTGATTCACCTGATGTCTCTCTTTCCAGATTCTTGGCCACCGGTTGGTCGTCGCTTTTTGAAGGCGGTGAGGTGGATCTGGGCCTTGGTCGTTCCAATATGCATTCTCGTGCAATGTGTCCAGCTTTACGACAGTTATAACAAGTCTTTTTCGTTCAAGCAGCCCCTCGTTTCACACGCATCAGTGCATCTTTCAGCAGGTCGACAACGGTCTGGGAATTGTTGTCCTCAACTTGCAGCCTCCGCACGTTGTAAGCTTTAGGTTTCACCAGCATCTTCGCGGTTTCTTGGGCCAGGGCAAATGACACGGTTTCTGCAAATGTTCCTATCGGTGCCGCATACGTCGCAAATTTTATCTCTGGATCGCGAATACCACTTGCAAATGTCTTAATCTTTATGCGGTCCACCAATGGATGTGTCTCTCCTGGATATGCCAACTGCGCCAACCGCTCTATATCAGCCGCAAAGTCTTGTAAAGTCTCATTTGGCTTCTGGACTCTTCCCCTCAGTTCCATTCGGTAGATCTCTTGCTTGTGTTCACTACCGTACCTACGTTCAAGAGCAGCCATTATATCTCCATAGTTGTTCCTAGAAGCGGCGGGAATACTCTGTAATACGTCAGCAGCATCACCCTTCAATGCCATCAGGAGTGATACCGCTTTGTCGTTGTCGTTCCAAGAATCTCTAGCAGCCATTGTCTCGAACTGTAATTTGAACACATTGAAAGAGGTAGAGCCGTCGAACACTGGAGGCTTAATTTTTAACGTGTTATGAATAGCTCTCACTGGGCCGCCTTTGATTTCCAGTTCCGACATTTTCTTCTCAAGGTCCACAAATTTCTCATCATGGGCCAAAAATTTCTCGTCAACAGACAAAATCTTTTTATCCAACTCTTTAATTTGTACCTCCACGTTCTCTACTCTCTTTTCAATCACCATCGTGATGTTCTCGAGTTTCTCGTTAATTGTTCTAGAATTTACTTCTAATTTCTCTTCCATGCCCTTAGCGATTTTTCTAGAGTTCTCTTCTAATTTTTCCTCTATTTTTCTGGAATTTTCTTCGCTCATTCGACAATTTTCTGCTTTCATTTCCATCACAAGTCTGGAAGTTTCTTCGCTCATTCGACAGTTTTCTGCTTTCATTTCCATCATAAGTCTGGAAGTTTCTTCGCTCTTTCTGGAATTTTCTTCCAGTTTAGCATCTAATTTCTCCATCATCATAGCCAGCATTGATTTCAAATCGTCACCCCTGGCAGCTACCGACGAAACTTCCTCAACGCTGGATTCGCCCTTTGCCGATAACTCGGCTTCCTCTTTACTGTCGAACTCATATGCATCGATGTTCATTCCACGGCGCTCGAACTCTTCCAACAAGCGTTTTTGTAGTTCGGCCTTGTTGCCAGTAGAACACAACTCCAACTTACTTAGCTCCTTCTTCAAGTCTTCCACTCGTAGATCCTTAAACTTCATTGTAGGATGATCGTAATCCCACTTCTGACACAAATTGTTACGGAATTAGATTTAACTAATCTCCGTGTAGACGTTGTTTTATTCCCCAGTACGATTTGTACCAAATAAAACAGGGTTCGTTTTAGATTACGTTTCTACAATGCTTTATTTACTTTATTACACTTATTTGGAACCGACTTTAATTACTAAGCACACAGCAAGTCTCTAGTTAGCACGCAGCGATTCTTTAACCGATCTGTTCAGTTCAACGCTTAAAACACAACTCCTCCGTCATTGCCATTTCCCCGGTATTTATACCCCAAAGTCTCCCTGTTCTAGAGTCCTCCAGAACACATATGGCAACATCTCGAATCTGTGCAGCGAACACACAGACGCACATTCGCACTAAGCGTAATGACGTAACTACAACAACAAACAAGTGCAATAAAGAAGTAACAAACTAAACAATAATTACATGATTGTGGCAAAACAAAACAAAAGCACATGAAAGGTAAAGAACATCTAGAATAATGAAGATAATTCTACATGATAATTGTTGTTGCTTAAATAAAGTATCTGCGTAATAAAACTTTACGTTACAATTCAAATTTCTAAATTAACGGAAATTAAACTAAGCTAACTTAAACCTATCAGTTACATTCGTAACATTGCCTCCCGCTTAAGCCTGTTCGTCCCGAATAGGCACAGTTCCCTCTCTATGGTATGGGCATTGGTAACACTGCCTCCCCCTTAAGCCTGTTCCTCTTGGCTAGACGCAGTTCTCGTTCCGTAGTGGTGGCAACCGATTTAGATGTACCCTCTACTGCGTCAGCTTTGGACTTCTGCTCTTCTGGACGTCGATTTCTCTCCAGGAATCTTGACGTTATACCTTCTTTCTTTGTGGTCACCTTCCTAAGTGCCACCTGGTCTTCATCGGACTTGTCCTTCCTTGTTGTACGGCCGCTTTTCGATGGACGTTTTCTCGACGTACATCTTCGCTTTTTCCTCCTCGTTGCGAGATTTTTCCGCTTTCGTACTGGCCATTTTTCGGCGGCTTCCACCTTCAGCGTACGGACATCTACAGCGATTTCGTCAGATTCTGCGCTAGGGCGACACATGCTTTTCTTCTCTTTGTAGCCCACATTAATCGGTATTTCCACATTGGACCAAGTCATCACACGGTGCTTTATGTCCAGGTTTATATCGAAGGCAATCATGAAGTCTACACCAAGTATAACTTCGTCCACAATATCGGCCACTACAAAATCGAAATTTACAGATTTTCTACCCATGCTCAGCCTTTGGTAGGCCTTTCCATGCACCGTTGTAGTCTCGCCTGTGGCCGTCCGCAATTTGACTCCATTTAACGGCAATACCTTCCCTTTTACCAAATCCGGTCTAATAATGGACTTTGTTGCGCCGGTGTCCAATGTCAAGGTACGCAATACACCATTGACGAAGCCTTTAACCGTTAGGTTGTGGTTCTTCTGCTGGACTATGGCTATAGAAATTGTGGGACCATAATTTTCATCTTCCGCCAGCGGCGTCTCGTGATTGACGGAATTCACTTTATTTGATTCACCTGATGTCTCTCTTTCCAGATTCTTGGCCACCGGTTGGTCGTCGCTTTTTGAAGGCGGTGAGGTGGATCTGGGCCTTGGTCGTTCCAATATGCATTCTCGTGCAATGTGTCCAGCTTTACGACAGTTATAACAAGTCTTTTTCGTTCTAGCAGCCCCTCGTTTCACACGCATCAGTGCATCTTTCAGCAGGTCGACAACGGTCTGGGAATTGTTGTCCTCAACTTGCAGCCTCCGCACGTTGTAAGCTTTAGGTTTCACCAGCATCTTCGCGGTTTCTTGGGCCAGGGCAAATGACACGGTTTCTGCAAATGTTCCTATCGGTGCCGCATACGTCGCAAATTTTATCTCTGGATCGCGAATACCACTTGCAAATGTCTCAATCTTTATGCGGTCCACCAATGGATGTGTCTCTCCTGGATATGCCAACTGCGCCAACCGCTCTATATCAGCCGCAAAGTCTTGTAAAGTCTCATTTGACTTCTGAACTCTTCCCCTCAGTTCCATTCGGTAGATCTCTTGCTTGTGTTCACTACCGTACCTACGTTCAAGAGCAGCCATTATATCTCCATAGTTGTTCCTAGAAGCGGCGGGAATACTCTGTAATACGTCAGCAGCATTACCCTTCAATGCCATCAGGAGTGATACCGCTTTGTCGTTGTCGTTCCAAGAATCTCTAGCAGCCATTGTCTCGAACTGTAATTTGAACACATTGAAAGAGGTAGAGCCGTCGAACACTGGAGGCTTAATTTTTAACGTGTTATGAATAGCTCTCACTGGGCCGCCTTTGATTTCCAGTTCCGACATTTTCTTCTCAAGGTTCACAAATTTCTCATCATGGGCCAAAAATTTCTCGTCAACAGACAAAATCTTTTTATCCAACTCTTTAATTTGTACCTCCACGTTCTCTACTCTCTTTTCAATCACCATCGTGATGTTCTCGAGTTTCTCGTTAATTGTTCTAGAATTTACTTCTAATTTCTCTTCCATGCCCTTAGCGATTTTTCTAGAGTTCTCTTCTAATTTTTCCTCTATTTTTCTGGAATTTTCTTCGCTCATTCGACAATTTTCTGCTTTCATTTCCATCACAAGTCTGGAAGTTTCTTCGCTCATTCGACAGTTTTCTGCTTTCATTTCCATCATAAGTCTGGAAGTTTCTTCGCTCTTTCTGGAATTTTCTTCCATTTTAGCATCTAATTTCTCCATCATCATAGACAGCATTGATTTCAAATCGTCACCCCTGGCAGCTACCGACGAAACTTCCTCAACGCTGGATTCGCCCTTTGCCGATAACTCGGCTTCCTCTTTACTGTCGAACTCATATGCATCGATGTTCATTCCACGGCGCTCGAACTCTTCCAACAAGCGTTTTTGTAGTTCGGCCTTGTTGCCAGTAGAACACAACTCCAACTTACTTAGCTCCTTCTTCAAGTCTTCCACTCGTAGATCCTTAAACTTCATTGTAGGATGATCGTAATCCCACTTCTGACACCAATTGTTACGGAATTAGATTTAACTAATCTCCGTGTAGACGTTGTTTTATTCCCCAGTACGATTTGTACCAAATAAAACAGGGTTCGTTTTAGATTACGTTTCTACAATGCTTTATTTACTTTATTACACTTATTCGGAACCGACTTTAATTACTAAGCACACAGCAAGTCTCTAGTTAGCACGCAGCTATTCTTTAACCGATCTGTTCAGTTCAACGCTTAAAACACAACTCCTCCGTCATTGCCATTTCCCCGGTATTTATACCCCAAAGTCTCCCTGTTCTAGAGTCCTCCAGAACACATATGGCAACATCTCGAATCTGTGCAGCGAACACACAGACGCACATTCGCACTAAGCGAACAACCATACTCACATACATACATGGGGGAATACAATTGGACGACAAGCACAGTAATGACGTAACTACAACAACAAACAAGTGCAATAAAGAAGTAACAAACTAAACAATAATTACATGATTGTGGCAAAACAAAACAAAAGCACATGAAAGGTAAAGAACATCTAGAATAATGAAGATAATTCTACATGATAATTGTTGTTGCTTAAATAAAGTATCTGCGTAATAAAACTTTACGTTACAATTCAAATTTCTAAATTAACGGAAATTAAACTAAGCTAACTTAAACCTATCAGTTACATTCGTAACAATATATAACATCCCCGACGGGATGATGGAGACTTCCTTAAGTCAATGAGTGCCCGCCGATTCATATTGACTCAATGATATGGCGTGTCTTACGACACGACTTGTAGAAAAGTTATTCATGGCTGAAATACTGAGGAAATGTCGCCTACATTTCGAACCTGGGGATTCAGCGTACAAGGCATGTGTGCATACTATTGCACCGCGGTGGTTAACAAATGTTTTATATGAACATTTGTCGCCTTTCTTGAAAGAAATCAGTTAAATATTGCAATAATGTACTATCGTTAAGCCTTAACGACTACTTTTTTTGGTTGTTCACTTAACAATAATTTTCGGTAATTAACGACATGATTTACCGATAAAATTCGTTAGAAATGGTATACAAGTGCATTTACCGAAATTTATCGTTAACTACGGACATTCGTCGTTAATTCTGTCGTTAAGGAGTTACAGAATCACACTACAGTTATCTTTTTCAGCCTTTTTGTCCATTTTTCTTCGCTTTTAACTTGGAATGTTCATATAACATATCGACACAATGATTCGCAAATGTTGGGGTCTAGGCTTCTTACCATACCTTTCCTGTTCTGTTTGACAAAAAATAAAAAAAAAATAAAAAATTGTCTGGGGGGCACATCCGCGATTTTTGGTACATGGGTTACGAAAAAAACTCCCTTGGTGTTATAATAAGAAGATGTATATACATATCGTTAACAGCACTTGATATCCCAGCCAACAATTTTTGCCGTTGGCTCTGATATCAGATTTTTTCCCGAGATTTCGTAACCTTTATTTCCGATTATTTTCCGAGTTCTCTGCACAATCTCGGAAGGGAAATTTTGATTTATTTTCTTTCCGATTAGTTTCCGAGTACTCTGCACATAATCTGAAAGAATTTTTGATCTATGTATTTTTCTCGCGAGCAAAAATCCCGAACTCTGGTTGAGAGTTGATTGTATACAAACAACGCCAGCGGCAAGGGAAATTTTTTTCGCTTTGTTTGCATGCTGTACCTTGTTTTTTAGTTATTTCGCAGCAGTTAAGTGAGTAAGACGTAGCGGAACAAATTATTGCGTGTTTTAAAACAAATTAAAATTGGAAGTTTGCATACACATTTTGTAAAAAGCTGTTTATAATAACAAATATTGTTAATTCTATTTTAGATACGCCAAATAAAGAACAACATCGTGATGACACATGGAAACTTTATTAGGAAAAGTTGTGTTTTATAATTTTGCAAACACACAATATCAGCGGGCCGCAGCAATGAATACTATTAAATCCAACTTGTGAAGATGATGAAATAAAGAATAAAAAAATTCGCATTAAACATCCGAACATTTTCCGAAATATAAATCACCGGATTTTTTTTCCGATTTTCGGATATAACCTTACGAAAATATTCAGATTTTTTCCATATATCGGATAAAATATCCGATAATCTTCCGATTTTTTTCCGAATATCGGATCAAACATCCGATAATCTTCCGATTTTTTTCCGAATATCGGATCAAACATCCGATAATCTTCCGATTTTTTTCCGAATATCGGATCAAACATCCGATAATCTTCCGATTTTTTTCCGAATATCGGATCAAACATCCGATAATCTTCCAATTTTTTACCGAATATCGGATCAAACATCCGATAATTTTCCGATTTTGTCCGAATATCGGATCAAACATCCGATAATCTTCCGAATTTTTTCCGATTTTCGAATGTTCCTTCCGAGTTTTTTCCGAAATTGTGCAGAAAATCGAAAATTCTCTTAAAATTTCCCTTTTTTTCATTCGAGTTTTTTTGCGAATTCGTTCAGAATTCGGAAAGAAACTCTAATATTCCTTCCGATTTTTTTCCGATAAAACTTTCCGAATTCGTGGGCACCTTCACACAATTTTGTTCCGATTTCTGAACGAATTCGACATCAGAATCGCATACTTGTGCAGAGTTTCGTTCCGAATTCGGAAAAAAATCGGAAAAAATTGTTAGCTGGGATCTATGTATAAAAATAATGAAAAAATATTGGAGTAAATTTTGTTATTCTAACTCAGAATCCATAGAATATCTAGAAAACGCGTCAAAAGATGTGAGGCCAAAATTATAAAGATTGGGTTTTTAACTTGCATATTACAGCAAGAACAAAGAACGAAAACTTATTGTTGGAAATTATTTCAAAAATATATTTTTTTGTTTAATACGAAAAATGTGAGAAAATTTTTTGGGAGTTATTCTACTATTTCGCTAAATTTCCATACAAAACCTGAAGTATTTTGCTAAAACTTCTACAAGAAAAATGGTAATAACAAAATTACAACAAAAGAAAAAACACAAAAGTTAAAAAGTGTGTAATTCGCGAATCCTTTAAAATCAGTTGAGACGCATGCGATTTTCGGATACAGTGAGTTCATCTCTATCAATATGTATGCATTTATCTATGTTTCATTCAGCGGCCAAAATGTGCCGTCAGTTCACGCAGAAAAATATATGTTAGAAATATGTTTGGACAAAAACAAATATTTGTTTGGGACTGATTGCAAACAAATATATGTTTGGATCCAAACATAATTTGTTTGTGTCCAAACAGATATATGTTTGCAACATTTTGTAACATATCTCAATTTAATATGTTTGGGTACCAACATATTTTTTTATGTTAGAACATATTTATGGGTGGATAGGATTTTTGTCAAAGAGAGTAACAACAGTGCTCTCGCAGCTGCGGAATGCTGATTTATAATAAAGAGCTGTGTACATGGTGTAATGCGTAGAACACGTGTGTTTCGTGCTTTGTTGTTGTTAACCAACGTAGCAAGCGAAGAAGAAAAGAAAAAATTTTATTATGTTGGTCTTTTTCATGAGTGTTCTGGAGAACATCTCTGAGTAAAGACGGTATAGTGAGTGAACAAATCAGTGTTTTGTCCTTTCTTAAAGAACTTGTGCTTTTTAGTAAATTAAATGTCCAATACATTTTATAATTGAATCAAAAAGGTGAATGGAAATATTTTATTGGACAAGGAAGAAATCGCATTTAATATTGGGAATTACATCAATACATTTTTCATATACATGCATACATACTCGTACATATATGTATATTTGAAATATGGATGTACCTATTTATTACATTATATAATCATTTGATTCCAGATGCCAATTTCCCGCTGATGATTTCCACTTTGAAAAAAATTGACGATTGAGAAACTTGAGAAAGAGATGAGTAATACATTGGAAGAAACAGAAATGCTACTTTTCCAAAAAGACCAATGGAAAAGATTCAAACATACAGATTAAACGAATCAACAAATTGACAAATTCTCGTAAACTCCATAAATTAAGAACTGAAAAATTTGATAAATTAGGATTAAAATATAACGAAGATTGGTTCGTAAACTACACGGATATTAATTTTACATTTGAAAATAAATGACTTCTATCAATGGGAAGAAAATTCGCAGTACGAATCACGAAGAAAAACTTTGCACCAATACCAATCGCGGACATTGAACAGTGGATACAAACAATCAACGACGATACGGAAAAGGATGAATTAAGATCAAAAATTGCTGGACGAATATCTACACACAAAAGAAATCTTAAAAATACAGAAAATTTATAATTGCAACTCATGAAGAGACGGTCAAATTTCTGAAAAAGCACAAGGAAAGCATAATCATCACAACACCCGCAAGGGTAATAAAACGGTAATTTTATACCAAGACGAATATAAAAGGAAAATGGAGATAATGTTAGAAGACAACGCAGATTGGTCCGTAGATCTTTCGAAGAATTTTTCTCTCAAACACACCAAGCACTGCCATGTCTGCTTGCGCAAGTACCCAGGCTTCGGAGCCATACATCAGCACGGGTAGTATCAGTGTTTTGTAGAGCGTTATTTTTGTTTGACGAGATGTGGCTTTGTTTTTAAACTGCTTACTTAAACCAAAGTAGCATCTGTTGGCCAATACAATTCTTCTTTTTATTTCACAACTGATGTCGTTTGTTGTGTTTACGGAGGTGCCGAGGTAGACGCAGTCTTTAACTACCTCAATATTATAGGAACCAACTTCCACAGTCGGTCCGAGCTAAATGGACGCATTGCGCGTCGACACCATCAACTTGGTCTTCTCACCGTTTACCGCCCACTTTAGCAGATTCTCCTTCGACCTTTATAAAGGTATCAGTTACTTCTTTTACTGATCGGCCCATGATGTCTATATCATCAGCATAAGCAAGTAACATGTGACTATTGGTGTAGATTGTGCCACTTCGTTTGACTAGCAGGATGTTGAAGAGGTTACACGAAAGGCTGTCTCCTTGTCTGAAACCTCTTTTGGTACCAAACTCTTCGGAGAGGTTCTTTCCTATTTTAACTGAGGACCTCGTGTCAGTTAAAGTCATTTTACAAAGCTTTGCGAGCTTTGCGGGAATACCAAATTCAGACATGGCTTGGAATACCTTTGAACGCAGCGGGCTGTCGAAGGCTGCTTTATAATCGACAAAAAGGTGGTAGGTGTCGATCTGCATCTCTTGGGTCTTCTCCAGGATTTGCCGCAGGGTAAATATCTGGTCAATGGTGGACTTGCCAGGTCTAAAGCCGCATTGGTATGGTCCAATTATCTCGTTGACCATAGGCTTTAGTCGTTCGCACAATATCCCTGACACGATCTTGTAGGCAATAGGGAGTAGACTTATGCCCCTATAGTTAGAGCATACAGTCTTATCTCCCTTCTTGTGGACGGGGCACAGGATACTCAGGTTCCAATCGTCGGGTACTCGTTCTTCCTGCCAGATGGTGCTAACTAGCTGATGAATACACCTTATCAGGGTGTCGCCTCCGGTTTTGAACAGCTCGGCTAGTAAGCCATCGGCCCCTGCTGCCTTATTATTCTTCAGCCGATTTATTGCTGTCTTTACCTCATCTTGGCTGGGCGGTATACATTCAATACTATCTTCTGGGATTGGGACTGTGGTATCTTCGTCGTCTTCGCTGCTATTGGATACCAACAGATTTGAAAAATGTTCTTTCCATAACCTGAGTACACTATCTGTATCAGTTACCAAATTACCTTGCTGGTCTCTACAGGAGGATGTGCCTGTACCAAAGCCATCAGTTTGAAGCTTGACTCTTTGGTAGAATTTTCGGACTTCATTCTGGCTCCTGTACATCTCGATTTTTTCACACTCCCGCTTTTCCATCTCTCTCTTTTTCCTGCGGAAAAGACGTTTCTCCTCTCTCCTTTTCTCCCTGTATCTCTCTCGTGCGCTACGCGTTGCTACGGCTTGTAAAGTAGCCTTATATGCCGTATTTTTCTCTTCGGTGGCAGCACGACACTCCTCATCATACCATGGATTCCTTGGTGGAGGTCTCTGGTATCCAAGTATGGATTTTGCGGCTGTTTGCATGGAGTGGGCAATGCTTTGCCATTGCGCTGATATGTTATCGGGATGAGGAGTGCTTTGATTAAGCAATTGAGCTAGTTGAGTGGAATATGCTGTGGCTATCTGTTGTGTTTGCAGCTTACCGATGTCTAACTTTCGTCTTGTGTCTGTTCGTACTTTATTTGCTACGTTTAAGCGGGTGCGTACCTTTGCTGCAACAAGGTAGTGGTCCGAATCAATGTTTGCGCCTCGGAACGATCGTACATCCAACACGCTCGATGAATGTCTTCCATCTATCACAACATGATCAATTTGGTTTCTTGTTTTCTGATCTGGAGACAGCCAGGTGCCCTTATGAATATCGAGATGATTAAATCTGATACTGCTAACTACCATGTTTTTTGCAGCTGCAAAGTCTATCAGCCTCATACCATTGTCAGATGTTTCACTGTGGAGACTGAATTTCCCGACTGTTGGGCCAAAGATATTCTCCTTTCCAATTTTGGCATTAAAATCGCCTAGAATGATTTTAATGTCATGGGCAGGGCAACGGTCATATGTTTCTTCTAAGCGCTCGTAAAATATATGTTTGGCCTGTTCGTCCTTTTCTTCAGTGGGAGCATGAGCGCAAATAAAGCTGATGTTGAAGAATTTAGCTTTTATTCGAATTGCAGCAAGTCTTTCATTCACTGGGGTGAAGCTGGATACCAGATGTTTTAGTGTCCGACTAACTACGAATCCACAACCAAACTCATGCTTTACGTCATGGCAGCTATAATACAGTGCGCCACCTTTAGGTGTTGTTGTGACGCCTTTCCCAATCCATCGTATTTCCTGTATGGCAGTAATATCGGTCTTGTACTTTTCAAGTACGTCTGCCAATGCGAAGACTGCACCTTCTCTATAAAGAGTGCGAAAATTCCAGGTGCAGATTCGCAGATCATGGTCCTTAAAACGTTTGCGGGGTTCGTCAACTTTAGAGAGGTTTGTTTTTCTTTTCTTTCGTTTTTTCATAGTAGGCTGTTTTTTCTAGGGGAGGGTTACTAACCCGACGCCCAAACCCAAGTTTTTAACGTTCTTATGGGTGAACGCGCGGCACATGTTAGCTCACTACCTTTAACGGGTGTTAAAGGCAGTTCCCCAGGTGACACCACGGGGAGGTCAGTGTCCACTTGAGATGAAAGAGGGACCAAGATAAATCCTGGGCTTTGCCATGTTAAAACCGGTCAGGACCGTTGCTTGGTATCTTCCATCCCCTACGTCACGTAATGAAGCACATTATCTCTACGGAATACCACATAAAAAATTCTATGCAGCTAAAAGATAAACTAAATAGAATAAGTTTGGAGGAGAATGATGTCCTTGTTTCTTTTGACGTGGTGTCATTGTTCACCAACATACCAATTCACTTAGCCATTAAGAACATTCTTGACAAATGGGAAAAACTACAACATCATACGACGATTCCAAAGCGAAGATTCCTGGGACTGATGCAATTCTGTCTTATAGACAATAATTATTTTAAATATGACGAAAAAATCTACCACCAGGCGTATGGTATGCCAATGGGTAATCCTCTTTCGCCAAACCACTGCTGATATTGTTCTAGACACGCTATTAGACAATGTAATATCTGAACTTGAGCAAAATGGGATAAAGATCAAACTAATCTCAAAATACGTAGATAATATATTTGTGATATAAGACAAAAAACATGTCGACATAACACTTCATCTTTTGAATACATATCATAACAAACTGAAATTTACAGTGGAAATGGAAAATAATAAACAAATACCATATTTAGACATGCAAATCATGATGGGAAAATAATACAATAGAAACGGATTGGTACACAAAGCCGACATCTTCTGGACGCATGATACATTATTTCTCAACACAACCGAAAACATGATAATCAACACTGCCAATAATCTAATAGATAAAATATTCCATATATATGATCATGATATGATACATTCCCAAAAACTTAAAAAATATAACAGAAATTCTATTGAAGAACAATTTTCCACTTAATATCATCAAAGAACTAATAAAAAAGAAATCCAAAAAGTTTGAAAACACAGAAAAAGATAAAACTGAACTGGACACAAAAAGTTTCCCAGTGTACCTTACATACCCAAATTAACAGACAACAACTCTTTACCATCAATAGCAAACAACAACAACATAGCATTGGCCTACAAGTCTAACTACACATTACAACAAATGTTCTCGCGAAGAAAGAAAACAGACAAACTAAGACAAAGCGATGTGGTGTGTGAAGTAAAGTGCAAGGGGAATGAACGGGAGATATGCAATAGAGTTAATGTGGGGACAACAATAAGAATGTTGAGTGTGAGGCTAAACGGGCACGAAGCAGATATAAGAAAAGAGAACACAGCCTTGTCCCAACATATGAAACAGTGTGGACACTATGCTGATTTTGAAAATGTCAACATTTTAGATAAAGAGAAAAAACAAAATAAAACATACACTCTGGAGAGCCTCAGAATACAGGAGAGAATACACACATCCATGAATATGAAGGAAGATAAATATAACACAAAACTGCAATATTTTGCTGTTTTATTATTAAGTTTTTTTGCTGCAATATTTTTTACATTTTTTTGATTATATTTTTATTTATACAAAAATTCGTGTTGTGATGTCCCGTTTTAAGTAAGTAAGTAAGAAAAGTAAAGCGAATATCCCACACTCTGATCAAATGGAATAAACATGGTGGTTTTATGTTATAGGATTTTCAATAAATAAATCTCCTGATGAAGTTGGAATACAACCAACGAAACGTTGAGAAAAAATGAAAGCTGGGGGCTGGGGTTCGAACCCACGTCCTTGAAAAACACATGGAAAAAAGTGTTGTCACGGCGTGTTAGTGTTCAGAACCTGGGGTTCGAACCCACGTCCTTGAAAAACACATGGAAAAAAGTGTTGTCACGGCGTGTTAGTGTTCAGAACCAAACTCATAACTTTCAAAGGCTACGCTAAGCGTTTGTCAAGAAAGCCATACAAAGATTTGAACAAAAAATTCAACTTTGTAAAAAAACAACTTGCATTTGAAAGAGGAAATAAGTTAGAGGATAGCGAAGCCGCCCCACAGTCGATGTGTCTGAGAAGCCTTCCTAAACCAAAGGCGAAACATGCATGTCAGACAATGGTGATTGTGTGGGTTCGTATCGTCGACTTTTCTTTTTCAAAAAGCATCTTGGTCAGTAAGCTCGTCTCTAACGAGAAATTAATTAAAAAAATTAATAAAAAATGACCTTCGCCTAATAGGCAAAATTTTCAAATAAAAAATGAAATAAATTAGTTTTATTTTCATTAAAACACTGACCGATTCAGCCCAGTATAAATATACAACAAACAATGAAAATGTGTTTTTTCACAACTAAGAAGAAGCGTTCAACGATGTTTCTATATAATTTTTTTTCTTTTTAAAAGTGCGACTTTATATAATTTTGTTTCATTCAGTTTTTCTTTTATTAAAGTGTGTTATGTATTTCCTTGGAATTTTATATGTACCTATGTGTCTTTGTTGCTTCGCTTTTTCTATGCCCTTTAATAAAAAACACCCCCATTTATAAATGTGTTTACATGTTAGAAATAGCCAGTGAGCGCTTGCTGAGAGCAAGCGTTTCACATTGACATTTACGCTCCCTTGTTCTCAGATTTGTTTGCACCCAAACATATATTTGTTTGCAGGACCCAAACATATGTTATGTTTGCGACTGCTTGCAAACAAATATATGTTTGCTGCAAAATATGTTTGGGTCATATGTTAGAGAGGCCATTTTTTCTGTGTGTTGCATCTCACCAGTCAAAAAACCTTCAAGTGGGTAAAAATTTCGCGATGTGCATATGCTTGTAAGGCGCATCCGATTTCAATGACCGTCTGATAAAAATAATATATTTTGGGTTGAATACAAATATTGCTCCAGAATCTCTGTAATTTATGATACACCTTTTTGCAAATATTATAATCGCGTATAGAGGATTCCACTTATCTATAAATTTCACAGAATATGGCGGTGCGGAATTGTCAAAATATATATTTAAAGATTTTCCCATATTCAATGTATCTTTATCCGCCGTTTTAGTGGATGGATTCGAACGCGGAAGGACTCATTAGATCAAACGACGTAGAATCACGAGTTCTACAATCCTACATATAGCTTGGATCATTATATATTCATATTGCATAAAATATATTCATATTGAATCAATTAAAATTACAGTTCGCGATTTATTAATGGTAGACCTCAACTTCAACGATTGTAAAACTGTTTTGAATAGTACCATATTTCTGATTTCACAAATTCACACCATAACGATTCTGGAAATTCACTCCATGCTGAGCAGGAATTTTTCTGACGTCATCGTTGTCAAATTCACCACCGTTGTCGCTAATTAAAGTTTTTACAGTGTGTCCTTGATATTTTGCGTGAATCAACACCTCTTTTAGCGAATCTTTCACTTCTGAATTTTGTTTTAAGAAATACCCATATCGATATTTCGTATAATGATCTTTAAACACTACAAGGTATCCTCTAAATGAAGGTGGAAAAGGGCCACATACATCTGTTGATACTATTTCTCCAGGTTCACTCGCAGCGTCACGTCTTCCAAAAGGTTTCCTAGAAGACTTTCCAAAAATGCATGGTTCACAATTTTCACTAGTATTTTTCACTGAAATTCCAATTTCCTTTTGAAGCTTCATTTTGACTGGCGATAATCTTGATGTCCCCAGCGTTTGTGATATAACTGTAACAGCGACTTCTCATTAAGCAGGGATATATTCTATGTGTGACTTTAGACGGATATTAAGCTTGTATAGTGTAGAGTTGTGTAGTTCCGGAACGAACTAGTTCCAATGAACTATTCCGGACAAGGAACTATTGGAACTATATCCGGCTCTTTCATTTATATAGTTCCTTTAGTTCATATAGTTCCAGCCGTGCATATAATTCCTTTCATTTATATAATTCATTTTCTTTATTAAGGGCCTGTTTATGTATGTCGATAAGAAAACGAATGCGGAAGAAAAACGACCAAATTTGAGTGTGTATTTCAAATTTGTTTTTTGTTTTGAAGCAAAAGCAAATGAAATAATATTTCAAAAACTAAAGTTTGGGTGTTTTTCATGCGCACACATTTTCGTTTCGAAATACATAAACTGGGGGTTAATTCCACAATCACTTCGATCTTTCACGTTCGGTTACGTCATCATTCATATTCGGCCACATTGTTAAATAAACGTAAATCACATTCTCGCAACATCGATGCAATTTATTTATTTTTTGTCAATTCATCCACCAAAAGATGAAAACAAAAAGAAAAAGTTTCGATAAAGTACTTCACTCTCGGAACTATTTGGAATGAAGGAAATAAAAAGAACGTGGAACGAGAAAGATTCATTGAACTATATCGGTCTCGGAACTATTTGGAACGAAGGAAATAGAAAGAACGATTAAAGAGAAAGATTCATTGAACTATATCGCTCTCGAAACTATTTGAAACTATGGAACTATATTAAGGAACTAGTTCCTTTTAGCAAAAGGAACTAGAAAGATCGATCCGCTCCAGGAACTATATTGCCCAACTCTAGTATAGTGTGCCATTGATTTCTCGTTGACCACGTACCACAAGTTCTCCATCAACGTACATTTTGCATTCGTTCGTGGAAATCGTTTCGAAAAAAGGTTTCGCGATATAGTAGTATGCATCATTAAGAGTTATTATTATTGACTTTCCATAACAGCTCTATTTTCCCCTTCCCAATAGAGTGTTTAATCTCTTTTTGAATTGGGTTGTTCAAATTCTTCGTATGTCAGAAAATACTTATCTGAATTGGTAACATGCATTGTTGAACCGTTATCAAACCACCATTCCAAACTTGAATCTTCGATATTTACTTTTAAATTTAGAAATGTGCGTAGATACGTCCAAACCTTCAACCCACTCAAACGAGAAGAGTTCTGTACACATCTTGAACAGTTGGTCCTTCGAATTGCTTCACAAACATCAGCTGCCGGTTCTTTGTGCATTTCCTTGACATATATCTCATCAGATATGGTAATAGCACTAAGGGTTTTGGTTTTCACTACAACTTCAGTTGCTCCCTCTTTTAAAGGTTATTGCTTTGTATTTTTTCTTGAAGCCGCATCCAGAGCTCATTCATACAAATTTAGGAGATTCTTCACTTTTCCCTTTCAAATTGCCCAATCGCATTCTCCTGTTAATGGCTTGTTGGTCTTGCAAAAATCCATGCTTCTGACGTTCAAAAAACTATTTTCACAACTTCACAATTTGTCAATTTTATTTCTAATTTTTTTTTAATGTCATGGAGGGCCCATAACCTATTGAATTGAAAATACAAAGTACAATGAGGTTATGTACAAAAAAAAAAAAAAAAAAAACAAAAAGCAAAGGTTATTGTACAATGTATAATTAATTGATTAAACACTGTACTTTAACACCTCGCCCCTCCGAACTTCAACA
The DNA here is from genome assembly GCF_047663935.1 of Musca autumnalis. Lineage (NCBI taxonomy): Eukaryota > Metazoa > Arthropoda > Insecta > Diptera > Muscidae > Musca > Musca autumnalis. The sequence goes on along the minus strand of NW_027411755.1, from coordinate 97,007,204 downwards.
AAATATGTAGCCTATATTCACCATTCCCTGAAAATTTCAGGAAAATCGGTTTTGCCGTTTATGAGTCACACCGAACAGAAAAACATACTACGAGGCTTGTTTGATTACTTTCTGGACTAACACTGAAAACGTGAATATTTACCATCACCAATAGTTTTCTGTTTTATTAACATGATTTATACATTTTTTCATGCGCTCAAACCAATAGTTGAAGCATTTTTTCCACTCCGATTCAGACACCTCCAAAACATCGCTTTGAACGCTTTTATAGTATGTTCTGGCGAAGAAAATCGTTGATTACGCCTTTTTTCTTTTGGGTCAAGTCAAACGAGTCAAATGAAGTCAGTGGGTTCCAAGTCAGGGCTGTACGGCGTGCTACCCACCAATTCCAGGTTTTGTCCGGTAATAACGGTGCTTGTTTGAATGGATGTGCGTAATGATTCGTCTCTTGTTCGTTTTTCGAATTTTTCCCGAGACTTCAGGAAAACAAATTACAGTATACCACTTAGAATTAACCGTCCTATGTTGCCCATGCCGTAAACACAGAGAAAAATATTTTTCGCCTTTGTTGGAACAACAATATCTATTTTTGTTCCAACAATTCATTTGGTTTGTTCAAGCAATGCAATTTCAAATCCAAAAATACCATATTTTGCTCCAAACATACAAAACAAAAATAACTTTCCATCTCCCTCAATATTGTAAAAATCATTGACAATAGGTAGGAACTATCATAATCTAGAATTTTTACAGCAACTATTGTCAGCCCAGAAAACCTGTTACTGAATTTTTTGATTTGATCGTATATAATTCTCACATACACTTTGCATATAACTTTGGTATAAATGTCACGTATAACGTTATGAACATTGACCAACACTACACATGGCAAATTTTTGCCAGGTCTAACTAAAAAGACAACAAATTAAATGAAGAAACTATAACAACATAAGGAATACCATAAAACCATAACAAATATGAACAGACAACATAAATTAGGACAAAAACTTCTCAGATTGTGGTGGTGTCACTCAACTATCAAAACACAAAGAAGAATGAAAAAGAAGAAACAAATAAAAACAAGAATCTTATGGTGTACATACAAAATAAAAAAAAAAACAAAGATAAAATAAAAAACAAAGATAAAATAAAAAACAAAGATAAAATAAAAAACAAAGATAGAATAAATAAGTAAGAGAAGCGTTAAGTTCTGTCGGGCCGAACTTTTTATACCCTCCACACACAAATTTCAGCCATTTCGGTGGATTAATGTGGCCACAACCTTCAAAATACCGAAAATCGGAAGGAACCGTTCTATGGGGGCTATATGATGGCGGGGACCTATACCTACGAATTTCTGGGGGAAATACCAAATTTCAGCCATATCGGTGTGATAATGAGGCCAAAACCTTCAAAATACCGAAAATCGGGAGATATCGTCCTATGGGGGCTATATCAAAACGTGGACCTATATAAACATTTTATGGTAGAAATGTTTCTTAGCCTCTGGAAATGAAAAATACAAAGTTACAACCGATTCTGTTGTCAATGACGCGTACTTTATATGGGGGTAATACCAAAACGTGGACCTATATAAACCAACTTTGGTAGGAATGTTTTTTGGCCTCTGGAGACACAAAATATCAAATTACAACCAATTCGGTGGTAAAATGGGACAAATATCTTAAAAATTCCTTAAAACGACACCGCGTCATTTTGTATGGGGGCTATACGAAAGCGTGGACCTACATAGCCCACTTTCAATACCAAAAGTCCTGCGTACATATAATAGATTTTCCCACCTACGTCAATCCGTTCGGACGCTAGAGTGATTTCCACAGAGGGACAGACGGACGGATATGGCTATATCGATGTAGAATTGCACGCTGATCAAGAATATATAGTTCGTGGGGTCTACAATGATTATTTCGAGTAGTTACAATCGTAGTGACAAACTTATTATAACCCCATCCTATGGTAGGAGGGTATAAAAAACAATGATAATAAGAACTCATACAGAAAGAGAGAGAGAGAGAGAAGAGAATAAAATTGTCGAAGAAAAGATAATTATATTGTCCAGCAGACAAAAACTATTGTTGGATATGACAAAAAACAATTGTTGTAATTAACAAAAACGATTGTTGGAGTCACAATACTACATACGAAATCTAACAATACCTTCCCTGCAAAATTTGAAGGAAGGGGTTCCATGCGATGACGTGATTTCATGGCATCTTTTGCATTGGTTCAAACGAAGTCGTAATAGATCCGATCTTTTCATTAGCATTTGAACCAATGCAAAGGAAGTCGTGAAAGATCCGATATTTTCACCAGCATTTGAACCCATGCAAAGAAGTCGTGAAATGTCCAATCTTTTCATCAGCATTTGAACCCATTCCATCGATCCAATAGATTTGAATTTTGTGTTTTTGTTTATACACATTTTTCTAAATATATAAGATTAATTATTTAAAATAGGCTTCATGTTGTCGGAGACTCGAAATCACAACTAACGTTGTTAAAACTCTCGTCGTAACGATAATGTCATTGCAAAGGGTTGGCGAAAATGACATGCCAAAGCATTAGTGAAAATGAGATGTCAAGGCATTGGTGTAAATGACATGCTTTGGATCCAACAATGAATAGCATCTTTTGGGGTCCACGCTCATATACAATTCATCGATGAAGATGCTAAAAAGATGCCATGCCAGATCACTTGCACCCATGATTGAATGACATCTTTGGCATCGAACATTTTGCTGGGTTTACAATACATATTTTGCTCTTCGAATATTGTTGGATCAATAATATTTTTTTCTCTGCGTGTATAGTCGCCACAGGGTCAGTTTTGTCGAAGAAACAGGAGGCGACCATTTGCTTCGATGTGGTTTTTCCATGAACAACTTTCGTTGGATTTGACTTGCCTTCGAACAACCACACGGTCGATTACTGTTTTGTTTCGGGTTCCTACGCTTAGATCCAAGATTTGTCGTCTGTGGCGATCATATAAACGACGTTCGATGCACCGCGATCGTATTCATTTACAATTTCCATGCACCAATTCACAAGAGCCTTTTTTGAGCGATTGTCAAATTGTGCTGGATCTAACGAGACAAACCCATTTTGTGGCCTGTAGTGCGATTCTCTAACATATTTTTGGAGTTACCGACAAAAATCGGTAAAATTGAAATGCTTATAATTTCGCTAATTAACGATATTATTCTGTAAGTTAGCGACCAATAGAAAGTAGTCGAAAAGTTCTACCGATAGCAACAGTGTTGTCAACTTTTATTTCAAAAAATGAGTTAGAGAATCGCACTACAGATGTTCATGCAATAACAATTTCTAGTTTTTGAATGACTCACAATACCTTCGTTTTTTAGCAAGTGTCGGTCACGATTGAATTCATTAAACCAGTTTTTCATAGTGCTATAGGATGGACCTTTATCGGCATTCAAAGGTTTAAAGTGATCGATGCTGAATGTTTTTGAAATTTGTTATTTATTCTTCCATGGGGTTTTAAAATTTTCCAGAAAAGAATTATCAGTGCAGGTCCGCGGGTTCCTATACCCCCATAGAAAGGAAACTAATTGTTCCATTTTACTTCAATACAACTCGTGGTGGAGTGTATTAAAGGTTCGGCCTGGCCGACCTCTTGAGTCTATTCTTACTTGAGTCTATACGGAACATACTATTAATTTGTATGTATCAGAAGAAGAATAAATTTAGTTGTTTTAAAATATTAAGTATGCCAAAACCTTCTTTGGCGCGAAACCAATCGGTTGTAAATTGGTCGAGTTTTTGATTCACTTCGAACGTTCCTTCAGTTTTATTAAATAGATATAGCAAAAGTTAAGAAACTTCTCCTTTCCCAATATTAAATTTTTGGCTTTTTATTGTAATCATTACATTTACATGTTCTGTAGTATAATTTGATTTCATTTAATGAATCTTGAAATAATTTTGTAAAACTCGTCAGTAGTTTTCGGATGATTTATATCCAACCTGTGCACATTTATGAATATACCTTGATTTTGAGAACACTGTAATTATATTGGTTCAGTTAGACCTAAGTCATCTGGTATGAAAGCCATGGTAACTGATAATTTTAGTATCCTCCTAAAATAAATATTTAAATATTTTTTCAAGACATTTTCGTAGAGAATGTGGCACACCACATACACAAGAGTGGCAAATTGGGTGACACTGTCTTGCATAAAAACAATTTCCAAATTTTGTTGAAGATGAAATCGCCATCCTCAATTTCCAACTGGGATACATACATACTTGTTTTAATCAAGTAAATGTTTGCAGTGCGTACTAGTTGTGTTACTTTACGTGCCTGAGGTTACCATTTTTAAATACAATGCGAAAACTGGAAGCAATTTTTAAAAGAGAGAGAAAACAACTTGATTTCTCTTCTCCCTCAGGCTAGCAAACAAATTTCTTCGGGTAAAAAAATAAATGACTGCCCTTCATTTCTGCTGTTTTGGGCGAGCTTTCGTATCGATTTAAAAAAATAAATAATTTCAATAGTTTTTCGGTGCTTAATAAAGTGTTTATAGTGATATTTATACTAATTATTTGATACTTCATCAAATTTCAGTGAAGTATTTTAAATTCAGTGCTTTTTAAAACACTAGTGCTTAAAATAAAGTTGTGAATTTTCATTACTCTATTTGTAGTGCCTGTGCTGCCAGTATTTACTTTTGTGGTTTTGACAGTTCATTCTTTTGTTTTATTCTTCCTTCTTTTTGATAGATTTTTTTATTGAAACCATTCATAACATTGTTTTAGGCCGTAATGGTAACTTTCAGTGTTTTTCAAACTGTAATTATTTAACCTATATATACCTTAGCATACTTTCAGGCATATTATTTATATCACCATGGCTTGTTTGTATAGGGAATGCAGTATTAGGAATTTTTCTGAGATATGCCCATTTTAAATGTGCTGGGTTTAATGGTAAACAATTTAATTATATTACTGATAGATCCATGTGATTACGTTGGTCGTGCCCTGATTGTAGAGATAAAGAAATAAATTTCGTTCGTCTTTTTAAAGAAACCAAATCAGCAAATCAGAAGTTGCTAAATTAAAAAAGAAATTTAATCCGCTTTTTAATAATTTGGAAAAAATTGAAAAAATGTTAAATAGTTTTGATTACTCAGTTGATTCTCCGAAAAGGAAAAAATCACCAGCTAGTAATACCATTTCCACCTCTGAAAATCTAATTGATTTAAATTCCCCGATTGCTACTTCAGCTCCAGCTCCACCTATCACCCCGATAACCCAGTCTTCTGAAAACTCATCAGTAGTTAATACTCTGCCTGATTCTTCTTCATCCTTGGCTCTTATACCTTCTAATAAAACAAATACTATAATTTCTGTCGTCAATAAGCCTATGACCAATTTACCTACTCCAACTGAGAGTCCTTCACCATCTCCTCCCCTTCCTCCGGTTTCGTAAAGTATTTCCCCCATGCCTTCCGTTCCACGAGCCTTCAGGTCCAGAACCTCCATCGTTAACCTTAGGTCAACTAATTGTAGTTGCGCCGCGGAAAACTGTATTTGTATCTCGACTACATTCTGCTACTTCAATTGATCATATTCGGAATTATGTCAAATCTAATGTTTTAAATGATAATGATTTAAAGGTATTTAAATTTAATCCGCATCAACCACGGAATATTTCATCTTTTAGGATTGACAAATGACTTATTCCCTACTATAGTTGATAGCGAGTTTTACAGTGAAAGAATTCGTCTACAAGGAAAGATCTACTCCGATAAATCCGATTGTTCTTTAGCCTGCTCCAAAAAACTAGAGTCATTGCCATTTTTATATGAAAATGTAAGAGGTTTGAAAACTAAACTCAGTAGTTTATATTTAAAGAGTTTTTATTGCGATTATAAAGTTGTAGTGTTTACAGAAACATGGTTGAAGCCTGAAATAAGTGAAACAGAATTTTTTTGCGAACATTTTCAAAACGAACTGTCAGTGTTGCAAAATTTTACTGATCGCTACCAATATCATGATTTCATCCCGGCGAAGTTGGGCCATTGAGGGAATACTTCAACTCGCAATCAAATGAGATTGAATCTTCAACAATAAACAAAACAAACAGAAAATTTTCAAGTTTATAGGAGAGATAGATTTAATAAGGTTGGTGGTGGTATTAATTGCATTTTACAATTCTATTTTATCTGGGTTAGTTGCTATACCGTTATTAGCATCTGATTTTCTGTGCGTAAAATTGAGTTATCTTGGGAATATAATCGTTATAACTGTTTCCTATATTGCAACAAACTCAGGCAACGATATTTATCTGAGACATGCTAATTTAATTCAAAGTGTCTCTTCTTTATTGTCAACTACCTCCGAATTTATTTGTATGGGTGATTTTAATCATCCTCATATCTCATGGGTCCCTGGGGACAATAGAATAGATTTAGTACCTGCAACTAGCCCTGGAATGGGTGATTTTTGGGTCTTAATTTTTAGTCAATGTCTTTACCAAGTTAACAATATTTTAAACATAAAGAATCGGATTTTAGATCTAGTTTTTTCTTCTACACTCAATGTTTCATTGAATAGATGTCTCCCTATTGTAATGCCAGAAAATGTTTACCACCCTACACGTTCAGTTAAACATCAACTACAAATTTCTAGACCGACCCCTAGGTCTAAGAGTAATATTAATCCTAAATTTAATTTTGGAAAAACAGATATTAGTCGGCTAAAATCAATTTTATTAAGTACAAGATTTTTATTAAGTACAAAATTTGTTACTCATGATAGCATAGATTTAAGCGTTTCTAATTTCTATAATTACCTTAACTCTGCCTTCGCTAAAACAACTCCGTATATAACGAAAGTTTCCGATCACGGTCCTCCTTGGTTCACATCGACGCACAGTGCGAAATATGGGAACTTTAATGGAACTTTACTCAAAAATTAATGTACATAGAACTAACGATATTATTGTTGGGATCCATAACTAAGTATCCCACGACAAATTCCTCATATTCAGTTTTGTGATTTACCCCACGAAACAACTAGAAATCCACTTAAAAGTTGCACTTTGTTTTACAATATTTATTTTCCTTAAAAATTGCTTCTAGCTTTGCTTAAGTAATATAGTGATACAAACAAATGGTAAGCTAATTGACCATATTTTTTGTCGGTGTTATAATTCTTGACAATTTTTTAATTATTTGGCGTTTATAGTGTTGTAATATCTAATTTAGTTTGGTTGTTATTCGTTCCCCAAAAATGTGCTTTTTTAAAAGTCTACTAAATTATTTTTTTATAAGTTTTGGAGGTTTTTTTAAGTATTGTGGTGAATTGCAGAAAAAATCGCACATTTTCTGAGAGGTAGCATATTTTTCTATGAACAAACCAAAAATTAGCTGCAGATTTGAGAGATATGCGACTTTTTCAGAAAGTCATTGGAATATTCTTATATCTATATTTCAAAATGGGTTCACCAATACTAAGAAATTTTGCTTTTAATAGTTTTATGACTATTCTTGCGAATTTCATTCACATTTTATAGAAAAAAATTGTCAAATTTGAGCAGTATTCTCAGAACATCGTTAAGTACCTAAGTCAAAGCATAGTTGCACCAGATGCTTTTAGGTGATATACTTATTTGCAGAACCATGTAATAATATAAACATATCCTCAGTCGAAACGTTCAATTTATAAAATTTATGTTATATCAATGACACAATACTAAAAATAAAAAATCTCAAAAATTAATTTTTTTATTTTCATTTACTAATGTATGTGAATGCTTGGGGGGAGGGGCCAAAGCAAGGATCTATGCTCTGAATTGTTTTTTAGAATATTTTCTATTTAATGAAGACACCAAACTCGGTGGGCTTTAATTAGCTAACACCATTTAAATATCCCCTTTATATTGGGGCTATGTATAGCGAAACGAGGAAAAACGGTTTTCTAACTACGGAGAACATAAAATGCAAAAATACAAACAAATGTGCTTGGAATCTATGAAATATGTTATATTGGCTAGTACCGCTCAATGGGAACTATACCAATACGCGAATAGATATTGACAATATTTTGTACATATGTTCTCCATCATCTGAAACCCAAATATACCAATTTTCAGCAAAATCGGTTGAAAAATGAACCTAATACGTAAAAACGGTCACCACCGATATGTGGGTTTTATAGGAAACCGCAGGTCTATGTGGCCGATATTTATCCACATACGACCCTCAACTATAAGAAACATTTTTGGAAAATGTTAGTAACCTACGTTCTTCACATTAAAAGTTATGAGTAAAGTTCCACTAAAGTGCCCATATTTCGCACTGTGCGACGTTAAGGAGGTTGCGTAACTTAAAAAGTAGATGCTTCAAAAAATTTAAAAAAAATTAACTCCACAGTGAATTACTCTAACTACATTGTAGCCCGAAATAAATAAATTCTGCAAATTCTTATTGTTATCTGCATCATCTTGATAAAATGCGAAGGAATTTCAAAATTAAACCGAAAAGCTTCTTTAAATTTGTTAATTCTAAAAGAACGGCTAATAATTTCCCAAGCTGTATGAAATTTGGTTGCAGAGAATCTTCGGATGAATCTGAAATCTCTAATATATTTGCCGATTTCTTTCAGTCTTCCTATTCATCTAAAATTCTAAATAAACAATATAACTATAGTATTGATGAGCTGAATTAATTACCTCACATTTTGTTGTCTGAAGATGAAGTCCTTGCAGGCTTAAAGTCACTTCGTTCCTCAAATGCTCAGATCTATATTCATTATTAAACTCTTGCGTGGACAAATTGAATCACAGTTTTTTAATTGGCGAAATAAATTTTAATGTACCTTTACGTAGTACTCGAAACTACATACCACTTAAATTAACGTTAGCGAAATCTAATTATGAAATAAGTAATCCACTCCGATCTTTATGTGATGAATATAACAAGTTATATAATAGAATGTCTTTATCCGAACCTCTGCATGTCATAAAAAACTACGTTCTTAGTATTGTTGCAACAGTTGTCAGGCAATATGTTAGATTAGATCTATTTATTTTTTGATGTGTTTGTCTTTAAAATGTAATTTTATAACCGGCTGGTTTTCCTTAGTTTACTAACCCCCCATATTCCGGAATATGAGGTGTACGCGCTCCCTACGTTAAGGGGAGGTGGCCCTCTCGGTCGGCGGGGCGGGAAAGTGTGGCGTTGGGAACGATCGCAAAAAAAAACATACCCCGTCCAGTTGGTGTTCCTACCAGAGCTCCGAAATCGAGTAAGAAAAATGTATTTATTTTGTGTTCGTGTGTGTGGTAGCGAACAGTTTTGGATATTGCTGTGGACTGAAGGTAGAAAGGGCAAGTTGTACAAAAGTTTGGAGGTTCGGAGGAGGGTGGTCGGAGGTTCGGAAGTTCCGAGGAGGGTTCGAAGGAAGGTGCTCGGAGGTTCGGAGGAGGGTGATGCGGAAGAAGGTGGTAGGTAGGAGGCTGGGAGGAGGGTGGTCGGAGGTTCTGAAGTTTGGAGGCGGGTTGTCGGAGGTTCGGAAATTCCGAAAAGGGTGATCAGAGTTTCAGAGGAGGGTGGTCGGAGGTTCGAAGGAGGGTTTCGGAGAAGTGTGGTCGGAAGTTCGGAGGAAGGTGGTAGGTAGTAAGGTGGGCGGAGATTCGGAAGTTTGGAGGAGGGTTGACGAAGGTTAGGAAGTTCGGAGGAGGGTGATCGGAGGTTTGAAGCAGGGTGGTCGGAGGTTCGAAGGAGGGTGGTCGGAGGTTCGGAGGAGGGTGGTCGGAAGTTCGGAGGAGGTTGTACGGAACCTCAGACCACCCTCCTCCAAACTTCCGAACCTCCGAGCACCTTCCTCCGAACTTCCGACCACCCTCCTCGAACCTCCCAACAACTTGCCCTTTTTACCTTTAGTCCACAGCAACATCAAAAACTGTTCCCTACCACAGACACACGAACACACAAACGGTCAAAAAATAAATACATTTTTCCTACTCGATTTTACTCTTCGAGTAAACTCGTATTTTCACTCCCACTCTTATTTTTAAACCAGGAGTACTCGCGAGTGCTCGCAAATAAAACAAAAGAGTGGAGAGTAAACTTCTTTTAAAACTCGTACTCTTCGAGAACTCCCACTCGCAGGTACTTTTCACTTGCGAGTAAAAACGAGCAAATCTGACTTTTTGCTCGCACTCTTCGAGTACTCCCACTCGCGAGTACTTTTCACTCGCGAGTAAAAACGAGCAAATCGGAGCTCTGGTTCCTACTTACATTCTTAAATCTTGCGCCAATTAAATTTATTTGCCTCTCACGAAAATCTTAAATTATTCATTTAATAAAGGTTACTTTCCAACATTCTGGAGATCGAGCTTCATTATTCCACTTCACAAATCTGGTAATAGATGCTTTGTTGAAAATGATAGGTGTATAGCAAAACTGCAAAACTTAGTGCTATCCCAAACTTTTTGAACTTTTAGTTTCTTAAGACTTTCTCATTTTTTTAAATCTCTAATTTCACCTTTTCAACATGGATTCCAGAAAGGTGGATCCAATGTAAATTTATAGAAGGTATATGCATGAATTACAACAACTAACAAATTTACAAAAACAACATGGTTGTTCCAAAAATTTTCTCAGGAAAAACATAAATACATTTTGAAAATCCTCCAAAATAGAACAAATTTGAATGACAATGTAAATATAAAGCATTCAGAACTGTCGTAGGTCAGTTTTATTACACGTTTCGATGTTTAAAATTTCTTGAGTAGATACTATTACATTTTGAAAATTAAATTTACAAAAAAGTAAGAATACAGCTGATTGTCACTTCTACCTTCTATAAATATGCCTTGGGTGGATCTACAATTACAAATCTCATGGAGTTTGTAACTCATGTCTATAAAGGGTTTTTTATAAACAACAGACAGACGTTATATATACCGATTTTAGTAAAACCTTTGATACCGTTGTGCATAAACATTTGCTTTATAAGCTTGATATCTTATTTAGAAGGTCGCAGCCAAAGAGTTTTATTTAACGAGTCATTTTGCAAGGACTTGTTCGTTTCTTCCGGTGTGCCGCAAGGTAGCCACCTGGGCCCACTTTTAATTGTACTTTATATTAAAGATCTTCCTTAAGCTATACGTTACTGCAAAATTTTAATGGATGCTGACGATGTTAAGCTCTCCTTTCAATTCAATTCATTAAGTAATTCAATATATCTACTAGGGTTATGACTTTTTTACAACCTCATATCCCTGTATCATAGCGTGATGAGTTTTGCCATAAGATTACATAAAATCATAATTATAAGGTGATTCGGTGAAAAAAACTCAAGCACAAAATGATTTTAAAATTTGAATTCATCAAAATTATGGAACATTTTTTGAAGTCACTGTAAGCAGATATACAGTTGAAAACAAACTTCAGAGTCACATGAGATGATTAAACTGACATAACATTTATTTCTCACTAATTTTCTGAGAATCGTAAAAAATGTCGTAAACGCTTTTATTTAAAGATATATTTTTTAACAAAAAACAAACAATTTTAAATTTTTTCAAAGTGGTTTGTGCATGACCTTTTTCAATATTTGAATGAAATAAACATTATCATAGTTATAAGTAGGTTTATATTTATTCACTCGTGCAACAAAAAATAATTTTTGAAAAAAAATTTTTTTTGATTTCATACATTTTTTCAAAAAAATATATTTTTAAAATCGATTTGTGCGTGAACTTTTTTTACATTTCAATGGAATACACGATAGCGTAGTGATTATTAGGCAAAAGTTCATTCATCCCTGCTACAGGATATCATTTTTGAGAAAAAATGTCAAAAAGTCATAACCCTAATATCTACAATATGATCTTCACTTTCTTACTAATTGGTGTCACGCAAATGGGATGACTTTGAATCTCAAAAAGTGTAAAAAATTGTCCTTATCTAGATCACATCCGTTTTTCTCCAATTATTATATTGGTTCACATCAATTGGAAAACGTTAACACTTTACTAGATCTAGGTGTTTTACAAGATCATAAATTGCGTTTCAATTTGCACATTGAATCTTGTGTTAATAAAGCTAAATCATTATTGGATTTTATAAAACGTTGGTCTAACAAATTTGATGACCCATACGTTACGAAACGTTTGTTTGTTAGCCTTGTCCGCCCAGTTCTGGAATATGGGTGTATTCTATGGAGCCCTTATTACATATTATACTCTGATAAGATTGAGTCGATTCAAATCCAATTCCTTCTGTTTGCTCTGCGTGGTCTACATTGGGACACGACCGTGCTACTCCCACCTTATGAAAGCCGTTTAATGTTAATTGATCTCCCTACTCTTGAAAAAAAAGATTTACACTAAGAGCGCAATTTTTTATTAAACTGCTATGAGGCTTAATTGACTGTCCGTACTTGTTAGGAGAAATAAGATTTAATCTTTCTTCACGTATAACCCGTAATTTCTTGCTAATTAATTTGCCAACTGTGAAAACTAATTATGAAGCTAATAACCCATTACATTCATTGTGTGATATACATAGTTAATAACATTTATAATACGATATCTATAACTGAACCATTACATATTAAAAAAAACTAATATTGCATTCATAATGTATAAACAAGCAGGTTGCCAATCCTCTTTAATGTAGCATTTAAATTTTTAGTAACATAGTTTAGAATCTATTGTTTTGTAAGCTACTTGAGCCTCTTTAGAACACTTCAGTTCGGCACATGTATATCTACACTAGATCTCCCTCAGCGGAACCAGTAGTATTCAGCCTAAAGAGCCTAAAATATAAATAAATATTAATTTTCCTAATTAATTAAATTATGTTGATGTCGTAGTTTGTAATAAATTTTTATATCGGCTGATATGATTTGTAGCCGGTAGCACTATTCCACAACAAACCCGCCATTGACCGGTCCATGGTGTGTACGCTCCCTACGTACGGGGAGGTGACCCCCTCGGTCGGCGGGGCGGGTGTGAGAGTCGTGGGCACGAACGAAAAAAAATGGTCGAACCGATTTTTCGACATATGCTTGATGAATATTTTACAATAAAGCAAAGAAAACACAAAAACAAACGTAAAAAGCGGGTGCTGACAAAACAAAATTAAAAACAGTGAAATGAAAGAAGAAAATTGAATTTATATGTTTTGCGTTGCTTTTCTTTGCTGTAAAATTTTTTATGAGAGCAATTTTGACCATTTTTACAGTGTATTATTTAACTTGCTTTGGTGTGTGTTTAGTTCAAATCTGGCAACTCATTTTTAACACGGTTGCAGTTGACCAATCGAACTAAAACTTTGCACACTTTTCAGATTTCGATGACAATACACGAATATGAAGTCAAAGCCAATATTGGTCCATTTTTACACTGTTTTACAGTGTTTTATCTAATTTGCTTTTCAAATCTGGTAACTAATTTGTCACACAGTTGCAGTTGACCAATCGAACTTAAAATTTGCACACATTTCAGATTTGGATGACAATACATGAATATGAAATCAAAACCAATATTGGTCCAGTCTTACAGTGTTTTAACGGTGTCTATCTTAACCCCCTTTTCAACTCTTGTAACTAATTTTTAAAACGGTTGCAGTTGACCAATCGAAATAAAACTTTGCACACTTTTCAAATTTAGATGACAATACGTGAATATGAAACCAAAATCAATATGGGTAAATTTTTTCCTATAGCCCCCATATAACGGTACCACCCGATTTCCCGTATTTTGCTTTTCAAATCTGTTAAATCATTTTTTACACAGTTGCAGTTGACCAATCGAACTAAAACTTTGCAAACTTTTCAGATTTGGATGACAATACATGAATATGAAATCAAAACCAATATTGGTCCATTTTTACAGTGTTGTACAGTGTTCAATTTTACATGCTTTTCAAATTTGGTAACTCATTTTAACACAGTTGTAATTGACCAAGCGAACTAAAACTTTGCACACTTTTCAGATATGGATGACAATACATGAATATGAAATCAAAACCAATATTCGTCCATTTTTACAGTTTTTTATCTAATTTGCTTTTCAAATCTGGTAACTCATTTTTCACACAGTTGTAGTTGACCAATCGAACTAAAACTTTGTACACTTTTCAGATTTGGATGACAATACATGAATATGAAACCAAAATCAATATGGGTCCATTTTTTCCTGTAGCTCCCATCCAGCGGTACCACTCGATTTAAGGTATTTTATCGTCATTTTAAGCCCGTATTGGCTGTTCTTGATAACTAGGGTTTCCAATGGTACAGAAACGTGCCCATTAAAAATTATAAACATAGGTCCAGATTTTGGAATAGCCCCCATATAGCGGTACCGCCCGATTTCAAGTGTCTTAAGGATTTTATCTTAATTTTGAGCCAGAATTGGCTGTAACTTGGCATTTGGAGTCCCCAATGGTACAGAAACTCCCCACCAAAAATTATGGACATAAGTCCAGGTTTTGTTATAGCCCTTATATAACGGTACTACACGATTTCCGGCATTTTAAAGGTTTTATCTAAATTTTCGGCCTAAATTGACTATAATTTTGTTCTCAGTGGTCAAAAAAAATGTATTTACTAAAAAGTTAAAAATAAAATATAATTTAAAAAAATTAAGTAACAGTGTTTTATTTATAAATGCACTTAAAAGTAGAAAATAATTTTTCATGATGGAATCTCTCAAATAAAACGCTTGCCGTTCAATATTGTCACAATTTCTAATTCAAATGCAAGCTTTTTATTTGAGAGATTCCATCATGAAAAATTATTTTCTACTTTTAAGTGCATTTATAAATAAAACACTGTTACTTAATTTTTTTAAATTATATTTTATTACCATTAAAAAAGGAACTATATTTCACTTCGTTTCGTTTTTTCCAATGAAAAATACAAAAACAAAATTATTGCAAACGATTCATAATAGTGTGCTCCAGTATGTATCTCTTTAATGACAACAGTAGCAAAAGAGGGAAGAGTCAAAAATGATTTAAACAAAAAATTTTGTTTTGAAAAATCTGTAAGAAATGTCAAAATTAACGTATCAACCAATCAGAAGCCAGTAATAATTTTGGCCAAATTTGTCGTGTAAAAACTTTTTAAAGAGAAGTGAAAGTTTTGGAACTTTTTGAAGTACGGGAATTTTGTAGGAAAAATGTGCAAATGTTGTTAAAATTTATTTACGCACATTCACAACACCAAACATAGTTCGTTTACATTGTTATGGATGATAGATATTATTAAATTAATTCTCTTTCGAGTTGTGCTGTTAGAGCTAAGAGATACATTGAAAAATTAGGAGTCTACCATTACGCTACCTTTCACGGGTGGTTAAGCCGATCTTCAGGCGTATTAGGATGTTGTTTTTGTGGCAGACGAAGGCAAAGCTTGGTAACTAGTATATATATCGCACTTCATTACATAAATGCATATGCGAAATTATGTCAGTTAATTGAAACTCCAAACTTTTCCTATAGTCCTGCTTGGTAATCCCATTTTCAATGTTCACAAATACTATGGAAAGTTTTATTCCTAGGCCATTAATAATTGCTCTTCTATATCAGAAGATTTTTTTTGCTCATAAATTATTGTCTACTAAAGTTTTGACAAGTTGATGGTGGCTCAGAACGCTAAGACGCCGGCAACCTTGACACTCAGTTGTCGGAGACCCAGGTTCGAATCCCAGCCTGGCTCATGCTGAAATTATTTTTTATTTTTGCCTTATTAAGGCGAAGGTCATTTATAGTGTTATATTTTATTAATTCTCTTTCGAGTTGAGCTGTTAGACCTAAGAGATACATTGAAAAATTAGGAGTCTACCGAAGTCCCACGCATCCAACCATTACGCTATGTTTCACGGGTGGTGAAGCCGATCTTCAGGCGTATTAGGATGTTGTTTTTGTGGCAGACGAAGGCAAAGCTTGGTAACAGTATATATATCGCACTTCATTAGATAAATGCATATACGAAATTATGTCAGTTAATTGAAACTCCAAACTTTTCCTATGATCCTGCTTGGTAGATAGATATTATTGTTTACACCTTCATACACGTAATAGATTACATGTAATATAATAAAAAAACAAATATTTTTAGTAGAAAAAATTAAGGTATATAAAAAAGAGTAATGGTACGTTTAGACTTACGAAATCCACTTGATTTGGAATGTAAATTCCATACCGTATATGTCAAATCAAATCGAGTGGATTTAAAACTATGATTTATTTGACGTACACCCAGAAAAATATGTATATGTTAGAAATATGCTTGGATCCAAACAAAAATTTTTTTCTTCAGGTTCCTCAAGACAATAGTTGAGTAAAGGGGGGCCCACCCTGCGCTTAAAAATGTGGGCCTTTCGAAAATCTCTTGCAAGAAATCTGTATACCACTAGCAAATATCAATTTTGATTGGAAAATGTAGCAAGACACAGCCAGATTGGTGGGACCTTCAAACTTCGAAAAACGCCAAATGTAATTTTTTTGGAATTTTGATTTTATTAAAACTTATGTATTACCTTTAAGAAACTACAATTTTTTACTACGATTAAAATATTTCCTGTACGATATCAGAAAAAATGGTTAGAATTAGTAGATACTTGCAGTTATGAAACAGACCGATAGTTTTATTACAATCTGCCCAATTTTCAGGTCATGATATGGGTTGCGGGAATTTGAGGTAGGTTGATAGAATTCGGTTAGTCGGGTTCTCAGGACAAACTTTTTTATATACCCTTAATCAAAGCCAATTGGTCTGCAACAGATAGCGCTTTACTTCGCAAGATTAAAGATAAAGCTTTGAAATTTGATAGAATCCTTTGGTATAAACGACCACGTTCCGAACCGATTTGGTATGGAATGTGGTAAATTCCAAATGGAGGTGATGGTACAAGGTCTGTAGATCCAAATCCCTAAGAAGGCAAAATACCAACATTTGGCGAAGTTATTTAGGAATTATGGGAAAAACGTAAAAATGCTCGAATTCGGGGTTTACCCTTATTGGAGGCTATACCAAAAAGTCGAGTGACATGACCCGTTGACCCAGTAACTCTTTATGTAATCCAAAGGTCTGAATCAAATTGCAAAGCTTCATGCTTAAACTTGGGAAGTATAGCGCCATCTATTGGGGATCCATTGCCTTTGGTTAAGGTTATATATAAGGGGTTCTAAAAAGCTCTTAAGCAAAGTTTGGGCTGAGAACCCAAAACCCTACAGGAGTTTTCATCTACTAACAGAATACTATAACCCCCACTTGAAATTTCACACACTCCAGATTGGTTTTTGCAAAGCGTTGTCAACAATCATTGAAAATGTATATTTAAGAACGTCACCATCCCTACGGCACTGGGTACACAATCACGTACCCCATCAACGTGGTTTCAAACATAACTGCTCCGCACAATAGTTCGCTTTATTTTAGTGAAGTATCACGATTCTTAAATATATGTATGAGGACTAGAAGATATTACTTTGATTTCATACAGCACAATTTACAATTTACTCGAAGTAGCAATTAGTGCTTCAAACATTCAACATCGTCTTAAATACATATTTCAAATCAAAGAATTAATAGCAATGTGCATTTGGACTATGCAACGTGATTTCAATATCATATACGAGTAATCAATGTTTGATCTCAAATCTTCAATTTTAATACGCGTCTGCGAGACGAAGTCGGTCGGGTCCACTAGTAATGTAATAAATAGGTACATCCATTTTTCGAATATATCGCTCATTTACTCAAAGAGTGGCATAACTCAAAGAAGTTTGACCTACGGCATTACTGTCCTTCCGGGTTCATAATATTAACTTCATCCACTTTCATCGGCAAAAAAAATATTTCACCCACCAAGCTTTGATCTTCTTATTTACGCGCAGTGATATTTTTCCTTAAAAACGGTTCAAGAATACGGGTTTTTTGTTTTAGCACCGAACTCAGGTAAGGTGCTGTCAAAAAAATGTATTTTCCCTGATTGGCAATTTTATTAGCTTTCTAATGGTATACATATAACCTTAATCGGTTACTTAAAATCGGTAAAAAATGTGGGTTTTATATCGCTATATCCGGTTCAAAATATTAGGTAACCGGATCTATTCTCCAAGAAAATTTGTCATTAACGTGTTCAGCATATCGGGAGCTATATATGGTAAATATTTCAGATACATCCCAGATGTCAATATAAGCGATAACCAATGGGTATGTCTACCTACCAATACATAACAAATAACGAATATACAGAAAAACAAAACATAGGTTTTTTCTGAACAAAAACCGGGTAAATGTCAAAAAAGACAATGAAAACGTGACAATATTGATTAGTTGTCAATGAGAACCATACCTAAAATTCTCTGAGCAAGATTTTTGTGTAATATTTGGATGCTGTAAAATCTCATCTTGTGGTACTTTTACTACGGTTCAAGAAAGAAAGGACGAAAAGGACATGAAAGGAATTGAGTTAGAAGAATGAAATGTTCTACAAAAAGATTCGCCATTCGATTTGACTGAAGACATGTAATCTCAAAATGAAGCTACAATAACGGCAAACAGAGATATAAAGCAATTTTCTCAAGCATCACAGGCGAAAATTCAAAAAAATTCATCGCGCGATATCTCAGAAACTTGACCTATGGGGAAAATTTCCTTTTTCCAAATATACTCACTAAGGGCTTTCATCTCCAAAAGGAATTTTCCACCGCACAGACCTTGAGTTCCAATTTGTGGCACAGTGTAATCCATTTAATTGGGAAGTCAAATATCAATCGCCAACTTAAACGCGTTTTTCTCGAAATTGGATTTGTTGAGATGGCACATCTCTTTGAGTACATGAGCGATATGCTTGTAGTTATGTATGTATGTATATGAAAAATGTATTAATGTTATTACCAATATTAAATTTGATTTCTTCTTTGTTCAATAAAATATTGCAATTCACCTTTTTTATTCAATTATAAAATTTCCAATTATAAAATGTATTGGACATTTGATTTACTCAAAAGTACCATTAATTTAAGAAAACCCAAAACACTGATTTATTCACTCACTTTGCAGTCTTCACTCAACGAATGCCTATGGGAAACTGAAGAAAGAATGCGCCATACACACAGCTCTTTATTACTAAATGTATTAATACATCCATAAAAATATGTTCTAACATAAACAAGTAAGAACGGCGTTAAGTTCGGCCTGGCCGAACTTCTTATACCCTCCACCACGAGTTATATTGAAGTAAAATGGAACAATTAGTTTACTTTCGTTTATGAAGAAGACTAATTACCAATGTTTAGCAAATTTCGTCGATCTATACCGATAAAATTGCGAGTGAAAGTTTTATACCCCCAGCGAAACTAAATACCACACTTTAGCCATTGCGGAGGAATATTGAGGCCACAACCTTCAAAATACCGAAAATCGGGAGGTACCGTTCTATGGGGGCTATATGAAGGCATGGGCCTATACCGATAAAACTCTGGGGGAAAGTTTTATACCCCCAGCGAAAACTAAATACCAAATGTTAGCCATTTCGGAGGAATATTAAGGCCACATACCTCAAAATACCGAAAATCGGGAGATACCGTTCTATGGAGGCTATATGAAGGCGTGAACCTATACCGACAAAATTCTGGGGGAAAGTTTTATACCCCAGCGAAAACTAAATACCAAATTTTAGTTATTTCGGAGTAATATTGAGGCAACAACCTTCAAAATACCGAAAATCGGGAGGTACCGTTCCATGGGGGCTATATCAAAACGTGGACCGATATAGCCCATACCTAACATCCTAGGAGTATTAGAAACTTCTATACCAAATTACAAAGCTCTATCTTAAAAATTGCGAGCTTATTCTTGATTTCAACGGACGGACGGACAGACGGACATGGTTATATCGACTTAGAATTTGACCCTGATCAAGAATATATATATACTTTATGGGGTCTCCGATGAATATTTCGATGTGTTACAAACGGAATGACAAATTTAAATACACCCTCCATATTATGGTGGAGGGTATACAAATATGTTGGTAACCAAACAAATAAAATTGATATATGTTACAAAAAGGTTGCAAACATATATTTGTTTTGATTCAAACATATTTCTAATATATATTTTTCTGCGTGTGGAAACTAAACCCAAATCTTAACCGATTTCAATATAAATTGGGAATTTTCTATACCAATTATCGTTTCACATTTCAGCGAATACATTACAACGGCCGAAAATATCGTCTATACTTATAAAAGAGTTGAGTAATAATGACTACTCACTGACTGACTGATAATCAACCAGGGCGTTGAAGCTAGAATTTTGAAATTTTAGGTGAGGATCACTCTTGGTCCGAAGGGGTCAGATAAGGCTGGGTTTTTGGAAATTCGAATAGAAGGGTACGAAAAGTACTAAAATGTTCAAAAAATGGTACCATTTGTATTTGGCGAACCGGTGGAGCTGGAATGAGCGTCTCTGTTATTGAAAAGGACTAAATCGTACTAAAATTGGTACAATTTTGATTTGGTAACGGATAGCATTTGAATCCAGAAATTTAAAATTAAGATTACTGCTGTAGTGCAGGACTGAGGTAGTTTTAGAGTCACTGTTGGTGTGCGGTGCTAAGATATGTATGTGGTCTGTTCCTTTACTTCTGAAAATGGTAAAACCGGCAAAAATAGCAAAAATGGCATAAACGCGTCCAATATGAATTGTATGGTGTCTGAAGTAAAGGAACGCTTTTCGAGTAAAAAGTGGTAAAACTTGAAGATTCTTGAACGTAAAGGAACAGAGCTATGGAGGTGGCTTTGAAAATATATGCTATGAAAAGTACTAAATGTTACAGAATGTGGTACAATTTGTATTAAATATTTCGAGAAGGTTTAAAAAATTCGTACCTAGGTATTTTTATGTATAGTACTAATTGGTACTATAATTGGGTTTGGGGAGCAGATAGGGCTGTAAATGAGAATCGGGGTTGGTATGTTGGGTTGATATAAGGAGGCAATATTTTGAAGCCATTTGGTATTGTATAATCGATAACAAAAGGGGTTTTCTTGAAATGAGTACAAATTCTGAAATTTGGAATGTAATACCTGTATGAACTGGTAAATCCAAAATTTGATATGAGAATCACTGTTGGGATTAGCGGGAATTTTCATAACCATTCCGAAAATTCCCACTTAAAATGTATGACATGTTTATGCATGTAATACAATAGATATTGGGCGAAAAAGTAAGACTAAAACTGTAAAATGTGAGATAAGGTACTAGATTTTGGTCTAGTATTGTACCATTGGTTTTAAGCGAACACGACGACGCACAGTGTTGCCGATTCCATACAAAAATGGACAAAAATAGAAGGAGTTGACCTAAGTTGTTGAATTTTGGCACAAGTACTTATGATGGCATAGGAACAAAAATTTCAACTTTGGTCCATATCGGTTAAGATTTGAAAGTAGCTCCCATATATATCTTTCCCAGATTTACCGATTTTCACAAAAATCGGTTCAGATTTGGATATAGCCACCATTTATATACGTATTACACTAATATACATAGGTATAAAAATCATGCATTTTATGTTCGATCTCTTTCAATATCAGATTATAATGAAATTGGCTAGTCTGTGCGTATTTCGACAAAAATCTGTTAAGATTTGGATATAAATTACACATGTTCCCGAATGTTTTACATAACTCATCCAATTTTGTTCTACCAATTACGAATAATTACGTCACATTTCCAAATTTAATCAATATTTAGTGTATCAAATACATGAAATCGGTCGATAATATATATTAATCCAAATCCGAACCGACTTTTGTCGCAATCGGTGAAATTGAAATAGCGCATATCAAATTTGACGGCTATTCAATTAAAATTAACCGAGTTTTAGCAAAATCGGGGAAAAATATATGGGGGCTACATCCAAATCTGAACCGATATGAACCATTCCTATACCTTCATAAGTACTTGTACAAAAATTCATTAACCCTGGTCAACGCCTTCTATTTTAAAGGAAGCGGAAGGTTGCAGGGATGGGCAGAAAATTTGTACACATTTCGCTTCGGAAGAGATGTCCAATTAAGGGAATCCAAGAGCCAAGGTGGATATCAAAAGATCTGCTCTATGAAATTTTAAGAATGTATATTTTTTATCTAATTTTAATTTTTAATTCTTGATAACGATACTTTGCCCATGTCCAGTTGATATCAACTTATTGTACTAACAATTTATATGTATAGCCCGCCTATCAAATCCCCATCGAAAACATTTATTATTATCAACATAATTTTTGGAAATAGTTATTTTCATATGATTATCGCTTTAGATTATCTGGTAAATATTTTTCATATTTAAAAAGATATAACATCATTATGGATGCACATATCGACAAAATTCTTTCAGATTCGTTTTATCAGTAGTGTGATTCTCTAACGCATTTTTTGGTTACCAAAAAAATCGGTAAAATTAAAACACAACATTATAAATGAAAAATATGAATAAAAGTTGGCAGCACAGTTGATATCGGTAAGACTTAGCGACAACTTTTTTTATTAGCTTACTTACCGACAAAATT
Source organism: Musca autumnalis (assembly GCF_047663935.1). NCBI lineage: Eukaryota > Metazoa > Arthropoda > Insecta > Diptera > Muscidae > Musca > Musca autumnalis. The sequence continues at coordinate 96,984,613 of NW_027411755.1, read as the reverse complement.
CGTTAATTATCGAAATTGCAAGCATTTAAATTATAACGATATAAAATGCGTTAGAGAATTCCAATACTGATGGGTTTACTGTAAAAAAGAAACGTAAACATATATAAAAGTTAACATCACATTTTCGAATTTTGTCCAGTGTGCGAAGGTTTTTAGCTTTTCAAAAAATCTTTCTTTATTCTGAAACGTAGACCTATGCGACAATTTTTATACAAGAATGCTTTTACCTCCTGAGGACAGATAGCCCTTAATTATAATAACTCAAAAATGTGGCTCACTTTTGAAGTGTAGGGGTGAGATATGGCAGATTTTTTGAAAATCGAACTATAGTGGTACGAACATTACTTAAATAAAAATAAAACGCAATTCATTTACATTACGAATTATTATTATATAATTATAGCAAATCTCTCAGAGGTCATAAACAGATGATAAATAAAGGTTTAACAACGATATATCTATACAAACCCATCCGATATATACCACGGATAGGCAAATTTTATGTAAACATTAATTTCCAGAAAAAATTATATTTATTTTCATATAAATTTTGCAAAAAGTTTTTGGAATTGTGTTTGGTGTTGTGAAACCGTGTACTTATCGTCGACTTAAATATTTAAGCTATAGGACTTAAAAAAATTACTTGGTGACTTGTCGAAAGATAATAGAATTGGTCCCCTTATACAAAAAAGTTGATCCAAAACGTAGAAGGTGTTATATATTGACCTGAAGGTGTAGTTATAGGTAGAAACTATACTGGAAGCATTATGTAAATTCAAGAACTAACCGGACATAGGTATAACATGCCAAAATCGCACTATGTACACACCAGAAGTGTCGTAATAAGGGTATTTTGGCATCATACAGTCATTAAACGTATGTACAGTGAGCGTCAAAATTAACTTTACACCTCACAACAATTGTTAAATGCATTATTACACTGACATAGGGATATACATATAAAATATAATTTTTTTAAGTATTTAGTGGTGAGTTAAAATCCAGAAAATATTAGGTCCTTCCATAGTTCCATTAGGGAATAAATGAAGATTTAACAAAATAACTCAAAAACAAAGTTTACACTTTTGCCGAAAGTAAGAATTTTTCATTTATTTAGCAAAATAAAGGCATAATTTGGTTTTTGAATATATTTTCATAACATTCGAGCCTCCAAACAATAAATCAACGAGTGTTTTGGGGTAATCCGTTGATATTTCCCCATTAGTCCAGTGGTATCGCTTTCGGGTAATTTTTGCATAAAATACTCCAACTTTTTGTCGAATTTTTTCTGTAAGTACATTTTGGTAGTTATTTAGCAAATATAGTTTGTCAAACTATAATTTTTAATAATCCTGATCATTTTCACACATTGAATGAACTTTTGCCTATTTATGACTATAATAACGTTAATTCTGCTTAAGTATTAAAAAAGGTTACGCACAAACCACTTAGATTTTTTTTTTTTTTTGAAAAATACTTTGATATAAAAAAATCCTTTGTACAAATGAATGACCTTTCACCTATTATTGACTTTTATTCCATTTAAATATTGAAAAAAGGTAAATATATGGTAAATTTCAAATTTCCTCTACAATTCCATCGGATAAATTAAAAAAAAAATTTAACATGCACATTCACGATTTTTGGTACATGGGTTAAGAAAAAAATCCTGGTCAAATCTGTTCGCGTTCACAAAATTGGATGCTGCACCCAAAAGTTATGGGGGGGTTTTATTCACTTATAAAGAAAAATATTTAAAAATTCCCTTTGTGTTGTAATACCAAAATGTATATATAAATCGGTAACAACATTTAATATCTATCCGTAGACGCCTAAATATTTGCTAAATTTATTTTCATTTTCGCGGAAAATCAAAAAATAATGTAGGAATCTTGAAGTAAATTTTATTTATTCTAACTAGAGTCCATAAAAATCTCTAAAAAAATAAATTAAAAATACGTACAGAATCTAGACAATGTCCAGAAAAATGTGAGACCAAAATTTTATAGATTAGGATTTTAAATTGCATATTGCAGCTACAACAAAAGACAAAAGTTTATTGTTGGAACATTATTTCAAGAATATATTTTTTGGTTTAATACGAAAAATTTGAGAACATTTTTGGGAGTTATTCTACTATTTCGCTAAATTTCCAAACAAAACCTGAATTATTTTGCTAAAACCTCTTCAAGAAAAATAGTTTATCGTGAATGTATATTTGCTTAGTGTGATAAGCAATAGAATTAGGAAATAAAGAGTGATATTGATATTGCAATCAAAGAACAAACATAAAAGTTAAAAACCGTATAACGCGCGAAATAGTTAAAATCAGTTGAGGCGCATGTGATTTTTCGCATAGAGCAAGTGCATCTCTGTCAATATGTTGCATCTTACTACACCAAAATGCTTCATGTGGGTAAAAATAACATGATGTTCATATGATTATAAGGCGCATCCGATTTCAGTGACCCCCTGGTAAAAATACGTCAATAAGACAAATTTTATACAGATTCGTCAAGAACCGCGGATGTGCTACCTGATTCTATTTTTGGTTAAACACGAATACTACTCCTGAATCTCTGTAATTTATGACACACCTTTTTGACAAATATTATAATCGCGTATAAAGGATTCAATTTATGTAAAAAATTTTAAGGGAAATCGCGGTTTAGTATGCGGATTAGACAAAATAAAATTTAGCTTATTTTCCTATTTTCAGGGTATCTATATCAGCGGTTTTAGTGGGAAAAAACTAAAATCACGCGGGGTTCAAGGGTACCTGAGTCACAGTTGTAAATTTTGAAGCCAAAAAATATGTTTTTAAAGAAAATTTACGCACCAAAAATTCGACTTTGGACTCCTATTACTAGGGAGCTGTACGGAACACACTCATATGATGTACATCAAACGACGTGGAATCACGAGTTCTACAATCGAATAAATAGATTAGGTCATTATCTGGTTGCGCCCTCCTATTATAAGAAAAATTCAAAAAAACCCATCAATTTAAGGGGGGTGCACTGTATATATCGAGAAGTCATACATTAGAACCATGTTGCCCAAGGGATATTCTTCAATTCTTTCTTTGAGCTCAGGTCTGAATTTTCCCTGGTTTGACCAGAAATCAAGAAAAAAAACACCAAAAAACTTGCTAACTTCAACACATTTGTACCCATTTTTTATATTACCACCAACACAGCTTCCACGTAATTTATTTATTATGGTCTATATTATGAGACCCCGGCTAAAACACTTCAGTTAATATAAATATATTCATATTATATAAAATATATTGATAGTTCGCGACTTAATAAAAGGTGAACCTCAACTTCAACGATTGTAAAACATTTTTGAATATTACCATATATATATGATGAATTTAGTGAGAAAGAAAAGATTATGCAATTTTGGATATGTCGTGTGGTTCCAAAGCTTATACTCCGTTTAGAATATACTTCATTTAGCAAATCCAGCGGATTTTAGTTGTCATTTTTATACAATATATGTAGAAAATCGAGATAATGTACTTAATCATCGTAGAAGCTTTTAGTCTAAAACAAATTTTATTTTCAGTTATATATCTGCTTATAGTGACTTCAAATAAGATTCATTAGGGTATTTAAAAAGAAGAGTACACAATGCACAATGGGGAGAACAAAATGCTTGAGGTGAGAGGTGAAATGTGTCTCAGAACATACCCGAGTATCTTCCACTCATATTGACACGATATAACGTTTGGCAAGAGTGTAAACTTAAAAAAATGTTGAGTTATTTTGTTAAATCATTATCTTTTCCCTAATGCAACTATGGAAGTTCCGAATATTTTCTTGATTTTAATTCACCACTAAATACTTAAAAAAGTTACATTTATATTTTATATGTATGTATATTAGCCCTATGTCGATGTAACAATGTATTTAAAAAATTGTTGAGAGGTGTAAAGTTTATTTTGACGCTCACAAGTAATTTTTTTGCAAATATTTGTTGTATTCAGATTATGAGATCTAAATTCTTAAGGAGATTCCGGGACTCTAAAATTAATTATAGTCTATTGAATATCGAATAAAACCTTGACATTTTACTATTATCCTTGGAGCACAGGATTCCAAACGAAATATTAATTTATTACATTAACTGGATAATTTTATGAGAAGGCCCAATTTAAGTTTATATTTTATTACTTATTTATCAATTAAACATTCCTCAACGTGTACTCATACGAATACTCTTTATAAAAGTAATCATTCGTTATTCCTCAGCAGCATGTACGTTATTGAGAAGTTCGACTGTATTAATAAGCTTGGTGTATTCGAAAATTGTATCATGTATATGAATGTATGTGAATGTATGTGCACACTTAGTACACTTAGTATGGTCTGAAATAACACAACATCTGTTTATTGAGAACAAACTCTAAAGCTACACGCTGAAACTTTCATACGAAACGTTCCCATTATTTTGGCGTTTATAGATCGAGTTCCATACTAAAGTGATTTTATGAAATTACTGTATTACTCTTATGTTACACGCTAAAACTTTCATACGAAACTTTCCCATTATTTTGGCGTTCATAGATCGAGTTCTATACAAAAGTAATTTTATGAAATTACTGTAATGGGGAAGTCGACCTAAGAATGCCAAAATAATGGGAAAGTTTCGTATGAAAGTTTCAGCGTGTGGCTTAAGAGAAACATAGGTGGCAACGTTCCATCGAAAAAGCTCACCATCGAAACTTTGCAATTGAGCTTAAAGCTTTACGGCCAGCATATTTTCATGTAGTATGTATACGAATACATATACAAAAGAATATATTATTGTACAACGGCAATAAAATCGTTCTAAATCTATTCACGAACAAACATTTAATAATAGTACTAAAAAAATACAAAATTTATTCGTTTATCGGTAGTGTGAAAAGTAATCAAAAATTGCATTTGAAGATATAATAATAAGAAGAAAAAATAGTATTCTTGCCTTCAATCGCAGAATCATACAGAAGAAGTTAGTGGAGTATTAAAAAGTGGAATTTGCATATAGGTACATACATATATACATGCCTTTGTCACTAAAATTGATGTTATATTAATTATAATATGCATTTGTCCGTCGATTTGTAAAGAAAGTGTAATAATTATTTCCTAACATCGAATCATTCATTGCAAACAACAGCGAAATTGAGTTATGAGTTTCCGTGAATAATTTGTGTTATTAGTGTTTGACATTCAAATCAACTTTATATATCCAGATAATTAAAATGAGATACTATGTGACAAACTTACGACTATATCTGCATTGGATTTTATTCTAATCTGCTATAGAAAGTGTTCAATGTGCCAATTGCTAAAAATGTCTGTAAAAATGTGAGAAATTCTATGACAAAAAAAATATATATATATACATACAAATCTATTTATTTATTGAAAAAAGTTGAATATGTATGTATGTTATCTACATGTACCTCGTGAAGAGCATGCGTTAACTTGTGTTTACACCAAAAAATACAATAATAAGTGTTTAAATTTTAATATTGATGTCTCTAAATACACAATTTGATAAATGATTTGACATCATATCTTGATGTTATTAATAATACAAAATTGTATCCGAATATAATATGTATATGTGCTCTATTTAAAATTTTCAGTACGGGGTATTGGAGAAAGGAAAACGTTTGTACAGAAAAGTTAAGCATTTTGAAGTTCATGGTTTCTGAAATTTTGTTATAATTTTAAATTGTAAAATCTCTGAATTTGTTTGTCTATATGTTCAAACAAATGGAAACATCTACTTTGTACTTAAAAATTATGTATCTCGTGTCATCTAAGATATGTATGTAGTGCCAATTAAAATATCCAAGTTTAAAGTTTTGAAGTTATTATTAAAACAAAAAAAGTGCTTTCGGTAAGGTAAATTTAAATGAACTTTCAATATTGCCGTCATAGCCGGGTCCGTAGGTATTACGGATAGCCAATTTTCCCGGATAAGAGAATAAAGAAAATATCGAAAATACATGCTTTTGAATAAATTTATAGCCTACACCACAATGTGGAAAGTTTGTTTTCCGAAAATTCATGTAACACCGTGAAATATTCGTCGTAGGCTCCCAATGTGGTATACCAAAATTCATATATCTACAAGATAAAGCGAATTTGAGATGTGTGTTCGTCCGTCCATTAATCCACTTAAATTTGGAACATTTAAATATTTTTATTGAATTCAGCTTTATTTGAATTTTTAAGCATTTAAAAAAATAACTTGTTTTCTTAGAACTTATAGTTTTTTTTCCGGAATCGGGGGTCCATTTAAACGGACAGTGGCAAAATCCACTACCGTAAATTTCAGGGACGTACGCAGGGGGGGGGGGGCACAGAGGGCCCGGGCCCCCCCCCGAAATGGTTTGGTCGACTAAAATTTGTTGAGCTACAGTAACAAATTACTACTTTTTTTTCTCATTTTCTGATATTTCTTTTGAATTTTAAATGAAATCTTATATTTTTCTGAAGTATTTGGACTAAAAATAGTACTTCATTAAGAAATATTTTAAAATTTTTTGCTTGAATACCCTTTTTGAGAGAGACTGCCAGTAAAATCTGAATTACTTTTTATGTCATTATATTCCATTTCCAAATAATAAAGGAACGCGGAATTACGTAAGAAATATTCTCCATATTTGATACGCTATTTCGATCTGTATAGAGGTCTCGAGTCTTTATACTTATCTTTCTTCCAAAAGAATACTAGTTTAGTATTGTGTGAGTGGAAGTGCATAAAACGAAATGTCTATTGGACAAGATGTACCATATATCGTTTTTTCGTGGAGTATATATCGAAAATCAATTAGAAATTTGTTTCAGTGCCTTCGCCAAAATGTTTAACTCTATGAGAATTCCGTTTCAGACAATTTGGTGTAATTTAGCCTTATACACCCTGTATATCTGATCTGAGCGAATTAACCGATTTGGTAAAGATATTGGATTTCGAAATATTATGTCCAATTTTCTTTTAAATCGAGATTCTATTTTCCAAGTGAAGTCCATGCTTCCTGACATAATGGTAAAAAAATATACGGTGACCAACTACATAAAATGGCTGGTGGACGTTATAACTATTGAAAGGAAAGGCTCTTAACATAAAATCCATTTACAAAATGGATATGTCGGTCCCTTCATTCAGGTACCTTCTCCCAAAAGTCAAATCAAATTGTTTAACAAAACGTAAGTATTTATTCGGAACGTTCACAATCACAAATATAAATTCCCAAAAAGTTTGGGAAGTTGGGAATTCTGAAAACTCCCTAAATGCATAATTTTTGAGGATCTGTCATAGATAAAGGTACCATTTCATACACAGGCTGAGAGCATATTTGTCGGCAAAGCCGACTGATATTTTTTACTCGTTTTCTAGAAAATAAAAGTCATGAATTTTCATGAGCTTGCTTCCAAACGTATACAAGTTATGACAAATTAAAAAAGGTTTTGGGCTCAACTTTATTTGGGGAACGAAGACTAAGCTTGGAAACTAGCATTATACGTACATCATTCGAAAATTTTATATACGAAATAATGTCAGTTATTTAATTCCAAACTTCTCCAATAGTTCGAATTGGCTGGATACCCTATCTTTCAATGTTTTATTACAAATACTATGGCAGCTTGGTCTTCTGTATTATAAGATTTGATAATCAGAATTTGTCATCGAAAGCTTTGGCACGTTGATAGTGGCTTAGAAAGCTGAGACGACTGTAACCGACCGGTTGTCGGAGACCCAGGCCACAGCCTTGCTTATGCTGATTATTTTGTTTTGCCTTATAAGGTGACGGCCATTTCATAGTGATATTTTAAATAATTACCGGGGAACCCCAAATACCTAATTTTAGCTAATTGGGTCAGCAAAAAAACTTGAAAACACCTGAAATCGGGCGATATCGTTAATTGGTGGATATTGCAAAACGTGGACCTATCTCCATAATTTTGGGTGGTGAAGTTTCTTGTCTATCGGAACCCAAATGCAATATTATAGCTAGTTAAAAACGTCAAACTACCAGAAATCGTGCGGTACTGTTACATGGAATATATACGAAAACGAGGACCGATACAGCCCATCTTCAAATTGAGGAGTCCTTTCTCAATTTTTGTGGATGTATGAGTGATTACCTCACACGGAGGAACGCGCGGACATGCATGGATCGACTCAGAAATTTGTCCTGATCAAGAATATATATACTTTATATTGTCGCAAATGATTATTTCAATGCGTTACAAACGGAAGAACAATCTTAATTTACCCTCTGATGGAGGGTAGAAAATTGTGCGAATTGTTTTTGCAATAAATAGCCAAAACGGTGTCCTCCAAAGTTTTTAATGTCTTCGAGTCCAAAAACGCGTACAATTAAGAAAATAATACGACTTCTTCTGTAACATTATACCAAAATTAGAGAATGATGACTGAACAAAAATCATGGAGTTTTTTAACATGTAGAATTTTGTCGGGACAAAAAAAAAGTATCTGAAAGTTGGTTTCTGACATTATTTTCTGAGATGTTTGAGATATTTCTGGTAAAATAGCAATGCTTTTATACTGTGAAGACATAAAATAGTATTATTGTCATATATTTTAGACACAAAATCTGGATTAGAAATATTCGACAAACAGTCCAATCTGCATTCGCGGATTAGAACTACTCATCTTTTTGGAGGTATCTAATTCAAAGAAGTCGTTTTGGTTGCACTCAGGAGTTAACGAAAACCCTGCAGATTCTATTCAGATAAATATTATAAAAGTAGTTTATAGAGGAAACATACTGAGTTAAAAAAATATCATGTCAGATTACTGTATACCAAATACCATTAAAATGTTTATAAGATGGTAATATAGGTTAAATGTGATAGATTTGTGATAAAGGGATATGAACTTTAAAGAAGAACAACAAATGTTATGTTCGGATCGCACTTTTTATAGCCTCAACGACTTTAAACCCCTTCGTAACTCTATTCGACCTATTCGCGAATGAAATTATCTTTGATTGCATTGAGATTCTGCAAACCAAAATGAATCCCAAAATCCATATCATAGCCCCGGTACACACTAGTGTGAATTTCATTAAAAAATTGCATGCGATTAGGCGTATCGAATTTCCCACTACAACAATTTCGTGATTTTTCTCTAGTATTGAACTCGATCTAGAAACGCCTAATTTCATGCAATTTTTTAATGAAATGCACGCTAGTGTGGACCTAGACATAGCCGATGTTCTTATAAAATATGTTAAGGTCTTCGAAATACTCAAGATCTTGCGATATCGAAAACAATGTCAGTTCGCTGTGGAGATTAGAACATAAAATGCCTATTAAGAGCAAATGTGATCAAAAATTTTTGGGATATATGTTCCAAACCGAGAACATATGTATATGGTTAATAGTTTCAAATGTTCGGTATCATTTTCTGTTGAATTTATATACATTGTGTCAATAATTCATAAAAAATTAACTAACTACACCCTAAAGTTGCTTTACGTAACGCTACACAACATTTTTAAATTTCATGATTTTTGGTCAAGATGGGCCCCCCCGAAATGAAATCCTGCGTACGTCCCTGGTAAATTTGTATGGGAAATTGGACAGTAGTCGAAAGCACTGATCTAGCGGCGCGAAATTAATATATATTTTCCGGCCAAATTAGGTGTAATTTGGTATTTGTGGTTCCCAGTGGACACAAACATTCTCCTAAAATTGTGGACATAGGTCTACGTTTTGATATTGTCACCATATAACGGTACATCCCAATATTCGGTATTGTTAGGATTTTGTCTAAATTTTCAGACCAAATAAGCTGAATTTTGGCATAGGAAATTCTCGTTGGTTATACATCTTCTCCACCAAAAGTTGTGAGCATAGGTCTACATTTTGATATAGCCCCCATATAACTGTATCAACAGATTTTGGGTATTTTTAAGATTTAAGCTATTTTTCAAGACCATTCATCAGCAAGATTTGCAGCTATTTGCAGCTGAATTGTGGTTATTCGGAATCTAGGAAGTCCAAATTAATTAGTAAAAAAAGAATTGGGCTGGACGTTAGAGAACCTTTGTAGTTACGCTCCATTCAACAAAAGTATATTATTGCACTAAAAACATACAAAAATAATAATTTTTGTAAATTTATTGTTATATAACTGTGTAACTTCAGGCCCCAAACATTTTTAAATTTAACTTTCACCCTCCCCTATCAATAAAAAATAAACTTTGTTCAGTTTTATTACGAATTTATTTAACACTTAAACAAATATGAAATCAGTTTTTTGCAACAATTTTGTTAAAATCTGATGCATCAAAACGTCTTGCACTTGACGGTAAATAACTGAGTGAATAGCTCTGTTCCTTTACGTTCAAGAATCTTAAAGTTTTACCACTTTTTACTCGAAAAGCGTTCCTTTACTTCAGACACAATACAATTCATATGTGAGCAGTTTACAACTTTTACTACTTTTGCCGGTTTTACCATTTTCAGAAGTAAAGGAACAGATCAAATATTTACAACAACAAAAAAGTAAAAACAAAATTTTAGTCAGCAGAGTGTCTGTAATCTATACAATGGAAAACATTTCGCAATTATATACTTTGATTTTTTGACTTTCGCGCCGCTAGTTCAATGGTTTCGACCAGTGTGTGTCCGTTTGAAAAGACAGCTAACCTTCCAGTGTAATACAGAATAATTCTTGCTTTGTATTTGCAATTTATGTTTTTAAAATAATATTTTCACATCTTTCTAACTAATCTCTGCGTTGAATAGGTGTAGCTTATCTACTTAAGTATTTTTTTATACCCTACACCACTATGTGGTAAGGGGTATTATGTGTTAGTGCATTTGTATGTAACATACAAAAGGAAGCGAGATAGACCCATAGTTCCTTCTAGGGATATACATAGAATCACTTTCTGAGTCGATTTATGCATGTCCGTCCGTCCGTCCGTCCGTCCGTTCGCAGCATACAGGTCGCATTTGTTGACCGATTTCGCTGAAAATTGGGGAATACAATTTTTTTAGCCGTCGGAAGATCATGTTCGAAGATGGGATATATCGGTCCACGTTTTGGTATAGCCCCCATATAACGGTACCCCCCGATTTACGGTATTTTGACGTTTTTAGCTACATTTTCCGACCGATTTAGCTATAATTTGACATTTAAGGTTCTTAAGTGTAAATAAACTTATATAACAAAAGTTGTGGACATAGGTCCACGTTTTGGTATAGCCCCCATATAACGGTACCCCCCGATTTACGGTATTATGACGTTTTTAGCTACATTTTCACACCGATGTAGCTATAGTTTGACAATTAGGGTTCTTAAGTGTCAATAAACTTATATAACAAAAGTTGTGGGCATAGGTCCACGTTTTGGTATAGCCCCCATATAACGGTACCCACCGATTTACGGTATTTTGACGTTTTTAGCTACATTTTCAGACCGATTTAGCTCTAACTTGACATTAAGGGTTCTTAAGTATCAATAAACTTATATAACAAAAGTTGTGGACATAGGTCCACGTTTTGGTATAGCCCCCATATAACGGTACCCCACAATTTACGGTATTGTGACTTTTTTAGCTACATTTTCAGACCGATGTAGCTATAATTTAACATTTAGGGTTCCTAAGTGTCAATAAACTTATATAACAAAAGTTGTGGACATAGGTTCCCGTTTTGGTATAGCCCCCATATGTGCCTCGATGCCCCCGATTTACGGTGTTTTGATGTTTTTAGCTACATTTTCAGACCGATATAGTTATAATTTGACACTTAGGGTTCTTAAGTGTCAATAAACTTATATAACAAAAGTTGTGGACATAGGTCCACGTTTTGGTATAGCCCCCATATAACGGTACCCTCCGATTTGCGGTATTTTGACGTTTTTAGCTACAATTTCAGACCGATGTAGCTATAATTTGACATTTAGTGTTCTTAAGTGTCAATAAACTTATATAACAAAAGTTGTGGACATAGGTCCACGTTTTGGTATAGCCCCCATATAACGGTACCCTCCGATTTGCGGTATTTTGACGTTTTTAGCTACATTTTCAGACCGATGTAGCTATAATTTGACATTTAGGGTTCTTAAATGTCAATAAACTTATATAACAAAGGTTGTGGACATAGGTCCACGTTTCGGTATAGCCCCCATATAACGATACCCCCCGATTTACGGTATTTTGACAGTTTTAGCTACATTTTCAGACCGATGTAGCTATAATTTGACATTTAGGGTTTTAAATGTCAATAAACTTATATAACAAAAGTTGTGGACATAGGTCCACGTTTTGATATAGCCCCCATATAACGGTACCCTCCGATTTACGGTGTTTTGATGTTTTTAGCTACATTTTCAGACCGATATAGTTATAATTTGACACTTAGAGTTCTTAAGTGTCAATAAACTTATATAACAAAAGTTGTGGACATAGGTCCACGTTTTGGTATAGCCCCCATATAACGGTACCCTCCGATTTGCGGTATTTTGACGTTTTTAGCTACATTTTCAGACCGATGTAGCTATAATTTGACATTTAGGGTTCTTAAATGTCAATAAACTTATATAACAAAATTTGTGGACATAGGTCCACGTTTTGGTATAGCCCACATATAACGGTACCCCCGATTTGAGGTGTTTTGACGTTTTTAGCTACATTTCAGACTGATGTAGCTATAATTTGACATTTAAAGTTCTTAAATGTCAATAAACTTATATGACAAAACTTGTGGACATAGGTCCACGTTTTGGTATAGCCCCCATATAACGGTTCATTTAAGTTCATATTTTCGTATAGCCCAGATACATACCTCCGAACTAGCTGTTAATGACATTTGAAGTTCCCACGTTATGTACCGATTTTCGATATTTTGAAGATTCTATCTAAATTTTTAACCGAATTAGGAGTTATTTGACATTAAAGGTTCCCATCAAAAACTGTCAACATAGGCCCATGTTTTATTATAACCCCTATATAACAGTACCTCCCAATTTCTAGCCCACCAAAAATTGTCAACATACATAGTTAGATATAGGCACCATAAAAAAGGGCCTCCCGAATGAAGCATAAATGTACATAAACATTATCTGACATTTTAACGTACCCACTTAAAGTTGGGGACAGGAATGAAAAGTAATTATTCCATTTTAGTTCAGAATATTTTATGGTGTAGGGTATGAAAAGTTCGGCCCGGCCGAACTTAATGCTTTTTTACTTGTTTACCATTGCACTGTCGGCTCAATAGCAGGTTCCTGAGGTAAAATATCTATTTTTCAAGTCATATATTTGAAAAAAGTAGTGACGGGATTAGATTCTTCATACTTTGGACCACTTAATAAGAAAAACATTTCAACCTAGCAACGCTTCAGGATCACATATCGGGCCGTCGACGACAGTAGATCTTACATTGTACAAATTTTATAATGTTCAACATAACATAATTAACGCTTACTTAAATGGAAAATACGTGGAAAGGTATGCTAATTAAGTTTTTAATTAAGAATTAAAGGGGTGAGTACATAAGCTGCCTTGCCTGCTTACCTTGCTTGCTTCTGATAAAAGAATAAAAAAGAAAAGGGCAACCCAGTTCGAAATTTGCTCGGCCTTCTTTATTCTTTTATTTTTATTATGTCAGAAATGAAGCAGGAAAGCAAGGCAATCAGGCAAGGCAGCTTATGTACGCAGGCCTTAGAAAATTAGATGTGATAAAGAATTGTTGGCGTAGACATTTGATGAGTTCTTTGTGTAGTTATTATTGTATTTTATATGGTTTTTGGAGTAGAACTATCGGTATGGCGACGTATCCGTGAAACTATATATATATATATATATATATATATATATATATATATATATATATATATATATATATATATATATATGGTAGAAGGTAATAGTGAGTGCTACATGTGTAGATGATAAACCCGGAAACTTCTAGAAACATATTTACATATAGCGTGGCACTTAAAAATTTGGATATTTTAAAGTATTGGATTGGGCTGGGACTGGATGATGCTTAATATGACACAAGTAGCCAAATTTGATAGCAATCTTGTCCGAGTTATACCAAGCATTAACTGTGACTGCAAACACCTCCCCCGCCCTCCATATTTCGGTATAAAAACTATCTTACGATCTATTCTCAGAGCTAATGAATCTACAAACAAAATTTGATCAAATTCGGTCCAGCCATTTCAGGGGATTTATATTTCGAACATCATGGCGTACCTGAAGAATTTTCTATATATATGTAGATGAATATATCTGAACCGATCAAAACCAAATTTCCAAACATGATTATAAAATGAACAGGTTCTACCATATGAAATTTTAAAGCCATCGGATGCAAATTGTGACCTTTGTGCGGCTTAAATATAAAATCGGATGAAACATATATATGAAAGCTATATTTATATCTGAACCGATTCCTACCAAATTTTGCAAATGAATGTCATGCTCATTATTAACATCGGAACGAAATTTTAAATCTCCAGCTGCTCCCAGTGACTTGTTGCCTCAAAAAACATGTCATTGGGCCCATAGTGCATTGTAAGAAAATCAAAAAATCATTTTACGAATAGAGTTCTTTTTGCGACCACGCCGCTTTTAACTACACAGGTCAAATGTCACTTTATGAACGGGAAAGGATAGACATATGAGTAAACAATTAGAAAATACAAAACACCCGCAATAAAAAAGTCTCTGCCTGTTCTTTACCTGCAATTTTGTGCACATTTTTTGCTGGCGTTTGAACTACCAGTGGCTTTAAGTCGGCTAAGAATTGTAATCAATTTAATTAATTATGGACCAATCGTCACGAATTTTTGGTATGGAAATTTTAAATAAGGATTGACGTTATGACCCAGAAGAAGGCGGGTAAAACAGGGATCGCAGAGTTAAAATTTTGTGTAGTGTAACCATAATTACGCAAGAGATCGCAGTTACACTTCAATACTGACAAAATTTTGCACGAGGTAAGAGTTTTGTTCAAAGAAGGTGGCAACAATTTTGGATAATGATCGGATAGTATTTAACAGGTAAAATTTACCATAACATTTATGGAAGAAATTTTCAAATTTAATTTTTGGTCCATATTTTAAATTCTGGGAGGCATATTCCGGCAAATTACGAAAACCAAATTTGAAAACCAACTCTTGACTTCTCCCTTAACCCTATAGCCGACAAGACTGCATATAGACGGGTCACATTATGTACGTTGCTATGCAGTCCTATTTTTTAAAACTCAGTTTTAATAGTAAATGTCAGTAAACAAACGAATGACGCTCTTACTGACAAGAGACGCAGCGATCATTTGTCTGCTGATTACAAATTAATGAGTACAAAAATCAATTTTAGAGGAAATGTATAAAAATTGATTTTGCGAAAATTGCAATTTTCGTACAAGTATAAAATCTTATTCATTCACATATGAAAAGATTATTTTCGGATAGGTAAATACATATTCTTTTGCGTTTAGTGTTTATACCCTACACCACTATGTGGGGAGGGTATTATAAGTTGGTTTAGGCCAAAGAGTTTGTAACGCATCATCGAAATAATGGTCGTAGACCCATACTTATATATACCCAAATGAATGTCTTGACGAGCTGAGTCGATCTGACTATTTGTGTCCGTCCCTCCATCGGTCCGTCTTTCCATCTAAACATTGTAATCACGCTACAGGTCGAAATTTTGGCTGTTGATGGGGGTCCCGGAGGGGAAGAAGCCTATTGGTTTTGGTGATGGTCGGATAATATTTAGGGTTCGGAATAGGCAAAAAACTTATATGGAGAAAAAGACAACGTTTTTTCCAAAGCGAATACCTCAGCTTTTATAAAGTAATGAAATGCAAATAGTCGTAGTGGGTCAAACAACGAAGATATCACAATAGTCGAAAATAAAACCCAACTTTTAATTTTTTAAATTTTAATTATAATGACAAATATCACAGTTTTTTTAGGGAATTTCCAAACGCAGTTTTTTGTGTACCCAGCAAACACAATGTCGGACGTCCGACGCGTCTGCTCAATGTCGGAAGTTTTTTTCCGACGCGTCTGACCGACCTCGGTCCGAACGCTGTCCGACTAGTCTGACGAACTTTTTCCCGTCCTCTCTCTCCCTCTCTGAAGGGAATTTTTCTATTTTCTCTTGTGCTACTTTGGCAAAATTAAGTGTAAATAAGCAGAGAGAAAGAATTGTACATGTTTCGCTCGCACATTGTAAATGTGTAATTGTTGATGTGCAGTACGAACGAAAAATTGAGTGTTCGGGTTTTAATTTCTGTATCGGAGAACAAATTTGGTTTATTTATGTTATGCGTGTTGATGCATGATAGTGTTTAAATGGTATTCATAGTGATCGGTTGCATACATATTTCTTTATTATTATGAAGTTAATGAAAGTAAAAAAAAACATCCTAGAAAAAACATCCTACTATGAAAAAACGAAAGAAAAGAAAAACAAATCCCTCTAAAGTTGACGAACCCCGTAACGTTTTAAGGACCATGATCTGCGAATCTGCACCTGGAATGTTCGCACTCTTTATAGAGAAGGTGCAGTCTTCGCATTGGCAGACGTACTTGAAAAGTACAAGGCCGATATTACTGCCATACAGGAAATACAATGGATTGGGAAAGGCGTCACAACAACACCTAAAGGTGACGCACTGTATTATAGCTGCCATGACGTAAAGCATGAGTTTGGTTGTGGATTCGTAGTTAGTCGGAGACTAAAACATCTGGTATCCAGCTTCACCCCAGTGAATGAAAGACTGGCTGCAATTCGAATGAAAGCTAAATTCTTCAACATCAGCTTTATTTGTGCTCATGCTCCCACTGAAGAAAAGGACGAACAGACCAAAGATATATTTTACGAGCGCTTAGAAGAAACATATGACCGTTGCCCTGCCCATGACATTAAAATCATTCTAGGCGATTTTAATGCCAAAAATGGAAAGGAGAATATCTTTGGCCCAACAGTCGGGAAATTCAGTCTCCACAGTGAAACATCTGACAATGGTATGAGGCTGATAGACTTTGCAGCTGCAAAAAACATGGTAGTTAGCAGTACCAGATTTAATCATCTCGATATTCATAAGGGCACCTGGCTGTCTCCGGATCAAAGAACAAGTAATCAAATTGATCATGTTGTAATAGATGGAAGACATTCATCCAGCGTGTTGGATGTACGATCGTTCCGAGGCGCAAACATTGATTCGGACCACTACCTTGTTGCAGCAAAGGTACGTACCCGTCTAAACGTTGCAAATGAAGCACGAACAGACTCAACGCGGAAGTTGGACATCGATAGGCTGCAAACACAACAGATAGCCACAGCATATTCCACTCAACTAGCACAATTGCTTAACGCGAGCACTCCTTGTCCCGATAACATAACAACACAATGGCAACATATTGCCCACTCCATGCAAACAGCCGCAAAATCCATACTTGGATTCCAGAGACCTCCACAAAGGAATTCATGGTATGACCAGGAGTGTCGTGCTGCTACCGAAGAGAAAAATGCGGCATATAGAGCTACTTTACAATCAGTAGCAACGCGTAGCGCGCGAGAGAGATATCGGGAGAAAAGGAGAGAAGAAAAACGTCTTTTCCGCAAGAAAAAGAGAGAAATGGAAAAGCGGGAGTGTGAAAAAATCGAGATGTACAGGAGCCAGAATGAAGTCCGAAAATTCTACCAAAGAGTGAAACATCAAACATATGGCTTTGGTACAGGCACATCCTCCTGTAGAGACCAGCAAGGTAATCTGGTAACAGATACAGATAGCGTGCTCAGGATATGGAAGGAACATTTCTCCAATCTGCTGGTATCCAATAGTAGCGAAGACGATGATACCACAGATCCAATCCCAGAAGATGGTATAGAATGTATACCGCCCGGCCAAGATGAGGTAAAAACAGCAATCAACCGGCTGAAGAATAATAAAGCAGCAGGAGCCGATGGCTTACCAGCCGAGATGTTTAAAACCGGAGGCGACGCGCTGATAAGGTGTATGCATCAGCTAGTTAGCACCATCTGGCAGGAAGAACGCGTACCCGACGATTGGAACCTGAACATCTTATGTCCCGTCCACAAGAAAGGAGATAAGACTGTATGCTCAAACTATAGGGGCATAAGTCTTCTCCCTATTGCCTATAAGATAGTGTCAGGGATATTGTGCGAACGACTAAAGCCAATGGTCAACGAAATAATTAGACCATACCAATGTGGCTTTAGACCTGGCAAGTCCACCATTGACCAGATATTTACCCTGCGGCAAATCCTATAGAAGACCCAAGAGATGCAGATCGACATATTTCACCTTTTTGTCGATTATAAAGCAGCATTCGACAGTCCCCTCCAATCAAAGGTATTTCACGCAATGTCTGAATTTGGTATTCCCGCAAAGCTCATCCGGCTTTGTAAGATGACGTTAACTGATACTAGGTCCTCAGTTAAAATTGGAAAGAACCTCCCCGAAGAATATAGTACCAAAAGAGGTTTCAGACAAGGAGACCGTCTTTCGTGTGACCTATTCAACATTTTGCTGGAAAAGGTAATACGAGATGCAAATGTCAAAAAAATGGCACAATTTACACCAATAGCCACATGTTACTTGCCTATGCTGATGAAATAGACATCATGGGACGATCAGTAAAGGAAGTAACTGATACCTTTAGGAAGGTCGAAGCAGAATCTGCGAAAGTGGGTCTGGCGGTAAACGGCGAAAAGACCAAATTGATGGTGTCGACGCGCAAAGCGTCCATAGAGCTCGGACCAACTGTGGAAGTTGGTACCTACAATTTTGAGGTAGTTAAAGACTTCGTCTACCTCGGCACTGCCATAAACACAACAAACAACATCAGTTGTGAAATAAGAAGAAGAATTGTATTGGCCAACAGATGCTACTATGGTCTAAGTAAGCAATTTAAAAACAAAGCCACATCTCGTCAAACAAAAATAACACTATACAAAACGCTGATACTACCCGTGCTAATGTATGGCTCCGAAGCATGGATACTTGCGCAAGCAGATAAGGCAGTGCTTGGTGTGTTTGAGAGGAAAATTCTTCGAAAGATCTACGAGCCGATTTGCGTTGACGGTGAATATCGACGTCGTATGAACCACGAGCTATATAAGCTATACAAAGACATGAATATAGTTAAACGTATCGAGATGCAACGATTGCGTTGGCTAGGCCATATCATGAGAATGAGCGATGATGAACCCGCTAAAAAGGCGTATGAATACATGCCACATGGCGGTGCACGCAGAATCGGCAGGCCTAAGCTTCGATGGAGCAAACAAGTGGATGAAGAAATGGAAAGGCGCGGTATTCCAAAAAGTCAAGCGAAAAACAGAGAGGAATGGAGATCTTTTCTTAGTTCGGTCTATGGAACAAATGTTCTGTAATGGGCCAACTAAGTAAGTAAGTAAGTAATGAAAGTAAAGATTTTCTTCGTCGAACTTCAACACTATTACGTGGAAAGTCATATGTTTTATATTTGTATATGGCCAATGTTAAGTTTCTTAACACTTTTAGGTGTATCAACATTTTTTGCATGTGAAGACATGTATTTTTTTCATATATTAATAACAATTGTTTTACATATTTCACAGATCGTGTTGACAAATTTGTTGTTCTCCACAGTTTGTTTTTCCACCAAATCGCGCATTTAACACAGCATAAGATGATAATTAAAACCTTTAATGTGTTTATAGTAGATAAACTTTTATAGGATTTGGATATTTCATGAATTAACTGTGTATTTTCAATATCTTTTAATAATAAAAACAAATTTTGGTCGAATTCTGGTAAATAAATCAGAAGTTCATACGATAGTTCATCTGACTTCTGTACAAATTCGGTCCGAAAGTCGGCAAATACTTTAGAATTTCATAAGATTTTACTTCCGAATTCGGACCGATATCTATCCGAAAGTCGGTAAATAAATCAGAAATGTATCAGCTAGTTCATCAGAGATTCATCCGAATTTCGGTCAGAGAACACGTCAACCACGCCATATGACTTTCGGTCAGAGTTCGGACCGAATTCGGATCCGAACTCCGATGTTTCTTCCGATTTTGGTTTGCTGGGTAGTTACCCAGCAAGATGTTTTCCTCCAAAGATGTAGTTATATCATATGTACAAGTGATCTGGAAGTGCATCACATTATGCATTTTCATTCATGATTTTTATAAGAGCGTGACTACGGAAAGATTCACTCCATTAGCACTGCATTTTAACTATCCCTTCGGCACTGGATTTTTACTATCCCTTTGAAATCGCATTTTAACTAACCCTTTCGGGTAGAATAGGATGCAGTCCAATTTGCATTCAAAGCAGGTGTTTTGATGCAGTGCTTTGGATTGAATTTAAATGCACTCTTCTGAATGTGTTCAAAGATGCAATAAAAATGCAAGCCATTGCAAACTATCCCAAAATAAATAAAAATAATTTATTGTTTGGGTAAAACAAGAATAATAAGAACTTTACTGCATTAACACAGATTATGACATTTCAATCGCAACTGAGTTTGTTTCGTCCGCTCTCCATTTAATCCATGATGAAATATTTTTGCTTCATCTGCTAAAGGGGTTCTTATATTATTTTCACATCACCAGTTGAGATTTCGACAAGTACTCCAACAGCACTTCATTAGGAAATTTTTTTCTCGTGAGTTACCGTAAAAATGTTCCCAGCTTTTGGTTGTATTTTTTATTTTATATAAAAATTTTAAAAATCGATGCACACTGTTTCTATCTTTGAAAAAATTCTGTAGTTCTAGGTATGTATCTATAAATTGTCTTGCTTGCTAGGGATCACTAAGCAACTGCTTGTAAAATGTATCGAACGGAGTGTCTTTTTCACGACTCCCTTGAACTACATCCAGATGCAATTTAAATGTGAGAAATGGATGTCAATCGTTGGATCGCATCCAAATGCTGTTAAAATGTAAGGAATAGGAGTGCTTTTTCACGACTCCGATTGAACTGCATCCAGATGCTGTTAAAATGTGAGGAAAGGATGTCATTCATTGGATCGTATCCGAATGCGGTTAAAATGTAAGGAATGGAGTGCCTCTTTCACGACTCCGTTTGAACTGCATCAAAACATGCCGTGAAAGAACTAGTCTACATTCCAATTTATTTTGCTGGGTATTATTCTAGTTTATGTCTATGCATATAGGTTGGCGTAATGGAGATATCGCAATAGTCGGTAATACATCCCATTTTTCCATTTTTTGGAAATCACGCTACAGGTCGCAATTTACATCGGATCCTCGGTCCCGGAGGCGAAGGAGACTACTGATTTTGGTGGTGTCCCGAAATATTCAGAGCTTGGAATAGGCAAAAAGCTTATTTGGAGAAAAAGTCAACGTTTATTACAGAGCGAATATTTTTATACCCTCCACCATAGGATGGGGGGTATATTAAGTTTGTCATTCCGTTTGTAACTACCGAAATAATCATTGTAGACCCCACAAACTATATATATTCTTGATCAGCGTGCAATTCTACATCGATTTAGCCATGTCCGTCCCTCTGTCCGTCTGTGGAAATCACTCTAGCTTCCGAACGGATTAAAGTAGGTGAATGAAATTTTGATAAAATCTATTATATAAGTAGGACTTTTGGTATTGAAAGCGGGCTATGTAGGTCCACGTTTTCGTATAGCCCCCATTCAAAGTGACGCGTCGTCGTTTTAAGGAAATTTTAGGATATTTGTCCCATTTGATCACCGAATTGGTTGTAATTTGGTATTTTGTGTCTCCAGAAGCTAAAACATATTTCTACCAAATTTTGTTTATATAGGTCCACGTTTTGGTAGAGCCCCCATATAAGGTCCCATATATAGTACGCGTCATTTTAAGATATTTGGAATGTATTAGTCCCATTTGACCAAAGAATCGGTGGTAATTTGGTATTTTGTGTCTCCAGAGGCTAAAAAACATTTCTACCAAAGTTTGTTTATATAGGTCCACATTTTGGTAGAGCCCCCGCGTCATTTTAAGATATTTGGAATGTATTAGTCCCATTTGACCAAAGAATCGGTGGTAATTTGGAATTTGTTGTTTCTCGAGGCTAAAAAAACATTTCTACCAAAGTTTGTTTATATAGGTCCACGTTTTGGTAGAGCCCCCATATAAGGTCCCATGTATAGTACGCGTCATTTTAAGGTATTTTGAATGTATTGGTCCCATTTGACCAAAGAATCGGTGGTAATTTGGTATTTTGTGTCTCCAGAGGCTAAAAAACATTTCTACCAAAGTTTGTTTATATAGGTTCACGTTTTGGTAGAGCCCCCATATAACGCCCCATATATAGTACGCGTCATTTTAAGATATTGGGAATGTATTAGTCCCATTTGACCAGAATCGGTGGTAACTTTGCATTTTGCGTTTCAAGAGGCTAAGAAATATATCTACCATAAAATGTTTACATAGGTCCACGTTTTGGTATAGCCCCCATATAACGCCCCATATATAGTACGCGTCATTTTAACATATTTTGAATGTATTAGTCCCATTTGAGCACCGAATTGGTGGTAGTTTGGTATTTTGTGTCTCCAGAGGCTAAAAAACATTTCTACCAAAGTTTGTTTATATAGGTCCACGTTTTGGTAGAGCCCCCATATAACGCCCCATATATAGTACGCGTCACTTTATGATATTTTGTATGTATTAGTCTCATTTGACCACAGAATCGGTTGTAAGTTTGTATTTTGTGTTTCCATAGGCTGAGAAATATTTCTACCATAAAATGTTTATATAGGACAAGGTTTTGATTTAGATCCCATAGGACGATATCTCCCGATTTTCGGTATTTTCAAGGTTTTAGCCTCATTATCTCAGCGAAATGGCCGAAATTTGGTGTTTAGTCTTCGTTGGGTGTATAAAACTTTCCCCCGAAAATTTGTAGGTATAGGTTCACGCCTTCATATAGCCCCCATAGGACGGTACCTCCCGATTTTTGGTATTTTAAAGGTTGTGGCCTCAATATTACACCGAAATGGCTGAAATTTGGTGGTTAGTCTTCATTTGGGGTACAAAGCATTCCATATGAAATTTGTCGGTATAGGTCTATGCCTTCATATAGCCCCCATAGAACGGTACCTGACGATTTTCGGTATTTTGAAGGTTGTGGGCTTACTATTCCACCGAAATGGCTGAAATTTGGTGGTTAGTCTTCACTTGGGGTATAAAACATTCCATATGAAATTTGTCGGTATAGGTCACACGCCCTCATATGTATAGTCCCCATAGGACGATATCTCCCAATTTTCGGTATTTTTGAAGGTTTTAGCTATACTATACTACCAGTTTTGAAGGGTTTAGCCTCATTATAACACTGAAATGGCTAAAATTTGGTACATAGTGTTCGTTGTGGGTATAAAACTTTCCACCTGAAATTAGTCGGTATTGGTCAATGTCTATAGCTCCCATAGAACAGAACCGCCCGATTTTCGGTATTTCGAAGGTTTTAGCTTCGTTATTCCACCGATGTGGTTGAAATTTGGTATTTATTATTTTTCCGGGCTACAAAAATTTCGCTCAGAAATTTGTCTGTATACGTGCATGCTTTGGGGCTACCGCCATAGAACGGTATATTCCAATTTTCGGTATATTAAAGGTTTTAGCATCATTATAACACGGAAATGGCTGCAAGATGGTACTTAGTCTTCGTTGAGGGTATAAAACTTTCCACCTGAAGTTTGTCGGTATAGGTCCATGTCTTCATATAGCCCCCATAGAACGGTACCTCCCGATTTTCTACATGTAGCTCGTTCTCCACCAAAATTGCTGATATTTGGTATTAAGTTTTTGATAGGGGTATGAAACTTTCCACCCGAAATGTGCTTGTATAGGTCGACGTCCTCAAATACCCCCATAGGACCGTTCCTTCCGTTTTGCAGTATTTTGAAAGTTTTGGCCTCAATATACCACCGATATGACTGAAATTTAAATTGCCGTGGGTGTATAAAATATTGCAGGAGAGAATTATCAGTATAAGCCCTTTTCTTCAAATAACCCCATAAAAGTGTACTTTCCGATTTTCGGTATTGCTTATGTTTTAATATACCCCCCATAGAAAGATCCCTCCCAATTTTCGGTATTTTGAAAGTTTTAGCCACAATATTCAATGGGAATAACTGAAATTTGGTATTTAGTCTTCACTGGAGTTACAAAACTTTCCACCAGAAATTTATCGGTACACGTTAACGTTTTATACAGGTTCCATAGAACGGCGCTCCCGATGTTGTTAACTATCCAAATCCAGAATATCCAGGTTTAGGTATAGTCGGTTTTGCCCAATTTTATGTATTTCGCTCAATTCGGAAAATTGTAAATATTGGTCCATGTTTTGGAAAGAACAAAAATGTCGGCCCATATTAACTGTTTTCAAGGGAGTATTATCAGTTGAGATATATGTACTACTGCAATAAAAGGAAGAGTTTAGTACTTCCATAAACGAAATAAAACTAATTGTTCCTATTCACTTCAATACAGTTCGTGGTGGAGGGTATAAAAAGTTCGGCCCGGCCGAACTTAACGCTTTTCTTACTTGTTATATTATATTTTATATATTCTTATGCGAATATATCAGCTTCTAACCGTGTCCGAAATAAACAGTACATTAAAACAACGTACCGCTCCAGGTACGGTATCACAAAAAAATATTTTAGTGTACCATACGGGAGCACAACGAAAATCGTAGTGTACCGCAGTATTACACTAAAAAATCATAGTGTACCGCAGTCGGTTCACTAAAATATCGTAGTGTATCACTGCACTATAGGTAATTTGGCCTGTTTTTTTTACGATCGTTCCCAACGCCACACTTTCCCGCCCCTGCCGACCGAGAGGGCCACCTCCCCTTAACGTAGGGAGCGCGTACACCTCATATTCCGGAATATGGGGGGTTAGTAGACTAGGGAAACCAGCTACAGCAAAACAACAGCCGGTTATAAAATTACATTTTAAAGACAAACACATCAAAAAATAAACAGGTCTAATTTAACATATTGTCTGGCAACTGTTACAACAATACTAAGATCGTAAGATAAAGTTTTTTATGACATGCAGAGGTTCGGATAAAGAAATCCTATTATATAACTTGTTATATTCATCACATAAAGATCGGAGTGGATTACTTATTTCATAATTAGATTTCGCTAACGTTAATTTAAGTGGTATGTAGTTTCGAGTACTACGTAAAGGTACATTAAAATTTATTTCGCCAATTAAAAACTGTGATTCAATTTGTCCACGCAAGAGTTTAATAATGAATACAGATCTGAGCATTAAACGTCTTTTCTCCAATGTTGGAAGGTCAATTAACTTTAGACGGTTTTCATATGGTGGAAGAGATTCAGTTGAGCTCCACCCTAAACCTCTAAGAGCAAACAAAAGAAATTGAACTTGTACTGATTCTATCTTATCAGAATCACATTTGTAAAAAGGACTCCAAAGTACACAACCGTATTCTAATGTTGGTCGAACAAGGCTAATGAACAAGCGTTTGGTCACGTATGGATCGTCAAATTCCTTAGACCAGCGTTTTATAAAGCCCAGTAATGACTTGGCTTTATTAACACAAGACTCTATATGTAAGTTGAAACGCAATTTACTGTCTAAAATAACTCCAAGATCTACAAACGAATCTACATTATCCAATTTCTGCGAACCTATGAAGTAATCGCAAGAATCAGGACGAGATCTATAAAATGATAATTTTTTACATTTTTTTTTAAGTTTAATGACATACCGTTGACACTACACCAGTTGGAAAGAGAATATAAGTCTTGTTGCAGATTAATTGATTGATTATAAGAATCATGATTGCTAAACAGTTTAACATCATCAGCAAACATAAATACTTTAGAGCAACGAATAACAGATGGAAGGTCATTTAAGTAAAGTACAAAAAGTAATGGACCTAAATGGCTACCTTGAGGAATACCAGAATGCACAGTTATATTTTTTGATAAAATATCATTAAAAGAAACCCTTTGGATACGGTCCTGTAAATAAGAACGTATCCATGACAAGAGTATTGATGGGAAACCCATAGAATCAAGCTTATATATTAACAATTCGTGTACAAGGGTGTCAAAGGCCTTACTGAAATCTGTGTATATAACGTCAGTTTGACATTTATTTACGAATCCACTGTGAACGTGACATGTAAGTTCCAATAAATTTGTCTAGGTAGACCTACCCTTAACGAAACCATGTTGATAAGGTGATATTATAGATCTAGGGAAATGAGTTATTCGGCGTGAAACCAGAAGCTCAAAAAGTTTAGGAATTGCACTTAGTTTTGCAATACCTCAATAGTTTTCAATCACACATCTACTATCAGATTTATGCAAAGGAATAATAAAGCTAGATCTCCAGACAAGGGGGAAATATCCCAATGTCAACGAGTCGTTGAAAATATTTGTTAGGGGACGATAAAGTTCATATGCACATGATTTTAAAATAGAAGTCGGTACAACATCTGGACCTGGTGAGTTTGAATATTTCAGTGACAATAAACCATTTAATACTTCATCCTCAGTGAGAATAATGCGAGGAAACTGGTTAAGTTTATGAATAGTATAAGGGTAATTAAGGGAGTTAGTTGAAAATTTGGAGTAGGTACTTTGAAAAAAGTCAGCAAACATATTCGCAATGTCGTTAGGGTCACATGATTCTCTACAACCAAGTCTCATGCTACTAGGAAATTCACGTACTTTTCTTTTAGAGTTTACGAATTTATAAAAGTTTTTGGGATTCCTATAAAAAATATTTCGCATCTTTATTAAGTAATTTGAATAACACCTTGAATTTTCTCTATTGAACGCATTTCTAGCTTTTGCATAGTTGGTAAAATTTAAAGTGGAATTGCATCTTTTAAATTTTTTATACATTCTACTTTTCATATTGCGTAAACTCCTGAGATGTGGAGTAAACCAAGCAGGACCCATTTCTGAGCACATCTTTAAGAGAGGGACTGATACTGTCAATGCATCATTAAGTACTTTATAAAAATTTGAAATACTGGAATCAATGTTTCCCTGAGGTAACCAACTATTATTTGATAAGATAGAACGCAGTAGGACCACATTAGTTTTACCAAAATTTAGTTTACTTGACTTAGTTTGCGGTAAAGTTTTAGTAGTTGAAATATTATTGAGTTCAAGAGTTACCATAAGGGTGGAATGATAAATATCTTCAGGTTCTGAGAATGGAGGACTTGCACATACAGAAGAGTTTATGGTTGAAGAAAACACTAAGTCTAAAATTTTGCCTTTAGAATTACAGATATTATTTATTTGATAGAGACATTGATCAAAAATATTTTCCCAGAAGGATAACATGTCTGTAGACAGTTCTGTTGCTGAAACAGGTACATAACCCACAGTGTTGTCGCCTGAGACCCATGTTAAGTTTGGTAAATTAAAATCACCAAGACAAATCAATTCAGAATTTGTTGAATGCCGTAAAGAAACTTCTTTTATTAATTCGGAATGTTTAAGATAAATGTCTATGTTTGAGTTTGGGGCAATGTAGGAGCACGTTATAATAAAGGATTGATTTAAATATTTTATTTTAACACACACAAATTCAATATAAGGGTATTCAGTAAGTATAATTCGCTCTGAGGCAATGGAATTATGAACTGCAATGAATACTCCTCCACCAATTTTGTTTAGTCTATCTTTTCTGTATACTTGGTACTGATCTGACAAAATCTCAGTGTCACGAATACCTGGTTTTAGCCAAGTTTCTGTAAAAACTAGGATTTTGAGATCACAACCAAAAGATTTTAAGTAAATATTATTAAGTTTAGTATTTAGACCTCTAACATTTTGGTAAAGTATGGATAGCGAACTTATTGGTTTTTTGAAACAGACACGACTGAAGGAATAACTACAGGATTAATAGTATTAGATTTGTCTCTGTATATATATTCTTTAACTAGTGTACTTTCTGGCCAAAATGATTCATTTAATATAACATTAAAGAACTCATGAGGCACAGTTAATTTGAAAGATGACGTGTCGCCTTGACGAATTATATTTCATAATTTTACAGTCAGTGTCACGTAAGTTATTCAATCTAGCTTTTATGTAATTATAAATGTTATCTACAGTCGTATTAGGATGTAATCTAGAAATAAAAATATTTTTTCTGGGAGGAATTACGATTAGTTCATTACTACCCCCGGACCATGAAGGATTGGAATTTAAAGATGACTCAGTTTCCTGAACTTGAGGTGTAATTGGAACAGAAGCATTAACATTCGAACAGGGTGTATTAACAGTAACTAGAGGAACAGCATTAGTAAGAGAGCATATGGGTAACATTTCTGAAGAAGGCGTTTCAGTTGTCGAGTTTCCTTTTGAACTTGAAACGATTGGAAGTGATGAACGGCCCCGGAAGGGCCAGGCTATTTTCCGAAGGTAAGGTCTCAACAGACTTGCGTGGCGGAACCACAGCTGGTGAATTAAGGCTAATTAAATTATCACCAGGAACAATAGTTGAGATTTTTTTACGTTTCGGAGAGCCATCAGCGAAATCAAAATTTTTAAACATTTTTTCAAAAATTTCAAGCCTAGAAAAAACGACTTCAAAATCCTTCCTCATGGCAGCAAGCTCCATTTTAGATTCCCTGAAAAGACGGTAAAAATCTACTTCCAGAGGCCGGCAATTGGCACATGCCCAACGAAATCCATTATTGCGGTCAGTAATGACATCAAAATGCTTGCCGGTAAAACCCAAGCATTTCAAATGTTCATGCTTCTCACATAACCAACAAGTCAACAAACGTTCTTTCAAACTTGTAACTTTACAGTCTTTATTTAAACATTCCATTATTACTGGTTATGCCTAAAAGTATGCTATACCAGATGACAATAAAAAGTTATAAAAATTCATTGTTAGTTAATTTTAAAACCGCCTAAAAGTATGCTCTAAATCTTAGTCTAATAAAATATTACGAATAAATAAAAACACAAGACAGAAAAATAGCAAATGTCAAAAATAGAACAAAAACAAAATAATCACCAAGAAACACTGAGATAGACACAAATTCAAACTCACTTATCTGTTTAAACTAATATGTTATAAAACAGAACTTCACTGAGCACTAAAGCGAATAATTCTATATTTTTATTATTTCAGTAAATCACACACGAAAACAACACTGAAACTAATAAAATTTTATAATAAATTATCCACTTTGCAGAACACAAAAATAACAAAAATGAGGCAAAAATCAATAGCGGTGAACATATGGGCTTTTTATAAATTTTTAGTGCTTTATATGCAAAAGTAAGCTAAAACAAAAAATTACACAGCAAAATTTGGATATAGCAAACATCGGTTATAAGAAACTACGTTTATAGCGGACAAAGTTCTGTGTCTCCAAAGGATTTTTCTTAATATTTGTACTCATATTCAACTTATGAAAACGACCACGATTATAACGAAAAAAAATTGTTACTCCGCGAGTAGAATTTTCTACAATTTGTTAGGATTTACAGGCACACTTTAAAGCACAAGAGGATAGCAACGAATTTAAGTACTGTTTCAAATATTTTAACATATAATATTTAAAAGTAAGCTTTAATACGAATGAACACGTTTATAACGAACGCCGGATATAAGGAACAAATTTTCCTTTTTCTACCCCTTTTTCTCATTTTACCTATTTTATTCGTTTCAACCCAATGAACGCGGTTAAAAAAAAAGAAAAACGTTATAATGAACTAAAATACTTATCCGCAAAAAGATTTTTATAAAGATTGAAATATTATAAATATTATTTTTTAAAAGGACCAAATAAATCACGCAATCATGATCCTTAGTTAGAAGGTATTATGACTATAACACTGTGCAACATTTTTAAGGTGATATTGTGCAAACAATTCGAACTGAGGATTTTTGAAAGTACAGACCCAAACGACAAGAAACCCTAGTTGGGTTTTGCTGTGTCAGATCCAGCTCAAATTTTATGGCCCCATCTAAACATGGTTAAATATTGAGTTTTTAATGCATACTAGAAGTTGTTTGCATTTTCAGTGCTGCATAGTGTAATTAACAAAAATGTTGACCACAACACGTCCGTACATTTTTAGAACACATGGTAAATATTTCTTTAAGGAAAATGTATTTTTAGTTCAAATCGGATGCTTTCCTGAGTTTAATATTTTCATCAACAAAAAAAAAAAACAAGTGAGAAAAGGCTATAGTTGGTACGGGGCCGACTATGTGATACCCTACACCACTACCTCTGTGTATAATCTTTTCACTCGAAAACATTTCTTTAAGGGAGATACGAAAGTTTTCACTTATCTGGCTTTTATACCAAATGACTTAAGGCGAACTGAACCAAAATAATTAATATTTAATTTTATATTTGACTACTATCGACATCACCAACATCTCTCTATGAGAAAATTTCTTGATGATCCGATCAAAATTCATTGCAGAAAAAGTGGAAAAAATGGATGTATTACCGACTATTGCGATATCTCTATTATTTGACCACCTACGCCAACCTATACTTTGCATAATTTTAAAGATGGGATTTTCTACATTCTTAGTCAGGCTTTGCTTTTAGATGGTCCCCAACCAAAGGTGTGATATTCGTCATTATTATTAAAATCGCAAAAATGAAAGGTTGGGTTCTATTAGCGACTATTGCGATATCGTCGTTGTTTGACCACCTACGACAACCTACGTTACATCGTTGCAAAGGTGATATTTTCTACTTTCCTTGCCAGGTTTTGCTTTTTATATACCTTTATAGACGCTGAGATATTTGCTTTGGAATAAAATGTTGACTTTTTCTCCAAATAATTTTGCTCATTCCGACCCCTAAATATTGTCCGACCATCACCAAAATCAAGGGGCTTCTTCATCTGTGAGACCCCCATTAACCATTAAAATTGAGGACTCACTGTGCCAAATTACAGCCAATTTGGTTGTAAAATGTGGCTAATAGATAAAAAATACCTTAAATCGGGAGATACGGCTATACCAAAACATGGACCCAGGGACTCCATTTTCAATACCTTTAATACTATTGATATAAGAAAGTTTTGAGCCAAATTTTGTGAGCCTACGTCAAGAGGTTCGGCAGATAAAGAATTTTTACCCAAGATTTGGGTAAATACTCGGGTATTTACCCACTTGTTTAAAGTATTGTAAAACTATCCATTTTGAAACGATTTCACAACCTAAACCCAGGAATAGGGTTTAAGATATTGTATTGGCGATTCAATATAGTAAATACCCAGAAATGGGTATTTACCCACCGTGTGGGTATTTACCGGGTAAATACCATATCTAGTTTTAATGAACCGGCGCACTACGATAATCGTACTGTACCGCAGCCGGTTCACTAAAATATATTAGTGAACCGCAGTCGGTACAGTACGATTTTCGTTGTGCCCCGGTACAGTATCACTAAAATATTTTGTAGTGTTTCGCAGCAAAATATTTTGGAAGTTATTCATGTGGAGTTATGATTTCAGTAACCCTTCGATGCAGTCCACACGGAGTTATGAAAAATGCACTCCGATGGATACATTGTATAAGCAGTTGCTTTAGAGATCCCTACAAAACAAAAACAGTTGGTTGATCCCTACCCGCCGCTGCCGACATCATGTCTTCAAAATAGAAAAGAGAATCAAGAGTGTATATATTTCGAAGAATTTGTTATAAAATAAAAAATACAGACTAAAGTTGAGAACATTTTTGCAGTAATTTACAAGACGGAAATTTTTAATGGAATGAAGTTCATGTCGAAAGCTGAACTAGTGATGGGAATGCAACATAAAAAATCTTTAGGATAATGAAGCAAAATCAGTTGCGCTTTGATTAAATGGAGGACGGAGGAAGTAAGCTCAATTGTGATTGAATTTAATGGAAACTTTTTATAATTTGTGTTTACGTATATAATAAAGTTCTTAATATTCTTGTTTTACTACATTGTTTTACTCAAATAATAAATGCATTTTATTCATTCTGGGATATTTCGCAATGGCTTGCATTTTACTGCAAATTTAAATTGATTAAAACACAATGTGAAGAGTATCTTTAAATTCAATCCAAAACACTACATCAAAAGCCATCCTAGCTGTGTGCAGTGGAAGCAAAATGGAGTGCATCGTAGCTCCGCGCTCTCTTGTAAAATTCATAAGTGAATTCATAGGAAAAGATGTACTCCAACGGAACTTGTACTGTACACTTGTAGTGATTCAATTGCATTCGCGGATGCAAGCTTTTTGCTGCGTTGTGTTCCGTAGTGTCCTTGCCACCTTGATACAGTACAGAATGGTGCGGTACGATACCATAGTGTTTATTTTCGAACACTGGCTTTTAATAGGAGTATTCCAACGACAAAGCCTGCCAATGGATGAAGAAAATATCACCTTTACATTAAAAGATAGTTAGACGAAGGTGGTCAAACAAGGGAGATATCACAATAGTCGGTAATGCATCCAATTTTTCCATTTTTTGTAATCACACTACTATTCACAATTTTTATCAGATGGTGAGGAAATTTTGGTTGGCTAATGGGGGTCCCAGAGAGGAATAAGCCTATTGAGTTTGGTGGTAGTCAGTTAATATTCCCAGTGAAAATCTTTAGCACAGGGGTAGTGGTGTAGGGTATCACATATTCGACCCCGTCCCGACTATAGCCTTTGCTCACTTGTTTTTGAATTAGTTCTTTAGCGAAACATAGCTTTTAGCGGGAGAAAATTGGACACTGCCTAAAGTCGGACCTCCCGGTTACAGAGAACTTTTGCTATATTCACAGAAAATTTGAATTTTAGTTTTCTGTAAACATTTTTATGTTTTAGACATTCAAGCACGAAGAAAAATGTTTTCCCAATGCAAAAAAGTACCATATTTTCATAAATTTTCAAATTTCAACAACGTGTGACCTAAAAAAGTATATAGGAATTTGAAATAATAGGAAATATTATCATGGTATCCCAATGTTGAAAGTTATTTTTCTAAACATTCCTTCAAGACAATTTGTAACGCAGTGACATGCAACCAAATTTGTTTCCATCAAAAAATATCTTCTTTGATGACACATACCACAAAACAAAGAAACCTCTGAAAGTGGAATATGATTATCTTTTTTAAAAATTCCTCCAATGAACCAATAAATAGAAAATATGGGGTATACATTGATGAACAAATGTTTTCTACAAAAATGCTGACAAAATTTAGGCAATATAAGCCCGCAAAGTCCCACAACTATGGCATATTCTTTGTGGATGTGATGGATTTTCTAATTATACAACGAAGGTGTCGATAACGATGTAATTCCTCAAACCCCTGGCATAGGAAGATCATCCAATATGGCCAATACTACATTACATTTCATTACTAAATGTCCACCAGGTGATATCCTTTTAAATATTTAGGATCGTAAGAGTAAAAAGTATGTAAATTACAGGGATGTAAGCCCGAATTCACTAATATACTGCTCCAAATGTACATATATTAGTTATATATTTATGAAACAATAAAAATATCTTTTCCAAATTTTCTAAAAAACATTTCAAAATTTTCTAAAATCACAAGTTAAAACATTATTTTACTAGAATTTTTCATTACGTTAACAGGCAGGTCCGCCTTTTAGCGGTCAACAACTTTTCCCACCTAGAGCATAATTTTAACATTTTTGTCAGCTTTTATTATTAACACATGTCTTATTTACTTAGAAACTATCGATAATTTTTTTTTTAATCAGAAAAGAATTGGCCTGTTAGAGGGTCAATACTAATTACTTGAATGTAAAGGTAACATATAAATGGCCCCCGTAGTGCTACAAAATGTAAATTGATGCAAATCTTGATGTGTTTTTGCTACACTTGGCCAACAGTAATGTGATGCCTCGAAATATTGGTCGTTCTGTCATTTAGTCCAGTCAAAATAGACATTAAAATAGCAAAAATGTACACAAAGCTGAATTCTGGTGGAGAGCTAAGGCTTGCCATTAGAAGCAATGTTCTAAAAATCCCCACCAATCCCATGTGTGCAAAAACAGTTATTCTGGGTCAAAGGTCAGCCTTTAGGAATTTGTTAGGTTTTCGGATTTTTCTTGAAAATGGTGGGTCTAATCAAAAAGTGACTAGAGCAAATACTGTAGACATAAACGGACCCTACAAGTTTGTTCTCTATCCTTTTTTCATAGAAGGAACCATTCTTGAGATATAGCTGTTCTAAAAAACACATCATTTATATGCACTTATAAGGGAAATACGCACATATTCAGGTGAAACGGCTAAAAATACCTGAGTAAACGGGACTGTCCTCCCAAAAATATATGCTTTCTTGAAGAGCGAAATTATCTTTTAAAAAATCAACAAAATCGGAGCGTGTTCAGTAGAGTTGATCCATGTTGGACTCGTTCCAACAGGAACGACGCTAGCGAAAACTCTCCGATTTTTTGGAATTTTTGTGAAATGGTAGGATTTGTTGCGCTGATTACGGAAATGTATAATTTTCATGGGCGGCGGATCCGGTTCACCGGTTATTTGACCCGCAATGTCAGATTTAAAACCGGGTTAGACCCGGCTCTACTGAACCGATTACTGTAAAGTGAGTATCGTTTGAAAGCTTGTTGTTATTTTAACCGGTCCGCCTCATTATGTTCCTACGCGGCTTACTTCTTCACATGTGTAATTTGACAATTAGATCACGATATCTCAAGAATGGTGACTCCTATTGAAAAGTCCATTCTTGTAGACAATTTTTAAGCCAACAACTTTTACTTTACTCGATTTCTGATAGGTCATACCGTTTTTGAAAAAAATAAAAAAAACTAAATAAGGCCTCTAAAAATGACCTTTGATCCTGAACAACTTCGTTTACACATCCGGGATCCATGGGGACTTTAAGACATTACTTCTAATAGCAAACCCTAGCTTTTCACCAATATTCAGTTTTGTGGGAATGTCTATTATGACTGGAGTAATTGGTTCATTCTGTAAAGATCACCGAATGCTGTTTCTAAAGGCCGCTGCACATACGGTGCGTTGAGCGTTGCGTTACATTATGGGCCAAATACATACGGTCCGTTGTGTAACGCGTTGCGCGTTGAAAACAACAACCACATGAAAAATGTGTAAGTGATGCCATGTTTGTTCTTGAAGTTTTCGTGTGGTTGTTGTAACGCAACGCTCAACGCGAAGTATGTGCAGCGGCCTTAAGGGTATTTTGATGTAATAAAATGTGCATACATTTTTAACTTTTTCCTATATTTTGGCCTGTTTACGCCGGATTTCCCCAACTGGCAACCCTATTTCTATTTTTCAATATTCCGAAATATTCGTACTAGGCATCCATAATTCTGCTCTGATTTGTGCCTTGTATGCTCTCATTCTCTCTCTGAATTCCCTTACTGAACTTTCCTCTATAATTTACTTTTAATAAACACTTGTCAACTAAGCATCAACCAGTACTGTTGTCTTGGTAAGCAGCCGTTTTGTTTCATTGAATTCAATAAATTAGAACCATTACTGTTCTTATTCCAAACCTCTAATACATCGCATTTTCTTTACTCCTGTGGATGAACTCTGAGGATAATATTTCCACTATTGAGATATTTTGGAGGCTCACAGCATTAAACCAACCGCCCTTCATTCTAGTGAAAATACCCACAATTGGCGTTTTCATTTTGGTTCTAGTCGAGCCGGATTTCGAGTTTTTGTTGCTGAGATTTCATCAAGTTCATCCTTCCATTCTATCTCCATAATATTTCATCGATAAAAAGGTAAGTTTGTGCTTTGTATATTCAACATTCAAATAAAACAATAGTGCGTACAAGAAATGATATTCAAGTCCAAATTCAAGTGTATTTTGCCG
This sequence comes from Musca autumnalis, assembly GCF_047663935.1. Classification (NCBI taxonomy): domain Eukaryota; kingdom Metazoa; phylum Arthropoda; class Insecta; order Diptera; family Muscidae; genus Musca; species Musca autumnalis. The sequence continues at coordinate 96,948,706 of NW_027411755.1, read as the reverse complement.
TCGGCAATTTGATATTTCAATTTTATTTCGCGTATAGTGTTCTAAATTCGGCTTCCTAATTTTTCCATATAGTTCATTCAATCGCGTAATTAAATTCTAATAATTTAATTATTCATTCAATCTCCAATTAACATTTTCATTTTAATTGGTTCGAAGATTATTATTCTTTTCTATTGAAGCAATAATTTTCTTATATTTCATTTCTATTTTTCCTTTTACTTGAGTGCAATTCAAATATTCAATTTATTTTTTTGACTCGCAACAGTATTTACTGTGCATTGAATTTTTTCATTCCACTTTGTCGCGAGAATATTTCGTTTGCACATTGCATTTTTCTACTCGTTTTCTATTAAGTTGTTGGGTTGTTTATTTCTATCCATAATCGTTCAATAGTTACAGCATGATTGTTGTTGTTATAGACCCAAACGGCATTGCAATCTCTTTACCAGCAGCACAGTTTTTTTTTCGTATAAACACCCACACACACATTCGTTCCATTATTTCTCGTTGGTTTCTGTTGAGTGTTCTAGTTCATTTTCCCAAAAGGAACTTGTTCCTTAATATAGTTCCAAATAGTTCCGAGAGGGATATAGTTCAATGAATCTTTCTCTTTCATCGCTCTTTCTGTTTCCTTCCAAATAGTTCCGAGACCAATATAGTTCAATGAATATTTCTCTTCCGTCGTTCTTTTTATTTGCTTCGTTTCAAATAGTTCCGAGAGAGTAGTTTAACGAATCATTCTCTTTCGTTCTTTATTTATTTAACTTTATGTATCCGATCCCATCAAAAAATGAATTTCGATTTGCTTGTGGGTTTCGTCTTCGGGCATTTTTGGTGACGATAGATAGAGGGCGGTGCTTATATAGTGAAATAACTGAAAATCGTCGTTTTTCCGATATTTTTCGCGATTTATTTTCCAGCATTTCGACTGTATTTCGGATTCTTTGGATTTGAACAATACAATTCCACAACCCGCCATCACTCACCTCCACCTTTAGTTCAATTTCCCGCCGGTAGGTGACGCCCCACATATACGGGAAAACCTCCAAAAACTTTATTTTCCCACGATTTTTCCTATTTCATTTGGGAAATTTGCTAACTTTTCGGGAAAGTCTTCCATATCATCGACTGGTTTTGCTGTTTCTTTATACCTAGTATCGCGTACCGCCACTAGGAGTCGCTTTCCATATAATTAAAATAAGCGAAAACTCGTAATTCTTAGCATTTTCTCCAAAGTTTTGGAAATTTTTACTATTCTATTCGAACTACTTTAACATTTGCATTTCAACTCATTGTTCCAGGTGTTAGTGCACAATCCATTCGCTAGGTTGTGCTCCATAAATACAAAACTAACTGGAAACCTTAATTTTTAGAAATTTCCGTGACTTTTTCCTATTTTTTAAAAACAATTTCCATATTTCCAATTTCTTCCGGCTGCTGCAGACTTGTCTGACACCCAACTGCGGCTAGAGGTCGCTTCACTAAACGAAAATAACTTGTAAATCGTTACCTATTCCATTTTTGGTGAGCTTCTTCGTGTTCTAAGAGAAATTTCCGGATTTTTTCCAACATTGGTGGTGTCCTGCACTTGTCCTGCATTGTGGTTCATGCGACATCAGCTAGAACGCGCATTCCATATAAGTAATTACTTATAAAGCTGTAATTTCTTTAGTATTTGTTGAGTTATCCTCATTTTAAGCTATTTTCTGGGAAGTTAATCATTATTTCCCTGCGAATCTTTCCCGATCTGCTTTTTTCTCCATCCAAGTGATAAAGTTTCATATACAATACAATTCTATGTCGATTTAACCGTGTCCGTCTGTCCGTCCGTCCGTCTGTCTGTTGAAATCAAGATACAGCTCGCTTTTTATTACTTGCAGGATGGTTGGTATTGAAAATGAGATATATCGGTCCACGTTTTGATATATCCTCCATAGAACGGTACCTCCCGATTTTCGGTATTTTTTAAGTTTTAGCCACATTCTCTTACCGAAATATAGGAAATTTGGTATTTAGTCTTCTTTGAGTCTAAAAACTTTCCGTCAGAAATTTTGTCGGTATAGATCGACGCTTTGAAATAGCCCCCATAGAACGGTGCCTCATATTGTTTTACCGAAATTGCTGAAATTTAGTATTAAATCTTCTTCGTACACGAAAGCAAACTAATTATTCCATTTTACTTCAATATATCTTGTGGTTCTTACTTGTTTTTATATAATTTGGAGATTTCCGTTGGTTTTCTTTCTACTTTTGAAGTTTATTATTAACATAATATTCATATTATTAATCATGTTTCCTTTGGGTTATTGTACCTCAATAAAATTAAAAAAGGAAAACTTGCGACTATTTTCTGAACGCTCTCAAAAATTCGTATTCGGGTATCTTCTTAAAAATTCCAAAGCATTCACAAAATGGCCTTTCACAAATTCGTTAGTTCAATTAGTCGGCTTGTACAATTCAATTCTCCCGTAAGTAGCTGCATTATTCCACTTAGTTCAATACAGCTGGTTAAAATTCATATAAGCGAGATAGAAACACATGGTCTGAAGTAAAATCCGCTTACGATAAATGTGTTGAAGACCATATAAATACAAATTCCCTGCACGATAAATTCGAAAGGGCTTCCATCAATTATTCCACGTGCTTGGCGGAATTGAAACAATTTATGAGCGATTTCCAGAATACATGCACCTCTCTTATCAAAAGTACTCCAAATATTTCTATTCCTATTCAAAGTTATTGTTCTGTTCCAAAATGTCGACTTTGCTCATCGTCATTACACACCATTAGAATGTGTCCTACATTCAATTCCTTGGACCAACTACAACGTTCGGCAGAGATTAGGCAGTTTGGTCTTTGCCGCAATTGCTTTTCCAAAACACATCGTGTGAGAAATTGTCCATCCAAAAATAGGTGTGTCCAGTGTCAAGAGAGACACAATTCTACGCCACATTTTGATTCAGATAACTCCTCATCAATTCAGTTACCTAGCGACAGTTCCAATCCTGGTTTGAATTTCCACTCCAATCCAAATTATGATACTTCCACACAGGCCACTTGTTCCAGCAAGGACATTCAAACATGTTCCCGAAGCTCCACATGCAGTTCGTTGGGCGCTGATTTCGTGAATGATTTTCTTCCGGTGTTATTTTTCCAGTTTCTGCACTTATTTCTTCCTATCCAGAGCAGCCCTCCATTCCCGAGAGGTCTCCTGGTACATGAATTTTTCCATTCCAGGATGAGTTTCCATCCAGTGTTACTCATCCAGTTCCTCCACTTCATGGTTCCAATCTAGAGCAGCTCTCCATTTCGGAGAGGTCCTCTTGTGAATCCATTTTTTCCATTCCAGAATGTGTTTACTTCAGGTGGTACTCATCCAGTTCCTGTACCTCATGCTTCCAATCAAGAGGAGTACTCAACTTCCGAGAGGTCTGTTCATGCATCGATTATTCCGTTCCAGTACATTAACTTGTCTGGCATGATGGAGTATGATAAATCCATTCTCAAATACATTGATCCACACAATGTAATTTTAATAGTCCTATGCAATACTCATCCGTTTTAAATATTACATTCATATTTCGCACTATACGGAATATGATGAGCTACTACCAAAACCAATTCCATATAATGAGACATTTCCGATTCAGTCTCTGTGCTCGAGGAAGAATTATTCCGTACTGACAGTCGCCACTAATGCGAATATTCCATAAAATCAAACCGACTGGTTTCATATCTTCATCTTTTCAGTATGACTCTCTTGCGTGATTCCCCTTTTCTAAACTATCCTCCAAAATTAAGGTTCATCCGGGGAAAATTAGTTACCCACATACCCAAATTTCGTCACTCCAATCATACTCCATCCCAGGGAATTCAATCTAGCAACCACCCAGGTGACATAATTCATGAATTCCACTCACAAACCGACACAATGTTTGTCGTTTGTAACCCGTACTTCTCTATTCGCATTTTCCGTGGTCTAGCTGATAATGTTCCATTCAAAATTTTCGATGCAAGCAGAGTCTGCGTGATGTACTTTGTAGTACATATTCGGACGAAGCTGCAATCCGATTCGCTGCAATCAACTAAAGTTTCATTCCGAGTGCATCATCTGACTCCAGATGGGATCAAAATTCGTAACCATAGCATTTACTCTCCATACACTGGTGTAAATCTTTTCGGCTGCTTTCATGTTCCGAGAACCTCAATCATTATTACTTTCTATCTCCGAATAGCTAAATGTACGTACTTATCCAGTCGCTTGGGTTATTCCAAAGTAAGTGTTGCCCCAGTGGAAGCACTGTTCATTCCGAAAAGTCTTCCTGCTTTAATTTCAACTGAATGTATATTCCATTCTTCCTCTTTTGTGTACTATTCCCGAAGTGCAACAAAAAAATTCTATTTCAAAGAGATATTTTTCATATCGCTGTACTATTTCCACAGTACAACTCCAAAATTATGTTTTCCGGAACCATTTTCTATACTTTTGTACTCATTCCATGGTATAAATTGTAGATTATATTAAAAAGAAGCATCTTCCATATTGTTCCAAAATTTCCAAAGTACAAATTCAAGTTTGGGTTTCCAACAAGAACTTTGTTTAATAATTCATTCTTCATTTCCTAATTCTTTAATTTTTTTACTACACATGAAAAGCAACGAGAGAGTACACGGTACAGTCGAGGCATGTTTTATTGCAAAGGTACTGCAAGAATTTGTGCGCCGAATTTCCCCAACTGGCAACCCTATTTCTATTTCTCAATATTCGTATTAGGCATGCCTAATTCTGTTCAGAATTATGTCTTGTATGCTCTCTCTCTCTCTCTCTCTGAATTCCCTTACTGAACTTTCCTCTATAATTTACTTTAAATAAACACTTGTCAACTAAATATCAACCAGTACTGTTGTCTTGGTAAGCAGCCGCTTTGTTTCATTGAGTTCAATAAAGAAGAACCATTACTGTTCTTATTCCAAACCTCTAATACATCGCATTTTCTTTTCCTTTTTATTCATTTTCCTTTACTCCTGTGGATGAACTCTGATGATAATATTTCCACTATTGAGATATTTTCGAGGTTAAAAAAAGTTAAAAATGTTGTGTGTTAAAATGTTGTGCGTTACATAAAGCTATATTAAAGGGTTGTTAGTTGATTTTATATGCAATATTTACACAAAGTATAAAAAATAGAGAGAGTTCACAATATTTTAGATACAATTTTGAAATTTGAAACAGAGTATAATATATTAGTGTTTGGATGTTTAGAATTAAAAATTAACCATATCGACCACGTTCACTATAGTCCCCATACAAAAGCTCCGCCAGGTATTTTAATATTTGTATCTGTAGCAGAATTGACGCAATTACTAAAAAATCTTTCAAATGAGTATTTCCCATATCGGCCTTTTTGTAGAAAATTTACTTCTGTTGAAACTGAGGTATGGGGTATTGTAACTCGCGAATTGTTGTAATATACCATAACTTTTGAACGCATTTAGGTAAAATAAACTATTTTAGCACGATTCACCGATGGATTTCTTAAAATTATAATTTTAGCGGAAGCTGTGCTCATACTTATGTAAAAAAATAGGGAAAAATCGTTGAAGGAAACGAGTTTTTTTAAGTTAATTTTCAATTAGTGGCTTTACAATACAATGTAGAGTATAGTGTTCAAAGAAGAAGTTAAAGAATACACTTCAGAGATGAAGTTTCTAATGTATGATTTTTAAATATAATCACTGCATCAATCTCAAACGGATGCTGACATTTTGAAGACTGAAAAATTGGGTTTTTTGAATTTTTGCTCTAATCGGGACGCGCAACTTTACTCGTTTAAATTATGATTATGAGATTGTAGTACTTGTGATTACGCATTTTTTGATGTATAACTCGGGCGTGTAGCCTTCAAAGGTTCACAACAGTCTCAGCTTAAAGTCGAAATTTTTGTGCGTAAATTTTTTTAAAAAACCTGTTTTTTTGATTCAAAATTTGCAACTGTCATTAAATTGTCGGTGAAACCCGCGCACAGTGGAAAAAAGTACCGATTTAGCGCGCCAAAAGTACAAATCTATGTTTTATTGCATGTTTGTCCATAAATTCGATATGAACAGCTATAAATTGATAGTTTTATTCATTTATTAATATATTTGGTAAATTTGTATTTTTACCGTAGAATGGTACCTATCGATTTTCGGTATTTTAAAGATTTCTACCACACTATAAAGTGTCTTTGGCTACGATTTGGTATTTAGTCTCCGTGGGGGTTATGCATACACTCCTATAAACATTTTCGGTATAGGTCCACATTTTCATATAGCCCCCATAGGCCGGTACCACCGATTTCGGTAATTTTTGAGGTTTTAGCCATATTATCCAACCGAAATAGCTGAAAGTTGACATTTAGTCTTCGTTGGTGGTTTAAAATATTCCGACGGAGAATTTTCGGCACAGGTACACGCATTGATATGGCCCCCATAGAAAGATACGGCCCTAATTTCAGCATTTTTACATAAAAAAAAATTATAAATAAAAATAGTAATAAAACAAAATGTTGCAGTTTGTTGCAGCTAAAATTTTACAAATTGGTTAAGAACTACAAAACAACAAACAACAATTCAGTAAAGCTTTAAAATTACTTTGTAGGAAGAGTGCATGCGACGATCATAAATTTACTACTAAACTATATTATGAAAACTAGTTCAAAAAATGTCAACCAAAAATGGACCGTTATTCCGCTTAGACTGCTGCAAAATAAATTATTTTAATAGCCGTTGCATTCTGTGGACACCTTAGATTAATACTGCAATAATAATTTTTAAATTGGCGTATGTAATTTTTTTGACTTTTGGCGCGCTAGATCGGTATTTTTTCCACTGTGTCGCGTGAACTTAGTTTTTTCACGTTCTGAATCTAATAAGCCATGACGCGTCCAAATCCGCCCATTAGATCGGCGGATATGATACCCCTCAAATTTCGAAAATCTGCAAAAAAAGTTTTTGAAAATTGCGCGCATTGAAACGCGTTTTAGAAGTGTAATTTTTACTGAAATAAATAGAGATATGCCTGTTTAAAATGTGCGAAAACATATATTTTAAAACTATCGCTAATCCGGAGATACAATTGATTTTTTCTAAAAATTAAGTGCGATGCTACATCCACAGTTCTTGATGGATCGCAATGAAATGACATCAAATGATGTATTTTTTAAAGGTTATCATCGAAATCGGATGCGCATAAAATGTAAATGAACTTCGTGGAAATTATGACCATCTAACTGTATTTTGCGCCCTAATATGCACCAGATGCTACATCGTGGCTGCCAAATAGTATTTCACAAACTGTACTTCAAATAAAAGGGATTGATTCGCTGGGTTGGAAAATCGGATGCGCATCATGTCATTTTCACTATTACGCGGTTTATATGCGTTTCAAATGTTGTAATATTCAATATAAGATTATTTTAATGTTATGCCAGAATTGGTATTATATGTGGTTACATATAATGTTCTAAAAATATTCGGCAATAGGAAAACTATAAGCGGAAAATTTGTTGCAACGGAATATCTTCATTATTGCGTGAAATTTGGACGAAAATGACGAAGAACTCAAACATTTTTTTCAACCTTTCCTATAAAACCATAAAAAAATTAAATTAGAATAACATGATTTTTATTTTTTTTCGTCAAATTTTCTTTGTATTTTTGCAAATAACACGAATACTATAGCTCCAAACTTCACGGCTTAGGTTTCATTTTATTCCTTACAATGTCTGGATGCTGCTATAATTTTGTTATATATATTTTTTGTAAGTATAAGCGCTATTGTTTCAAAAATATGTTTGTAAATACGTGAAATTATTTAACAAATTTAATTTTTCGCGAATCCATTGAAACTTTTCGATTTTTTTTTTTTTTTGCATAATCGCAAAGGGTGCGAATTCAGCTAACGATAATAGGATATAACAGCTTATTATATTAAGCCGCGATTTTTTAGAATTTTTTCTAATTAGCATAATTAAAACGGTAATATTTTTTGCGCGCAACGATCAAAGTTGGTAACGAAAACAGATTTGGAATGACGATTTTTTTCTTAATCTATGTACCAAAAATCACAGATGTAGTATCAAAATTTTTTTTTTGATTTTTTTGAAATGAAAAATACGATTTTAGACATTTTTGCTGATATAGGTTTAAGTTTTGGTGTATCCGGGAATTTTCACATTAGCTCTTATTTGGCATTTTGGGTTCTAATTTCCGCAGAGAATTGCTAATATATAAGTCCACGTTTTCGGTATCTAAAGATTTTCAGTATTTCGAGTTTCTAAAAATATCATCTGTAATATGGATTTAGGGAATCTTTTTGGTGGGAGAACCTCCATGCAGAAAGTGGTCAAAATAGATCCACGTTTGAATGTTGCGATTGCATTCGCGAATATGTCGAGCAGATATGTATATACAGTGTTTTAAAGTTGTGGAGGATATAAACAGTTCGGCCCGAGCATAACGCCTTTGCTTCTTCTTTAAAGTACCCAGATATCACACACTAACATCAGTCCCATTTAAAAAGTTTTTTTATCTTTTTTTCGAAGGTTCCCAACGACCACCCCATTACGTAGGGATCGCGTACACATCATGATGCGGAGCATGACGGGTTTTTTTTTTTTTTTTTTTTTTTTTTTTTTTTTTTGGTCGGGGAAAAAATCTTCGAAAGACTCTGGCTACCTGATTTCGCCAGGTGTGCGAGACTTTAACACGCTAAAATAACCCCTTTACTCTGATCCTCTATCCCTGCGGTACCGCCGTATGAGCATTTCGTCGCAGGGGGGAATGTTCTAAAGAACGCTGCTATGTATTATTCGCCTTCGAATCTCATCTTGTCGGCTTAGTTCCAATATGATTGTCTTCACATATTCAGAGACATATTCCCAATTGTCAAGAGACACCATCATTATTTCAATTATATTTTCTACATGTACTTCACTGTTAACTTGCCGCTCTAAGTTTGCCCTCGCTACAATAAAGCGCGGACACAAAAAGAAAACATGATAAGGGTCTTCTACTTGCTCCACACAACAAGGACAATTAGGGGAGTGGTCCAGGCCAAAACGATATAAATAGGACCTAAAGCATCCATGTCCGGAAAGAAATTGGGTTAGATAAAAATTTAAATAACCATGCCGCCTGTTTAACCAACTATCCACATTCCGTATTAGTGAATACGTCCATCTACCTTTTGTAGATACTGTCCACCTGTTTTGCCACTCGATAATGCTCCGTCTTCTTGCTATGTCGGGATCTATGTCGGTTTCCCGCGATCTTCGGGAATTGAATACGAATTCAGATTCTCTCGCTAGGATATCAATAGGTATCATAGCGGCGATAACATAGGCTGCATCGTCAGACACAGTCCTATATGCACAGCATACACGTAGTGCTGTAAGTCTATATACCGAGCCAATCTTTGCATAGTACGTGGCGTACCTCGTGGATTGTGCCCATATTGGTGCTGCGTAGAGAATTATATTTTTGACTACTCCTGCAAGAATTTTTCTACTTAAGTATCTTGGTCCCCTTGTGTTTGGCATAATACGGCACAGCGCTTTACAAGCGTTTCCGGCTTTTGCCTTTATGTAGTCTAAGTGGTCTTTAAAAGACAGGCGATTGTCTATGATAACGCCGAGGTATTTCAGACTTTCCGCTGTTGTTATTGTGCATTCTCCAATTTGAATATTTATTCTTTCCACCACCCTACGACTTGTAATTAAGACTGCTTCCGTTTTTTGATCGGCTAATGCCAGGCCTTGGGAGAACAACCATGATCTGACCAACTGTATGCTGGCCTCTGTTACTGTTCTTGCTTCTTCGGTTGTTTTTGCAACAATAACCAGCGCGATATCATCCGCAAACCCAATGATATTAGCTTTCTGTGGAAGTTTGAGCCGTAAAACGCCATCATACATCACGTTCCATAGAAGCGGTCCAAGAACGGATCCTTGTGGTACTCCTCCTGTTATTTGGTATTCCTTTGTACCTTCTTCAGTTTCATATATCAGGATTCTGTTGCGGAAGTAGTCCTGGATTATGGCAACAAGATATGCCGGGACATTTAACCGTCGCAGAGCCTTTAAGATATTCTCCCAATTGGCTGAGTTGAATGCGTTTTTAACGTCTAGTGTTACGACCACACAGTATTCTTTTGTCCCTTTTTTCCAGCTTTGACCATGAATTGCTGCCTTTGCGATGTCGATTACCATTTTTGTTGCATCAATCGTAGATCTCCTTTTCCTAAAGCCAAATTGACATTCGGATAAGCCTTCTGCACGTTCGATGCACTCCTCCAGTCTATCGCGGATAATGCTCTCAAGGAGTTTTCCGCATGTATCTATCATACATAGTGGGCGATATGACGAGGGGTTTCCCAGAGGCTTGCCATTTTTAGGCAGTAGCACTAGCCTTTGCCTTTTCCATATTGATGGAAAGGATCCAAATTCCAAGCATGTGTTAAATAATTTAAGCAACTGTCCACCACAGCACTTCACAATCTCTTTTAGGACATAATTGGGAATTCCATCTAGGCCTGGCGCTTTAGAGTCATCGAATTTCGAGACGGCAAGATTTATCTCCGCTGATGTGACAGGGGGGTAAACAAACTGTCCACCGGGGTCGTATGTTGCCCATGTTGCTACCTTTTGATGAGGAAAGAGGTGATTCACAATATTTCTTAGCGTTTTAGCATCTGTAGGTGTATTTGAGCTAAAGCACTTCAGTTTTTTAGTCACAATCTTGTAGGCTAATCCAAACGGCTGGTTTTCTACATCATCACAAATTGTTAGGAAACATGCTCTTTTGCTTCTTTGTATGGCTTCTTTGAGAGCTTTCTTTTTCATCTTGAGAATCTGTCTATAAGTTTCGTTATCGTCTCTATCTCGTGTTCTTACAAAGCGTCTTCTAGCACGAAGACACTCCTTGCGTAATTCAGCGATTTCAGCGTTCCACCAATATACTGGGGCTTTACCTACTCCTCGTTTTCTCTTTTTCATGGATGCGTTGCATGCCTGTGTTGTCTGTAGTATTAGCTTTTTAGCCATGTTTTCCGGAGTTCCCTGCAGTTCTGTGCCTTCCATACATAGGGCGAATATTTCTTTATCTAATGAGTCTCTTTTCCAGCCAATTACTTCTGGCGTTCGAACCGTTGATGTTATTGTTGCAGCATCGTTATACTTAATGATTATGGCGCTATGATCACTATAAGTGAACATGTCACTGATTTGCCAGTTAAACCGGTCATAGATGCTTGTACTGGCAAAGGTGATATCGATTATAGAACTTCCACCATTTCGATTGAATGTTGGAGTGCTGCCCGAGTTTAAAAGTTCCACGTCTAGTTGTGCAAATGATTCTAATAATATTCGACCCCTTTCGTTTGTTCTTGGGCTGCCCCATTCTGTCGCCCAAGCATTGAAGTCGCCCGCTATCAAAATTGGACTTTTGGACGAAGCATCATTTACTAGCTTGGTAATAATGTGTTTATACTCCTCAATATCATATCTTGGCGGTAGGTAACAGCTGTAAACTGTTAAACCAGCGACAGTAGCTCGAACAAATCCGAGTTCAGAATTCAAGACATTCTGCATTGGTTTGTTTATGGACCACAACGTGGATGTGCCAGATGTATTACAATACCAGTTTGATGAACTAATGTTCCGATAGGGCTCGCTGATAATTGCTAGATCCACCTCTAGTTCTCGAACTGTCTGTTTTAACAGATCTTGAGCAGCCTCGCAATGATTTAGATTTAATTGTATCACTTTCATATTGATCCTCTAAGTTGGCGTAGAGCTTCCTTATATCTCGGACACACAGTCGACCCAGTGACGTGGCTACGGTTTACCAATGGATCTTTGCACAGCATACACATGGGAGGATTTTTACAAGCAGCAACCCTGTGACCCGCTTCTCCACAGCAAATGCAGCGTCCTGAATTGTCATTTGGGTTTTTACATCTAGCTACCGTATGTCCAAAGTCTAGACATTTATAGCACCTTGTTGGTATTAACTTTTCACGAACTCGACAGTCCGCCCATCCAATCCGTACTATTCTTTTCTGCAAAAGTATATTAGCAAACGGCGAGCTTAGGAAAACAGTAGCCGTTTGTGTACCTCTGTAGGCTTTTCTTAAAGATTTTATTGCACTTGGTTGCAATTCTTTAAACTCGTCCGAAATGTCGATAATAGCTTGGATTATATCTTCTTTAGTAGACACGCCATCTATATCTTTAATTTCCAGTTGTATTTCCTGGGTTAAAGCACGTACTTCGTACTTCGGCGGATGGACCTAGCACGTTTTCAATTTCCTTCCTAAATTCACTTGTGTTCTCGTGTGCCGGTTTATTTAGCTCCAACAATAACTCACCCTTTTCTGTCTTCCTAATTGTTTTTACATTTTTACCTAGGACAGCCAGCTTTGCTTCACCTTTCACTTTTCTCAGGATATCTGTATATGAGGAGTCACCACATGTTTTGATTATTAAAGCATCTGGTTTATTGGGTTTCCTTCTCCTTCTAGCCCTTGGTGGAACCTTGTTCCAAACCTTCGTCTTGTGTTCGGTATCGGATCTCCCCGCAGATTCATTGGTCACCTCTTCCGCCGTTTTTACAGTTTGTTGCTGTGGGAGCATGACGGGTAAAAGTGAGCATTGAATACTAGCTACAGAATATTCTTCAACAGCCAGTACTAACATTAGGCATAAACTACCTGTTTAGATACGTAATTATTCTAGATTTAATAATATTTATATCTAAACCAAAGTCTACAATAAAATATAAGGAGTTAAAATCATCGCACATTCTGCAGACTGGTTCTCCAGATGCATAATTTGTGCGATGAACATTAATATGACAGAAACGATAGTATCTACTAGGTCTGGTAGGAATATTTTTTCTAATAGATGAAATAAGCAAATCTGAAGGTATATCGCCATTCAAAATTTTTTGTACCATAATTGTATTAAACATTACACGTCTGCTTTTTAATGTTGGTAATCTAATTAGCTTAAGTCTGCTGGTATAAGATGGCAAGACAAAATCACTATTCCAATGAAAGCCTCTTAAAGCAAAAAGCAAGAATTGTTTTTGAACAGATTAAATTTTATCGGAGTATTTCGTGTAATAAGGATCCCATACTACTGAGTTATATTCTAGTATGGGTCTAAAAAGTGACACAAACAATTGCTTGGTGACATAAGGAACTCCATGATATTACATGATTATATTATATTATAGAGTAGATTCATTAATGCAAAAGACATGTCTTAAAGGTGAGGTTCTAGAAAAACACATATGCTTACATTTCTTTAAATTATAATCCATTTTATTAATATCACACCAAAGGGAGAAGCTATTTAAATCCTCTTGAAGATGTTGGAGATGTTCTTGAGATTTGTGAGTTATAAAAATTTTAAAATCGTCTGCATACATAACTACTTTGGAATGTGTTATTGACGTTGGTAAATCGTTTACAAACAATAGAAACAGTTAAGTACCCAGATGACTCCCTTGAGGAACGCCTGATGGAACATTTATTAATTTAGAATAACAATCCTCGAATAAAACCACGTGTGATCTATCTTGCAGACAAGATGAGACCCAAGATAATAAGTTTTTACTGAATCCGATGCAATTTAATTTGTAAATTAGTAATTTGTGGTTAACTCTATCAAATGCTTTACTAAAGTCGGTATAGATCGTGTCAGTTTGCTTTTTCTGACTAAAACCTTTAATGACCTCTGAGGTATATTGAACTAAATTCGTGACAGTTTATAGTCCACCACGAAAACCATGTTGATAAGGGCTTAATGTGTTTTGGACTTTATGGGAAATTACATCAGTAATAAGTTTCTCAAATAGTTTTGGAATTGCACTCAATTTTGCAATTCCTCTATAATTGGATACGTCTGATAAACTGCCAGATTTATGAAGAGGTACCAAATAAGACTTTTTCCAAAATGTGGGAAAATAACCAAGATTTAAGGAGTGATTGGAAAGAAGAGATAATGGAATAGCTAAGGAGTTGCTGGGGATTCCATCTGGACCAGGGCTTTTTGTAGGTGTGAGGCAACTTAACCCTTTTGAGATTTCTTCCATTGAGAGAAGCGACATATAAATATTATCCATGTTAGATAACTGATATGGATATGGAGTATTAAGTTTTAAATTGTGATTATTTTTGACCACGAGGACTGATTATGACAAAAAGATCTATCTCAAAAAATTTTTAATGTTATTTGTATACCAACAATTAATTAATTGAATTAAATACCTCCAAAAAGAAGAATAACTAGAATACGAGATTAGACTTGAATCGCATATTTCCAATCAAAAATTATATACGGCTTCCTTTTTCAAAGCTGGATATTGTAAGAAAATAATATCATTTTATTCTTTTTGCCTTACTTAAGAGAATTAATTCAAATAATCCTTTGTGTTAGAAAAACACCAAAAATTATATTTTAAAAGAATTACATTAAGAAAAAAGAAAACTTTTTCATCTGGAGTCGGGCGATACAAACTACGACTCATAGACTCCGAATCCTACTCACAGTACTGTTTGAGACTACGAAACCCATATTTGGGCTTTGCTAAAACATGGCCGAAGAAATCTCTCTGTAAAAAGCTCAGCAAAATTTCCTGACAAAATAGGTTAAGTCGAAAAATACCAAATACCGCAATGGTTGTTATTCCGGCTTACTTCTATTTTAATTGTACGAGTAGATGTTTATGGACTCGGTGACATTGAAAATCTTTGCAAGGACTATGCCCAATGATTAATCACTTTTGTCGGTACAGCGGAGGCAAACTTATAAAAATTCATAATTTTTATTAATTTTCTCCTTGGAGTTGAGACGGATATTTGTCCGTTCAATCTGTATGTTTTCCATAACAAACGCTTTATAGCGCAGCCTTTGGAAGTTATGAGTGTGGATATAACGCTAACACATCGGGATAACATTTTTCTTATGTTTTCGTGGTTTCAAGTCCAACCCAGGCTCATCTGGTTTTTTTATTTTGAAATTTTGCCTGTTAGGGCGAAGATAATATTAATTTTTATTAATTTTCTCGTTGAGGTTGAAATCATAACTTTTGTTTTTGGAAAAACAAGTAAAAATGTATCAGTCGGGTTTGCCGACAAAGACAAATACACATGACCAAATCTTTTTCCTAAAAATTGTTTAGTCTGGGAGTTTCAGTGGCCTTTTTTGAACCGACAAAAATATCGAAACATTTGGGTTATATAACTTCACGGTTGTGGTCTTATGTTGTGCTCAAAAATTTGACTTCGAAAAAAGTGCAAAAGTGAAGGAAGGGTCCGATATAGTCAATTTTGAAGGTGGACCTAATGTTAAAAGTCATTTCTTTTGATAGTTATCAAGTCAAGCCGTCATTTCTGTTGGTCACCGTAAGATTTAGAGTTTTTGGGTCAGAAATCATGGACTTACCAACGAAAAATAGAATATCGCTGTAAACAGGACTGAAAACAGTATAATTGGTCAAAATGTTCAATGGATCCTCGAACAGCCCTTAAACTGCACTTATGTTGAACTTTTGTGAGGGAACTATCCGAAGATGTTGTCCAATATAGACCCTCATAATATATGTACGTCTTGAAGTAATTTTAGTTTGATTCAGTGAAATTGGATATTTTAAGTTTTGTGTGGGAGGTATCTGAAGGAGTGAACCGATTTGAACCTTCGAGAGTTTTTGTGAACACCATTTTAGCGAAACATTTTGAAGTCTTGTGGGGGGAGTGCCCGAAGGGGTGGATCGATATGACATAAAGTTTGGACAAAATATTGCGAGGTCTAAATTTTGGACCAAATCCGTTCGAGAGTTACCATGCCCCCGAGCCAGATGGACGGACGAACTGAACTAAATCCACTTCAAATTGTTTGAAGCGGATTTCTCAAAACCGATGAGAAGTCTAAGACCATTATTTCGATTAGGTAAATTTTTATCATTAGCGTAAAGGCTGAGGGTACAATATCCAATAAAAATTACAGCAGATTTTAATACCATATAACTAACCAATGTTTGAACATTAATTTCGTTTACGGTTGCTTTCAAGCTACAACTTTGTTAGTGATAGGAAAAAATTCAGGTGGGTATGCTACTTATAACAGATATTAGCACTTTATGACGCACAACAATACTTTTTTCTCCATTATTTTCTCCTAATTTTTCTCCAAATTTATCTAAAATAGAAATATACATTTTTGATTAAGACAGTAAAACGATTTTCTTATTGGTTTTCGAGATAAACTCCACGGAAAACTCCTGATATATCGTAGATTTTGTCCAATAGAGATGTAATTTCATGCACTTCTAATGATATTAATGATACAGATGAACCAGCTCAAGGTAGTTCTAAGTCAATCGATCTACCAAATGGTGAGTCAGGTAAATCCACCAACCCGGATGCAGGACAAACATCTACTTTGAAGGTTTACATTGTTATACACAAGAAGACGCGGACTGTTGGGTAGATACGATACTAAACTAGTATTTTTTAATACAGAATGAGCTTAAAACCTTAAGACCCGGGCTCGGGCCTCCGGCCCCCACCCCCTGCTTACGTCCCTGCTCACAGCCTCAGTTGAAAAGTTAATATCGAAAACAAAGATAGAAAGCTATTCAAGCATTATTGGGGGCCAATCAAGAAAATCATTACATCCTAACCTCGAACTTAATGGAGGTTCTTAATATTTCATTCCCACAGGGTATTTTGTACCCCCAGGAATATTGAGGCCACAACCATCAAAATACCGAAAATCGGGAGGTACCGTTCTATGGGGGCTATACGAAGGCGTGCGCCTATACCGACAAAATTCTGGGGAAAAGTTTTATACCCCCAACGAAGAAAATTTGGTACATAAATTTTAGCCATTTCGGTGTGATAATGAAGCTAAAACCTTCAAAAGACCGAAAATCGGGAGGTACCGTTCTATAGGAGCTATAATAAAACATGAACAGATATAGCGCATTTGCAATACCAAACGTGCTAGGAGTTATAGAAACGTCTCCTCCAAATTACAAAGCTCTATCATAAAAATTGTGAGCTGTATCTTGATTTCAACAGACGGACGGACATTGTTGTATCGGCTTAGAATTTTACCCTGATCAAAAATATATGTATATACTTTATAGGGTCTCCGATGAATATTTCGATGTGTTACAAACGGAATGACAAATTTAATTATTCCCTCCATATTATGGTGGAGGGTATTAAAAGTGTTTAACGGACGGAACCGGACGGTTACAAAAGAATGTCAGGAAAAATGTCTAAAATCGTATTTTCTATTTAAAACAAATATTAAAAAAAATTTTGATTTTTGCTACATAGATTAAGAAAATAATCGTTATTCCAAATCTGTTTTTGTTTTATGTCCTTTTAGTTTTATGTCCTTTAGTTTTATTTGTATACCAACAATTAATTATTTGAATTAAATACCTCCAAAAAGAAGAATAACTAGAATACGAGATTAGACTTGAATCGCATATTTCCAATCAAAAATTATATACGGCTTCCTTTTTCAAAGCTGGATATTGTAAGAAAATAATATCATTTTATTCTTTTTGCCTTACTTAAGAGAATTAATTCAAATAATCCTTTGTGTTAGAAAAACACCAAAAATTATATTTTAAAAGAATTACATTAAGAAAAAAGAAAACTTTTTCATCTGGAGTCGGGCGATACAAACTACGACTCATAGACTCCGAATCCTACTCACAGTACTGTTTGAGACTACGAAACCCATATTTGGGCTTTGCTAAAACATGGCCGAAGAAATCTCTCTGTAAAAAGCTCAGCAAAATTTCCTGACAAAATAGGTTAAGTCGAAAAATACCAAATACCGCAATGGTTGTTATTCCGGCTTACTTCTATTTTAATTGTACGAGTAGATGTTTATGGACTCGGTGACATTGAAAATCTTTGCAAGGACTATGCCCAATGATTAATCACTTTTGTCGGTACAGCGGAGGCAAACTTATAAAAATTCATAATTTTTATTAATTTTCTCCTTGGAGTTGAGACGGATATTTGTCCGTTCAATCTGTATGTTTTCCATAACAAACGCTTTATAGCGCAGCCTTTGGAAGTTATGAGTGTGGATATAACGCTAACACATCGGGATAACATTTTTCTTATGTTTTCGTGGTTTCAAGTCCAACCCAGGCTCATCTGGTTTTTTTATTTTGAAATTTTGCCTGTTAGGGCGAAGATAATATTAATTTTTATTAATTTTCTCGTTGAGGTTGAAATCATAACTTTTGTTTTTGGAAAAACAAGTAAAAATGTATCAGTCGGGTTTGCCGACAAAGACAAATACACATGACCAAATCTTTTTCCTAAAAATTGTTTAGTCTGGGAGTTTCAGTGGCCTTTTTTGAACCGACAAAAATATCGAAACATTTGGGTTATATAACTTCACGGTTGTGGTCTTATGTTGTGCTCAAAAATTTGACTTCGAAAAAAGTGCAAAAGTGAAGGAAGGGTCCGATATAGTCAATTTTGAAGGTGGACCTAATGTTAAAAGTCATTTCTTTTGATAGTTATCAAGTCAAGCCGTCATTTCTGTTGGTCACCGTAAGATTTAGAGTTTTTGGGTCAGAAATCATGGACTTACCAACGAAAAATAGAATATCGCTGTAAACAGGACTGAAAACAGTATAATTGGTCAAAATGTTCAATGGATCCTCGAACAGCCCTTAAACTGCACTTATGTTGAACTTTTGTGAGGGAACTATCCGAAGATGTTGTCCAATATAGACCCTCATAATATATGTACGTCTTGAAGTAATTTTAGTTTGATTCAGTGAAATTGGATATTTTAAGTTTTGTGTGGGAGGTATCTGAAGGAGTGAACCGATTTGAACCTTCGAGAGTTTTTGTGAACACCATTTTAGCGAAACATTTTGAAGTCTTGTGGGGGGAGTGCCCGAAGGGGTGGATCGATATGACATAAAGTTTGGACAAAATATTGCGAGGTCTAAATTTTGGACCAAATCCGTTCGAGAGTTACCATGCCCCCGAGCCAGATGGACGGACGAACTGAACTAAATCCACTTCAAATTGTTTGAAGCGGATTTCTCAAAACCGATGAGAAGTCTAAGACCATTATTTCGATTAGGTAAATTTTTATCATTAGCGTAAAGGCTGAGGGTACAATATCCAATAAAAATTACAGCAGATTTTAATACCATATAACTAACCAATGTTTGAACATTAATTTCGTTTACGGTTGCTTTCAAGCTACAACTTTGTTAGTGATAGGAAAAAATTCAGGTGGGTATGCTACTTATAACAGATATTAGCACTTTATGACGCACAACAATACTTTTTTCTCCATTATTTTCTCCTAATTTTTCTCCAAATTTATCTAAAATAGAAATATACATTTTTGATTAAGACAGTAAAACGATTTTCTTATTGGTTTTCGAGATAAACTCCACGGAAAACTCCTGATATATCGTAGATTTTGTCCAATAGAGATGTAATTTCATGCACTTCTAATGATATTAATGATACAGATGAACCAGCTCAAGGTAGTTCTAAGTCAATCGATCTACCAAATGGTGAGTCAGGTAAATCCACCAACCCGGATGCAGGACAAACATCTACTTTGAAGGTTTACATTGTTATACACAAGAAGACGCGGACTGTTGGGTAGATACGAT
The DNA here is from genome assembly GCF_047663935.1 of Musca autumnalis. Classification (NCBI taxonomy): domain Eukaryota; kingdom Metazoa; phylum Arthropoda; class Insecta; order Diptera; family Muscidae; genus Musca; species Musca autumnalis. The sequence goes on along the minus strand of NW_027411755.1, from coordinate 96,928,978 downwards.
ACTAAACTAGTATTTTTTAATACAGAATGAGCTTAAAACCTTAAGACCCGGGCTCGGGCCTCCTGCCCCCCACCCCCTGCTTACGTCCCTGCTCACAGCCTCAGTTGAAAAGTTAATATCGAAAACAAAGATAGAAAGCTATTCAAGCATTATTGGGGGCCAATCAAGAAAATCATTACATCCTAACCTCGAACTTAATGGAGGTTCTTAATATTTCATTCCCACAGGGTATTTTGTACCCCCAGGAATATTGAGGCCACAACCATCAAAATACCGAAAATCGGGAGGTACCGTTCTATGGGGGCTATACGAAGGCGTGCGCCTATACCGACAAAATTCTGGGGAAAAGTTTTATACCCCCAACGAAGAAAATTTGGTACATAAATTTTAGCCATTTCGGTGTGATAATGAAGCTAAAACCTTCAAAAGACCGAAAATCGGGAGGTACCGTTCTATAGGAGCTATAATAAAACATGAACAGATATAGCGCATTTGCAATACCAAACGTGCTAGGAGTTATAGAAACGTCTCCTCCAAATTACAAAGCTCTATCATAAAAATTGTGAGCTGTATCTTGATTTCAACAGACGGACGGACATTGTTGTATCGGCTTAGAATTTTACCCTGATCAAAAATATATGTATATACTTTATAGGGTCTCCGATGAATATTTCGATGTGTTACAAACGGAATGACAAATTTAATTATTCCCTCCATATTATGGTGGAGGGTATTAAAAGTGTTTAACGGACGGAACCGGACGGTTACAAAAGAATGTCAGGAAAAATGTCTAAAATCGTATTTTCTATTTAAAACAAATATTAAAAAAAATTTTGATTTTTGCTACATAGATTAAGAAAATAATCGTTATTCCAAATCTGTTTTTGTTTTATGTCCTTTTAGTTTTAATAATTATAAAAGACTTTTAAAAATATCGCGGGTTAATTAAAGTGTTATATTCTATTACTGTTAATTGAATTTGTTCCCTTTGCGAAGATACAAAAATACTTCGAAATGTCTCAATTGAATCGCGTAAAATCAAATTTGTTACAAAATTTTACATATTTACACACAGCAACCAGTCATTGTGAGAAATAAATTGTAGCTTAATTCGTGAAGAAAATACAGGGGTATAGTCCGACGAGTCCGACCATGTTATACCCTATACCACCACACCTGGGCACTAGTTTTCCAATTTTTGTATATGATTGCGATATATAGCCGTCCGGTAGTACATACATACATACTATGTAAGTCGTTATACATGATAACATATAGACCGTTTGGCCTAAATAGAAAGGTACTGTTTTTTCACAATTTTTTACTATACCATAACATAAAATAACATAAAACAAAAATATGTAAAAATGTAGATAACAAAACAAACAGAAAATTATATGTATAAAAAGACTATTCGAGTCCCTATAGAAGGGCTATGTATTACACTAAGATCTATATAAAATAATGTATCTATTTTCTAGTTTATTTTATAGAATTTATAAATATATATTATATGAACAAAAACAAAATAAACTACAAAAAGAAAATACCGTTTTGGCTATATATGTATAATTCTTACATACACATTTCCTCAAAAATAAAAAATTGTATTAAGAAAAAATACCAAAAGACGTTTGGATGTGGTTTTTGGTGATTTTAACGAAAACCATCGAAAAAACGAACAATATTTCAAGGTATTACTTTACTTTAATTTAAAGACCCCGTACATCATTGCAATTTGTATCAATTTAAATTACATATATTTAAATTGTTCTATCATGGATTGAAAAGTTCTCTATCATGATTGCGACATTTTGTAGCATGGAAGCTAAATATAGTTATTTACAACCAACCCAAAACTATAAAGAAACCCATTTACATGTTAGACAATGCTTGCATTATGTAATCGCTACATTGATGTAATTTGCATTAAGGGATAGGTTGCGAATTGGTTTCCAAGTTTCGTTTTCTTCCAGAAATGAATATATGGACCAAAAACTAAATGTTGATATTTCCCACAAAAGTTATGCTCAATTTTACTCGATAAATATTATCCGATCATTATCCAAAATTATTGGCATCTTCCTTGAACAGAACTCTTACTTCTTGCAAAATTTTGTCAGTATTGAACTATAACCGAGCCCTCTAGCGTGATTATGGTTACACTGTACACAATTAAAACTGAGGGATCCCAGTAGATAAACGGATGTTATGCCTGATTTAGACTATGCTGGATTTAGCAAATCCAGTGGATTTAAGTTGTCATTTTCATACAACATATGTCAAATAAAGCCAGATAATCGCTAAATCCAGTGTAGTCTAAATGAACTTTAACTCTGTTATCTGACCACGTACATCAACATAAATGACATCAGTGGAAAGGTCAAGATATCTTCTTCCAAATACACGGGGGCGGAATTTATCGTTCAGGAATAAAGTTATCTTATATATGTATATAAAGTAGAAAAATGTTTCTACGTCTGTTTATGGACTCAAAAACCGATGAACCACATGGCCTGAAAGTAACATAGGCTATTAAATAATAATAATAATAATAATAATAATAATAATAATAATAATAATAATAATTCTTGTTTTCCTTAAAACTTTAGGCATGTCTTGTTTTCAGCATAAATATAGGTGGCATAAAATGTACTCCTCATGAAAGGTTTTTGCAACCTCTTTATGATCAAAAACAATCGTATACCTATTAATACAAGAAAACTCGTCAACAATCTTGTAACCACGGAGTTGTTATAACCACACACTTTTTATAAAAAAGCTGGGCACTATTTAATTAATTGGATGTTATCAAGGTATTGATCTTAACCAAAGGCCTGATATTATGAAGGTCTGGACACATACATATGTTAATTTTATGAAGGTCTGGACACGTATGTATGTTAATTGACTTACACTGCACCGACGTAGCCGCCCCGGCGATAAAAAAATAGTATTGACACAAGTCGATAAACTTATTTGATTACAAAGCAAAAAAAATTAAAAAAATGTCATGTTGTCTTAACCCTTTCGACCCCAACGTTACTTACATATAAGCAACTAAAATTTTAGCATCATTTAATATCACACTAACGGGATTTTCTCATCAACACTCGCCTTGGTTTGGTTAAATGCAGTTCTGTCTTTTGTCCCATTCTTTAGGAAAGGACAGCCTTCTTGTTTTCAAAGTAAAAATCCGCCAATTTCCTCAAATTTAGGGTTTCGATAGTTGCTTCTTCATCTATTCGAGTAAGTGCAGGGGGTGGGCAATATGTGTATGTTCCCAGAACGTAGAGTGGTTGTCCGAGTACCGTATTCCATTGATGAAAACATCACAGGACTTTTAACGCAAAACAAGAGTTTCTTCTACTTCGGGTGTATTTTTACTGCATGTAGAGTTTATTAGTAAACGTTTAACATTGATAAGTATAATGTAATTTTCTTCAAGTGCGATAATTCCTTCGGCTTCTCCAACGTCGTTGAATACGCATCTGTGTTGCTTGTGATTGAGCAGGTGCCCAATACATGATGATTGATTTATATTTTCCTTATATGACGAAGAGTTGAAATAAAATGTGTGTTCTATCCTGGGAATGCTTTTTCAAAGTATTGAACGCTTTTTTTATTGTGGGCTATATATGGCCGAGTTACGATTAATTTTGTTTTATTAATTGGTAGGGGAATTATGTGACTGAATTGAAATAGCCTCTGAGAATGTACAGGTATTCTTACGTTGAATATAATGTTACTATTTTTGTAATATGCCTGTAGGCCAAGGAGCTCATAAGCATGTTCGTCTGAGATATGCTCGACAGACTGTTGGTTCAATACATCATAAATGAATTTCATTTCGTTTTGGTTTAATATTAGTTCAGAAATTACGTTAATTTAGCTAAAACTACAGCTTCAGTTGAATTGGTTATGTAGTCATTATGCAAATCTATGTTGTAGTTTATTTGTTCTAAATACTGCATTTCATGTAGAACGTTTTCTTCCTTTTGTATTCTGTTTGACGTTTCCTGTGACAACTTTGTTAAAATAGATTCTATTTTGATTTGTTCTGTGTTAATATGGGAAGTCAAATTTTTAAACCGTTTCATCATTTCTGTATTAAGATTATATTGATTTTCAAGGGTAATTTTGATATTTCGTTTGTTAGTTTCAATTTTTTTTATTTGTTTGTTTAATTCATGTGCGTCTTGAGCGTCCTTATTTCCGGTAATAAATTTTATTGCAGTTCCATTAATAAGTCCTCTTTTTGTCCTTTTGGAATGCGTGAGAGTTGTAAATTTGTTTTATTTGGAAGGCTGTATGCAGCAGCGAATTTGGAAAATAATTGAATAAAGGTCAATATGTATTATGTCAAGTGGTTTTTTCTGGAGTTTCTGGTATTGCATATTTAATCTTTGGAGGATTTCATATTTAATCTTTGGAGGATTTCTGTTGACACTTTTCACAGTAGTTTATCGTTTTAGCAAGGAGTGCGAATATGACTGTCATGAGAGACGGTTGTGTTACTCAAACCTGTTACGACTTGGTACAAAAAATAAAAATGAAAACTAAATCCAAAACATTTTGTTGTAATTTTGTTATTAAGACAAAAAGCAAAAAAATAACTAAAAAAGAACAAAAAAATTGGTTCTAAAATATGTGTGAGCAAAATGCTCAAAAAAAAACAATTTAACAAAATCATTTATTACAAATAATGACAGAAAACGAAAAAAAATCACAATGAGTGAAAACAATCAAAGCAAACATGCAAGAACCAACTACTATGATGCTCTCGACACAATCGATGATTTTGAGTGTGATGAACAATCACTCTCCCAGTTTAATAACCACGTGCACAAAACAAATAAAGCAACAAATGTAACAAAAACAGCTGAGAACATCAAGAAGAACATGTTCCAACAATAAATCGATCGTCAGAAGAGAAAGCAAATAATAATACAAATAATCAAAACAAACCTGAAAAAATACCCCCGATAATATATGATGTAAATGCAAATGAATTGATTGCGTTTATTAAAAATGGCCTTAAAATTACCGACTTTAAAATTAAAGAAACAAACCGAAAAGACAATAAAGTAGTATTATATTTGAATACTTTACAACATTTTGTTCGTGTTAAAAATCACCTTGAAAAATCTAAAGCAAAATTCTACACTTTTACTCAAAAAAGTATTAAAACTAAATCTGTATTATTAAAAGGTATAAATGGTAACACCGATACCGAATACGTATTATCAGAATTAAAACAATTCGAAAAGGATGACTTGAAGTTCATTAAAGTAACTAAATTTGAAACAGCCAAATCAAAGAGAAATGATTATACGCCATCAGCCTTCATAGTACAATTATCGCCTGATATCAACATACACTATCTAAAAGAAATACGTGGATTACTACATCGCTGGGTTCATTGGGAGACTCTTCGCAAACCAGAAATACAACAATGCAGAAGATACCAAGGATTTTTCCATAGCGCATCAAACTGTTATAGACATTCAAGATGTGTGAAATGCAATGAAAGTCACGATATCGGACAATGTTCATTAAATAACGTTAAGCCGGAAGAACGCAGTAAACTTTTCTGTGTTTTATGCAACAAATTTGGTCACCCATCTTCATACAGGGGATTTGAAAAATACAAGCAGTTACAGCAGAATATTAAACAGAGAAGATCACTACTAAAACAGAACCCTCAGATAAATTCCAACAAGGTTGATCCAAAAATAAGTTATGCTAATGCGACCAGAGAAGATGCTAATATTAACAGTGTAGGTCAATTTTTCAATGATCTCAAAAATAATATTGTTAATTTAACAAACCAGATTGTAAACCTAGAAAAACAATTACATTTACAAGCGGCAAGAATAGATACTCTCTTTTCTTGCATGGATGTATAATGGGTTCTAACAACAATCAAAACATCATACAAACTAATTTCCCGACCACTACAAGAGAAATGTTAATAATATCAGCGTATTATCCATCAGGAAATAACGATAATTTTTTTAAAAATTATATTCACAATCTCTTTGCATCATTAAGCCTAGATTCCCTAGAAAACTACTACATTTTAGCAGGGGATCTAAATGCTAAACATATAGGGTGGGGTAATATAGTAAATAATCATAAAGGCTTTCTACTTAATACTTGGCTGGAAGAAAACGAAATTATATTTAAATGTAAACTCTACGCATCCAACTTCCCCTCATTTCCACGAAGTAATTCATATATTGATATTTGTATAGTAGACCGACGGATACATATACAAAAGTTAAACTCAACCATTAATTGCCTTCAAATATTACCTTATTGTTACTCAGAACCATTTATTTTTCTCCAACAAGAGCAGTCTACAAAATTAGACTATAGAAACACAAAATGGAAATCTTTTCAAAATAAAATTCTAAACATACTTAAAAGTTCTAACAAGGTACTACCTCACAATAATAATATTACAAACGAAGAAATTGATTCCTACTTAGAAAACCTTAATTCAATCATTTTAAGAGCCGTAGAAGAAGCCGTGCCTTTATTTAAAAATAAAAGAGAACCATATACATACCAACATGTAATAAGCCTATTGAGATAATGAGAATATCAACAAATGAAACTATGCTTTTAGAGAGAGCAAATATAAACCCTGATAGTTTGGAAGTAGAAAACAGCACAAATAACTTCTTAGTAAGAGATAAAGTACAAATAGTTGATGTAATGGGTGCATACTTAGAAACGGTTTATGGAAATAAAGACATTTATACTGAAAATGAGAATCATAGAAAAGTACTGGATAGTTTCAGAAGATTTTTAGAAGCAAAATCGACTTATGATAACAGTCCAACATATATAGAACATTTTTCAGATAGAATAAGATCAGATATGCAGTTTCAGAAAAAATTGTATCAGTAGATAACTTAATTTATATACAGTTTGCCAAGGAAATGTTTTCAAACTGAGAAAACGAACACTTTCATGAATTAATTAGTAAAAATGACAAATACTTGTGATAAAAATGTCGGGTTATTGGCAAAAATTAATTTGTCGACTTTTTTAAGACCAAATTGAATGGATAAACAAAAAATTACCCCACTTAGTTCAACAATAATAACCAAAAGAATAATTAACATGTAATGCAAGGTGCCAAGAAAATATTTTCAAATGTAATTAAGGTTCCAAAATACCCCATGTTTTCGGTAAATGTTAAAAAATCATGACAGTTTATGAATTCTATTCTTAACAAGGATTAGTTGCTAACAAGTATCAACAATATTAAGCATGGAATATCCCCACTAAGAGGGTTACCATATGGACCAAGTGGGTACCAGATCATATTGAATGTAAACAATGTCCTATATGTCTCAAGCGGAGAATATCTAAAAACTAAGACGTTTTATGATTATTTTCGTTTACCAAGATGGACTGCCATCAATTACAATGAATATTACATACAGCAGAACTCGATCAGGAGGGTTGCCAGATCGACTAAAAAAGTACCAGGTCTTAATAACAGTAAACTGGACCTCCTAGGCCCACAATTAGATCTTAAAAGTGGTTTATTTAGCTGAAATCGAATTGATGGATAAGGACATTCATTAAATCAAACCAAAATATAACCAAGAAGTACAAAAATCGTTTAGAAATACATATGGAAGATATTGCTAGATTATACTGAGCTTGCTATAGACATCGGATTTTATCTATTAACAGCCAGATTGGGGAATTCTAGTAAGTTTTTTGGTTTTGATGGTATACCGTGGTAACACTGTAGCATTATTTCCCCGTCACCTAGAAAATTATGCCGCAGTATTACTTAACCGTACATGAAATGTCTCATGTAGGTCATAGTAAGCATTTGCGAAAATTGTAGAAATCTGTACCCCACAAATTTTTAAAGAATATTTGTCTCCAAATGTGCTATTTTCGACTGTTTCACGAAACATTTTTATCATAGTAAGCATTTGCGAAAATTGTAGAAATCTGTACTCCACAAATTTTTAAAGAATATTTGTCTCCAAATGTGCTATTTTCGACTGTTTCACGAAACATTTTTATCTCTTAATTAAATTAGAGTGAAATAAACCACATGTCTGTCCTGGTTGTGGACCTAGGTGGCCCCATTTACTGCTAATAAGACCTGGTAATTTTTTAGTCGATCTGACAACCCTCCTGACTGAATTCTGCTGTTGGGAATATTCATTGTAATTGATGGCAGTACATCTTGGTAAACCAAAAAAACGTCTTAGTTTTTAGATATTCTCAGCTTGAGACCTATAGGACATTGTTTACATACAATGTGATCTGGTACCCCTTTGGTCCATATGATAACCCTCTTAGTGGGGATATTCCATGCCTAATATTGTTGATACTTGTTAGTAACTAATCCTTGTTAGGAATAAAATTCATAAAATGTCATGATTTTTTAACATTTTTCGAGAACATGGGGTATTTTGGAACCTTAATCACATTTTGAAAACATTTTCTTGGCACCTTGCAATACATGTTAATTATTCTTTTGGTTAATATTGTTGAACTAAGTGGGTTAATTTTTTTATTTATCCATTCAATTTGTTCTCAAATAAGTCGACCAACTATTTTTTGGAAAAACCCGAAATTTTTTTCGCAAATATATGTCTTTTTTACTAATTAATTCATGAAAAGTGTTCGTTTTCTCAGTTTGAAAACATTTCCTTGGCAAACTGTATTAAGAAACTTGAAGAGTAAATTATCATCCGGAGTAGACAATGGCCCGAACATAGTCCTAAGAAAAATCCCTGATAAATTGATTATGGAGTACTGTAATATCTTTAATAATATTATTAACAATTCCTATTTCCCTCAGAAATGGAAAATTGGTTAAGTTGTTGTACTACCCAAAAAAAAAAAAAAATAAAGACCCTAGTCACCCACAAAATCTCCGTGCTACTACACTTCTTCCAAATATCAGCAAAATTTTCTAAGTATGCATCAGTACCAACATAATAAAACATCTCGAAGAACAATTAATAATAAATGACAACCAATTTGGATTCAAATTCAATCATTCCACAATACATGCTGCACACATGTTAATATCCAACGTACATTGGAATTTAAACAAAACATACTGTACGGGCGCTTGTCTGATTGATTTTCAAAAAACTTTCGATAATACATGGATACCAGGATTACTGTATAAACTCCAAGAATACAACTTCGAATTCAAATTCGTTAATCTTTTGTACAATATGCTAAGTGACCGATCCTTTACAGTTAGGAATAATAACAACAATAGTTCAATTAATTTCGCCATAGTAAATGGTTTACTGCAAGGCGCAGTCAATGCACCGATTTTATTTAATATGTATATTTATGAATTACTAAAAACAGTACCAGATTCAATCGGTTTCGCTGACGACATAATTATTTTTCATGCCGATAAACAAATTGACCAAATAAACTTTAAATTGCAACAAAAATTTAATTCTGTAGTACAATAAGCCACTGACTGGAAAATGGAAATAAATTTTGAAAAGAGCGAATCAATACTCTTTCGCCCCCCAGTGGGAAATGCAATTATAATATAAAAAAGAACTGGAAATCATTTTGCGTCAAGTCGCCACAAAATACTAATATACCAAATCAAAACGTAGTAAAATATCTAGGTATATATTTAGATAAATTTCTTTATTTCCATGATCACGTCAAATATCAAGTATCCAAAGCACAGGGAGCCTTTATGAAATATAGTCATATTTTTTACTCTAAACACATAAAACCAGATATAAAAGTATTATTCTACATAGCACTTATACGACCAATTATAACATATGGATGTCCGATTTGGTTTAATGTATCACCTTCATATATGGAATCCATAAGAAAGTTCGAAAGAAAATGCCTCCGAGTTTGCACCTCCATGTACAGATCTCCTAACAGTGGATACACAAGATATATTTCCAACAAAATACTTCATAACGCAGCAAACATATTGAGAATTGCTTTTGTCTACTTAGATCATAAGGGATTTATACAAAATAATTCAGGTATACCCATTTTTTACCACCTACATATATAGGCGGTCAAATATTAACTAGTATATCTAAAAAAGACATGTTAGATATTAACAAAAATAATAATAAGTATTGGTGTCTTAATAGCTGAGCCACATTTTCTTTGTTTTTATCGCCCTAACATTTTTTATCTTCTTCAAATAAAAATGTAGTGTTCTTCACATTTTTTCACTATATCATAATATAAAATAACATGAAACAAAAATATGTAAAAATGTAGATAATAAAACAAACAGAAAATTATATGTATATAAAAACTATTCGAGTCCCCTTTTGAAGGGCTATGTAGTACATAAGATCTATATAATATGTTTCTATTTTTCAGTATATTTTATAGAATTTGTAAATCTATTATATAAAAGAGCTTAGTGATGAGTGAGTGACTGACTGACATATCATCGCCGAGACGAAACGGGTGAAGCTAGAAAGTTGAAATTTTGACTGTGGGTTGCTGTTGGTGTGTAGGGATGAGATAAGGCTGGGTTTTTGATAATTCGTCCTAGAAGGGTACTAAAAAATATGGTACCCTTTATATTAGGCGCACGGGAAGAGCTAGAATTCTAAAATTTGGAATGAAGACCCCTGATGGAGAGTTAGAAAGATGTACTAAAGTGTTTTTAGAAATTCGACCTATAAGTGTACTAAAAGTTACTAAATTTTGTACCAATTGTATATTTTGTACGGTTATAGCTAAAATCTTGAAATTTAGTATGGGAATCAAGTTTGGGAAGTGGTGTTATTATAAGGAAATGGTTTTGAAAGTTCGTACTTACATATGTGTACGAGAAGTACTAAATGGTACTAAATTTGGTACAATTTGGATTTGAGTGACCGGATAGAGCTGGAATCCTGAAATTTGGAATTAAATTACGTTTGGAGTGTAGTATTAAGATAGTTTTGGAAATTCGTCCTTATGGGTACGGAAAGTACTAAATGGTACTAAATTTGGTACAATTAAGATTTGGTTGAACGGATAGGGGTGGAATCCTGAAAAGTAGAATTAAGATTACTGGAATCCTGAAATTTGGATTTAAAATTACTGATGGAGTTAGAGATTGATGAAGTTTAATTTGGATTTGGGTGAACGTAGATAGCTGGATTCCTGAAATTTGGAATTTAGATTACTGTTGGAGTGTAGGACTGGTTACGAAAAGTACAAAATGGTACTAAATTTAGTACAATTTAGATTTGGGTGAACGGATAGAGGTGAAATCCTTAAAAATTCGGAATTACTGTTGGAGATGGTAATTAAATGAAACTGGCACAGAATTTGGTTCAAATTGTTATTAGTTGTGTCTTTTTACTTTTTCAGTAATAATTATTCAGTAACTTCTTTTCTCAGAGTATAAAAGATTTTACTCTTTGATACGAAAATAGAGAAAATAGTAAAAAGACAGCATTTAGTAAACTTTAGCAAGATAACAGTTGATAACCAAAACAAAAACATTGGCGCCAATGCATGAACGAAAAAATAATTCCAAAGCAATGGAAAAGTTCTTCAATTTTAAGCAAAATAAATAGAAAATAATTAATATATTAATAAAATAATCAATAAATAAACCTGAGTCGTAATATTTATAGTATTTTCCACAAAAAATAAGATAAACATTGAGCAGCTGTCCATTTGCAGATGATTAAAAAACAGCTGATCGAACTTGCTAAATGTTGCTGGGAAAAATTCTTTCAGCAACTTTTAGCAATTTCTCAGCAAACAACTGTCAAACTTGTTCTCTAACTTCGCTCTCTTTTACTGAACTTTTGTGTAAAAAGACAGCATTTAGTAACATTTCGTAATAATTATTACAAATTATCACGTAAAAAGACACACCTATTGTGTAAAAGGGTAGAGCTGCAATTGTGAAATTCGGTATTAGTATAGCAGTTGGGCGTTTATAGTGGAGATAGATAGGAAGTTTTGGAAATTATGTATACGAAAAATAATTAATCGCGGTTTGGATATAGTTTTGGATATATGTAAGGAAGTAATTTTTGAAACTTACACATATTATAAGTAATAATTGGTACCAGTTTGGTGTTGCATGAAGGGATATAAATGGAATTTCGAATTGTTGTATATTTAGTATATTTAGTTGTATAATTAGCGTGTGAAAAGTACAAAATAGCAATAAGTTTGGTATTGGGCTAAGAAATAGAAGCGGAATTCCGATTTATGATTTGTCAGGTTCATTGTTAGAGGTGGTCGTACAATAAGTGTACTAGAAGTATTAAATAATACTAAATATTGAAGCACTGGTATTGAGTGAATCGATAAATGAAATTTGTTATGATAATCACTGTTGAGATCAGAGGATCAGGATCAGAATGTTTAGAATGTTTATTAAAATCCACCTTTAAATGTATGAAAGGTTCCTACATGTAATACCATTGGCACTGGGTGAACAAGTAGAGTTAAAACTGTGAAATTTGAGCGAAGGTCCTGAACCGTATCTTTTCAACAAAATTGTTTTTATTTTTGTTGCCTATTCTGAACATTATAGCAAGTTCATTTGAAAAAGTAAAATCTATGCGGCCTAAAAAAGGCCTAAATATAAAATGTCTCAAAATTTAACTGTTATAAAATGTCTCAAAATTTAACTGTTATATAGGGTAGCATCTTTTGAATAAAGGTTTTCTACATTTTGATATCACAAATTCCAAAATTTGATTGGAAAATGTGGATAAGATTTTCAAAATACCCATAACGTACTAATAAAACATGGACTGGAATTTAAAATGTAGGCCGCTGTTGAAGTGTAGAGGTCTTTTTTTGAAATTCGAACAAAACGTGTACGAACAGTACTTAAATGAAATTAAATATCAATTCAAATAGGTATTAGTACATCAACATTTTTACTGTTCACCATACATATTGTTTATTTGTGTATTATTCCTTTTCCGCATACGAAGTAGCGGGCATTTTGCTAGTATATATTAAATGAATAAAAAATAAACTACAAAAAATCGTTGTAGCAATTTTATTTTTAGTAATGGGAAATAATATTGTCTTTTAAATAGGTTTCGTTTATTCAGCGATGATTACTGTTTTCATGGTATTCCCTGATAATGGCTTCCTGTTCATAGTCTTGTCTTACGTCAGTCAATATTACCGTACAGCGTATTACATTGAATAATTTGTTATGTGAAAAGTGTTTGGAATACGTTTGTTGAACAATCCTAAAGGTTTCATCATCTGTATATATAGCACTTATCGGTACTATGAATTCTTTGAAAATGTTAGTCATTATATCTTCAGTAAAATGTTGACATCGAATAGTTTTCCTTTGCTTTTTTGTGAATATTGTCTCTATAGTCAATGGTGACCCTGAATCCGATTTTTGTAAAACCAACCTGCAAGTTAAATTCATTCAAAGGTTTTTCCGAAATGCTGAATGTGTAGTTGTACTCTGTGTTCCTTGATCAGAGGCAATTTCATTTATATTAAGGTCGGTTTGCATGTTGGTATGTTCCTTTTATTTTACTTTACTTAATGCATCAGCATTTGTGTTAGCTTTTCTTTTTTGTAAATAATAGTGTAGTCGAGTTCCTCTAATTTTAGGCGCCTTCGAATAAGTTTGGAATTGGGTTCTTTTAAACTCATTAACCAAGTTGATGGTCTGTGGCTATTTAAAACGTTCGGCCAAACAGGTAAGGTCTAAAGTATTTTGTAGACCAGATAATTGCTAACAGTTCCTTTTCGATTGTGGAATAAATACGTGCTGTTTCTGATAAGGTACGAGAAGCGAAATATGTATATAGGTTTGTACCTACCTATTGTTCCTTGGGACAGAACTGCCCCTAAAGTGGCATTGCTAGCATCAGTTGTTAAAATAAATGGTTTTGTAAAATCAGGATATTGGAGAATTGGGTCATTGATTACAATGTCTTTACATAATTCAAAGGTATGTATATATTGCTGTGTTAATTCCACGGATCTTCCTTTTTTAATTTTTAATTCTTTAATAAATTTTCTATAGTATCCCAATAATCCTAGAAATGATTTTATATCTCTTTGTGTTTTTGGAATAGGAAATCGTTTTGTAGCTTCGATTTGATCAAAAATGTCCTTTAAATTAAACATATGCTCCTGTAGGGTAGTAAATGATTATGTCGGCTAGATAGACGAGTTAGTTTTTACCTACTAAATCCTTCAGTACATAAATACGTAAGGTATTTATAATGGGTCCCTTCGATAGTGAATGCTGTTTTTTGAATGCTTTGAGGTCCATCTCAATTTGATGGAACTTACTCGCAAGGTCTAGTGTTGAGAAGTACATACATCTTCAAAGTTTTTTGAGAATTTCCGTAATATTAGGTATAGGGTAACGGTCTGAGGCTGTATTTTCGTTTAATTTCCTGTAGTCTATGACTAGTCGCTAATTTGGTTTCCCACTTGAGTCTTTCTTTTTGGGAACTACCCATGCTGGGGAGCTCCATGGCGAATAATTCCATTTTCTAGCTTATTTTGCATTTGCTTTTTAACTTCTTCTTTATGGACATATGTGTACCTGTAAGATTTAGTATACACTGGTATATTATATGTGGTTTTGATACGATGTTTTTTTTATTTGTAAAGGATCATTTTTGGCCTTCCTTGGAAAATATACCATTATATCATTTACATAGCTTAATAATTTCTTTCTTTTCTTCTGAGTTTAAATGATTAGTTCGGATTAGATCTTCTATCTCATTAATGTTTGATGCAGATGGATTTTCTAAATTCCAGTTGTTAATTTCCACAAGATGAAGTTGAATATTTTTGTACTTTAATAGGTTGATCGATAAAGAGTATTTGTTCTATGTTAGAAATATTCTGCATTTCTAGTATCCCATCAAAATAATTGTGGAATCTAAACACAAAAAATATTAGATTTCCACATTCTTTAAATTCTTGGAATATCTGCAATATTGCCTTCTTCGTTAATTGTTACTGATTTAGAACAGTTGTTTGTCGGGAATACTGTGGATTTATGAACGGTGCAGAAGCTCCTGTCCTGTGTGTCAATTAATAATTTGAAAGGTTTACCAAACGGTGAGTCAATATTAATGTAGGGTAATGTATTATAGGAAAATTTCCGGAGTCATCAATGTTATCTACTTCTTCATACATTCCTGAATTGTGTTCATCCTCGTAATTAACGTTATACATTTCCCTGCCGTGTTGTTGGGAACGGAAAATTCTATTTGTGTTACGAGTTATTGCAGTTTTAAAATTACTGTGCCCTGAGTCAACGTCCATGGGTTCTGGTTTCCCAAAGCATTTGAATTTACTCATCCTAGAGTTTGTATCCTTGTTAAGTGCATTAAAGTTCTTATTTTGATCGAAATTATTACTCCTTTGGCTATATTGGGCATTGTAATTTGGTTGGTATGGTTGTCCACGATAGCTACATTACCTAAAGTTTAGCCCAAAAGTCTTCTTCTTTTGATAAAATATGTTTTGTTCTTTTAGACAGAGTGACAAAGCTGAGGGTAACGAGTCTGACCTCATTGTCCTTATCGTTGCTCCTAAAGGTTCCTTTAGGCCAGTGAGAAATGTATACACATTTCAGCATAGAGTTCTTTTTTTGGCTTTAAGAACTCATTGATCTGCTTCGTGAATCAGGACATTGTTATGGAGTGTCGACTGTATTTCTACAATTAGACCAAAAAATTTTTCAACATTCCCAAATTGCTTAAGATTATGCATCTCTTTAATAAGAGAAGTTTCGGTTCTCTTGTCTGAATAATGTAAGATAAGATTTTTCTTTATTTCATCCCAGACCAATGGGGCTCCGTGCATATTAAGTATTTCACTTGCCTCTCCTTCTATCTTATTTCTTGTAGCTCTTAACAAAATCTTAGCACAAGGTGTACAGTCGATGTCCCTAAGGTGTAGTAAAATTCTCTCGACATTATTAATAAACTCGTATAGGAGTCGATGGAAGGTCTTTGATTGCATCCCGTATGCAAACATATACAGTGTTGCATATATATATTTATATATATCACGAAAAATTTCAACAAATGCCTTTTCCATTTCAAAAAAATTTAAAAAATGTTGATACTACGTCAATGATTTTTAGTACATAGTGTAAGCACTATATTTATATGGAAAATATAAAATGTGTTCTGAATAGTAACCTTCGAAATAATTATATTAATACTGAAAATTTGGAAAATAATATATTCATTCTATTCAGGATTGTTAAAACATAAAGTCGTGTTTGATTGAGCTTACAAAGCAGCGGTGGGATACACCAAAAACTATATACGCGTCTGAGGAATGTCGAGGTCGTATAATGCTTTTATGGATAAGCGAAGCTTAAAAGATAGAATTTTGAGTGAAACCCATCAGAAATTGTGTGTTGCATTTCGTTCCAATAAAATGGAGTTTGATTTCCTTCGTGAATTGAACTCCGAGATCTGAAAAATATGCTGAAAGGAATATCAAGTGTGAGTGTGAGCGATTAAAGCTATTATTTGTGGAGTCAATGGAAATGTAAGATTATGCACATAGTAATCTTCCAAGAAGATGGTTATTGTGGTATCAGAGCAAAGAAATGCTTAAGATGTGTGACTTTGGCGACATCTGATTCAAGTGTGTTAAGAGATGACAGGTAAGTCGTCAAAATCAATTGTAGTGAAAACGTGAAATGTTTGAAGCTGGAATGAAAAGATATTTGTTTGAATTGGAAGTGCAGTTATATTATATTATTATTGATTTATTTAAGAAAGAGTCAATTAAAGTTGGAAAGACCGTATATAGCGGATTTGCAAGTTATTATTTTGTTGTGAATAGATATGATTAACAGTTTGTAAATGTAGTTGCTGCTGCAATATACTGTTTTTACTTATGATTATCATGTGATGATAACGGTCAAGGATAGAATCCCTGATTGGAAACATGGTTACCAGTATGGTACACATTATATGGAATGCCTTATCGGGAGGATAAGAATACTGGCCTAATTCAAGACTCATCATCCTCGTATTCGATCCATAGTCTTTTGAAAAAAAAGAAGAATGGCGAATACAGAATGGCATAGATTTCAGAGATCTGAATAGGAAAGTTATTCCAATGCCGAGATGGGGAGATGATATTGATAGATAAAAAGGTGGCAATGATTTTCACTGGTCCAGTTGTGCAAGTGAATACAAGAAGTGGTAAAAAAAGAATAAAGTGCTTAACTTATCAGGACTCATCATCCTCGTATTCTGGTCATAGTCTTTTGATAAAAAAGAAGAATGGCGAATACAGAATGGCATAGATTTCAGAGATCTGAAAAGGAAAGTTATTCCAATGCCGAGATGGGGAGATGATATTGATAGATAAAAAGGTGGCAATGATTTTCACTGGTCCAGTTGTGCAAGTGAATAGAACCAAATCGCAACGAATGGTTTCTTCATCTCATAAGACAATACTCCTTTAACCTAATAGTCACTATGAATCATAAAGAACGGCATTTGGGAGAGTAAATATTTTCACTGGTCCAGATGTGCAAGTGACTACTATAAAATCTCCATGAATAATGACTCAGGTCATCACTCGTCCAAACTAATTAACATGGACATAATGTTCAAATAATCATTTGAACAATTGGAATTGGAATTATACGCATATACTTAAACATTTTAAACTAATCTATGAGATTCTAATGTGAAAATACGATAAATAATAGTTATCAAACGACTAAAGATTTTCACTGGTCCAGTTGAGCAAGTGAATACTGCCAAATTTAGACGGATGACGATTTCTGCTTAGCATACAATTAATCTTATAATTTTCAGAATTTCTAACATCGACCACAAATCTGTTTTACAATGTAGAGTTTAATACGGTAATAGCCTATATAATTTTTATCATCATTTCTTTCATAATGTGAATCTTATTTTCAATTGGAGAAATGAGATTGGAGTTTTATACTTATATTTATGAAAATTAAATAAGTTCAAAGAGAGAGAGGGGGAGAATCGAAAAAGTGACTCAGAAATGAAATGTTTCCCAACATGTGAATTAGATACCATAATTCTTTAAAATTGTATGTTATTTTGGGATATACATATATACATTACTTTTATTCACTCAAAGTTGAACTAGGATAGGATTTAAAATTTAATACGAAAATACGTATGAAGAAGAGAACAAACATAAATATCAATAGAAAAGATTCAGAGAAACAGGGAAATGCAAATTGATCTACAACGATCTTTAATGTTTGTATGCTTTTAATAAAGGTTTTATATATGGCACTAACTGCAATTGGAAAGTAGAAACACTGATGCTCAATAAAGATTATCTTAGTTAGCATTAACATTTTAATAAGATTCCCAGATGTGGACTACTATGACTTAAATATGGTCCGTCTTTGCATGTATATAATTATACGGGTAATTTCGTATATGAGAGGACATTTTGAAATATTATTCTTCTATTAGGAAAACTGAGATTGGAGAAATGTGTATATGAGATTTCTAAAATAAAGGTAAACTCTAAATCTTAGAATTTTCTCTTAAGAAATAGAATACGTTCCATATTTGAGAAATCTGAATGAGTGTAATACTCTGGTGCCGAATTATAAACAGATATCGGCGACTAGAAGAAATGACACAATCTTTACTTTACAAGTGAATATAAATAACAAAGCCTAGATTGCTGATGTCAAAAAAAGGTTCTCAAAAAAGAATGGACACTGGTTGAATTGAGAAAATATAAATATTTAGAATAGATACTGGAATAGAAATTCGAAATAATTTGAATATATTTTTAGGTCTTAATTTATAACCTAAATTTTTTCCAGAAATCATAAATGTAAGAATCGTTTGGATCTTGAATGAAGATGCATGTTGCACCCGAGGACGTGTGCAAGGGAGCGTGGCCGAGTTGTAAGCACTATATTTATATGGAAAATATAAAATGTGTTCTGAATAGTAACCTTCGAAATAATTATATTAATACTGAAAATTTGGAAAATAATATATTCATTCTATTCAGGATTGTTAAAACATAAAGTCGTGTTTGATTGAGCTTACAATAGATTAAGGGCCTGATTGCAAACGAAACACACCTAAACTTTGGTGTTCATGGGAATATTGACTTTGTGTTTGTTTTAAAAGAAATACAAAATTTAAAAGTCATACACGAGTTTAGTTGTTTTCCTTTCTCGACTCCGACTCCAGGCGAGTTTTTTTCACGACTCCGACTCCGGGTCGACTCCGAGACTGAATATCACTAAAAATGAATAAAATATGCACAAAATTGTAATTTTTTCCTATATTTTGCCTTATATAGGCTAATGTGTGAGTTTTTCCTTACATATTCATTAGAAAGGGCATTCGTTCGAATACATTCGAGCATATCAATACTGTTTCTGCTGAATCTTACATTGACAAATAGCAAAGTTAGAAAGTTTTTGTCGGTTTTCCTTTTTTGCACGAGTATATTCTGGACGGAATTCTTCCGCGTGAGAAAATCTTTAAGCCTTCAAAATATGTGGAAATGATGGGGCAATACAAATCGTTAGGACTACATGCAATAAAAGCTATAAGCAATTCACGACCAAGTTTTAAACTGGATGTAAGACAACATTTTAGTGTGCTTAGCCTTAAAAGGAGACCCCCAGTTGTAAAACTCAATAAAAGCCATTTTTCATAATTTTTTTTCCGAGAAAACTACGTAACTTTTTGGCAGATTTTTTCTTCATCTGAAAGAGAAAAATATTACCAAGTTTTGAAGTCGCCCACAACACCTTGTTTTTATTAAAGCATTTTGCGGTGCCAACTCTATCTCGGAAACTAATAAACAAATTGTCATATATTTTTGTGGCCGATTTCGAGAAAAAATACAGTTTATATGCTACATACCAAATAAAGTAAATTGTTCCCATCCAACGCTTCTACTGAGGCAATATTGTTCCGATCGACTTAAAAATTTGACCATATATTGTATGCTACTTATACTTTCTACTTTTTTCTGAAATTTATAAGTAGGGATCACCCCTTAAACTAAAATTCAGCGCTCACATATTGAACTTTGGTGTGGTGTGGATAATTTTATTGAAGTATTTGAGATATATTATGTACACCACTCAGCACGTACTCAGATGGATGTTTTCTGGAAATAAAATTAGCAAACGATGAGATTGCGTGCATGAAAATATTCTACAAAAATGTTGCTAGGAAAATTTGATGTAGGGTCTGTTCACTAGGACAAGAAATCGATATTGTCATGTTTTCATTGTCCTTTATCACTTTTACCCTACCCTTTCTCATGAAAACTCTATGATTATGTATTTAATTGAATTTCGTATATGCAAGTGATTGTGTAAAAAACTTGGATACACATGAACTATATCTATCCCGGACAGATCCGGTTATTTGAATGTCTACATCTAAAGCCCTCATTGAGTATATAATAAATACTAGAAAAAAGATTCGCTGTTTGTCAGACTTCTGAGTTATAGCGGGATGAATCTGTGGTTAACCAACAACGAATTTATGATGCCTAATTCAGATGCGTAACAATCCGAATTTGATATATAGTTAATAGATTATGCGAAATTTACCGAAATACATAAACATACGGTTTTTTGAGAAAGTAACTATTAAAACTGATAAAGGACAATGAAAATGTGACAATGTCGATTTTTTGGATTTGGGAAACGTAAATATAACTTTCGGTGGAAAATTTTTGTAGAAAATTTAATTTTGTTTCACTTTCTAAGTTTAAAACAATAAGGATATGGAAGAAACTGAGCAAGAAGGACAGCATATTTGACAGAAAGGTTACTCATTCCATTTAACTGAAAACATGCCTTCTAAAAATGATGATACAATGTCCTCAAACAGAGATATAAAACTATTTTCTCAATGATTGATGGGAGTTAATCAAAAAAATCATTATGATGCGACTCAGAAATTTCAGCTATGGGATCCTTTGGGGTTCTCAATTGGGGCTTTCATTCCCAAAAGAAATTTTCCTCCCCCAGATCTTAACTTCCATTTTGTGTCACAGGGTATTCAGTAAGATTTCTCATAGAGATCACAATGTCTTTAATAAAAGCCAAGGATGCCTTCTCATAAAAAACAAGATGAGAATACCAATAGACCTTTGTGAGAAGACCAGTAAAACTTCTGACGAAAGAGGTTAAAGGTCCAATCTTAATTCTATTGTCATAGAACTTTACTTTTGTTTGCAAAAATGTAACGAATCAATTGGATCAACAAAACAGGGATGAATAGACTACACTTCAAAGGATAGTAAATATCCTGTGAATTGACCTTTAACTTAGTATAATATATAATTTGCATATATATTTTATTATACCTTTCTTTTAAAATAAATAATGATTTTTAAAAAAAGTTCTTGTTCCAAATTTAACGTTATATTTCTATAACGTGGAAAAATTTTTCCGGAGTCGGAGTCGTGTTATTTTGCTCGACTCCGACTCCGAAACCCTGTTCGCGAATCCGTTGAGACTTTTCATAAGTATTTTTCGATCATCGCAAAGGGTAACAATTTTGTAAACAGTAATAGTAATATAGCAGTTTATTATATTAAGCCGATTTTCTTAAATTTTTTTCTAATTATTAAAATTAAAACGCCTATATCTTTGAGAATTGTTTCTTACTACCTGTTTCACTATGTCGAACGAAAATAAAAACGAAAGGAAAACAACTAAACTCGTGTATGACTTTTAAATTTTGTATTTGTTTTAAAACAAACACAAAGTCATGATGTTTAGTACATAAACTTAGAAAGTAAAACAAAATTAAATTTTCTACAAAAATGTTCCACCGAAAATTATATTTAGGATTCCCAAATCTAAGAAATCGACATTGTCACGTTTTCATTGTCCTTTATCAGTTTTAATAGTTACTTTCTCAAAAAACCGTATGTTTATGTATTTCGGTAAATTTCGCATAATCTATTAACTATATATCAAATTCGGATGGTTACGCATCTGAATTAGGCATCATAAATTCGTTGTTGGTTAACCACAGATTCATCCCGCTATAACTCAGAAGTCTGACAAACAGCGAATCTTTCTTCTAGTATTTATTATATACTCAATGAGGGCTTTAGATGTAGACATTAAAATAACCGGAACTGTCCGGAACAGATATAGTTCATGTGTATCCAAGTTTTTTACACAATCACTTGCATATACGAAATTCAATTAAATACATAATCATAGAGTTTTCATGAGAAAGGATCAGGTAAAAGTGATAAAGGACAATGAAAACATGACAATATCGAATTCTTGTCCTAGTGAACCGACCCTACATAAAATTTTCCTAGCAACATTTTTGTAGAATATTTTCATGCACGAAATCTCATCGTTTGCTAATTTTATTTCCAGAAAACATCCATCTGCCTACGTGCTGAGTGGTGTACATAATATATCTCAAATATTTCAATAAAATTATCCACACCACACCAAAGATCAAAATGTGAGCGCTGAATTCCAGTTTAAGGGGTGATCCCTACTTATAAATTTCAGAAACAAGTAGTAAGTATAAGTAGCATAGAATATATGGACAAATTTTTAAGTCGATCGGAACAATATTGCCTCAGTAGAAGCGTTGGCACCGCAAAAACAAGGTTTTGTAGGCGACCTCAAAACTTGGTAATATTTTTCTCTTTCAGATGACGAAAAAAAAATTTTGGCATATTTTTTTCTACGTAGTTTTCTCGAAAAAAATCATGAAAAATGGCTTTTATTGAGTTTTACAACTGGGGGTCTCCTTTTGAGGCTAAGCACACTAAAATGTTGGCTTACATCCCGTTTGAAACTTGGTCGTGAATTACTTATAGCTTTTATTGCATATTTCATTCGAAGGTCGAAACTAATACCTTTTGTAGTGAGTACAACTTAAAATATACGTGTAATTAAATGCACATATTCAAAATATAGCGGAAATAATAGGTATTGCAAAATATTAAAATGGAATGGAATTAAAATCGTTTTATGGTATTTCAATTAGCTGTATGTTTTCTTAGTGTAATTTGTAATTCCAATTCGATCATAGAATTAAGTTTGACATATGGTTTTAGTCATGACGTCCACCAGTACCCACCTCGGGAATAATTTTCCAATGTAGGTCATGGGTTTAAGAGCATCCAGTTTTAATATGAGTTGCCATGTAAAGCTGTCCTAGAATATGGTTTCTATGGATATATTAAGGTATAACTCTGTTTTCTGTTTTCTTACGTGGGCGGTAAATGTTTTTCAGGAAGAACGCTATCTATATTAATAATTTTTCAAATTTTCAGACAAAAATGTTGGTCTATTTAATCCGCTTAATTTGGTTGGTTTTTATGTTGTTTTGGCGATCGTTTTTCCCCTGCCTATTTTGCATCATAAGATAAACGGTACTTTTTCATAACATAGTCCAATTCCTACCGTATACCCTCTCCAGAGGGGAAAGAGGGGAGAATGCTACGCTCATGGTTTCTTAGATCAATCTTCGCATCAGCACAAAGTTGTAACCAACGCATTAGCCGCATTAGCTTGATATTTACACTAGAAATATTTTCGGCCACTTTCTCCTTACAAGTGGATCCACTATGCAGTGTTGTCAGCTTTAATTGATACTTTTCATACATAAATTTGTGTTTTAATTTTACGGCTTTTTGTCGGTAACTCAAAAAATGAGTTACAGAATTACACTGCTAATCAAGCAATCTTCCGAAATTTGGAAAAATGTTTGCAGGGTCTCATCGTATATTATACAAGACAAATTCTCCAGCATACCAAATGTCGGATCTCCGACAAAATCCTTCAGATTTCGTTCCGATTTCTATACGATGTTTCGTAGAGGAATTCCTTCAGATTTCTTCTAAATTTCCCTTCGAATATACCAATGTTTTTCTTCCGATTTCGGTACGAATTCGCAACGAAATGTCGGAAACAAATTTCACTTCGCACAACAACCACCTTTTGTATGTATCTAACAACATGGGGTTAGTTTCATTTTAGTTTGTTGTCGAAACAAAGTGGTTGGTTATAAAATTTGCATATATACATAATTCTTAAATATTTTATATATAAATGCAACATATAATAATTCAAGCTATTGCTGATAGACTCAAGATATTCGTACACTAAGTTTACATTGTTCTACCATAATTACAAAATGATAACAACAGTGAAAATCATTAGAAACATTTGAACCCAGCAAATCAATCATAACGAAACCGGAACAAATTTCGGACGTTACGCCCGATGTCGGATCGGAAAGTGTAACGATATCTTAACGGAAGTTGTATAAAGTGTTTGACAAAATTTCGGAACGAAATGTCGGAGCGAAATCGGATAGATTTGGGTCAGAATTCGGAAAGATATCGTTGAAAATCGGAGGTACCTTCCAAATCTTTGTAAAGATTTCTGAACGATTTGGAACAATGTCGTATATATATCGAATTACAAAATTTTTCTCTGATGCCTTTTTTATTGATCAATGTTTCTTTGCTATGTTTTTTATTGGAAATTGTAATTTCAAACGTTTCTAATGATTTTCACTGTTGTTATCATTTTATAGTAGAACAATGTAAGCTTCGTGTAAGAATTTGTTGAGTCTATCAGCACCAGCTTAAATTATTATATGTTGCATTTATATTTATAATATTTAAAAATTTTATATGCGAATTTTATAACCAACCACTTTGTTTTTCGACAACAAACTAAAATAAAACCAAACCCTTGACGTTAGATACATACAAAAGGTGGTTGTTGTGCGAAGGGAAATTTGTTTCCGACATATCGATCCGAATTCGTACCGAAATCGCAAGAAAAACATTGGTATATTCAAAGGGAAATCTGAACGAATTCCCCTACGAAAAATCGTAAAGAAATCGGAACGATTTTGCTTCCGAAATTGTTCAGATGTGTCGGACATCCAACATTTGGTTTGCTGGGAAATTACAATCTTTCAATAAATAAAAAATAATTAAAAAAAAATTAGTTTCAGTGTTTTATTTATGCTCTTGAAACTAGTAAATCATTTGTCGCTTAGCCTCAATATTCTTCCTCATGATGGAATCTCTCAAATATAACGGTTGCGGTTTAATATTGCCACAATTTTTAATTAAATGCAATCGTTTTATTTGAGAGATTCCATCACGAGGAAGAATTTTTATATTATATTTTTTTATTATATTTTTAGTAAGTAAATTTTTACAACTGAGAAGTCCATAACCAAATTACAGTAAATTTAGTCCGAAAATGTAGATAAAAACTTTATATTGCCTGAAATCAAGTGGTACCGTTATATGGTGGCTACACCAAAATCTGGTCCATGCCCACAATTGTTGGTGCGGGAGTTTCTGTACAATTGGTAACTCCAAATGCCAAGTTACAGCCAATTCGGACAAAAAATGAAGACAAAATCCTCCAAAAACCAGAAATCGGTTGGTACCGCTATATGGGGGATATAGGGAAAAATGAACCCATAATGGGTTTGGTTTCATATGTCATCCAAATCTGAAAAGTGTGCAAAGTTTCAGTTCGATTGGTTAACTGCAACTGTGTTAAAAATGAGTTACTAGATTTGAACTAAACGGACACCAAAGCAAGTCAAATAAAAACTGTAAAAAAACATAACAATACGATATTATTCCGAAATAGTTCAGAAATATTTATGAAGATTCGGAAGTTACCTCCGATTTTCATACATCATTGTTTCGAAATCGTTCAGAAATCTGTACGAAGATTGGAAGAACCCAGCAAACCAAATGTCGGATGTCCGACATATCGGAACAATTTCGGAAGAAAAATCGTTCAGATTTCGTATCGATTTCTATACGATTTTTCGTAGGGGAATTCGTTCAGATTTCGTTCCAATTTCGGAAAAAATGTCGGAAGTAAATTTCCCTTCGAATTTGCTAATGTTTTTCTTCCGATTTCGTTACGAATTCGGATCGATATGTCGGAAACAAATTTCCCTTCGCACAACAACCACCTTTTGTATATATCTAACAAGCAACATTTTAGTTTGTTGTCGAAAAACAAAATGGTTGGTTATAAAATTCGCATATACATTTTTTAAATATTTTAAATATAAATGCAACATATAATAATTCAAGCTAGTGCTGATAGACTCAACATATTCGTACACAAAGTTTACATTGTTCTACTATAACTACAAAATGATAATAACAGTGAAAACCATTAGATATCTTTAAAATTGTAATCTTCCAATAAAAAACATAACAAAGAAAATTTATCAATAAAAAAGATGCATCAGAGAAAAATTTTTTTCCTTTGATAATCATACGAAATTATTCCAAAATAGTTCAGAAATCTTTACGAAAGTTCGGAAGGTACCTCAGATTTTCATACGAAATTATTCCGAAATCGTTCAGAAATCTGTACGAAAATTCGGAGGAAAAAAAACGAATTCCGAATTTCCCAAGGATTTTCTTCCGATTTCGTTGCGAATTCTGACCGAAATCGATCCGATTTCGCTCCGACATTTCGTTCCGAAATTATGTCAACCACTCCATACAACTTTTGTTAAGATATCGTTACGATTTCGGATCAGATATCGGACGTTACGTCCGAAAATTTTTCCGATTTCGTTACGATATCGGTACGATTGGTTTGCTGGGAAGAAATTGCCCCTCCGAATTTCCCAAGGATTTTCTTCAGAATTTCGTACCGATTTCGTTACGATATTGGGTCGATTGGTTTGCTGGGCCATTACTCATATAATTACAACAGTAAAACAAAAATGAGACTTGGTTGTATAAATATTATACATTTATGTTATTTAAGGTATTATTATTACTAGATAAACAATAAATCCATTGTTTTTTTTTAATTTATTTTAAGGTTTTCTGCGCACGTATAATGGGGAATGTGTGTAGTTCCGGACAAAGTAAAAAAAAGGACAGCATTTCTGATAAATCTGAGGAGTATGTATAATCTGATTAAGCTTACATTTTTATGACTCCAACTTTATATTTCAGTTCCTATCACATTAATAAGGATGATGCGACAAAAAAAATTGATGAAAACCCAATGGCCCCCCTAGCAGATCCTGAGATCCTGCCTGATGTGCCCCAAGACAATCTTAGATCTCCCACTGAGAGTAGAAAACAAGAATGTGAAAAACCTCCGCCAGAGAATAAAAGTGCAGTAAACGGTATTACAAAACTATTTTACAAAAAATTAAGCGTTTATTTACTATTGCCATAAATTCAACAAAATGTTTTAAGATAACAACAATAGCTTTTTACTCAATATGTGTAATGTCTGTTCCAGAACCTGCAAGAAGTTACTAATTTTTACTGCGCTAATATTTTTTCCTTTATACGAGGATCACTCGAAAACCTTCTAGCCTAGACAACTCGCAGTGTCGCCAGGTGTCATTTGACTTTTTTTTAAGTTTGACATTTTTTAGCCTAAGCGTACTCAGGGCAGTTTGACATACGACCATGTGTTGGGTTGTTTACATTGGCTTGTTTGTGACACCACTAAAACATGGTTTTTAACGCTTTTACAGCATCTTCTAGCGAAGAAAATGATTCACCACTCCTTTTTTCTTGATGTGCTGCAATCAAATGAAGTCATTGGACCCCAGTCAGGACTGTACGGCGTATGACCCATCAATTCCACGTTTTATCCGGTCAAAGAGGCGCTGGTTTGAATCGATGTGTGAGAGCTTGCATTGTCATGATGCAGAACGATTCGTCCTCTTTTTCGTTTTTCGAATTCCAGTAGCAGATTTCAGTAGTGGAATTCTGTAACTCATTTTTCGAGTTACCGACAAAAATTGGTAAAATTAAAATGCCTAAAATTTTGGTAGTTAACGAAATTTTTCATAACTTAACAACCAAAATAAAGTTGTCGCTAATTCGTACAGATTGCAACAGTGTTGTCACCACCACCAGGAGCCAGACGTGGTTCAATTAATAAGTAACGTACAACATGGAAAGCATCCTGCAAGTTACGTTCTGTTTCATTGAGAATATCCTTGTTTGCACCTCTCAACATAATGGTAGAAGCCTTGAGATCCTTGCATTTAGTAATGGAATTGAAGTACTCATCACCAATTTTCTTTATTTCAAAGATACCAGCTCTAGTACCGACATCAGTCGAATAATATTAATATTTAAAAAATGTAAACAATACAAACTTTGACAATATTTTAAATGAACAAAACTTGTTGCATTTGTTATTAATAATATTAAAGTTATAAGCAAACCAATTTCAGCTTTGTTTTTCTGCAATTTTTCCAAACTGCTCATAACACTACGCAACACTGAAAATGCAAACAACTTCTACACCATTTTCACATGTAATTCGAATAATTTCAGTTGTAATTCGAAACATTTCACTTGTAATATGAGAATTCCAATTGAATTTCGAATTATTTCATTTGTAATTTGAGAATTTCATTTGGAATTCGAATTATTTCATTTGTAATTTGAGAATTTCATTTGATATTAGAATTATTTCTTTTGTAATTTTAATTATTTCATTTGTAATTCGGTTTTGGAAATAGACTTTGGTACAATTTGTTATAGGGTAGAGGGGTTTAATAAGTTGGCATTTTGAAATATTAAGAGGATGAGGTTTCAGAAATTCGCAGTTATGTTTCGGAAAAGTACTAAATAGTACTATAATTGGTTTTGTGGTACTCTAATTTGAAGAAGGTACTTTTTAAGGTTATACCTATGTTTACGAAATATACAAAATTTGGTACCCGTTTTGTTATTGCATAAACGTTAAGATAAGAAGTTTTTTGTTTGTTTTGAAATGAATGAAATGAAAAATTCTGACATTTGGTATTAATGTCGCTGTGGTCTGAGCTATATGATATTGGTAATACCTACGAAATGTACTAAATGCTCGAAATGTAATAAATGATACTACACTTGGTGTTGGGCTTAGGATTAAAGTTGGAATTTGGAATTATACTATTAGTGTATGATAAGTTCTAAAGGCACTAAACAATATGTGTAGTAGAAGTACTAAATAGTACTAAACGTTGAAGCACTGATGTGAATGAGCTGGTAAATTCCGGGCTCTGAAATTTGTTATGAGGATCGCTGTTGGGATTAGATCAGAATGGTTATGAAAATTCACACTTAAAATCTATGAAATAAAAAACATGTTTCTACATGTAATACCATATGCATTGGGCGAACAAGTAGAGCAGTAAAAATTTACACAATTTCCTGTGTTTGAAAAATTGTGTTGAATATTATACCATTGGTTTTATGTGAACGCGAAGGCGGTTTCTAAATTATTTAATCAATTCAAATCAAGAAACGTGAAGTTTTTTTTAACAAAATTGTTTGTTATTCTGAACGTTTTAGTAAGTTTTTTTACAAGAATTGTTTGCTTTTTGTTTACATTTCTGCTGAAAACAAAAAGACCTAAATTGAAATACCTCGAAAAATGTGGGTCACTGTTGATGTGTAGGGCGCGATACGGCGGATATTATTGCAAATTCGAACAAAAGGGGTACTAACAGTACTTAATATCAGTGTTCACGATTTCCATATTGTTTATTGTTTTTTTTTTTTAATTTCTTTCCGCATACCAAGTAGCGGGTACTTTGCTAGTATGTAATAAGTTATTATATGTGTACTTAAGAAACATATTTTATTTAAGAATTTCCTTCCTATAACATCCCCATGTAAAAACTAGTATTTACATATTTCTATTCAAAACATTATTTTGTCCACGTTAGAACTCAAAAGCAGAGATGGTCTGTATGATGATTTTTTAGATTTTCAACTGTCAGAAAGTTGTAAACGTCATATACCCGTAGAAAACTATAAAAAGTAGTAAACGTCATAAACCTTAAAAAAAACGTATGTTACCATCACATTTTTCACTTAATTTTAATTCTGTCTATGTTATTGAAGAGCCTCCGTACCTTTTTTGTAAATGTAAGCATATTTTTAATAATATTGTAATTTTTAAAATAACTGAAATAATTGAACGGTAAATTATGCTCTTAGCACGCCATCTACAATATATTCTGAACACTACCATTACTTTACGTATGATTTAAAGAATTTGCGGGTGAAATAATAAGCTAGCATAATGCCCATATAATATTACAATTACAAGTGATCAAAGGCTATAGTCGGGACGGGGCCGACCATGTGATACCCTACACCACTACCCCTATGCATAAGCTTTTCACTGGTAAACATTTCTTTTAGGGAATATAATCCGCCTACCACCAAAAATAATATGCCTCTTTCTCTCTGGGACACCCATACGCAACCAAAATTTCGTGACCATCCGATCAAAATTACGACCTGTAGCTTGATTGAAAAAAATGGATGAATTGGATGCATTACCGACTATTGTGGTATCCCCCTTGTTTGACCACCTTCGCCAACCTGCTTTACACCAATGTAAAGGTAATATTTTCTTCTTCCATTGATAGGCTTTCCCGTGTGGGATTTGCTAGATCCTCCATCGGGACCCTCCCATTGGCGAATTGGGGAACGTTCATCTTAGTTCTCTATGACGGACATCGGGGAAATAAAATACCCGAGGGTGACCAAAACCTAGCCTAAGGGACGGCAGCTGGTCCCTTAGTACTATGGTACAGAGGGCCAATCACTCTCTTACCCGAAACTTAATCGATTACTGAAACTACAAATAATACAGAAAACAACACCAAAATAACGATGACGACCTTAAGCACACGGAAACGGATAAGAATCGCTCAATGGAATGTAAGGACGCTTCGGGAACCATCAAGGCTAGCACAATTAGAAGCTCAAATTGCTAAGTTCAAACTGGATATCACAGGTATCAGTGAAATGCGATGGAACGTAAGTCGTAAATGGAGAGGCTGGTTACAGGACGTGCGCACAAAGCGAGGAGCAGATATGGACACAGACCACGAACTTTTAGTTGGCACTATTAAAATAAAGCTTCGTCGAAATTATAAAGAAAAATCGAAAAAGATAGAGAGACAACTCGATGTGAAGGTACTCAACAACAATATTCAGAAGAGAGAGACGGTCAGTGAACTCTTGGAAACATGTCTACACGCAAAAAAAAAACGGCCTCTCTAACATATGCCCCAAACATATTTTGCAGCAAACATATATATGTTTGCAACAGTCCCAAACATAACAACGCCTTTCATAAAGCAAAAAAATACTGGTTTTTCTGAGAGATTAAAAAAAAATTTGACGAGTGTTTGTTTTTATTGACTAACAACACACCACCAGACAAAGCAGAGGACAAATGTTGCTGCTTTTTATTTATTAATTATTTAAATTTTGTAATATTGTAACTTACCGTTTCTTCAAGAGATTTTGTTCACTGTAGTTGTCATCGTCTTGTAAGCATAGCAGAACAATATGAATCATATGTACATACATGTTGAGTCTATCAGCGCTAGGTTGAGATATTAGATGTTGCCTTTATATTAAAGAAATTACAAATTTGTAATTGCGAAGTATTTGACTATACGAACTTTGTTTTTTCGACACCAAACGCACTGTAGTTGTTTGGCTTGTCGGTTTGTTAGTTAAGCGGTAGTTGTTGTGTGTGTCTGGTTTGTTTATAATGTCTCAATGTTATCGTGAGACGATGGTGGGGGTTGTGTTGTCCCAGCAAACCAAATGTCTGATGTCCGACACGTCTGAACAATTTCGGAAGCAAAGTCGTTCAGATTTCGTTCCGATTTCTAAACGATTTTTCGGATAGGAAATAGTTCAGATTTTGTATCGATTTCGTTCCGATTTCGGAACGAATGTCGGAAAGAAATTTCCCTTCCGAATTTCCCAAGGATTTTCTTCAGATTTCGTTACGAAATCGATCCGATGTCGCTAAGACATTTCGTTCCGAAATTATGTCAACCACTTCATACAACTTTCGTTAAGATATCGTTACAATTTCCGATCAGATATCGGACGTATCGTCCGAATTTTGTTCCGATTTCGTTACGATGTCGGTATGATTGGTTTGCTGGGGTGGTTTGTTGATACATTGTCAATGTGATGGTGAGACGATGAGACCGATGAAAATGTAGGGAATAAACCAGCATTCCGCAGCTGCGATAGCCCTCTTGTTACTCTCTTTGACCAAAATCCTCTCCACCCATAAAAAATATGTTGGTACCCAAACATATTAAATTGAGATATGTTACAAAATGTTGCAAACATATAGTTGTTTGGACATAAACATATTATGTTTGGATTCAAACATATATTTGTTTGCAACCGGTCCCAAACGTATATTTGTTTGGATCCAAACATATTTCTAACATAAATTTTTCTGCGTGTACCCACCAACAACAAACCACGGGAGGAAACAGTGAACGTGCTGAAAACAATTGCTGAAAAGGAAATAGGATACAGACAAGAAGCAAGAAAGATCTGGATATCTGACAACACCAGGAAATTAATACAGGAAAGGAATACCTTAAAGGAAAAACTACTCGGAGACGCCAATACCAACCAGGAATACAAAATAAAAGCAAAGGCAATAAAAAAGCAGCCAGAACCGATAAAAGAATATATCTTGAAAACATAGCCATAGAAGCTGAGGCTGCAGCAGGAGCGAACGATGCCAGGAAAGTCCACCAGGTAATAGGCCGACTATGCAACAACAACTTACGAGCTAGTCGAGGGCTAAAAGATCTCAACGGCGAAATAATCACCAATCCGGAGGATCAAATCCATCTATGGAAACAACACTTCGAACTTATAAGCAATATTGAGCAAGACAACAATCATAATTCCTACTCAGGGGTGCACAAAAAATAATCAAGGCAATGTACGAGAGCACCACCCTCACTGTTCGTCACTGCGGCCTCACAAGTGAACACTTCCATACGAACGCGGGAGTTAAACAAGGTTGCCCCCTTTCCCCCCTTCTATTTGCAGCAGTTTTGGATGAGATTATGGTAAATGTATGTTCCAAAAAAAGAGGTATTAACTGGACCTTTGACCGACACTTGCAAGACTTAGTAAAAATTGCAAAAACTGTGGGTCTAGAAATAAACACAGCAAAAACATACGCGATGCGAATAAATAATACCAACTCAAACAGCTTCATGATTGACAACAATCCTATAAAATACGAAAAAAGCCTCTGCTACCTCGGTAGCATCATGTCTGCAGACGGTGGAGCAAACGACGATGTTGAAAATCGGATAAAGAAAGCAAGAGCAGCATTCGGTCGCATCAGAAGAACGTGGAAATGAGCACACATTTCAAAGAACACGAAACTTCGGCTTTTTAACAGTTGTGTAAAATCAACATTACTGTATGGCAGCGAGACTTGGCTAATGACTAGACAGCGGAATCCTATGCAAATGCATATATGGTTAGGATGGTCGTAGAGAACATCTGATTAGACAGAAACTCGTTTTATTACAAAATAAAACGAATTAGGCCCAAACATTTTTGCATATTTTGCATATTCTGCATATCGCGCATATTTTGACATATTTGTACATATCTGCATAAAATGAGCATATGCAAAACCATATGCAAAAATATATTCAAGGATTTGTGGTCTAAATATCCCACCAAAATGGCTGAAATTTGGTATTAAGTCTGCGTTAGAGGAATGCAACTTTACAACTGAAATCTGTCCGCATAGGTCCACGTCTTCATATAGCCCCCATAGAACAGTACCTACCGATATTCGGTATTTTGAAAGTTGTACCCTCAATATCTCACCGAAATGACTGAAAATTGGTATTTAGTCTTCGTTGGGGGTATAAAACACTCCACCTGAAATTTGTCGGTATAGGCCCACGTCTTCATATAGACCCCATAGAACGGTACCTCCGGATTTCTGGTATTTTGAAGGTTGTGGTCTCAATATCCCTCCGAAATGGCTGAAATATGGTATTAAGTCCTGCTTGGGGGTAAAAAACTTTCCACCTAAAATTTGTCGGTTTAGGTTCAGGCCTTCATATAGCCCCCATAAAACGGTACCTCCCGATTTTCGGTATTTTGAAGGTTGTGGTCTCTGTGAGTCTAGAAATAAACACAGCAAAAACATACGCGATGCGAATAAATAATACCAACTCAAACAGCTTCATGATTGACAACAATCCTATAAAATACGAAAAAAGCTTCTGCTACCTCGGTAGCATCATGTCTGCAGACGGTGGAGCAAACGACGATGTTGAAAATCGGATAAAGAAAGCAAGAGCAGCATTCGGTCGCATCAGAAGAACGTGGAAATGAGCACACATTTCAAAGAACACGAAACTTCGGCTTTTTAACAGTTGTGTAAAATCAACATTACTGTATGGCAGCGAGACTTGGCTAATGACTAGACAGCGGAATCCTATGCAAATGCATATATGGTTAGGATGGTCGTAGAGAACATCTGATTAGACAGAAACTCGTTTTATTACAAAATAAAACGAATTAGGCCCAAAAATTTTTGCATATTTTGCATATCGCGCATATTTTGACATATCTATATATATAAATGATCTTGGTGATAAGTGATTGACTGACTGACTGACTGACTGACTGACTGACTCATCATCAACGCCCAGCCAAAACGGCTAAAGATAGGAGCTTGAAATTTTACCAGTGGGTCACTGTTGATGCAAATGTGCGAGATAAGGCCGGGTTTTAGAAAATTCGTCCTGGAACCACAAAAAATAACAACAACAAAAATCCTTATTTTTCATTACTATTACGTACTTATTCACTTAGTTGGCCCTCTACAAGACATGTGTAAAATTAACAATGCCATAACTTCTTGATATCGTAAGAGATCACACATAATTTCAAATTTTGTAGTTTACTTCTAGGCGCACTTATTTTATCGTAAACCACTAAATAATAGAAAGACAAGACATTTGTTATCTTCCATTGCAACAGATGTCGCAGTTGGTGATGATGGTGTATAAACATCAATTACGCAAATGAACAAATGAGTTGCTGTTGAAGACAACATTAGGGGAATAAATTCAGAAATCGGCCAGAAATAACAACAACTAAAAACTGTATGGACCTGACTTTTTGGTAATAACTAAATGTTTGCAAATCAATGAAAGTGCAATAGAATTGTGCATATTACCACGATTTATTTGCAATTAAGAATTTTATCGTATATGGAGATGTACAGTCATAACTATTCAATTTTCAATTTCAAAATCTGTAATTTGATGAAATCGCTAAATAATTAATGAAATCAATAATAGGCCCCAGGAATATAGGAATTTGGTATGGAAATCAAGGTTGGCAAGTGGTGCTTCTAAAAGGAAATGGTTTGGAAAATTACCAATCATGTGTACGAAAAGTACTAAATTTAGTACAATTTAGATTTGGGTGAACGTAAAGAGCTGGAAACCTGAAATTTGGAATTAAGGTTACTGTTGTAGTGTAGGATTGAGATATGAGGGTAGTTTTGGAAATTCGTGCTTATGTGTACGAAAAGTACTAAATAGTACTAAATTTGGTACAATAGGGATTTGGGTGAACGGATAGAGCTGGAATCCTGATATTTGGAATTGAGATTACTGTTGGAGTGTAGGATTGAAGAACTTTTGGAAATTCGTACTTATGTGTATGAAAAGTACTAAATGGTACTAAATTTGATACAATGGGGATTTGGGTGAACGGATAATAGCTGGAATCTCGAAATTTTGAATTGAGATTACTGGTGGGGTGTAGGATTGAGGTAGTTTTGAAAATTCGTACTTATGGGTACGAAAAGTACTAAATGGTGCTAAATTTAGTACAATTTGGATTTGAATGAACGGATAGAGCTGGAAACCTGAAATTTGGAATTAATATTACTGTTGAAGTGTAGGATTGAGATATGAAGGTGGTTTTGGAAATTAGTACTTATGTGTATGGAAAGTACTAAATGGAACTAAATTTTGTATAATGGGGATTTGGGTGAACGGATAGCGCTGGAATCTCTAAATTTGGAACTGAGATTACTGGTGGAGTTTAATATTGTGGAAGTTTTGGAAATTCGTACATAGGGTACGAAAAATACTAATTAGCACTAAATTTGGTACAGTTTCGATTTGGGTGAACGAATAGGGCTTGATTCCTCAAATTTGGACTGAGGATCACTGATGAAGAGTAAGAAAGATTTACCAAAGGGTTTTTGGAAACTTGAGTGTACGAAAAGTAATAATTGGTACTAAATTTAGTACAATTTGGATTTGAGTGAACGGATAGAGCTGGATTCCTGAAATTTGGAATTGATATTACTGTTGGAGTGTAGGACTGGGGAAGTTTTGGAAATTCTTACTTATGTGAATGAAAAGTACTAAATGGTACTAAATTTGGGACAATGGGGATTTGGGTGAACGGATATAGTTGGAATCTCGAAATTTGGAATTGAGATTACTGGTGGGGTGTAGAATTGAGGTAGTTTTGAAAATTCGTACTTATGGGTACGAAAAGTACTAAATGGTACTAAATTTAGTACAATTTGGATTTGGGTGAACGTATGTATGTAGCTGGAAACCTGAAATTTGGAATTAAGATTACTGTGAAGTGTAGGACTGAGATATGAGGGTGGTTTTGGAAATTCGTACTTATGTGTTCGAAAAGTACTAAATTTGGTACAATAGGGATTCGAGTGAACGGACAGAGCTGGAATCCTGAAATTTGAAATTGAGATTACTGTTGGATCATAGGATTGGGGAAATTTTGGAAATTCGTATTTATGTGTACGAAAAGTACTAAATGGTACTAAATTTATTACAATTTGGATTTGGGTGAACGGATAGAACTGGAATCCTGAATTTTAAGTATCAAGGTTGGGAAATGGCGTTGAAATAAGGAAATGGTTTTGGAAGTTCGTATTTATGATTACGAGCAGTACTAAATTTGGATTTGGGTGAACGGATAGAGCTGGAATCCTAAAGTTTTGAATTAAGATTACTGTAGGGGTGTAGGATTGAGATAGTTTTAGAAATTCGTACCTTTGAGTACGAAAAGTACTAAATGGTACTAAATTTGGTACAATTTGGATTTGGATGAACGGATAAAGCTGGAATTCTGAAATTTGGAACTAAGATTACTGTCGGACAGTAGAATTGAGGTAGTTTTGGAAATTCGTACTTATGGGTACAGAAAGCACTAAATTCGGTACAATTTGAATTTTAGTAAACGGATAGTGTTGGAATTAGGAATTAAGATTACTGTAGGAGTGTAGTATTGAGGAAATTTTGAAAAGTCGTACGTGTGCGTACGAGAAGTACTAAATGGTACTAAATATGGTACAATGTGGATTTGGGTGAACGGGTAGAGCTTGAATCCTGAAATTTTTGTTTGGGAAAGAAATGGTACTAATTTTGATACAATTTGGATTCGGGTGAATTAATAGAGCTGGAATCCTGAAATTTGGAATTACGATTACAGTCGAAGAGTAGGATTCAGGTTGTTTTGAAAAAGCAAACTTATGGTTACGAAAAGCACTAAATGGTACTAAATTTAGTACAATTTGTATGTAGGTGAACGGATAGCGGTGGAATCCTGCAATTTGAAAGTATGATTATTGTAGCCCTGTTGCGTTGAGGAAGTTTTGAAAATTGGTACGAAAATTCTAAATTGTTCTAAATTTAGTACAATTTTAATTTGGTTTAACGGATAGAGTTTGAATCCTGAAATTTGGAAGTAAGATTACTACAAAAGTGAAGGATTGAGGTAGTTTTGGAAAATCTTTCTACTGGGTACGAAGAGTTCGACTTGATACTAAGTTTGGTACAATTTGGAATTGGACGAACGGATACAGCTGGAATCTTGAGATTTGGAATTACTGTAATTATTATGGAATTTACTGTAATTATTTTGTATTAATGTCCGTGTATGGCTGCGATATGTCGTCGAAATACGTACCATAAGTATACGAAAATTACTTAATGGTACTCAATTTGTTTTTGGGTGTAGGGACAGTGCTGGAATTTTTATTTTTTGGAGTTAGGGTGTGTATTGGTGTGCAACGTTGATCTCGCTGTTAATGTGTAAGGGTGAGATACGGCTGATCTTTTTTAAAAACGAACTTAAGGGGTACGTACAGTACTAAGATAAAAATAAATATTGATTAAAATTGGTATTAGTGCGACCAAATTTTCAGTGTTTGTCATTTCCATATTATATATTGTTTATTTGTTTTTTTATATCCTTTCCGCATACGAAGTAGCGGGCATTTTGCTAGTTTGTACATATCTGCATAAAATGAGCATATGCAAAACCATATGCAAAAATATATTCAAGGATTTGTGGTCTAAATATCCCACCAAAATGGCTGAAATTTGGTATTAAGTCTGCGTTAGAGGAATGCAACTTTACAACTGAAATCTGTCCGCATAGGTCCACGTCTTCATATAGCCCCCATAGAACAGTACCTACCGATATTCGGTATTTTGAAAGTTGTACCCTCAATATCTCACCGAAATGACTGAAAATTGGTATTTAGTCTTCGTTGGGGGTATAAAACACTCCACCTGAAATTTGTCGGCATAGGTCCACGTCTTCATATAGCCCCCATAGAACGGTACCTCCGGATTTCTGGTATTTTGAAGGTTGTGGCCTCAATACCCCTCCGAAATGGCTGAAATTTGGTATTAAGTTTTCATTGGGGGTAAAACACTTTCCTCCTGAAATTTATTGGTATAGGTCCACGTCTTCATATAGCCCCTATAGAATGGTAGCTCCCGATTTTTGGTATTTGGAAGGTTGTGGCCTCAATATCCCATCAAAATTACTAAAATTTGGCATTTTGTCTTCGATGTGGGTATAAAACTTTCCACCTGAAATTTTTCGGTATAGGCCCACGTCTTCATATAGACCCCATAGAATGGTACCTCCCGATTTTCGGTATTTTGAAGGTTGTGGTCTCAATATCCCTCCGAAATGGCTGAAATATGGTATTAAGTCCTGCTTGGGGGTAAAAAACTTTCCACCTAAAATTTGTCGGTTTAGGTTCAGGCCTTCATATAGCCCCCATAAAACGGTACCTCCCGATTTTCGGTATTTTGAAGGTTGTGGTCTCAATATCCCTCCGAAATGGCTGAAATATGGTATTAAGTCCTGCTTGGGGGGTAAAAAACTTTCCACCTACAATTTGTCGGTTTAGGTTCAGGCCTTCATATAGCCCCCATAAGGCGATACCTCCCAATTTTCGGTATTTTTAAGGTTGTGGCTGTGGTTATACATTTCTCTATTTTATTGACTTGTCTGTAGAGAATTTTAAACAGAAAAATTGTACACACAAACATTTTTGTACCTATTATTGAAATATTTGTTGCATAAGAAAATATGTAAAATGCATAAATTTTGCATATGCAAAAAATTATGCATTTTGCATAATTTTGCATATGTCATATGTTTCGATTGCAATGTAATCAGAAGCCAAAAATATGCCCAGTCTCAAAATTTTACATCAATCGGACCAAAAATAGGGGTTGCATAAAATTCCGCTGTCTACTAATGACCAAAAGCGTGGCACACAAATTACAAACATTTGTAAACAAATGTTTGTGCATTATATTAAAAGTGTTCTGGCCAAACACCATATCAAACGACGAACTCTTAAGACAGACAAGGGAAGATCCAATACTGCAACAAATTACAAAACGAAAGTGGAAATGGATTGGCCATACATTGCGCAAACCAATTAACAGCATCACCAGAACAGCCTTGGAGTGGAACCCACAGGGAAACCGTCGACCCGGACGTCCAAAAAATACTTGGAGGAGAACCATAAAGACTGAATTAAACCAGATAAATAAATCTTTCGATGAAATAAAATTAATATGTCAAGATAGATTAAGATGGAAATGTATTATAGAAGCCCTATGTTCCCAAGTGGAATAATAAAGAAAAAAAAAAGAAAAAAAATTGATAGGCTTTGCCGTTGGAATACCCCTACTGGAAGCCGATATATTCACAAAGAATAAAACATAGAATTTTTCTCCAAATGAGTTTTTCCCCATTCCGACCTCTAAATATTATCCGGCTATCACCAAAATCAATAGGCTTCTTCATCTGTGGGACCCCCATTCACCCCTAAAATTTCGTGACGATCCGATCAAAATTGCGACCTGTGGCGTGATTACAAAAAAATCGGAAAATCGGAAAATCGGATGCATTATCAACTATTGCCATATCACTGCTATTTGACCACCTACGACAACCTACTTTACATCGTTGTAAAGTTGATATTTTCTTCTTTCCTTGCCAGGTTTTGCTTTTGATATACCTCTTAAAGAAACAGAGATATTGGCTTTGAAATAAAATGTTGACTTTTCTGCAAATAAGTGTTTGCCCATTCCGACCCCTAACTATTATCTGACCATCACCAAAATTAATAGGCTTCTTCCCCTCAGCTCGTCGAGACATTCATTTTGGTATATATAAGTATAGGGTCTACGACCATTATTTCGATGCATTACAAACTTTTTGGCCAAAACCAACTTATAATACCCTCCCCACATAGTGGTGTAGGGTATAATAAATAATGTATATTTTAGAGCGAAATCTTTTTATGCTTGTTTTTTTAATAAAATAGGATATCAAAAGAAATAATAAAATGCGTTTTATTATTATGAAAAAAAAACATAGATTTTTAGGTTATAAAATTAGAATGTTTATTGCGTCACTAACCTTGTTTTTGCCTAGTCTCTGACGTATTCGTGTACATATGGCATTGTAATTTCCTGTTCATCATTAGAACTTTCTTTGTTTTCACTTGGTATATCAAGTTATCTCTTTTTTCTTCTAATAAAAAATGCATTTCGTTGAACAGGGGATTTAAGAACATCCCTACAATATGTGTCATTGTTAATACAAAGCGTTTAAGCAATGATTGTTTAGTTTAAGCTTTCAAATCTTCCATGAATTGAATGCCCATGGTATCAATTGAACAAACTTTCAATAGTTTTTCAGACCAAAGGAAAAATATATTTTTCCGATCTCAATTTTCCAGTACACTCTTTGAATATTTTGAGAAGTACTAAAGAATTATGTATATGATCCAATTAAATCGGCAGATTTATTAATGAAAAATAATACGACAGTAAACAGCATAATTGTATATTTAAAAGAAAAAAATGATAGGTTCGAATATTTTAGATAGACTGAAGAAAGATTTTCTATATAAGTCTTTCTTCAACTTGAAATAATTTTATGAGAGTACTTGATTTCAGTTGTTGTAGAATAACAAGCTCTTCAACATCCCCTCTCAATCGGATATGCCAATAAGTTCTGTTAGTGTAATAAATCGTTTTTGATCTGTTGTCTTAGTAAATGTGTCAGCCAGTTGATCCTTAGTATTTATTGATTTGAGCTCAATTTTACCATCCGAGACATTATCTCTTACAAAATGGTGCTTTGCTTTATATCGATATGTTTGGCTCACTTACTTTATTCGACGCCATACCAATACAACCACAGTTGTCTCGAAACATATTAACTAGTTGATTATTTCTAGTAACATCAAGATATTCCAACTAGAGTTGTGCCAATTGAACTATATTGAACGACTTAGTTCACTATCTAGTTTAATGAACACCGCACAGTGTTGCCGCGTGGACAAAAATCAAAAAATGTGATGTTAACTTTTACATATGTTTATGTTTTTTTCTTACAGTAAACACATCCGATACAAGGAATCTGAAAGAATTTTGTCGATATGTACATACATTATGATATTATAGCTCTTTAAATATGAAAAATATTTCCCAGGTAATCTAAGGCGATAATCATATGAAAATAAGACGACATTTAAAATAACATTTTCTGAAAAATTTGTTGATAATACTAAAAGTTTTGGATGGGGATTTGACAACTGAGCTATAAATATAACGTTTTAGTATAAAAAGTTGACATTAACTGCACATGGGCAATGTACCGTGATCAAGAAATCAAAATTTAAATTTGATAAAAAAATTCAAAATTCTTAATATTTAGTAGATCTTTTGATTGCCACCTATTGCCACCTTGGCTCCTGTTTTCCGTTAATTGGACATCTCTTCCAAATCAAAATGTGTAAAAACATTCTGTCCATCGCTGCAACCTTCTGAGATATATCGGTTCAGATTTCATATAGCCCCCATATATATCTTTTCCCGATTTTGCTACAACTCGTTCAATTTTGATCGAATAGCCTTTAAATTTAGTATGTGTTATTTTCTTAGGCCCCTAAGTAACTACACCGATTTTTACAACAATCAGTTCAGATTTAGATATAGCCCCTATATATCTTTCCCCGATTTCGCTATAATTCGCTCAATTTTTGATGAACAGCCTTCAAATTTAACATGGGGTTCCTCAGGCCCCTGTTCATTTTTACCGTTGACCTGGGTTGATGAATGTTTGTACAAGTACTTGTGAGGGCACAGGCCTAGGAAAACATCCCATGTTCAATTTGAAACTTATTTTTC
Organism: Musca autumnalis; assembly: GCF_047663935.1. Taxonomy (NCBI): domain Eukaryota; kingdom Metazoa; phylum Arthropoda; class Insecta; order Diptera; family Muscidae; genus Musca; species Musca autumnalis. Next base: position 96,886,571 of record NW_027411755.1, on the reverse strand, counting down.
AAAAATTTACCGATTTATAGCAAAATCGGTGAAAGATATATATATATATGGAGGCTATATCCAAATCTGTACCGATTTTTGCGAAATCAAATCAAAATCGGTAAAACTGAACAGGGGCCTGGGAAAACGTCCAATGTTAAATTTGAAGACTATTCATCAAAAATTGAGCGATTTATAGCAATATCGGGGAAAGATATATATATATATATATATATATATATATATATATATATATATATATATATATATAGGAGCTATATCCAAACCTGAACCGATTTTTACGAAAATCGGTGAAGCTACTCAGGAGCCTGAGAAAATATAACATATTAAATTTGAAGGCTATTCGATTAAAATTTACCGAGTTATAGCAAAATCGGGGAAAGATATGCATGGGGGCTGTGCTCTCATAAGTACTTGTGAAAAAATTCATCAACCTAGGTCAACGCCTTCTATTTTTGTCCACATTTGTATGGAAGCGGCAACACTGTGCACCGGTCGTATGTATGAAGAATATGCGCATACGTAATATCACACGTTAGTTTGTATAACGTTACTCATACGCTTTTGAACTAGGAAAGTGAACTGGGTCGTTCAATTGCCCAACTCTACTTCCAACAAACCTTTCAACCACATACCTTCTGTGGTTGCAAGCTTAATGCAATGTAGTCCGCTTCGCTGGATGATATTTCAACTGTCTGTTGCTTTTTACTACACCATGTCCCTGTGCAGCCATAAACTCTAAAGACGTATTAGTTGTATGTGAAGCTCTGTCAGCAGCCTCTAATCCAATTATTGTTTCATCATTAGGTTTAAATTGCAGTTTATATGATATTGTTTCTTTGAGGTACTTTACAATTTTTTTCAAGTGTATCCCGCAGCAAAACATATATCTGGCCTTAAAACAAACCATCAAGTACATTAAATCTCTGAGTAAGTGATGATCACACTTATTTTCGCTTTAACGCTCCAACTGCAACCCCTTATCCATGGGTAGTGTTCGAAAATAAACAGTACACTAAAATAACGAACCGCTCCAGGTATATCACTAAAAAATATTTTAGTGTACCATACCGGAGCACAAACACTAAAAAATATTTTAGTGTACCGTACCGGAGCACAACGAAAATCGTAGTGTACCGCAGTCGGTATACTAAAAAATCGTTGTGTACCGCAGTCGGTTCACTAAAATATCGTAGTGTACCACTGAAAAATATCCCACCGGTAATGTACCACACATGTGTTTTTTGTGATTTATATGAATTCTTTTATATCTTTTCTTGGCAAAAAGGCAAGTATAAAAAGTGAAATACAAGATTATTTAAATTTATCAATTTTAAATTGAAACCTCTTTTGGTACAAAACTCTTCGGAGAGGTTCTTTCCTATTTTAACTGAGGACCTCGTGTCAGTTAAAGTCATTTTACAAAGCCGGATGAGCTTTGCGGGGATACCAAATTCAGACATGGCTTGGAAGAATACCTTTGAACGCAGCGGGCTGTCGAAGGCTGCTTTATAATCGACAAAAAGGTGGTAGGTGTGGATCTGCATCTCTTGGGTCTTCTCCAGGATTTGCCGCAGGGTAAATATCTGGTCAATGGTGGACTTGCCAGGTCTAAAGCCGCATTGGTATGGTCCAATTATATCGTTGACCATAGGCTTTAGTCGTTCGCACAATATCCCTGACACGATCTTGTAGGCAATAGGGAGTAGACTTATGCCCCTATAGTTAGAGCATACAGTCTTATCTCCCTTCTTGTGGACGGGGCACAGGTTCCAATCGTCGGGTACTCGTTCTTCTTGCCAGATGGTGCTAACTAGCTGATGAATACACCTTATCAGCGTGTCGCCTCCGGTTTTGAACAGCTCGGCTGGTAAGCCATCGGCTCCTGCTGCCTTATTATTCTTCAGCCTATTTATTGCTGTCTTTACCTCATCTTGGCTGGCCGGTATGCATTCAATACCATCTTCTGGGAATGGGTCCATGATATCTTCGTCGTCTTCGCTGCTATTGGATACCAACAGTTTTGAAAAATGTTCTTTCCATATCCTGAGCACACTATCTGTGTCAGTTACCAAATTACCTTGCTGGTCTCTACAGGAGGATGTGCCTGTACCAAAGCCATCAGTTTGATGCTTGACTCTTTGGTAGAATTTTCGGACTTCATTCTGGTTCCTGTACATCTCTATTTTTTCACACTCTTGCTTCCCCATCTCTCTCTTTTTCCTGCGAAAAGACGTTTCTCCTCTCTCTTTTTCTCCCGATATCTCTCTCGAGGGCTACGCGTTGCTACGGATTGTAAAGTAGCCCTATATGCCGCATTTGTCTCTTCGGTAGCAGCACGACACTCCAGATCATACCATGGATTCCTTGGTGGAGGTCTATGGTATCCAAGTATAGACTTTGTGGCTGTTTGCATGGAGTGGGCAATACTTTGCCATTACGCTGATATGTTATCGGGATGAGGAGTGCTTTGATTAAGCAATTGGGCTAGTTGAGTGGAACATGCTGTGGCTATCTGTTGTGATTGCAGCTTACCGATGTCTAACTTTCGTGTTGTGTCTGTTCGTAATTGGTTTGCTTCGTTTAACCGGGTGCGTACCTTTGCTGCAACAAGGTAGTGGTCCGAGTCTATGTTTGCTCCTCGGAACGAATGCACATCCAACACGCTCTATGAATGTCTTCCATCTATCACAACGTTATCAATTCTGATCTGGAGACAGCTAGGTGCCCTTATGGATGTCGAGATGTTGAAATCTGGTGCTGCTAACTACCATGTTTTTTGCCGCTGCGAATCTATCAGCCTCATACCATTGTCAGATGTTTCACTGTGGAGACTGGATTTTCCGACTGTTGGGCCAAAGATATTTTCCTTTCCAATTTTGGCATTAAAATCGCCTAGAATAATTTTAATGTCATGGGCAGGACAACGGTCATATGTTTCTTCTAAGCGCTCATTAAATATATTTTTGCTCAGTTCGTCCTTGTCTTCAGTGGGAGCATGAGCGCAAATAAAGCTGATGTTGAAGAATTTTGCTTTTATTCGAATTGTAGAAAGTATTTCATTCACTGGTGTGAAGCTGGAACCAGGTGTTTTGACATCCTGGTCAGGCACTTAGTTAGACAATAACTTGTAAAAAAGGGTGAAAATTCTTGAATTATAAAATCACTTCCATGAACGAATTAAGAATAATGTCAGTATCATGGTGTAATTAGGATGTTTATTTCCGACAGAATGAATTCATATAAAGGTAATATATGCTAGATTAATCGTACATGTTCCAACAAAAAACCACATTTCTATTAAATGTTTGAAGTAAACAGCATCCACAGCATTTGTAAATACGTTTTGATTTAGCCCTCCCGATTTTCGGTATTTCGAAGATTTCCGCGTCATTATCAAACCGAAATGGATGAAATTTGGTATTAAGTCTTCGATGGTGGTATACAACTTTTCTCCCGAAATCTGTCAGTACAGGTTCCCGTTTCGATATACATAGCCACTACAGAACGGTACCTCCACATTATCTTATGGAATTTGTACAATTTAGTATTTAGTCTCCATTGGTAGTATCAACACTCTTGCGGAGAATCGTCCGTATAGGTATACGTTTTGATATAACGCAGCGGGCTGTCGAAGGCTGCTTTATAATCGACAAAAAGGTGGTAGGTGTGGATCTGCATCTCTTGGGTCTTCTCCAGGATTTGCCGCAGGGTAAATATCTGGTCAATGGTGGACTTGCCAGGTCTAAAGCCGCATTGGTATGGTCCAATTACATCGTTGACCATAGGCATTAGTCGTTCGCACAATATCCCTGACACGATCTTGTAGGCAATAGGGAGTAGACTTATGCCCCTATAGTTAGAGCATAAAGTCTTATCTCCCTTCTTGTGGACGGGGCACAGGTTCCAATCGTCGGGTACTCGTTCTTCTTGCCAGATGGTGCTAACTAGCTGATGAATACACCTTATCAGCGTGTCGCCTCCGGTTTTGAACAGCTCGGCTGGTAAGCCATCGGCTCCTGCTGCCTTATTATTCTTCAGCCTATTTATTGCTGTCTTTACCTCATCTTGGCTGGCCGGTATGCATTCAATACCATCTTCTGGGAATGGGTCCATGATATCTTCGTCGTCTTCGCTGCTATTGGATACCAACAGTTTTGAAAAATGTTCTTTCCATATCCTGAGCACACTATCTGTGTCAGTTACCAAATTACCTTGCTGGTCTCTACAGGAGGATGTGCCTGTACCAAAGCCATCAGTTTGATGCTTGACTCTTTGGTAGAATTTTCGGACTTCATTCTGGTTCCTGTACATCTCTATTTTTTCACACTCTTGCTTCCCCATCTCTCTCTTTTTCCTGCGAAAAGACGTTTCTCCTCTCTCTTTTTCTCCCGATATCTCTCTCGAGGGCTACGCGTTGCTACGGATTGTAAAGTAGCCCTATATGCCGCATTTGTCTCTTCGGTAGCAGCACGACACTCCAGATCATACCATGGATTCCTTGGTGGAGGTCTATGGTATCCAAGTATAGACTTTGTGGCTGTTTGCATGGAGTGGGCAATACTTTGCCATTACGCTGATATGTTATCGGGATGAGGAGTGCTTTGATTAAGCAATTGGGCTAGTTGAGTGGAACATGCTGTGGCTATCTGTTGTGATTGCAGCTTACCGATGTCTAACTTTCGTGTTGTGTCTGTTCGTAATTGGTTTGCTTCGTTTAACCGGGTACGTACCTTTGCTGCTCAGTTCGTCCTTGTCTTCAGTGGGAGCATGAGCGCAAATAAAGCTGATGTTGAAGAATTTTGCTTTTATTCGAATTGTAGAAAGTATTTCATTCACTGGTGTGAAGCTGGAACCAGGTGTTTTGACATCCTGGTCAGGCACTTAGTTAGACAATAACTTGTAAAAAAGGGTGAAAATTCTTGAATTATAAAATCACTTCCATGAACGAATTAAGAATAATGTCAGTATCATGGTGTAATTAGGATGTTTATTTCCGACAGAATGAATTCAGATAAAGGTAATATATGCTAGATTAATCGTAGATGTTCCAACAAAAAACCACATTTCTATTAAATGTTTGAAGTAAACAGCATCCGTCCTTTGAAATCAAGAAACAGCTCGCTATATTTAAGATAGAGCTTATTAATTTGTAAATACGTTTTGATTTAGCCCTCCCGATTTTCGGTATTTCGAAGATTTCCGCGTCATTATCAAACCGAAATGGATGAAATTTGGTATTAAGTCTTCGATGGTGGTATACAACTTTTCTCCCGAAATCTGTCAGTACAGGTTCCCGTTTCGATATACATAGCCACTACAGAACGGTACCTCCACATTATCTTATGGAATTGTACAATTTAGTATTTAGTCTCCATTGGTAGTATCAACACTCTTGCGGAGAATCGTCCGTATAGGTATACGTTTTGATATAGAATGGCACTGTCCGAGTTTTAGCCAAATTATCCGACGATGCTGAACATGTCTTTGAAGAATTGTCGGTATAGTTCCTCGGTATTTTAAAGTATTTTACCGCGTTATCGCATCAGCGGGGCTTAAATGTAATACTTAGTCTTCGCTACGGGTTTAAAAATTATCCACCAGGAATTTTCGGTAGACCTCTATTCAATATAGTCCCCATATTATGTTACTACACTATTTTCGGTATTTTAAAAGTTTTAGCCACATTATCCTACCGAAATGACTTATATTTAGTATTTAGTCTTCGATATGAGAATACAACATATCTAAAGACAATTATGGGCATAGATGCAAGTTTTAATACAGCCCCCTTTTTCCATTTTGAAGACTCTAGCTTATTTTTCATACAGAAAATAGTAGTATTTTTAAAATTAATGGTTTCAGGAGGTCAGAAAATTTTCTATGAAAAATTTTAGCTATATTTTCACATATTGGTATTACCCCCATATCACGGTACTTCACGATTTTGGTAACTTTGAAGGCTTTAGCTACATTTTCCACCAAAATAGTTCTAATTTATTTATTTATTATAGTCAATGGAAAATTCAATTCCTTACAGACTAAGATTACAATATTATTGTTGAAAAGCAAAATAAATTGTTGATTTAAATATCTGTTTTGAAGTGCTAAATTCAATGCTGGGCTTCATTTCTTTTTGAAACTTAATATCTAAATAGTTTAAGCTTGAAATAGTAAAATAGTAAATAGTTTAATTTGTAATTTAAGGTTTCTAGTGGTTAAAAAACTTATCATAGAAATACATAGGTGCACATTTGCCATAACCCCCATATAAGGGTTCCTCCTAATCAAATTTGCTTTACTTTCGTACAGCTGGTTTTCAGAATGGAAGATAAACTATACCGCCCGATGTAGACTTTTCAACGATTTTTTTTTACTAAAGTGTCTGCAACTCGGTATTTCGAATTCTCAATGGGTAAAAAAACCTCCACGCATCAATATATGTTATTATTTTTTCCTGATTTTACGCATTTTAAAGGTTGTACACTAGACCGAACAAAAAAAATGATTGGAACTCCTATCCCCTAATTTTTTTCCAGTTGACCCAAAAACCTTATATATGCAATTTTATGACGATCGCTTAAAGTTAACCCGTGTCACCCTGGCATTCTTTGTTTTCATAGTAATTTTTTATGGGGCCAAAGGTGAATTTTCACGAAAAATCTCTAAAGCCCGCATTTATGGTCCAATCGATGAAATCCACATTTTTCTCAAAAATTTCAACCGATTTAGAAACACATGAATATAACATTTTTATAACGCATGAAATCTTGAATTTTGTTTACATGTGCGGTAAGTTATTTTCTAGTCATCGGGTCAGTGGAACACTATGGTTTTTTAATGCTCCGACTGCGATTGCTTTTTATGAATTGATCTTTGCCGCAAATAAGCATCCCAGCAAAAAGATTGCCTCCAAAGATGCAGTTAAATCATATGTACAAGTGATTTGGAAGTGCATTAAATGCTTTTTACAAGAGCGTAACTACTGAAAGATGCACTGCATTTCAACTAACCCTTTGGCATTGCATCTTAACTAGACCTTTAGGGTAGAATAGGATGCAGTCCAATGTGAATTTAAAGGCACTCTTCGGAATGCGTTTTTATTCAGTTCAAAGATGCAATAAAAATGCAAGCCATTGCAAAATATCCCAGCTTAAATATAAATAATTTATTGTTTGTGAAAACAAGAATTATAAGAATTTTATTACGTTAACTAACAACAATTATGAAATTGCTTCACCATATAGTGATTGGGATGGCTCTCTCGGTAAGACCTGAGCAGATACTGCAACGAAAGCATGTGATTGTGTCGCTGTATTGGAAGAATATTTACCTCCTCATGTAGATGATCCACTGGAGTCACGTGGAGGCACCCTGTTTGCTGTTTTCAGGTTGGCATTCGGAAATGTACATATCGCAACAGTGTTTGTTTCCTCCGCTCTCTATGTAATCCAAGCTGTTCCGCTCTTGCTTCGTATGTTAAAGGCATTTTTATATTGTCAAAAATTGCAACAATTTTCGCAAATTATTTTATTTTATAAAAAATTTTAGGAAATGTTAACACGTTTTTCTTTTTTATGGAAAAGTTGATGCTGGTAGGGATGTACAAACTGACTTATGTACTTGTAGGAACCTCTAGAATGTAACGAACGGAGTGCCTTTTACGACTGTGATTGAACTGCATCCGGATGCAGTTAAAATGTGAGAAATGGATGTAATTTTTAGATCGCATCAGAATGCGCATCAAATGTGGGGAATGGAGTGCCCTTTTCACGACTCCGTTAGAACTGCATCGAAGCATGCCGTGAAAGAACTAGTCTACATAGCACTGCTCTCAACTAATTTTGCTGGGATCCTTATGATACGATAATATTAGCCTTATTATTATTATTATTATTATTATTATTATTTTTTTATTATTATTATTATTATTACTATTGTTCTTATTATTATTATTATTATTATTATTTTTTTATTATTATTATTATTATTATTATTATTATTATTATTATTATTATTATTATTATTATTATTACTATTGTTCTTATTATTATTATTATTATTATTACTATTGTTCTTATTATTATTATTATTATTATTATTATTATTATTATTATTATTATTATTATTATTTTTTTATTATTATTATTATTATTATTATTATTATTATTATTATTATTATTATTATTATTATTATTATTATTATTATTATTATTATTATTATTATTATTATTATTATTATTATTACTATTGTTCTTATTATTATTATTATTATTATTACTATTATTATTATTATTATTATTATTATTATTATTATTATTATTATTATTATTATTATTATTATTATTATTATTATTATTATTACTATTGTTCTTATTATTATTATTATTATTATTATTATTATTATTATTATTATTATTATCACTATTATTATTATTATAAATATTATTATTATCATTCTTATTATTATTTGTTGAAACTAATTATTGTTTGGTGATGGTGTCTGCTGTGCGGAGGAAATGAAAGACGGCGTGTTGCTTCGTTGAGTGCTTTATCACGAGTTATCTTAAATCTACCTACACACTACACAAGTACTCTTACGTCTACGTTCTATTTACAACACTTCTGTGTGTTCACACAATGCGAACTGATCGCTATTGCTCATGATAGTCCGGTCAAAATAGACATGCGAATAAGGGGGAAATAGCAAAAATTCCCACAAAGCTGAATTTTGGTGGAGTGCTAGGGTTGGCCATTAGAAGCAACGTCCTAAAAGTCCCCATCGATCCCATGTGTGCAAAACAAGTTATTCGGGGTCAAAGGTCATTTTTGGAGGCATTATTCGGTTTTTTTAATTTTTCTCAAAAACGGTAATACAAAGCAAAAGCTCGCTAAAGTAAAAGTTGTAGATTCAATAATTGTGTAGAAGATTGGTCTTTATGATTCTTAAAAAAGACTTACCATTTTCGAGATATCTCGATCTAAAGGTCAAATAAAAAATTAGCCGCGTAAGTACATTATGAGGCGAACCGGTTAAAGTAACGACACTATTTGTTAGATACTTCCGTAAGCTTTCAAACGATATCCACCTTGCAGTAATCGGTTCAGTAGAACCGGGTCTAACCCGGTTTTTAAATTTGGCCTTTCGGGTCTAATAACCGGCGAACCGGATCCGCAACCGTTGAAAATTATACATTTCCGTTATCAGCGCAACAAACTTTACCTTCTGACAAAACTTGAAAAAAATCGGAGAGTTTTCGTTGGGGTCGTTCCCGTTGGGCTTTCGATTATACATGTGGGTTAAATGGGCATTGAATAACTCTACTAAACGCACTCCGAATTTGTTGCAATTTTTTTTAGAAGATAGCTATAATTTCGTTCTTCAAGAAAATATATATTTTTTTGGGGGACAGACCCGATTACTTCGCTTATTTTAGCCGGTTCGTCTGAATATGTGCATATTCCCCTTATAAGTGCATAAAAATCATGTGTTTTTTAGAACAGCTATATCTCAAGAATGGTTCGTTCTAAGAAAAAAATTATAAGGGTCAAACTTGTAGATAATTTTTCTGTCTACAATATTTACTTTAGTCACTTTTTGATTAGATCAACCGTTTTCAAAAAATAAATCCGAAAACCTAAAAACACTTAAATTTTGACCTTTGACCCCGAATAACTTTTTTTTGCACACATGGGATCGATGGGGACTTTTAGGACGGTGCTTCTAATGGCAAACCCTAGCTCTCCACCAAAATTCAGCTTTGTGGGAATTTTTGCTATTTCAATGTCTATTTTGACCGGACTATGATGTGTGTTGTGTGTTGTTCGAACTTATCGTGGAGGTTCTCACATTACAACACTCCTCCTCAACACACATACACTCCGGTTCATCTGAATAGAACCAGCCAATATTTGCTACAAATACCGTTATATCTGACGAAAGGAGAGGAATTGTAAATTATAATTTTGTGGACATGTAGAGTATATAGTAGCCGATATTTTCAATACCTAATATGTTTCACATATGCGTCATAACGGTACTTTTTACTCGCTTTATGAAAAAATGTCAAAATATTAACATTTTTTAATGGTTCACCAGGATAGAACCACCCTAAGAATTTACACAAATCCTTTGTTAGATGTGGTAAACTTTAACAAAAAACTATTTTTTATTATAAATAAATGCCGTGAGTGTTAATTGCTATCAAATATTGTGCAAAAATTTGTATTAGGGTTTTGAAATTTGATGAAAATCGATGCTTAGAGCTCCAAAAAATATTTTTATGAAGGAACAATTTATAAAGACAAAATTTTCTACTGAATTATGTTCAAAAGTTTCTATACTACAATAAAATTACAAAAAAGTCACATTTGATGGGTTTATGAGTCCGAAACAGAGGAAATATGGTAAAGATAACTCAAATTTCTACCTTTCCAATTCAAAATTTGATATTTTATCTCAGGAAAGTGAATGCAAATCGATGGGTTCCACCCAGTTTCGTTGGCTGTGGACATCTACAGGTCCAAAAAATAAAGAAAATTCCACCGCCGAACGCTTCATGTCAGCATCAAGTCCTTGGAATTTCAAAAGGTTCTAAGACATTTGATGTGAAGAAACTGCTTAGCGATAGGGGAAGGCAGACGTTAATTTTTTCGAAAGGAAAAGGTCTATTTTGATGGTTATGATGTTCACACATCTTTTCCTTATAGTATAAGTACCGAAAAATATTTCTGATCGGTTATTACACAAAAAAGAGCGCCTATGTTTCTGTGCTTTCGATGCCATGCGAAACTGGGTGGAACCCATCGATTTGCATTCACTTTCCTGAGATAAAATATCAAATTTTGGATTGGACAGGTAGAAATTTGAGTTATCTTTACCATATTTCCTCTGTTTCGGACTCATAAAGCTATCAAATGGGACTTTTTTGTAATTTTATTGTAGTATAGATAATTTTGAACATAATTCAGTATAAAATTTTGTCTTTATAAATTGTTTCTACCGATTTCTTCATACAAATATTTTTTTGGAGCTTTAAGCATCGATTTTCATCAAATTTCAATAGTTTTTTGTTAAAGTTTACCACATCTAACAAAGGATTTGTGTAAATTCTTAGGGTGGTTCTATCCTGGTGAACCATTAAAAAATGCTAATATTTTGACATTTTTTCATAAAGCAAGTAAAAAGTACCGTTATGACGCATATGTGAAACATATTAGGTATTGAAAATATCGGCTACTATATACTCTACATGTCCACAAAATTATAATTTACAATTCCTCTCCTTTCGTCTGATATAACGGTATTTGTAGACAAATATTGGTTGGTTCTATTCAGATGAACCGGAGTGTATGTATAAACTCGAACTCAAAACTAAATTCTTTATTTACATTCTTCAACATTATGTTTGTAAACTTATTACAAAACTACTAAAATAAACACAGTATTTCCAAAATCTATCATACAATTTCAATCAATGACAACAATGACAAATCTCCTCCTGTATGATGTCTCCCTTCATAAGGGCTCCACAACGGCTGACCTAACTGTTGTTTTTCTTCTTCGAAACTCATTCGAAACATTCAATCGATCGTCTGCTTGTTGATTTGGGCTCCCCCCATCACGACGACCGTAACGGCACATTCTTGCAGTTATTGTTGTTTTCGCCATCAACATATCCTTACTAGGCTCTGTGTGCACAAACAAATTTCCTACCCTTTTCGCAGCCAGCACCACTTTCTGTTTATTTAGGATCGTTGCAAATTTTTCGCTGAATATCACATCATGTTTTGCCGCTACTCTGCCAACCGCCATAAAATTGCATTGCAGGTCCGGCACAAACAACACATCATTTAATTCGATGTTCCCCTTGTTGATGAGCACTTTCCCCCTTTCTCTTGCTTCTATTTGCTGTCCATTTGCTAGGGAAATCTTTTCTTTATGATGCTCAAAAGTCGTAAACAAATTACGGTTATTACACAAATGCGAAGAAGATCCACTGTCTAAACACCAGATGTTCTTCCTTACATTGTTGTTGTTGTCACTCGTCGCCAACAATGTGTACGCATGCTCATGGGGATTTCTCAGCTTACCCTTTTTCGCTGATTGTCTGCGTAATGGCCTCTGTCGCCACAATTGTAACATTTCACATTTCTCCTTGTGCGCGAATGCCGTTGTTTGTTACCTGCATTGTTGTTGCAAATATTCTTCTTGTGCGTATTGGATTTTCTTCTTATGTTGTTGTTGCTACTTCTTGCGTTTTGTGCCATAAACGCTACATTGGAATCTTTATCATCTTCCACATTTGCTGATGATTTGCGTCTTTCGCTTTCCTCTGATAATTTAACCTTTAATGCATACAGCGTAGGTAAATTATCTCTCGAATCCATTGCAATTACTAAGTTCTCATACGATTCTGACAAACGGGAGTTACGCTCAATATGATCGTTGCCATTGCCTTTTCGTCACGCTTCTTCCAGGATAGATATTTCATTTCATGTAATATTTTTTTTGATACATGTTCCATAAACCTCGAAAATGACCTAACAAATATGGAGTATATTAATTCCGGATATCCGAGTTCAGAAAAATTTGAAAATGTCAAACAAAAAATTTTAAAACTTCAAACAAAAAAATTTAAAATATTTCTTACAAAACTTGTACATGAAGTACGTCTTTAGTTAGTACATAAACTTCAAATTTACATTTACTTCAAATTTACATTTCTCAAAAAAAATATTTATATTTACAAAAATTTAATAATTTGTTATAGTAGCTCAGCAAATTTTGTTCGACCAAACCATATCGGGGGGGCCCGGGCCCCCTGTGCCCCCCCCTGCGTACGTCCCTGATCGGAGCTATATCCAGATCTAAACCAATTTTGATATAATTTGGCACATTTATTTCCAGGCCGAATTCAGTCACACATTCCAAATATCATTGAAATCGGACTTATATAGCGTGTTTGGAGCAGCAAATACGCGAAATCGGCAGAAAATATATATGGGTCTATATCCAAATCTGCACCGATTTCGATATAATTTGGAACACTTATTTCTAGGCCAAATTCAGTCACACATTCAAAATGTCATCAAAATTGGACGTATATAGCGCGTTTGGTGCAACAAATACGTGAAATCGGGCGAAAATATATATGGGAGCTATATCCAAATCAGAACCGATTTTCACCAAAAGCAATAGCGTTCTTCCTATGGCTAAACAAATTATAATCCTAAATTTTCAGCTGAATTTGACAAAAAATGCGACCTGTACGTTGCGAACAAAAATACATGGACAGACGGACAGATAGACATAACTTGACATGCATAACTTGACTCAGAAAGTGATTATATGTATATCCTTAAAAGGAACTATGGGTCTATTTCGTTTCCTTTTGTATGTTACATACAAATGCACAAAGACATAATACCCCTTACCACTGTGTGGTGTAGGGTATAAAAACCAGTAAGGAGGGATCATAGTCGGACGGGGCCGACTATATGATACCCTACACCACTGTGAATATGTAAAATATACATAGGAGATATATATCAATTTGAACTGATTTCTATATAATATGTTACACTTATTACTAGACAAAATTCCGTTACACATTCCAAATTTCATCAAATTTGGACAGATATAGGGTGCTTGGTGCAGCAAATACGTCAAATCGGACGAAAATATATATGGGAGCTATATCCAAATCTGAACCGATTTCGATATAATTTGGCACACTTATTTCTAGACAGAGTTAGCATGTTTGGTGCGGCAAATACGTCAAATCGGCCGAAAATATATATAAGAGCTATATCCAAATCTGAACCGATTTTCACCAAAAGCAATAGTGTTCTTCCTATGGCTAAACAAATTATAATCCTAAATTTTCAGCTGAATCGGACAAAAAACGCGACCTGTACGTTGCGAACAAAAATACATGGACAGACGGACGCACGGACATGCATAAATCGACTCAGAAAGTGATTATATGTATATCACCAAAAGGAACTATGGGTCTATTTCGTTTCCTTTTGTATGTTACATACAAATGCACAAAGACATAATACACACAGTGTGGTGTGGGGTATAAAAACAATCAAATTGCGGAAATTGAGCATCAATCCTCACAATTTAAATTATGTATAAATACAATTTTGCACGTTGCACAGAATTAAAAGTACAACTCAATAATAGAAGACAAGGATGACTTATCATAAAAAATCAGATGAGAAAACCAGTAGACCTTTGTGAGAAGACCAGTAAATCTTCTGGCAAAAAGGTTGAAGGTCTAATCTTAATTCAATTGTCATAGAACTTTACTTTTGTTTGCAAAGATCAATTAAACCAACAAAATAGGGATGCATAGACTAGACTTCAGAGGATAGTGAATATCCTGTGCGTTGTCCTCTAACTTAGTATAATATAATGTTTGTTTATATGTTTTCTTATAGCTTTCTTTTTGAAAAAATTTTGGTGTGCCGAATTTAATGTTATATTTTATAACGTAGAAAAAATTTTGTCCGGAGTCGGAGACTCAGACTTCGACTCCAGCAAAATTGCTCGTTGATGCCGGTAGAGATGTACAAACTGACTTATGTACTTGTAGGAACCTCTAGAATGTAACGAATGTATTATTATTATTATTATTATTATTATTATTGTTATTATTATTATTATTATTATTATTATTATTATTATTATTATTATTATTATTATTATTATTATTATTATTATTATTATTATTATTATTATTATTATTATTATTATTATTATTATTATTATTATTATTATTATTATTATTATTATTATTATTATTATTATTATTATTATTATTATTATTATTATTATTATTATTATTATTATTATTATTATTATTATTATTATTATTATAGTTAAGAGTTTTTATTCGTAATATCGAAATAAAAAAAGCACTCCGTCAACAGACGGAAAATTAATTACACCGTTTTTAAATTTCACAAGTTTATTTAAAATAACAAAAAGGATTTTTAATTTCACAATCAGTATATGAATCACAATTATTTCACAATCAGTATATTAAGTATAAAATTAGAACTAAACACGCACGACTCCCGAACAACACTGCCGTTTCCAAATTCTCCTTCTTAGCTTTAAGTCTCCATATCTTGGCAGCGACGCCGTTATTACTCTGCCAAATATGTTTCCCACAGGTGAATTATGTTGACAATGCAACTCGTGTTAAAGTTGAGTGCCAGTGGGAACATATCATGTTGCATTTTCGCAATACTCCGTAATTGCTTACTCGGCAACACGTGTAGCAGAAAAGTATCGCAAGACAGTGGCTCGTGAAGACTGCAGTGTGTTAACTCCTCCCCCTTTAAAGATCTGCGTCCCGCAGATTCGGATTTGAGGACGAAGTTTGTTGTAGTATTCGCAGGTTGAGTTTAGGGAGGTCGGTCTTTGTTGTCAATTTCCTCCAGATTATGAAAATTAGGCCCATTAATAGGAACAGGGCCAATGATCCAGATGTCATAAACCATGAAGTTTTTCCTTTAGGTACCCCAATAACTGTATATTTGTTGAAGCCATTTCATGGATGAGATTAAGGTTTACTGACAGGCTCTTTTTTGTGATGGTGGTAAGTACAGGTGGGAGAACTTGCACTCCTGAACTGGCTATACTCCAATATAATTTATTGTCGATCGTCAAGGATTCATTTTCCATTTGTAAAATGAAGGAGCCATCTAGGTGATGGGACGTTCCGTTAGACCAAATGCTACCATTAAAGTTGTCCAGGAATAATGTGTCTTCTTTGAGTAGTTCTATCCTTGATTCCCCACCAGTTACATAGCGGCAAGCTGTTTGACCACCCTTCAAAAGTCGTGGTAAGCAATCGTCCTCTGGCAACAGATCAAGCATTTCCTTGTTGCAAACCATGGCTGTGCTTAAACGTAGACAATTGCCCTTGATACCATAGGTTTCGTCCTTGTTCATCAGTATGGTTTTATAATTTAGATCCACTTTCTGACCCTTTTTTAAGACTGCTCGTACGATCAGGTGGTTGAATTTGGTTTCCTCTACTTTTGGCATCGACAGTATGTAGAGCAGGGTAGTACCATTGGTGTAAATAGAAGGTTCGCTATATTCAATGGCTTCAATAAAATTACTATAAGGAAGAACTTCTATTTCACCTATTAATTGATTTATCTCTTCTTTGTTCAATAGGTTGCTATTTACAACTTTAGCCTTGGCCATTTGGCAAGCTAAGACTAATTCGCCCACTTCATCCTTCAGAATCATAACCTTGTGTTGTAACTCTTGTGAAAACTTGGCCTGAATGCTGTGTCCCAGAATATCATTTGTTGTAGTAATAGCTCCATTAAGGGTTCGCAAGATCTCTTGAGTTTTCATGGAAATTTCGGAGTTGATTTTGTATTGCTGGTTGTTATTAGAAATAATTGTGTCTTGACTTCGCAGAATCTCATCCCAATCTGATGCATCAGGCGAGCCAGCTATCCATTTCCACGCGGAACCGATCCAGTTAATTGAGCGTTTAAATCTCTCGACTTTAGGTCCCTTTAGTTCATCAAGTTGAATTTGAATTCTTTCCAGGTGAAAGTTGATAACATCCTTTATGCCGGTTGTCTCATTCATCTTATCGTTTTCGTCCTTTAATCGATTTAATATATTCTCATAACGTTTTAAGTCGATGTTATGAATTAATTTGAAGTGTCCATTGATCATCCAGCCATAGTCATCACGAATAGTTAGAAGAGGAGAGTCCAGATTAAATACGACATATGCTTGTGCGGTTGCACAGAGGCATAACCTAAGAAATAATTATAGTCTAATGGCTTAAGTCTATCGTATCAATTAAAACATAAAAGTGTTCAAAATAGGAAAATGTTACGTTACGTAAATAAATCTTATTTCATAGAAAAATTTAAACATATTAAAGTATGAAATTATAGCAAATTATTCGAATAATAATGTATTCTAATCCTTCTAATTGTAATCCCTCAATAACAATATTAAATTTTACTGTTGGAACTCCAATATATTCGTAAGGCTACAAATTTAAGAATATAAATTGGTGTAAATTTTTGAAAATGAATCAGAAATTACATTTAGTAATTGTTTGGTATTTGATGTTTCAAATCTAATTATTCAATAGTGTATTTTAATATTGAAATGTAATAAAGAAAAATTAGCCTTTCACAATTTATATTGTAAGAGAAATTATCAAATGTTTCTATTTTAATGTGTTAGTAGTTAGTTAATTGGAGTGAGAGGATTTCGGGAAGGCGGAAAAGTTTCTATTGAATGAAACTATGAGCGGGATATTTGTTAGTAAGGGTTAGTAGGCTTTTTCCTTTTTTTTTTATTTTGACCCTTTGGGTTCCTTTTTGTTTTGTTTTTTTTTATATTTTGTATTTGTGACCCAATGGGTTCCTTTTATTTGTAAGGGTTAGTAGGCTTTTTCCTTTTTATTTTGACCCTTTGGGTTCCTTTTTGTTTTGTTTTTTTTATATTTTGTATTTGTGACCCAATGGGTTCCTTTTATTTGTAAGGGTTAGTAGGCTTTTTCCTTTTTTTTTTATTTTGACCCTTTGGGTTCCTTTTTGTTTTGTTTTTTTTTTTTTTATATTTTGTATTTGTGACCCAATGGGTTCCTTTTATTTGTAAGGGTTAGTAGGGTTTTTCCTTTTTTTTTATTTTGACCCTTTGGGTTCTTGTGAATTCATAAAATTTTAACATGGAAAGGATTCTAAGGATTTAACTTTCAAGAATTTGATATCGTTTGATATGAGCGTTGCTTAGCATGTTTCTCGAACTTGCCATGGGGAGATCGTAGTATTCCGTTTTAGTCGAGGACAGGCATGCCTTCCCCAACCTACTAAGGTACGATTTATCTCGCTTACAGGCATGCTCTTGTTAAGCTAAGCAACCTCGATCGAAATTTCTGTTAGTTTTTTTTTTTTTTTTTTCCTCTGTCTGTAAGCTACATAGACTGTTTGCCCTTTTTTGAATTTTTTTGGGCTTTTGCGGTTAGCATTATGCCGCTCTAGCTGAAGTTTTTGTACTCTTTTCAATTCCGTGGAGAGGTCGTTATTGATTTTTTGCTTGAAGTTTAAGAGCTTCTGAAAGTTGATCCTTTCGGATCTATTAAAAAATACGTCATTCGGTTTTCTCTTAGTGGTTGTATGTACTGTGTCATTGTATCGATCCACTGCAATATTTAACAGCTCTCTTAGCTTGAGGTCTTTATACTCAGCTTTTAGACAACGATAAATTTCCAAGACTGTTGAATGGAATCTTTCTACCTGACCGTTCACCTCACTGCGTTGCGTTGGTGTGCGGTACAGCTGGATTCCCAAAATTTTAATGAAATTTTGAATTATAGGACTCAGAAAAGCACTTTCATTATCTGTAACTAAAACTTTTGGAGCCGTGAAATAATGCAGTAGTTTTATAATTTTTTCACGCAAATGCAACTACGATCGATTTTTAATATGGAAGAGTTTGGCAAATTTGGAAAATTTGTCTAAACATGAAATGAATTTTTCGCCCTGAATTTCAAAAATGTCTATATGAAGGATTTCGCAGGGGTATGACGGTATCGGGGTGGCTTGTAACAAAGGCACGGATGGATGCCTGTCGTATTTATTTAGCTTGCAAATTTCACACGTTGCCACGAATTTCCGGATCAGGCTGCTCATTCTGGGGAAATAATATTTTTCCAAAATTTGCTGCCTGTTTTCAGCAATATTTCGGTGAGCTCTTTTATGTTCTTTGGCAATTATCTCAAGAATATTGTCAATGTTCCTTAGATCCTCAACAGTTCTCTGTGTAATTCTTACTTTGTATTTTGAAAAATGATCACGAAACACTTCTTGAAGAATTGATAGTTTTTCCTCTGGCATTTTAATTCCATTAAGTATGTTTGGTCTGAGTTTTTCTTTCAGTATTTTTGTCAGCTCTTCCCTGCAAAGACTATTGGTATAAATTCTGAACTATCTTCTTCTGCGCTATGCATTGTTGCTACAGTATCACTGTCCCTTGGTTCGTTGTCAATTGCCTGATTCTCGTCGCGACCCTCGAATGCCGATTCTGTTGCTGAATCGCTCGGAACTCCTTCCGAAGCGGTTTCGGTTCTTGAGTCGGCACCCTCGCTAGCAGTATCTGTTCCTGAAGTTAGATGGTTGATTTGGGTTTCAGACGTGATAATGCATCAGCCACGTGATTTGATTTACCTGGCTTGTAAATCAATTCGTGGCTATATTCCTCAATGCGAGCCTTCCATCTTTTCAATTTCGCGTTGAAATTCCGGTTACCCAAAGCATAGGTAAGCGGTTGATGGTCTGTATAAATTTTAATCTTTTTTGCGCCGTAAAGATAGTTTCGGAGGTTGTCAAGTGCCCAAACGATAGCAAAAAATTACCTCAAATTTGATATAGCTTGAGATTTCTTTTAATAAATTTGTATTAACGAATATTTCCTTAATGCGGATCTGAGACGATCTCAAGAATAAAAAGTATTTCGAAAACGAGATAAATAAATAATCGGTAGCAAAAACAATATATGAAAAACCTTTTTTCCTAAAATTCATTACTTAAAACATTAGCGGTCTTGTAAGAATGACTCGCCTTACCTCTAACAACATATAGAGGTAGAATAGTAGTATGTCAAAACAGTCGGCAATAGTTATGAATATAACGTTTTTATTTATGTTTCGTGGAAAAACTCAATTTGACTTATGTATTTTTAATTGGAGGAACCAATTACTTAAATTTGTTGTGCTCTCACGGAGAACCGAGTGTTGTTCGGGAGTGGATCGCGATAGTCTGAATCTTAATATAAACTCATTAAATAAGTGTCATTGGAATAGAAGTGTTAAATTAGTGTCATTGAAATAATAATTCCTTTCCGACGATGGAGCCCTTGTCTGCACCGGAGGGGGTGTTCCCATGGTATCCCCATGTGGTAACTCCAGTGCGACAATCCTACCTTCGATTCCCTCTACTCTCTAAGACATGCCTGCGACCCACTATTGAGCGTATTCAGGGCTTGAGTGTTTTGCCCATTCATTTGCTCAATACTACCCAGGCGTACCTCTACGCTCCGGATATTACTTATTAGGGCGTTTACAGCACCCGACAATTCAGTAACTGACTTCTTTAAATCTTCCATTGTAATAGTACTTACGTGAAAATTAAGAGTTTCATATGCAGGATATTTTTATTTTTTTCTTTTTTTAAATATTTTTAATCTTTTTTCAATATTTCTATTTTTAAAAATTTTCACCCTCTTTTAATTTTGAATATTTTCACCTTTTCAATATTTTATTTTTTAAATATATTTAATTTTTTCAATATTTTTTAAATATTTTCAATATTTTTATTTTGATTATTTTCACTTTCTCAATATTTTATTTTTTAAATATTTTAAACTTTTCCAATATTTTTATATATTAAATATTTTCAAAAAAAATTTTTTTATTTTAAGTATTCTCACTTTTCCAATATATTGTTTCTTCAATGTTTTTTTTAATATTTTTAAGTTTTCTTCAATTTTTCTTTTTATTTTTTAAGGACCTTTTGCAGGGTCCCTGCCCGGGCGCCAGTTAAGAGTTTTTATTCGTAATATCGAAATAAAAAAAGCACTCCGTCAACAGACGGAAAATTAATTACACCGTTTTTATACCCTCCACCATAGGATGGGGGTATATTAAGTTTGTCACTACGTTTGTAACTACTCGAAATAATCATAGTAGACCCCACAAAGTATATATATTCTTGATCAGCGTGCAATTCTACATCGATATAGCCATGTCCGTCCGTCTGTCCGTCTGTGGAAATCACTCTAGCGTCCGAACGGATTGACGTAGGTTGATGAAACTTTGGGAAAATATATTATATGTACGTAGGACTTTTGGTATTGAAAGCGGGCTATGTAGGTCCACGCTTTCGTATAGCCCCCATACAAAATGACGCGTGACGCGTCGTCGTTTTAAGGAATTTTTAAGATATTTGTCCCATTTTACCACCGAATTGGTTGTAATTTGGTACTTTGTGTCTCCAGAGACCAAAAAACATTCCTACCAAAGTTGGGTTATATAGGTCCACATCTTGGTATAGCCCCCATATAAGGCCCCATATAAAGTACGCGTCATTTTAATATACTTTGAATGTATTAGACCCATTTGACCACAGAATTGGTTGTAATTTGGTATTTTGTGTCTCCAGAGGCCAAAAAACATTCCTACCAAAGTTGGGTTATATAGGTCCAAGTTTTGGTATAGCCCCCATATAAGGCACCATATAAAGTACGCGTCATTTTAATATATTTTGAATGTATCAGACCCATTTGACCAAAGAATCGGTTGTAACTTTGTATTTGTGTTTCCAGAGGCTAAGAAACATTTCTATCATACAATATTTATATAGGTCCACGTGTTGATATAGCCCCCATAATACGATATCTCCCGATTTTCGATATTTTGAAGGTTTTAGCCTCATTATCACACCGAGATGGCTGAAATTTGGTATTTAGTCTTCTTTAGGCTTATAAAACTTTCCCCCAGAAATTTGTAGGTATAGGTCCACGCCATCATATAGCTCCCATAGAACGGTACTTTCCAAATTTCGGTATTTTGAAGGTTGTGGCCACATTAATCCACCGAAATGGCTGAAATTTGTGGTGGAGGGTATAAAAAGTTCGGCCCGGCCGAACTTAACGCTTTTCTTACTTGTTAAATTTCACAAGTTTATTTAAAATAACAAAAAGGATTTTTAATTTCACAATCAGTATATGAATCACAATTATTTCACAATCAGTATATTAAGTATAAAATTAGAACTAAACACGCACGACTCCCGAACAACACTGCCGTTTCCAAATTCTCCTTCTTAGCTTTAAGTCTCCATATCTTGGCAGCGACGCCGTTATTACTCTGCCAAATATGTTTCCCACAGGTGAATTATGTTGACAATGCAACTCGTGTTAAAGTTGAGTGCCAGTGGGAACATATCATGTTGCATTTTCGCAATACTCCGTAATTGCTTACTCGGCAACACGTGTAGCAGAAAAGTATCGCAAGACAGTGGCTCGTGAAGACTGCAGTGTGTTAACTTTATTATTATTATTATTATTGTTATTATTATTATTTTTTTTTTTATTATTATTATTATTATTATTATTATTATTATTATTATTATTATTATTATTATTATTATTACTATTGTTCTTATTATTATTATTATCACTATTATTATTATTATAAATATTATTATTATCATTCTTATTATTATTTGTTGAAACTAATTATTGTTTGGTGATGGTGTCTGCTGTGCGGAGGAAATGAAAGACGGCGTGTTGCTACGTTGAGTGCTTTATCACGAGTGATCTTAAATCTATCTACACACTACACAAGTACTCTTACGTCTACGTTCTATTTACAACACTTCTGTGTGTTCACACAATGCGAACTGATCGCTATTGCTCATGATAGTCCGGTCAAAATAGACATGCGTATAAGGGGGAAATAGCAAAAATTCCCACAAAGCTGAATTTTGGTGGAGTGCTAGGGTTGGCCATTAGAAGCAACGTCCTAAAAGTCCCCATCGATCCCATGTGTGCAAAACAAGTTATTCGGGGTCAAAGGTCATTTTTGGAGGCATTATTCGGTTTTTTTAATTTTTCTCAAAAACGGTAATACAAAGCAAAAGCTCGCTAAAGTAAAAGTTGTAGATTCAATAATTGTGTAGAAGATTGGTCTTTATGATTTTTAAAAAAGACTTACCATTTTCGAGATATCTCGATCTAAAGGTCAAATAAAAAATTAGCCGCGTAAGTACATTATGAGGCGAACCGGTTAAAGTAACGACACTATTTGTTAGATACTTCCGTAAGCTTTCAAACGATATCCACCTTGCAGTAATCGGTTCAGTAGAACCGGGTCTAACCCGGTTTTTAAATTTGGCCTTTCGGGTCTAATAACCGGCGAACCGGATCCGCAACCGTTGAAAATTATACATTTCCGTTATCAGCGCAACAAACTTTACCTTCTGACAAAACTTGAAAAAAATCGGAGAGTTTTCGTTGGGGTCGTTCCCGTTGGGCTTTCGATTATACATGTGGGTTAAATGGGCATTGAATAACTCTACTAAACGCACTCCGAATTTGTTGCAATTTTTTTTAGAAGATAGCTATAATTTCGCTCTTCAAGAAAATATATATTTTTTTGGGGAACAGACCCGATTACTTCGCTTATTTTAGCCGGTTCGTCTGAATATGTGCATATTCCCCTTATAAGTGCATAAAAATCATGTGTTTTTTAGAACAGCTATATCTCAAGAATGGTTCGTTCTAAGAAAAAAATTATAAGGGTCAAACTTGTAGATAATTTTTCTGTCTACAATATTTACTTTAGTCACTTTTTGATTAGATCAACCGTTTTCAAAAAATAAATCCGAAAACCTAAAAACACTTAAATTTTGACCTTTGACCCCGAATAATTTTTTTTTTTTGCACACATGGGATCGATGGGGACTTTTAGGACGGTGCTTCTAATGGCAAACCCTAGCTCTCCACCAAAATTCAGCTTTGTGGGAATTTTTGCTATTTCAATGTCTATTTTGACCGGACTATGATGTGTGTTGTGTGTTGTTCGAACTTATCGTGGAGGTTCTCACATTACAACACTCCTCCTCAACACACATACACTCCGGTTCATCTGAATAGAACCAGCCAATATTTGCTACAAATACCGTTATATCTGACGAAAGGAGAGGAATTGTAAATTATAATTTTGTGGACATGTAGAGTATATAGTAGCCGATATTTTCAATACCTAATATGTTTCACATATGCGTCATAACGGTACTTTTTACTCGCTTTATGAAAAAATGTCAAAATATTAGCATTTTTTAATGGTTCACCAGGATAGAACCACCCTAAGAATTTACACAAATCCTTTGTTAGATGTGGTAAACTTTAACAAAAAACTATTTTTTATTATAAATAAATGCCGTGAGTGTTAATTGCTATCAAATATTGTGCAAAAATTTGTATTAGGGTTTTGAAATTTGATGAAAATCGATGCTTAGAGCTCCAAAAAATATTTTTATGAAGGAACAATTTATAAAGACAAAATTTTATACTGAATTATGTTCAAAAGTTTCTATACTACAATAAAATTACAAAAAAGTCACATTTGATGGGTTTATGAGTCCGAAACAGAGGAAATATGGTAAAGATAACTCAAATTTCTACCTTTCCAATTCAAAATTTGATATTTTATCTCAGGAAAGTGAATGCAAATCGATGGGTTCCACCCAGTTTCGTTGGCTGTGGACATCTACAGGTCCAAAAAATAAAGAAAATTCCACCGCCGAACGCTTCATGTCAGCATCAAGTCCTTGGAATTTCAAAAGGTTCTAAGACATTTGATGTGAAGAAACTGCTTAGCGATAGGGGAAGGCAGACGTTAATTTTTTCGAAAGGAAAAGGTTTATTTTGATGGTTATGATGTTCACACATCTTTTCCTTATAGTATAAGTACCGAAAAATATTTCTGATCGGTTATTACACAAAAAAGAGCGCCTATGTTTCTGTGCTTTCGATGCCATGCGAAACTGGGTGGAACCCATCGTTTTGCATTCACTTTCCTGAGATAAAATATCAAATTTTGGATTGGACAGGTAGAAATTTGAGTTATCTTTACCATATTTCCTCTGTTTCGGACTCATAAACCTATCAAATGGGACTTTTTTGTAATTTTATTGTAGTATAGAAAATTTTGAACATAATTCAGTATAAAATTTTGTTTTTATAAATTGTTTCTACCGATTTCTTCATACAAATATTTTTTTGGAGCTCTAAGCATCGATTTTCATCAAATTTCAAGACCCTAATACAAATTTTTGCACAATATTTGATAGCAATTAACACTCACGGCATTTATTTATAATTATAAATAGTTTTTTGTTAAAGTTTACCACATCTAACAAAGGATTTGTGTAAATTCTTAGGGAGGTTCTATCCTGGTGAACCATTAAAAAATGCTAATATTTTGACATTTTTTCATAAAGCAAGTAAAAAGTACCGTTATGACGCATATGTGAAACATATTAGGTATTGAAAATATCGGCTACTATATACTCTACATGTCCACAAAATTATAATTTACAATTCCTCTCCTTTCGTCTGATATAACGGTATTTGTAGACAAATATTGGTTGGTTCTATTCAGATGAACCGGAGTGTATGTATAAACTCGAACTCAAAACTAAATTCTTTATTTACATTCTTCAACATTATGTTTGTAAACTTATTACAAAACTACTAAAATAAACACAGTATTTCCAAAATCTATCATACAATTTCAATCAATGACAACAATGACAAATCTCCTCCTGTATGATGTCTCCCTTCATAAGGGCTCCACAACGGCTGACCTAACTGTTGTTTTTCTTCTTCGAAACTCATTCGAAATATTCAATCGATCGTCTGCTTGTTGATTTGGGCTCCCCCCATCACGACGACCGTAACGGCACATTCTTGCAGTTATTGTTGTTTTCGCCATCAACATATCCTTACTAGGCTCTGTGTGCACAAACAAATTTCCTACCCTTTTCCCAGCCAGCACCACTTTCTGTTTATTTAGGATCGTTGCAAATTTTTCGCTGAATATCACATCATGTTTTGCCGCTACTCTGCCAACCGCCATAAAATTGCATTGCAGGTCCGGCACAAACAACACATCATTTAATTCGATGTTCCCCTTGTTGATGAGCACTTTCCCCCTTTCTCTTGCTTCAATTTGCTGTCCATTTGCTAGGGAAATCTTTTCTTTATGATGCTCAAAAGTCGTAAACAAATTACGGTTATTACACAAATGCGAAGAAGATCCACTGTCTAAACACCAGATGTTCTTCCTTACATTGTTGTTGTTGTCACTCGTCGCCAACAATGTGTACGCATGCTCATGGGGATTTCTCAGCTTACCCTTTTTCGCTGATTGTCTGCGTAATGGCCTCTGTCGCCACAATTGTAACATTTCACATTTCTCCTTGTGCGCGAATGCCGTTGTTTGTTACCTGCATTGTTGTTGCAAATATTCTTCTTGTGCGTATTGGATTTTCTTCTTATGTTGTTGTTGCTACTTCTTGCGTTTTGTGCCATAAACGCTACATTGGAATCTTTATCATCTTCCACATTTGCTGATGATTTGCGTCTTTCGCTTTCCTCTGATAATTTAACCTTTAATGCATACAGCATAGGTAAATTATCTCTCGAATCCATTGCAATTACTAAGTTCTCATACGATTCTGACAAACGGGAGTTACGCTCAATATGATCGTTGCCATTGCCTTTTCGTCACGCTTCTTCCAGGATAGATATTTCATTTCATGTAATATTTTTTTGATACATGTTCCATAAACCTCGAAAATGACCTAACAAATATGGAGTATATTAATTACGGAAATCCGAGTTCAGAAAAATTTGAAAATGTCAAACAAAAAATTTTAAAACTTCAAACAAAAAATTTTAAAATATTTCTTACAAAACTTGTACATGAAGTACGTTTTTAGTTAGTACATAAACTTCAAATTTACATTTACTTCAAATTTACATTTCTCAAAAAAAAAAATATTTATATTTACAAAAATTTAATAATTTGTTATAGTAGCTCAGCAAATTTTGTTCGACCAAACCATTTCGGGGGGGCCCGGGCCCCCTGTGCCCCCCCTGCGTACGTCCCTGATCGGAGCTATATCCAGATCTAAACCAATTTTTATATAATTTGGCACATTTATTTCCAGGCCGAATTCAGTCACACATTCCAAATATCATTGAAATCGGACTTATATAGCGTGTTTGGAGCAGCAAATACGCGAAATCGGCAGAAAATATATATGGGTCTATATCCAAATCTGCACCGATTTCGATATAATTTGGCACATTTATTTCTAGACTGAATTCAGTCACACATTCCAAATTTCATCGAAATCGGAAATATATAGCGTGTTTGGTACAGAAAATACGTGAAATCGGCCGAAAATATATATGGGAGCTATATCCAAATCTGAACCAATTTCTATATAATTTGGAACACTTATTTCTAGACCAAATTCAGTCACACATTCAAAATGTCATCAAAATTGGACGTATATAGCGCGTTTGGTGCAACAAATACGTGAAATCGGGCGAAAATATATATGGGAGCTATATCCAAATCAGAACCGATTTTCACCAAAAGCAATAGCGTTCTTCCTATGGCTAAACAAATTATAATCCTAAATTTTCAGCTGAATCGGACAAAAAACGCGACCTGTACGTTGCGAACAAAAATACATGGACAGACGGACGCACGGACATGCATAAATCGACTCAGAAAGTGATTATATGTATATCACCAAAAGGAACTATGGGTCTATTTCGTTTCCTTTTGTATGTTACATACAAATGCACAAAGACATAATACACACAGTGTGGTGTGGGGTATAAAAACAATCAAATTGCGGAAATTGAGCATCAATCCTCACAATTTAAATTATGTATAAATACAATTTTGCACGTTGCACAGAATTAAAAGTACAACTCAATAATAGAAGACAAGGATGACTTATCATAAAAAATCAGATGAGAAAACCAGTAGACCTTTGTGAGAAGACCAGTAAATCTTCTGGCAAAAAGGTTGAAGGTCTAATCTTAATTCAATTGTCATAGAACTTTACTTTTGTTTGCAAAGATCAATTAAACCAACAAAATAGGGATGCATAGACTAGACTTCAGAGGATAGTGAATATCCTGTGCGTTGTCCTCTAACTTAGTATAATATAATGTTTGTTTATATGTTTTCTTATAGCTTTCTTTTTGAAAAAATTTTGGTGTGCCGAATTTAATGTTATATTTTATAACGTAGAAAAAATTTTGTCCGGAGTCGGAGACTCAGACTTCGACTCCAGCAAAATTGCTCGAATCCGACTCGTACACTCCGAAACCCTGGTACCTATCCACCTTGGTACGGCACAGAACCGTACGGTACGATACCATATTGTTTATTTTCGAACACTGTCCATAGGACTTTTCACGGTAGAGCTGGCAAATTATCGATAGTCCGACAATCGTTTTGACTTCTGTCATAAAATAAAGGTTACTTCGACCGCCAAAACAAGTTATTTGGCTTACTTTTCGCGAATTATTTAAAACATAATTGCTTCTGAGTCCGATATAAACAAAATATTACGACAGTGATCAAAACTATTGTCTGACTATTGATAGTTTGCCAGCTCTATTTCACGGTATTGCACGCTGCCATTCCAAATTTGCATAAAACCTTATTGACGCCTGCTGTTTGTGAAATTGATATTTGTTAATCTCAATTTCGATTGGGTGCCACCGTGGTGCAATGGTATGCACACCCGCCTTGCATTCGATTCCCCGGCCAGTCAACATCAAAATGTTCAACGGTGGCAAAATATCCCTCAGTAATGTTGGCGACATTTCCTGGGCATTTCAGCCATGTAAAACTTCTCTACAAAGTGGTGTCTTAAGACACGCCGTTCGGACTCGGCGATAAACAGTAGGTGCCATATAATTGACCTAATATGAATTGGGGTGCACTCATTGATATGAGAGAAGTCTCCCTTGTCCCGTACGGGATGTTTGTGGAACAATTATTATAATCTCAATTTCGATACATAAGAAAAAATTCAATACTCCACAAATTGTGTCTCAGAGCATGAATATGCCCCTCTCTCTCTTACATGAATATGGACTCTCTTTTACAGTATTGCCATATTGAAATACCTAAATTCAGTTTAAATTCAGTTTGATTTTGTGCATTAAGAATGTTGATAATGCACGAATCAATTTGAATTAAGGCAGTTAACGTAAATTAACGCTGCCGTCTGTCTAGGGTATTAGATTTTCAACTTTAAACGTCATAACGTTTTTTCACAATGGGTTTCCCGATTTCAAGTATTTAAACGTATTTAGTTATACCGCCCAATAAAACAATCTCGTATGTTCCACAAAGTTGTTTATTGAGTTCTTAGGTACATTTTTGTACCTGGTTGTTTCCTTGAATAATATATGGTTTTAAATCTTTTAATCAAAATTAGAGAAAAACTTGTAAATTTGACCTTGACGATTTTGACATTGAAGATGAAGCTTGGTCGACTTTATGTGTTTAGAATTTTTGTTCTTTATGAGAAGAGCTGCAACTTTGCCTCCGAGAGTAAACCAAATTTCTTAACGGTTCAGAAGATATGATCCTGACAAAAAGAGCCCCTTTGACATCGAAGCCTAAATTCTTTGGTGGCAAATAATAAGGTTAAGGTTTCATTTATTGAGCCTTCTTTCTTATAAACGTTATAATTATAAAGAGTGGAAGTAGTATAAAGCAAACTTAAGATTATAATGTATTATCTAAATTTACAATGTATAAAATGTTGTGTACAGCACCATGCTTTTACATAATTTAGGAATAACAGCAATAATTAAATGATTATAATGTGATGAATTCCTTGCTCCCGAGAATGCAGTATTTTTGAGTGTTAAAAACTCAGTAATCTTACAAACTAAAAAATAAAAATAAAACAAAAAAAATATATAATAAAAATAAACATCCACGTTATCCCCTATGCGTACCAGATGTAGCTTTGGAATAAAATGCATATCGCAAATTAGCGTTGATTTCGAAATTCGGTGGAATCTCATTTATGTAGCCGATTGGAGATAAATAATTAATGTTCGACCAGCTATATGGTTGTTGGTTGTCAAAAATGCATGAAATATAACTGTTTTGATGATTTCTAACTCGTTCAACAAATTTTGAAATCAAGTCACAAACGTATAAGCCAACAGGTGTAATCTTGGACTCGACATACACTACCCTATTAGAAAAACGCCTGCAACTTGATTCATAGTATTTCCCAATACAATGTCGTAAAACTTTCCTTTCCAGAATTTCCATTTCCCTGATGACAATAGGGGATATATTGAACCATATGGGAAATGCATACATAAATACCGGTCTTATACTTGTTTTGTATAAAAGAAGTTTAGTTCTTACAGGGAGATCTTTTTTTACCAAAATTCTGGAAAAAGAACCAAGTATTCTGTATGCCTTTCCCAAAACTTGTCTACCATGTTTATTAAATTTGAACAGATTATTAAAAGTAACTCCTAAATATTTTAGAGTATTCTGTAGTGGAATTTCTACTCCATTGAAAGTCAATTTCAGATTTTTACTTTCAGGAACAACATATTTTTTGCATTTCCCCGATGCATTCCTTATACAAATTGCTTCCGTTTTAGATGCATTTATCTTGATACCCCAGCTATTGTAAAATTGTGCTACTTTCTCTAAATGATATTTTACCTTACTCAAGGCATTTTTAGGGGACTCATCGTGAGCATATAGCAATGAATCGTCAGCGTAAAGGAGACCGGTAGAATCTGTTTCTATATGAGGGAAATGATGTATAAATATGTTATATAAATGTGGCGATAAAATGGATCCTTGTGGGACAGCACAATTAACGTTTCCTGGCTGAGATAAAACTTCATGAAATTCTATACAAAACTTTCTATTTGAGAAAAAACTGTGGAACATTTTTATGACATGTGGATCAAAATTAAGCCTAACCATTTTATATAAAATTCCTATGTGAGAAGCATGGTCAAATGCTTTTTCAACGTCAAGAGCAAGCGCTACAGTGCATTTGCGTTCTCGTAATTTGCAAACTATATCGTTATGAAATTTAAGAAGAGCATCAGTAGTTGAGTGGCCGCTTTTGAAACCGAACTGAAGATCTGAAATATACGGTGTTCTCGTCTCTTGATCCATCTTAATTCGAATAATTTTCTCTAATAATTTACCTAAGTTTGATAGCAAAGAAATGGGCCTTAAATTGTTAATATCGGAATTGTTTGGTTTTTTAAAAATGGGAACAATTTTTGAAATTTTCCACTTATCAGGAAAGTATGCATTATTCAAACAATTATTATATATTATTGATAAATATTGAAAACCCTTTGCAGGAAGCTTTTTAATAATGAAGTTCGATATCCTATCCAATCCAAAAGATTTTTATTGTTAATTGTTTTACAAATATTGATAATTTCATCAATACTTGTTAGCCTAGAATTTGCAATCGGATTAACAGAAGAAATAGTGCTATCAAAACTTAACAAACTAGTACTATTTGCTAAAACACTATCGACAATATTTGCTGTTTCATGCCTGTTCTGAATTACTGGCACTTGGTGGCAAATATTACCAAAATATTCCTTTAATCTATCGCATGCCACTGAATCATTATCTAATATTATACCATTTTCAGATAGCTTATGTATGTTCGCTTTCTTTTTAAACCCAATTATATTATAAACTTGTTTATGGGCTCTAGGTCCAGGTTTAATTTTCCTTAGCCTTTCCGAAAAAATACGAGATTGTTCAATTTCAACCTGTCTCTTAATTATAATGTTTAACAATTGTATTTGTTTTGATAACATACGGTACCTTGGATCGCATCTATTGCGATTTCTGTTGAATATTCGTTTCAATTCTTTCTGCCAAGTGTGTTTAACCTTATAAAGATTTCTTATCGAATCTGAAACTACAATTTTTCTTCCTACATTGATAATTTCAGAATGCCTTGTCTGAGAATTATTTATAACATCTGTGAAATTATCGATAAAATAATCAATCTCAGTGTTCGAAAGATTTCTGTTCGAAACTGGAAAGTTAACAAGCAGAGCTTCTCTCACATCATTCCTGAAGTTATCCCAATTTGTATTTTTATATGATGTGTAACGTCTGGAGGAGTTTATAAGAATTGAGAAAGACGATAATTTTAAATGCAAGCTAAGTGGAAAATGGTCTGAAAATGTTGGTAATGTATTTACTAGAAAATTTTGTGAAACAGGATCTATCAAATTTGTGCTAATTATATAATGATCAAGAAAAGAAGCTCCATTCGGAAAAGAGGGAATTGTATCACAAATTCGTACGAAATCTATTGACGATTGCTGGAGCCAAGAGAATAACACATTTCCATTCATGTTGTCAAATGTGTCACCCCATGATGAATGTCTGGAATTGAAATCACCGCCCAATATAATTCCATAATAATTATGGGAAAGGTTACACAAAGCAGACAAGCTTTCTGCATATATTGAACGATCAGCATTGCACGGAATATAGATTGATCCTACTAAAATATCTTGTTCAGTGCC
Organism: Musca autumnalis; assembly: GCF_047663935.1. NCBI lineage: Eukaryota > Metazoa > Arthropoda > Insecta > Diptera > Muscidae > Musca > Musca autumnalis. Next base: position 96,854,341 of record NW_027411755.1, on the reverse strand, counting down.
ATTTAAAACGAGGCTAACACTTAAGAACACGCATGGAAATTTAAAATCGGGTATGTGGACTCTACGAAATTTATACAATTTCTTTAGAGCTATTGCTACACCCTGAGAGCTAGCATCTCTAATGAAAGTGTAATTTTCTAAAGTAATTCTATGAGAATCTCTTAAATGTGTTTCTTGAATGAAACCAAAATCTACGTTGTTTGCATTTAATATACTAGAAAATTCTATTCTACGGCTCACCTCTATGAGTGACCTTACATTAAATGAGAGAAAATTAATGAAATTACGACCCATACTGACTTTTTATTTCTTCCAGGAGCTCTAAACATTGGGTCTTTGCCTGCTCCTTTGTAAGATTTCTGTAATTCCTAATAAATTTTTCTATCCTTTCTTCTAAGGTGATTACTTCAGGCTGGCAAATGTTTTTAGCAATTTTTAAAAACTCCTCTATTAAAACTGGCTTACGCCTTATTTCACTAGACTCTGCAAAACAGTTGGCAAATGTTCTACTTGGATCAACAACATTATATCTATTCATTGCCTTTGATACATTGTTAGAAGCTATCAGTTTTTTCTCTATCGCAGCTGCCTTAAGGTCCTCCTTCTTTTTTAAATATTCTTTATATGCTGGGCAACCCCTATAATTTGAAGGATGTCCATGCTGTTTGCAATTTGCGCAAAATGGCTTATTTTCTTCATTTGACACAAATTGGCATTCGCGAGGGGCGTGTTTCTGATCACATTTAACGCAAGTGTACGTTCTACTGCAATTTTTAGAAATATGACCCCACTGTTGGCAACGATAGCATTGGACTACCTTCAAATTCGACTTCGGGGTCTCCCAATATATCCTTTGTTCACAAACATATCGCTGAGCCCTAAGTTCATTAACCGTTTTACCTGGTAAGAGTGTGACTAGAAATAACCCAGTATCAATATTATTTTTCTTAGAAAATTCTGTTGAAAACTTTGTTACAGTATCCACTGTATTGGGAACCAAAAAATCAATATCAACTTTAATATCACTTAAGGATGTTCTATGATAAAGTCCTCTTAAAACTAATCTAGTACGCTTTAGATCTTTAGGGGTATACGTGTATGCTGGAATCTCCTTAGATTTTAACAGATTAATCATTTCTGAGTGAACTGATGGCTCTTTAAGATATAATTTGCTCTTCTTCTGTCCCTTATTTATAACCTTAAAAATTACATTTTTTGATTTCAATGTTTGAATTAGATCTGTCATATTAACATTAAATAGAAAAATCGGGGGGCAAAAACCTTTAAGACTATTTACCGTTTTGGAAGAGATTTCATGTCTAGGAGCGTTGAAAGTTTCTGTATTTGTATTGATTTCTGCAAGGGGTTGAGATTGCTGAGCCCTTGGAATAGATGGTTCCAAGAGGATATCGATATCATCTAGTAGAGCAAAACGGTTTTGAGAATCTGGGTTTGAAGCTAATAATTTTTCGGTGGATTCACACATTCTCGGCCGTTTGGTTTGAGATTGGCTACATTCATTGGTATTCGTAATCGCCAGCACAGAACTTGTGTTAGTTACGTTTTCATTATGGCACATCGTCGAAAATTCATTTTGACAAGCGTCGTCACAGAATCTTCTTTCATCAATAGTTTTATTATTAGCCCGTGATTTAGTACTAAAATTCTTAGGGAAATTTTCGGAATTATCCATTGAATCCTCTTTAGAAGAGTCTGATAGCGATTTGGTATTTATTCTCTTTGATTTTCTTGTATCCACAGATTTATCAGGTGGCACATTTTCCGATGGAGTCCATTCCTTCACGGGAATTGGGTCGTTCATATTGATATTGTTAAAACTTCAGAATATGTTTTTTTTTTTTCAATTTTATAATGTATTTTATTGGAAGACACAAAAAAATACGTCTCGTGGCAAATAATCGCGATAGTTGATGAGATAAGGAAAAACGACGAGACACGTGCCTTCTCTTTTTTGGCCTGGTCATGGTTAATATTCCATGGATCACAAAATGACACACAGTATAATTTGGAATCTTTTCGTATTGATATTGATTGCTAGCGATGTTTTGGCAAATCAGCTAAATACATGCTAGTTTTTACTGGATCTTGCAAAACAGAGACAAAGTTTCCTTGGCAGTATTCAATGCAATGGCAGTAACACATGCAAGTGTCACTTCGAAAAAAATTTTAAATTTCGACTGTAATATGTATACACAACTGCTTGCTTGTTAATTACATGTGTAATCATGGGGTAAATCTTGCTAGAAAAATAGGCGGACACATGATACAATAAGAAGGTAGCATTATCAGCCCAGCTGATGGTAACATAATGTGTCAATTGCATTGAATTTATGTCAAATGTTGACATCTTATGTTACCAAAAACGGAGTTGCTGCTACCTTCTTATTGTATCATGGGCGGACACAACTATTAATTGTAATAAGCCGTTTTATTTTTGTTTACAGGAATTGCTACAACAACATCAAAAACCGATACAAATAAACAGTCATCCGATGGGTCAGAGGAGAAACACGCAATCCCTACGTATTTGTCAATACTCCAGGGAAGACCCGTTTTGGGTAGAAATATTGAAAGAAACAAAAAAATTGTTTTATACATATTATCTGATAATAGCCCAGAATACAAAAAATACATGTGCATAATCTACAGTTTACAGAAACAGCTAACAAAAAAATGTCATCTGAAGGGATTCGAATTTCTAATATCGGATGTGCACAATACCGATGCTGTCGACAAATCTAACAGTTCAATATTGATGCCGACAAGCCGATGGGCGCACAGTCCCCTGGAGGCTCAGGGTGGTCATGAGGAAGCAGCCAATTGTCTTTCAGAAATCACGAGACACTCATCAACAGCCTTCATTATTCCTATTCTGTTTCTGGGATCTTCATTGGGAATGTCAATGCTGCCACTAACTATAGAGAGTCAAGATTTTACCCAAGTTTTAACCGTCGCCAATGAAGATGAAAAATCACTTTTAGAAAAATGGTATATCATTGATAATTGCTACCAGCCAATGTGCCACCGATTAAATACTGAGCTCTGCAAGAATTCAATAGCGGAACAAGAAACAGAACTGATCAAACTTTTTGAAACACTTCTATGCTTGTTTTCTGACGATCTTAAGGATTCTTATATGTCAACCACAGTGGTGGAACAAGAAATAAATAACACAGTTCTTATGAGCCAAGAACTCGCAAAACGTTGCATATGGATACAGACGGGATCGACTCCTTTTTTGAATCCAACAGAAACTACATCGGTTTATGACAAGGAAGTACATAGAAGAATAACCAAGTTGTATGCGGAATTAAGGGCACACCTGTCAGAGAAAAATTTGATACGCATTCCTCCGACAATGGGCATTCAGGATGATGAATTGGGTGCCGTTATTGAGAGCTTAGTGGAAAAAGCCATTGAATGCATATTCGATGAATACGCAGCAAAGAACATTTTGCCAAGAAACACTAATGGTGTAGATCACGTCCTCTTGGAAGAAATCGAAGTAATAGGTCAATATTCCAAGATTCTTGCTCAAAATTCTCCGAATTTCGATATAATGAATGATATAAAACGGTAAGTTGTAAAAAATATATTCTAACTCGGTGCAACATCAATAGTTAATTTATTGGTAGCATTTTAATTAGAAGTTATCGTGGTTGAATATTTAGGTAGGAACTGTTTTGTAACGTCGTCCCAAGCCCCTTACTAGTCGGGGGAGAGAACATTTTAGTGAAGGTGATAGTATTAGATCAAATAATCAGTTTTAAGTTCTCACGCCAATTTTTATGCCGTTATACATCGCACTATTTAATGACTTCTATATGCATTGACATTAAAAACGTGTCATATCTGACCATATCTTTATATCTGTGCATATTCGAAAAGCGCTCTTACCTGCTGGGAATACTAGATCACAATCGGTTTCAACACCGGACAAAATTGAGGCTGTGTGTGATCAGTCATATGCTGGTATTGCGGCACAGCCGGCTTTGGAGGTTGGCAAAGGTTCGGTTGTTGAGGTTGTGCCTCTTGAATCAATGAGTAATGGTAGCGTAGCCCTGAAAAATGCTTCACAGCCTTCTCAGAGTATTCAGGAGCCACAGCTTCCTACAACTGTTGCTGCTTCAGGAGCTGTTTCTGCAATAAATGGCAAACCCTTGCAGTCTGACCAAAGACCATTATGATATCGCTGAAGGTTTTAAAAATTTTTTCGCTACAACATATTCAAATGCAGTTTATCAATTTAAAGATACATATCCTTACAAGATAGATAAGATAGACCAAATTTGTATGCCATATTTAAAAACTCAAGACGTTTCCAGAAGTCTACGAGCTTTAAAGTCAATTAAAAGTCCAGGCCCTGATGGGATTTCCAGTATAATTCTTAAGTTCTGTTCGTCTACATTATCAAATCCGTTAACACAATTATTTAATTATTCCCTTAAATTTGGTCACTTTCCTGCTTTATGGAAATCATCTTATATTATACCTTTACATAAATCTGTCAGTCTATCAAATGCTTCGAATTATAGAGGAATTGCAAAATTAAGCGCTATTCCTAAATTGTTTGAAAAAGTAGTCACGGAAGTAATTTCCAACAAAATCCAACCCATGCTAAGTCCTTATCAGCATGGTTTTCGTAGTGGTCTCTCAACAATAACAAATCTTATTCAATTTACATCTATTGTAATAAAAGGATTTGTTCGACGTTACCAAACTAATACAATCTATACAGATTTTAGCAAAGCTTTTGACAGAGTCAACCACAAGCTTTTGCTATATAAATTATATTGTATAGGATTCAATGAAAACTTAGTCAAGTGGATAGCATCTTACTTGCACAATAGATCGCAAGTAGTTCAGTTTGACGGATGTCGATCAACATCGATTATAGTTCCGTCGGGTGTTCCTCAGGGAAGTCACCTTGGGCCGGTTCTCTTTCTTTTGCTCATAAACGATTTACTAAGTTCAATAATGCACTCAAAATTGCTAATGTATGCCGATGGTGTTAAGTTCTTCATTACCCATAATTCTGTGAAGCAAGCTGATTTACTTCAAAATGATTTAAATAACCTTTTTCAGTGGTGTAAGGTAAATTGTATGGATTTAAATTTGAATAAATGTAAACATATGTGTTTTTCCAGATCATCTTCTTTAATAAAGCAATTCATTATTAATGATTTTGTTTTATCATCTGTAGAATCGTTTGTTGATCTTGGCATTTTAATGGATCAAAAATTAAATTTTAATAATCATGTAATTTCTATGGTAAATAAAGCCTATGGTGTCTTAGGATTTATAAAAAGATGGGCCAAAGAATTTTCTGATCCATATATAACAAAGCAATTATTCACTTCCCTTGTCAGACCTATATTAGAATACGGGTCTGTCATATGGGATCCGCAATATGCTTCTTACTCTGATAAAATCGAATCAGTGCAAAAACAATTTCTACTTTTTGCATTGAGGGGATTACATTGGAGTAGTAATTTTGAACTGCCTTCATACTCTAGCAGGTTAAAATTAATTCGACTGCCTACATTAAAAAGTAGACGCATTATGTTAAATACTATGTTTGTGTTAAAAATATTGAATGGTAGTGTGCCGTGTGATTTCTTAATATCGTCTATTAGAATAAATGTTCCTTTTAGATCTACTAGATATTATCAATTCTTATATATAGATTTTCACCGTACCAATTATTCTATGGGTGAACCCCTTAGCAAAATGTGTATTGATTTTAATTCCATGTACTATAATGTAGACTTTTGCACGAGTTTGGAAGTTATAAAATCTAATATAATCTTATTTTTAAATAATTTGTAGTTGTATGATTTACAAAACTGGCTGATGAAGTAGATTCTGTAGCTGGTTTTCGAATTTCCTTCCTATATCCCATCATGGTGCGGATCATGGTGTGTACGCGATCCCTACGAAATGGGAGGTCGCCCCCACGGTCGGCAGGGGTGGGAAAGAAAGGCGTGGGAACGTTCGAAAAAAACAAAAAAAAATCGGAGTCATGGATTTACCGCACTGTGAATACAGTCATGAACCTTGTTCTTTAGTTGCGCAAATTTAATTCACGATATTCACAACTTCTTCAAAAAGTTTTTTTTTATTTTTTTATTTCCGTTTAAAAGAATTACTTTATTACAAACCGACTCAAGAGCACACACTAGAGAATACAGACTGACTTCACTTAATTTTATTATTGTATTTATATAATTTTTAATTATTGATGTATAAGCATTTTAATTTAGAGTTGATTCTGATTGGCAAATTTTATTAAATTGTAATTAATTGCGAAATAGGCAATTTGTAAACAGAATGCATTTTGATTGGCTAAAATGCCCTAAATTTTAATTAACTATTCTTACGTTTACAATAAATTGCAAAATTTGCAATTTATAATAAGAAAGACTTTTGATTGGCTAAATAGCCATACATTTTAATAAACAAAGAAAAATACAATTTAGCAAAGTTATTATTTAAAAGTAATTTCTAGAAAGTGAATGACCTACTAAAAATACTTATGCATCAACTTTAGAATTATTTGTTTAAAAAAATATCTATGGGGTCATTATACGTAGCTACCCCACCCTTTAAAAAATTCTCCTGAATTCTATTATTCAATTTAAGTTTTATACTTTTATGTTTTATTAGTATGACAAAAATTATTGTGACAATAATCAATAGAATTATAATATTACATCCATATGTAAATTTACAGTGGTATTTTAATTTGTTTATGTTTTTTACATTGTTTTCATGTTCTTCTATAATTTTTTCAAATGATATTTGATGACTAAAATTTTTAAATGTACTCGTATTATACTCTTTTATAGGTATTTCTCTTTGATATTCTTTATAATTTGCAAAATAGTCGTCTTTAATTCTTAATGAACAATTAATACAATTTATCAGGAAGTTTCCCTGTAATATAGTGTTATTTGATTTGCAAGTATTATTTATATAAAAATGTTTCGAGTTTTTAAGAAATATTGTATCTTTGTATGTCTAATTGAATGGTTTCTAAATCTTTATTGACAGTCATTTTACAATTGTTTTTTACTATGCAATGTTTACTTAATTTTAAATCTTCAATATTTTTGTTTTCTTCAAATGCATATGTTTTGTTTTCATAATCAATAATTTGTTCCATGTTATAATCTATTTCGTAGCTATTATAATTAGTTAGTGGTACAATCGTCCTTAATTCAATTTCAACAAATTCTTTGGATATTCTCAGTCCGAAAAACAGATAAGTATGATTAAAATATGCTGTCCCTGCTTTTATGGTAATCAATTTCTTATTTCGTTATTTCATTGGTTGTCAGAATACTTGGATGTACTAAACCATATTTTGAAGATATAATATTGTCTTGAATTTGTTCCAATTTATTTTTTATTAGTTGAATATTCGATAACTGTTTTAAATAAGCTGTTTTTTCATTTTCTTCATTTATATTTGTTTAACGAATTTAATTCTGTTTCAATGAGTATACGGTCATTTTTTCTTACTGTTTTCAAATGGTTTATAGTCATATTAAAAGAGTCATTGATAATTAATTGTTGGTTATTGTTTTTCCTACTTTCATTAATATGTCTGTCTGCGTACTCGATAATTTGTAATAATTATTACTAATGTTTCTAAAACTGACAGTTGTATAAAGAAAAAGTTACTGAAAAATGTGTTTCAGCAACATAAGTACAAGGACAGACCTAATATTGAATAATTTGTTCTGTATAGTCTGTCTGTCTGTCTTTGTCATCCATAGTGCCAAATAACCACTTCGATAATTTTCCTACTCCAGTTATTAGTCCTCGTCTAGTCCTTATTGGCTTAGGAATTAATGCCATTAGTTTACGCTTTATATCTATTAGTTCTAATTGTAATATTTCCTTATTTGTAATTTATGATAAAAATTATATTTCCTAGTTTGTTACATGCATGCATTACAATTTCGATTTTCTTTACAATATCCTCGTTGTCATTGTTGCTTGAGTCGTTGTTGTCAGAATCATTATCATCAATATTATTCAGACCTGCAAATTTTAATGGTCGTTTGATATTACAAGGATGAATATTATTTATTCTAGATTTCTTATATATTGGTTGTTTTTATGTCTTATAATTTTTTATTTATCCTTCTTCTCTGATTGCAGTGTAATTTTCTCTAGATTTGTTAAGTTTATTAATTGCTTTTGCTGTATTCTCTTCTAAATTCTTTTTGACTTTACTTTCATCTACTTCTTCCTGGTGGATTTCTTTAGGTAAATATTTTGCAGTTGAATGATATCTTTCATTATAATTTCTAACCGCTTTCTGAATAAGTTGTTTTGTTGGTATGTCCTTATTAAGTTTATACAAAATTCTAAATTTTTCTGCTAGTTTATTATGTAAACGTTCTATGTCCGCATTACTAGGTTTTGTGAGGCCCAAATTTATATTTTCATTTTGTAAAAATCTTTAAGTCTGATGGAATTAAATTCATTGGCCGATACCTATTCTTGTGAAATGTTCTTCTGATTTTTCAATAAAAGTTATAGTGTTTCTGTAGTTCTATGAATAATAATAATAATCCCTTCATAACATAAGTATCAATATGAATAACTTCATTTTTAGTAGAAGGAGCTTCTGTTTAAGCAAATTTGGCTTTAATTGGATTTCTATCACATTTTACATATTTCGCATTGATTAATAACAAGTTAATAAATAAATAAAAATTCACAGCAGAGCCCGGCTGCACCGGCTGAGGTTTGAACCTGGGTCCTCTCCAACAAATAGACAATGTTGTCGAGGTCCTAGCGCTCTAGGCCACAGCCAATCTAACTACTGAAAAGTAGGCATTGTAATTCATGAAGGAATTTGTAAAAATGTGTGTATAAATAGAAGTTATCAAAATCAGCCTTTGTCTTCTAGCCATTAATTAACATTCAAAATACCCCTGACGAGCTTTGGCAACCACCAAGCAAAACGGTCCGTAGAGTAATTGGTTGAATGTGTGTTGTGGTATAACGCTAGAATTCATTTTTCAATACAAAACTCCTTAGGCCATGTTAGCTCGATTAATCCATAATTAATAAACTTTCATAAATAATTGGCCTTCGTCCTAAAAAGACAATAATAAATAAATAAAAATTCACAGCAGAGCCCGGCTGCCCCGGCTGAGGTTTGAACCTGGGTCCTCTCCAACAAATAGACAATGTTGTCGAGGTCCTAGCGCTCTAGGCCACAGCCAATCTAACTACTGAAAAAGTAGGCATTGTAATTCATGAAGGAAAACCCCCTTCGATTGTACATGTGTATGTATTGAGAAATTGATTTCTAGACAAGACACTAGGGTGACTTGATAAAAGAAAAATACTTCATATTTACAAATTTGTAAAAATGTGTGTATAAATAGAAGTTATCAAAATCAGCCTTTGTCTTCTAGCCATTAATTAACATTCAAAATACCCCTGACGAGCTTTGGCAACCACCAAGCGAAACGGTCCGTAGGGTAATTGGTTGAATGTGTGTTGTGGTATAACGCAAGAATTCATTTTTCAATACAAAACTCCTTAGGCCATGTTAGCTCGATTAATCCATAATTAATAAACTTTCATAAATAATTGGCCTTCGTCCTAAAAAGACAATAATAAATATATAAATAAAAATTCACAGCAGAGCCCGGCTGCCCCGGCTGAGGTTTGAACCTGGGTCCTCTCCAACAAATAGACAATGTTGTCGAGGTCCTAGCGCTCTAGGCCACATCCAATCTAACTACTGAAAAAGTAGGCATTGTAATTCATGAAGGAAAACCCCCTTCGATTGTACATGTGTATGTATTGAGAAATTGATTTCTAGACAAGACACTAGGGTGACTTGATAAAAGAAAAATACTTCATATTTACAAATTTGTAAAAATGTGTGTATAAATAGAAGTTATCAAAATCAGCCTTTGTCTTCTAGCCATTAATTAACATTCAAAATACCCCTGACGAGCTTTGGCAACCACCAAGCGAAACGGTCCGTAGGGTAATTGGTTGAATGTGTGTTGTGGTATAACGCTAGAATTCATTTTTCAATACAAAACTCCTTAGGCCATGTTAGCTCGATTAATCCATAATTAATAAACAAGTTGGATTAATTCTAATAATTTTGGATAGTATATTTTATTTTTGATGTTATTGTATGTTTCTATTATTCATGAATGCATGTTTTCCCTTATATGGTATAAAGAAATTTGTTTTACAGCTTCAATTTCTGTTTCAATATCTTGTGCACGATGAGAGCATTTTGTAAATTCTAGCTTTCTATTATTTGAGAACATATCAATTATTTTTTCCTCAACTTTGTTGTAATTACCCAGCAAAAATTTTACCTCATGCACTACCGAGTAATGAGTGCTAATTTTAAAATACGTACAGAATCTAGACAACGCGTAGAAAAATGTGAGACCAAAATTATAAAGATCGCGTTTATAACTTGCGTATTACAGCAACAACAAAGAACGGAAACTATTTGTTGGAAATTATTTCAAAAATATATTTTTGGTTAAATACGAAAAATTTGAAAAATAAATGTTGGGAGTTATTCTATTATTTCGCTAAATTTCGATCCAAATCCTGAAGTATTTTGCTTAAACTTCTACGAGAAAAGTAATTAGTCATCGTGAAAGTATATTTGCCTTCTGTGATAAGCAATAGAAATATGAAGTAGAGAGTAATATTGAAATTACAATCAAAGAAAAAACATAGAAGTTAAAAACCGAATAATTCGCGAATTGGTTTAAATCGGTTGAGGTGCATGTGCTTTTCGGATACAGGGAGTCCATGTCTATCAATATGCATGGATTTTCCCATGTTTCATTCAGCGGCCGAAGTGTGCCATCAGTTGCATCTTACTATTCAAAAAACCTTCAAGTGGGCAAAAATTACGCGATATGCATATGATTATAAGGTGCATCCGATTTCAATGGCCCCCTATTAAAAATACGTCAATATAAATTATTTTAGACAGATTCGTCAAGAACTGCGGATGTGCCACTGCATTCTATTTTGGGATAAATAGGGATATTACTCCTGAATCTTTGTAATTTTGGGCAAATATTATAATCGCGTATAAAGGATTAAATTTATGCAAAAATAATCAAAGAAAATCGCGGTTCAATTCGCGGAATTGTCAAAATATATTTTTGCAGATTTTCCTACGTTGAAGGTATCTATATCCGGCGTTTTAGTGGATGGATTCGACCGCGGAAGAGCTCATTAGATCCGGCACGTAAAAACACTAAAATCACGCGGGGTTCAGGGGTACCTGTACGACAGTTGTAAATTTTAAAGCCAAAAAATAGGTTTTTTCAGAAAATTTACGCACCAAATTTTCGCCTTTGGACTCCTATTACTAGGAAGCTGTGCGGAGCACACTCATGAGATATACATCGAACGACGTGGAATCGCGAGTTCTACAATCATATAAACTAGTTTGGATTATTATCTAGTTGCACCCTCTAATTATAAGAAAAATTCGAAAAACCCAGTTTTCAAAACTTCAAAATGTCAGCATCGATTTTAGGGGGATGCAGTGTATATATCGAAATGTCATACATTAGAACCATGTTGCCCAAGGGGTATTTTTCAATTCTTTCTTTGAGCTTATGTGTGAATTTTCCGTGGTTTGACCAGAAATCAAGAAAGAACACAAAAAAACTTGTAAACTTCAACACATTTTTACCCATTTTTTAATATTACCACCAACGCAGCTTCCACGAAAATTATTTGTTATGGTCCATATTATGAGATCGTGGCTAAAACACTTCAATTAATATAAATATATTCATATTTTATAAAATATATTAACAGTTCGCGAGTTATTAAATAGTGAACCTCAACTTCAACGATTAAAAAACTTTTTTGAATATTACCATATGTTTTGTTTTCATAATCAATAATTTGTTCCATGTTATAATCTATTTCGTAGCTATTATAATTAGTTAGTGGTACAATCGTCCTTAATTCAATTTCAACAAATTCTTTGGGTATTCTCAGTCCGAAAACCAGATAAGTATGATTAAAATATGCTGTCCCTGCTTTTATGGTAATCAATTTCTTATTTCGTTATTTCATTGGTTGTCAGAATACTTGGATGTACTAAACCATATTTTGAAGATATAATATTGTCTTGAATTTGTTCCAATTTATTTTTTATTAGTTGAATATTCGATAACTGTTTTAAATAAGCTGTTTTTTCATTTTCTTCATTTATAAATTTGTTTAACGAATTTAATTCTGTTTCAATGAGTATACGGTCATTTTTTCTTACTGTTTTCAAATGGTTTATAGTCATATTAAAAGAGTCATTGATAATTAATTGTTGGTTATTGTTTTTCCTACTTTCATTAATATGTCTGTCTGCGTACTCGATAATTTGTAATAATTATTACTAATGTTTCTAAAACTGACAGTTGTATAAAGAAAAAGTTACTGAAAAATGTGTTTCAGCAACATTTAGTAAGTACAAGGACAGACCTAATATCGAATAATTTGTTCTATATAGTCTGTCTGTCTTCGTCATCCATAGTGCCAAATAACCACTTCGATAATTTTCCTACTCCAGTTATTAGTCCTCGTCTAGTCCTTATTGGCTTAGGAATTAATGCCATTAGTTTACGCTTTATATCTATTAGTTCTAATTGTAATATTTCCTTATTTGTAATTTATGATAAAACTAGCAGACCCCGGTCCGCGTTGCTGGCCCGTCGTAATGAGTTTTAATTCAAAAGTAGGTATTTTCTACCTCACTTCTTCGGTCCATTGTCAAACCGAGAAGGATTTTACTTTGTCGGATTTTTCCCCAATTTTTGCCTTTTAGGATTTATTATCGTCCATGTCACTGTCTTTATCCTAAAGCGATCTAATAATAAAAGTAAAAAAAATGATATACCTATATGTTTTAGCTTTTCATGGCTGATGGACCTTTGAACCTCACCATTTAAGTACATTTGTAAATATATAGTTTTTCATGATCGGGGGACAACCACCGTTGTCTCGAAAACTAATTTGCAACCTGATGCACTCATAAGTTTAACAAATACACCGATTATAAAATAATAGGCCCGAAATTCGTCTACAAATATATAGCTTTTTGGACCACGGGACATTCCTAAATATTCTCTGAAAATTAGGTTCAGTAGTTTTGGAAAGATAATGTTTTGAAAAGAGTGGGCGTGGTCATCAGTTTTCAAAATATAACATATTAAAAATAGTGGGCCTGGTCCGGTCAAAGGGTGCACACAACTTCATTGCCTACCAAAATGTATGCTGAAACCGATATAATCATAAGTTTGGCTTATACATATAGCGTTAACAGAAAGGCATGGGGAAGGTACCTCACATAACAACGGCAAACATTGAGCTTTTGCTGCAAATTTTATGGAAATCCCTTCAGTTGTATTGGAGTTGACATACTAAAAAAAACAGGCTTGGTCGGGCCTATAGGCCCCAAAGAAGTACCTAGATTGTAGATTAATCCGTAAATTTTTATTCCGATACGTACATAATTTTTGCAAATATAACGTTTTTTTTTTAAATATCGCATAGGGGAGGTACCCCGCCCCCTCTGGAATTCAATAAAATATGTAACCTGTTTTCGGGGGCGTGGTAAACTTTTCTTTATAAAAAACCTAAGTTGGGTTATGATAGCATTTGATTCTTATTCATAAAGGTAAGGCGTTTTTTTAAATATGCCCTCTTCAAAATTCAAGAAAATATGCCTGTACATTCCCTGACATTTTCACGAATATCGGTTCAGTAGTTTTGTAGATGTAACATATTTTAAAAAGTGGGTATGGTCAAGTCTGTGGTTCCTAAAAAAGTAGGTAAGGTCGGAGACACAACCACAATTGTCTCGCAAATTAACTTCCAAATAGATACATTCGTAATTATTGTAAATATAACACTTTTAAAAAAGTATGGTATAGGGGAAGTTCCCCGCCCTTTCCGAAATTCAACTGAATTTGTAGCCTATTTTAAGCGGGGACCATCTCTGTACATTCCCTGGCAATTTCAGGAAAATAGGTTCAGTAGTTTTTTTAAATGATAAAAATAGAAAATTGAAAAATTTGGGCGTAAAAGTGGGCATGGTCAAATTTTCTTTGCATAAAAACCCAGGTCGAAAATCTGTCCAGCCGTTCTCAACTGATGCCATTACCAACGAACGATATTTGATTCTTATTTATAAAGATTTAAAAGTTTAGACAAATCGCGATTTTCTTGAAAATCCCCTGTAGATATAACCTAATTAGAAAGTGAGCGTGGTCGGATCTTAAGTCACAAAATAAGTACGTAAGGTTGGAGACACAATCACCATTGACTCGCAAATAAATTCCCAAACCGATACATTCGTATTTGTTGCAAATATTGCATTTTTACAAAAATAGGGCATAGGGGAGGTACCCGCCCGATCCGAAAGTCAAAAACTATGTAGCCTATTTTTATCGGGGACAAACCCTGTACATTCGCTGAAAGTTTCAGGAAAATCGATTTAGTAGTTTCGTAGATATAACATATTTAAAAAAGTGGGCGTTGTCCAGTCTTAATGCCCCAAATAAGCACGTAAGGTCGGAGACACAATCGCCATTGACTCGGATATTAATTTTCAAGGCGATACATTTGTAATTGTTGCAAATATTGCATTTTTACAAAAATAGGGCATAGGAGAGGTACCCCGCCCGATCCGAAATTCAACCAAATATTTAGCCTATTTCAACCGGGGGCCATCACTTTACGTTCCCTGCAAATTTCAGGAAAATCTATTGAGTAGTTCCGTAGATATAATATATTTATAAAAGTGGGCGGAGAAGTGGGCGTGGCCAATTTTTCTTTGCATAAAAACCTAAACTGGACTATGACTAACATTTCCACAAAAAATTATCCAAATCGCTCTAGCCGTTTTCAACTGATTCAATTACCAACAAACGACAATTGAGTTTTATATATAAAGATTATATTTCCTAGTTTGTTACATGCATGCATTACAATTTCGATTTTCTTTACAATATCCTCGTTGTCATTGTTGCTTGAGTCGTTGTAGTCAGAATCATTATCATCAATATTATTCAGACCTGCAAATTTTAATGGTCATTTGATATTACAAGGATGAATATTATTTAATCTAGATTACTTATATATTGGTTGTTTTTATGTCTTATAATTTTTTATTTATCCATCTTCTCTGTTTGCAGTGTAATTTTCTCTAGATTTGTTAAGTTTATTAATTGCTTTTGCTGTATTCTCTTCTAAATTCTTTTTACTTTACTTTCATCTACTTCTTCCTGGTGGATTTCTTTAGGTAAATATTTTGCAGTTGAATATCTTTCATTATAATTTCTAACCGCTTTCTGAATAAGTTGTTTTGTTGGTATGTCCTTATTAAGTTTATACAAAATTCTAAATTTTTCTGCTAGTTTATTATGTAAACGCTCTATGTCCGCATTACTAGGTTTTGTGAGGCCCAAATTTATATTTTCATTTCTTAAAGATTTTTAAGTCTGATGGAATTAAATTCATTGGCCGATACTATTTACTTTGGTTTACCTATTCTTGTGAAATGTTCTTCTGATTTTTCAATAATAGTTATAGTGTTTCTGTCATTCTATGAATAATAATAATAATCCCTTCATAACATAAGTATCAATATGAATAACTTCATTTTTAGTAGAAGGAGCTTCTGTTTCAGCAAATTTGGCTTTAATTGGATTTCTATCATATTTTACATATTTCGCATTGATTAATAACAAGTTGGATTAATTCTAATAATTTTGTAAATTCTAGCTTTCTATTATTTGAGAACATTTCAATTATTTTTTCCTCAACTTTGTTGTAATTACCCAGCAAAAATTTGGTAAGTACATGTCATTACTTCATGCATTACCGAGTAATGAGTGCTCATTACACTCCGCATTATCAAGCAGTACTTATACAATGGCTTACACATAACTACTTACTACTTACTTACTGAGTAATGAGTAGGATGGCACAGAGCTAGTGTGTCTGACTACAAATCCTAGGGTTGTGTGTTCAAAGCTCACCGTCGGCATGGGATTTTTTTAAACAAAATTACGAAGAAATGTTGATGTAAATAGATGTGTTTAAACAACCCTTACTGTTCGTACGAGTGGCCAGTAAAGACCGAAAGACAAAAAAATTAAAAAAAAAAAAAACAATAAAGTGGTGTTGAATTGGAATATATTTTCACCTCAAATGTTCTAAAAATAGAACATATGTTTTTAGCTGTTTTTTCGATTATCGGTATGTGGTTAAATATGTACTTAAAAAGCATATTTAGGGAAGTACTTCCTTCCTATGACATCCCCATGTAAAAATAATGACTTTTACGGTCAATTTGTAAGTAGTTACAACTGTCAAAATTTACTGAATAAAGTCATTACTTCGTAATCACTTTTTTTTGCTGGGTATGATCTGCTAGTTCTGAATAAATTCCTATATTACCTTTTGGTATATGTTTCCTAGGGTACCACCGTGGTGCAATGATATGCTCACCCGCCTTGCACGCTGAAGGTCGTTGGTTCGATTCCCTGGCCATACAACATCAACAAATTTTCAACGGTGGCAAAATAGCCCTCAGTAATGTTGGCGACATTTACTGAGTATTTCAGCCATGTAAAACTTCTCAACAAGTGGTGTCGAAGACACGCCGTTCGGACTCGGCGATAAACTGTAGGTCCCATATCATTGAGCTAATATGAATCGGGATGCACTCATTGATATGAGAGAAGTCTCCCTTGTCCCGTCTGGGATGTTTGTGGAACAATTATATATGTATATGTTTCCTAAATATTTCTCCCATTGTTTCAAAATCGGCTTCGGCTATAAAAATAATCTTTTTCCATGTAGTGTTTTAGATTCTTCGGTTTTATTATTAGTAAGAATTATTTGGGTCTTATATTTGTTTACTATTTCCTCCTTTATAAAAAAATGATTTAACAAATTTGTTTCCGCTGAATGATTCGTTGCTTATGTTAATTTGTCTTCTAAAACATTTATGGTATTATCTATTTTTTCTTCATCTATTTCTTCGTGTGGTTGAATTAAAGTTTTCTCATCATCTTTATTATTGTCTAAATTTATTTTTTCTATATTCTTCTCTAATGCAAGAATCTTCAAAAAGTCTTTTTGTCAATATCTTTAATGTTGGTTTCTTCATAAATTTTATCTAAAAGTGTTCCCTGTGTCATTTCCTTGATTGTGTTAACTAGTAGACTGCCTATATTTGATGAGTCTATACAATGATCAGTTCTGAAATAAATTATTAGTTCGTCCGCCTTATATTTAATATTTTGGATTTCCATAATAATCTCACTTACATTATTAACTTTTAAATTTGATACCATCCTGTATATGGAGAGATTCAACTTATGGTCTGTATCGTAGCTTAAGTCTCTCCTTCATAAGTTCCCAGTTATCCGACGTTGGTATATTTATCACTGCATCCTTGGCTTGTCCTTGAATGGTTTTATAAAAAATTAGTCTCACGGCTTCCTTTTTAAGTTCCTCATTATTTATTGTTGAGAGTAGATATTTTATACTACAAAAGAAGCAATTGACGGTTATGTCGCTGGTTCCAGTGAAATTTGGTATGTGGTTGATTGCCTTCGTAATTGATTCCCTTGTACTGTTATAATGTTGAGTACTTTCTTGCAACTCTATGTGTGCACTTGGCAATCTCTCGATCTGTTCATCTTTTCTGGCTAACTCTTCTATAGCTGCACTGATGTCCCGAGCCTGATTCTCCATTCTTCTTTTGTCAAATAAAGTTTTCCTTTTTTATCGTTGTGAACTCAGCTTCGATTATTTTGTGGTGTCCTTTTATATTTTTATGTTCGTTTACTTCACAATTACTTTTTGTAATCTTTTGTGGTGTCCTTTTGTTCATATAAAACATTTTAAAATTCACTGCACAATTATCTTTTTACTGCTCGTATCACTAGATCCTTTATTTTAAAAGGTTCCTACCGACTGCGCCAATTTAATACATGATATTCACAACCTCTTAAAAAAGTTTGTTTTTTTCATTTACGTTAAAAAAAAACTTTATTAAAAACCGACTTAAGAGTACACACTAGAGAATACAGACTGACTTTACTTAATTTTATTGTCGTATTTATATCATCTTTAATTATTGATGTATAAGCATTTTAATTTAGAGTTGATTCTGATTGGCAAATATGCCCTAAATTTTATTAAATTGTAGTTTTCAGTTTCAGTTTATTTATTTGCAATACTTTAAGCCTTTAAGGCCAATAACTCGTATTGTATAACGTAAAAAAATTAGTAATTACATTTCATATTCATACTTACATACTACTATAGCAAATTAAAGAATAATTGAAAAAATAATTAGTGGAAATATGGCTTAAGGTTCGGGGTGGCGAAAAATAAGAAATATTATGACCATAATTTACTGGCAATGTAATTACAACAAGAAAAATATACGATCACGTAAAAACCGTACGTACCAGGCCTTGGAACCTATTGTCTGAGTAGCCAGAAAATTCCTTAATGATATTTCGCACCGGTAACAACAAACGATCTTTCAAAAAGAAAACAACATATAATAGGTACAGCAATTTCTGGATTCTTTATGGAGCGAAAAAACATAAACCTTGAAACCACATCACTGGGAGAGGGAATTTCGAATAATTCTATAGAATGTTGTGAGTATCTTCAAATGTACATACTGCTCAAAGGTGCATCCACGGAATTCTCTTACGCTTAGAGATATGATCATAACGGTGAAGACCAAAAATTAAGCGAATAATTGTAATTAATTGGGAAATAGGCAATTTATAATAACAAAGACTTTTGATTGGCTAAGTAGCCATACATTTTAATAAACAAAGGAAAATACAATTTAGCAAAGTTATTATTTAAATGTAATTTCTAGAAAGTGAATGACTTAATAAAAATGCTTATGCATCAATTTTAAATTATTTGTTTATTCGTTTTAAAAAATATCTTATCTTATCATTAAACGTAACTCGCACCTTATTGTTTCTGTCCACTGAGAAACCTAAATTCAAAATGAAGGCAGATTTAAATCGAAAATGACACAAACACCTGAAATCGGGAGAAATCGAAAACTTACTTTTTTGGTTACTCGCCAGATTCTTGTACAAAAAGTGGAATTTATTGTTGTTAATCATTTACAAGAGTATTTTAAATAAGTAATTCATTAACGAAATTCAAATTTACTTTTTTGAGGGAAGCAACCAATTATCTTCAAATCTTAATCTTAGTCAAAAAAGAAATACGCCAGTCTCGAAGTAATTAACCGTTAGAGCTGATTCAATATATCTATATCGCCCATTTACTCAAAGAAAGACATAACTCCAGAAATGGGTTTTTGAGTAATAATTTATATTTTTCTACGACTTCTCCAAAACTCAAACAGTAACAGCTTTTTTTAGGAGTATGGCAAAAATCCACAAAAATTGTATACAAACATACATATTTAAGCCAGGAATGTCTGAAGCTCTAAATGTGTTTGTACCATATTGTTTAGCATCGTCTATTAAGCACCATTTTATTGCGCTTTTTTATATTCTTTTACAGGTATATAAAAGACAACACGCCACATCCATTAATAGTTTCAGGGCCAAGTGGATGCGGAAAAAGTGTATTCATTTCGAAAATTGTTGAAAACATCCATAGATGGAAACCGGAAATGAATTTGATATTGAGGTAAAATTTGCTCCTCTATTTAATTGGATAAATTTTCCAGAATCTAACTTATCCTCATAGATTTGCTAATTTGACAGCTCGCTCATCAGACTTGGTCTCAATGCTTGGTTCTATTGCTTATCAAATGTCGGCATTGGCTTATGGACACCAAATCAGAATGGAACACGTGAGTATTTGTATCAATTTGTGAAAATATTTTCTAATATCGACATATTGTTTTTCAGACATTGAGTAGTTACTCGAAAGTAATACAAGATATAATATCTGAAAACAAATACGTATTTGTTATAATAATTGATTCGGTAGATGATATTATAAGTGAGATAAACATGGACTGGCTACCGATAAAACTCACTCCCACCTGCAAGATAATTCTTACGTTAACAGAGGACAACAATGAGAGAAATCCGATTCTAAATAAGTTGGGCGAGACAGGAATTCCGCACAAATGTTTCGTCAAAATGAAGCAATTCAGCACGCGACAGTGGCAAGATATTTTAAGTTCGGGTGGAGGAGAATTTTATGCCACCAATGGGGCCATTAAAATGCCTGACGAATGGAAAATGTTGCAAGGCAAGACGCCGTTTCATGCAAAGTCCTTATGGTGGCTAGCATGGCTCGGTCACACCTCAGTTACCATCGCAAATATATCAGAAATGTTGGATAAGCTCTTGCAAGTTATTGAATCGAAATTTTCCAGTGATTACGCAGAGATTTTAATGCTCATGATATCGTTATCACAGTGGGGCATAAGAGAGAGCGATTGCGTAGATATTTTCCAGAGAAGCACACAATTGGATGCGCATGCTGCGTTTCGAATATGGTCGAAATTTTGTTGGTTATTGGGTCCCATGCTTTTTACCGTTCGAAACATTCGAATAGCTGATAAATCACTTCGTAACGCCATTATGCGCAAGTACAAACACAAACACGCACACGTTCATCAAATTATACGCGAATTTTATGATAGACAGGAAAACTTCTTCACAAATCCAAATGATATTATTCCAATGTAAGTAATTTTTTAAGTATTTCAGCACATTATGTATGTGATAATGACCCGATACTAACCGTACTTACTAAAATGCGGTTCTTTTTTACGTAAGAGTTTACAAACATCTCGTTGTTTTTATTCACAAATTACAGTAGAAATCGCTTCTAACGACATCTTTTATAGGGCATAGACTACATAAGCAAATATCACTTGTAAAGACTTCGCTTGTAACGAAGCGTCGTTACAAAATATTTGAGTTTTGCTATAGGTTGTAGGTAATAAGAAAAAACTTTTCTCACAAAATTTTGTTGTGTTTTTAAAACTCAAAAGAGATGTTGTCAATACATACAAAATACCGGAATACAATACGCGATAGAACGTGATCACAATGAGGCTATAGAAATTGTTTGTGTAATTCACCAACGATCTTCCTTGGCGTGTCTCCGGAGTGACCTCTTAGGCGAGGGAGTGCGAAACTCACTTCCAATTGCTGGCAGGGAAGATACGGTTGGACAACCGAATTACCACACTCACATGTGTGATAAGGCAGATAGGCATACGCATGTGCATGTGCGCATAATTAATATAAATCCAAATAATTTGCATAAAAAAAGCATTTACAAATGTCAATATATTTATATAATGAAATGTGTAAGGGGTGGGCGCCTACGCCATGTTAGGGGTGTGGTGTGTTAATGTCAGAAAATTTTTCATTTTTTAACTTAAATTCGTTATGCCATAGATATACCACAATATAATGTGAAGTTAAAATTGAATTTAATGCTAAACGTATCTTATTTCAGTTTTTTATGATTTTTTACCTAAATTCAAGGTAAATTTAATTTCTAAAATCTGTTTCTTTTTATGAATTTTAGAACCGTTTTTGATTATTCAATAAAAAAACATTATCCTTTCTTGAACAATATTGATATTTAAGGTGGAAGTATGGTAAAATAGAGTCGGTTGGTGAATCTCCCATATCGATGGCGAAGCGCCAAAATAATGTTTTAAAATCAAAATTATATTCATTAATATATCAAAACTTATGATCAAAATATGCTAATATTTTTACCAAAAATAATATTTGAAAAAAACTTTAACGATGTCGATACGAGAATATTTAGAACTATAATTCGCAATATTATCTTTAAGCTTTGGAGTCATTAGTGTCACTGGAGAAAAAGAACAAATATTTTTGGCATTTTGAGTTCTTAGTAAATGCAAAAAATCATCAATATAGGTCCACGTTTTGGTATAGCCCTAATATATAGGTTCCCCCTAAATTGAGCTATTTCAAGGGTCTAATTTGGCATATTCGTTTACCAGGGGGAAGAACACCTCTTTCAGAACATTTGCAAAGTAGGTCTATTCCGGATGGCACCCATATTTTACCTACTTCGAGGGTTTGCCTCATATTCCAAACGATTTGGCTGAAAATTTGTTTTTTAGTAGGTCTATTCCGGAGTGGCACACATATTTTACCTATTTCGAGGGTCTTGCCTCATATTCCAAACGATTTGGCTGAAAATTTGTGTTTTAGTTTCTTATGAAATCCAATCCAGTAGAAGATCTTCAACTAAGCATATATTTTGAAAACATACGATACAAATTTAATTTTCTATTTACTTTAATTACTAAATTTAATTCATTATAAGAAATATGATAAAAAAAATTAAACCCTACAAAAAAATAATAAAAAATTAACGAAAAAGGAAAAAAAATGAAGCTAAATATATTAACTTATCATATGGAAACCGAGGTAAAGTTCCACGTATCCAAATATATATAAATTAAACCAAAGTTAACTTAAACAATACACAAAATAATATTCTCATAAATAAAATTCTAGCATATTCCATATCAACAAATTAATGAATCAAAAAAAAATTTTGGTTTATTTTAGTTATAATGCAGAGAAATATTTAAAGTTGCCTTATCATCACTTTTGTAACGTTATGGAGGACCACACTGGACTTAACAAAGTAGAAATCCTTTTTCATTGTTTTTATTTTACCGAACTTCAATGGATGGCGGATAAGGTGCATGCCACAGGTGCTGCTCAACTAATGAGTGATGTTCTAATCTGTGAACAATTAGCAAACATAACGGTTCAACCATACACGCACATACGCATTTTAAAAGACTTCCTATGCCATTACATGTATGAATTGAATTACGATGGCCATCAATTTTTTACTCTTATCAAATTCTATATGAAATCGCGAATTCGAGATGACTCTTCATTGAAGGATGATCAGATAATACGTTCATGGCTAGAAACGACAAATGAATTAGATATCCCGTTCCTAGATATTATTAATAAATCTGTTGGCGACGAGCTTGAATGTGGAAAAACAAGTTACGATGCCTTGGTAAATTTGCCACATCAGGGATTTTTTATAGCATCTATAAGCACAGATCGGGAAGAGATTTGTGTATGGGATATTCGAAATTGTACTCGTGTTCGCATCCTGCAAGGCATATCTCAGCCAACAGCAATGTGTCCTTTTGGTGCATACAATGCAGCTGTATTATGTAGACGGGAAATAAAAGTCATTAATCTGGATGAAGGTAAATATAAGGTAAGTGGATATTTTAATATTTCCTTATGATTATTTCCTTATGAACTCAGAGCAGTTCACAAAATGACACCCATTTTTTAAATTAGTTTTATTGTATTTGTTAAATAATTATTAATATTAATATAATTTTGTATTTATTTTATTATTATGTACATTAAGGACAAAATCTAACTATTGTGCACAAGTAAATGACTAAAAATTGGCTTTGCATTTTAATGCTATAGCATTCACGTCATCTTTAATTCAGTCCCAGCTAAGGTTTGCAAAAATGCAGTTCAATCACCAGTACAAGTGCCCCATATACTGAATATTTTTACCCGAATCACTCATGAGTTTTACCCACCCTCCCTCATATGTTCCCACAACATCCCCGAAAGGACAAGGAGGGACTCCTCTCATATCAATGAGTACACGACGATTCATATTGGCTCAATGATATGGGACCTATTATTTATCGGCGAGTCCAAACGGCGCACAGTGGTGCCGCTTCCTTGTTAACTTGGATAAAAATAGAAGGAGTTGACCTAGGATGATTAATTTTTGTACAAGTACTTGTAAGGCCATAGAAATGAAAAATACCAACTTTGGTCCATATCGGTTAAGATTTGGATATATCCCCCATATATATCTTTCCCCGATATTGCTATTATGAATATCCTTCAAATTTAATATGCGATGTTTTCTTAGGTCGTTGATCAGTTTTATAGATTTTGACAAAAATAGGTTCAGATGTTGATATAGTCCCTATATTTTTGCTATAACTCAGTCAATTTTAATTTAATAGCCTTCAAATTTGATATGCGATGTTTTCTAAGGTCCCTGTTCAATTTGATCGATTTATTTGGTTTGGTTTGGTCATGTTTATACTAACGGTTTTCTATCTCGATTTATTTATTCCCAACTCAAAAGTTGCAATAAGGTTAAATTTATCATACATACACTGCCGCTCACTTGAATAGAACCCCCCTTTAAAACGTGGGAATACGGAAACATTTTATTAGAATATCGATGCATATTCACTCTATATTGCAAACGAAGTACTTTCAGTACTATTCAGCAAAAGTATATACCTCCTAATTAAGGATACACCCATATATCCTGTTTTGGCAAGGATTCGTTAAATAATCAGTTGTAATGCCTAACAAAGCTTGCTTTTTTCTTTCAACAAGTTTATTTTTGGAAGCGTACTGTCTCTTTTACTCGTATATTTTACGCATAAGTCATTCCAATACATTTTAAAGAATATTTACCACTGTAGAATATGACGGCCCCAACAGGATATCCGCATTTCTTTTCAAAAATTTAAGTTTTGATGACTTGAAGTGTACACAAGTTTATAAAATCGTGATGAAATTGCCACTCGGGATAACCGAAAAATTTTTACTTCAATTTTTGACTTTATTTTGTTTTCCTTGTATAATTCTTATACAAATTGGATTTGAATGCAAATGAATGACTAAGTTTACACCAAACACATGAAGCAAAATATAATAAAACTTAAAAACTTCATATCTTGTATAATTCGGAAAAAATGGAGGTTGAAAACAATTTTGTAGGGGGTTCTATTCAAGTGAGCGGCAGTGTATAACAACAATATCCCACTCCTATCAAAATAGTGGCATTATCTATCGGCAAAATTATTTCAGATTCGAGCTTATTACCTGTTTTTTATTAAATCGTCGATGAAAACTTTACTGAAAACAACGGAAGAGTTGTGTATTACATTCCAGGAAATATTTTTCCAAAAGAAAATATTTAGAAAAATTAACGGTTTTGGAGATATGGTGCGAAATGTATAAAAATTGTAGCATTTTTGCATATATTTTGAAATTTGAGGCAATGAATGTAGTTTTTCGAGTTCATTATTTCCCCAAATATTTTATTCTTGTCCATATCTACAAATTTGATTCAGAGGTCAGAGGAAGATTCGCATTGGTTTCAGAGATATAGTCCCGAATTTCTTTAAAAACTCAATATTTAACCATGTTTAGATGGGGCCATAAAATCCGAGCTGGATCTGACACAACAAAACCCAATTAGGGTTTCTTGTCGTTTGGGTCTGTACTCTCAAAAATCCTCAGTTCGAATTGTTTGCACAAGATCACCTTAAAAATGTTGCACAGTGTTATAAAAAGTCGACAACACATTTTTCGGTTTTTGTCCACTGAGCCACCATTGTGCGGCGTGGCGTGTCTTACGACACCACATGTAGAGAAGTTTTTTCATGGGTGAAATGCTTAGGAAGTGTAAGCCGGCATTACACTGAGGCGATTCGCCACCGCCGAAAATTTTGATATTCTGGTCAGGAACTGAACCGCAGACCTTTTGGCAATAAAAAAATATTACAAATAAAAAATCCAAATACAAGCGCAACTGAGTTTTGCTTCTTCTGCTCCTTATAAAATCAAAGTACAACTTAGTTTGTTTTTTCTGTTAAATGATTTTTGGAACAACTCTAGCCTAGCAAAAAACGGGAATTTATGGACACACTTATTTAACCCGAAATTCCGGGTAAAAACATCTTCAGATTTTCTCCTAAGTTCACATAAACCGGCGTTCCCGCACTTGTAGATATGTTCGTACATTTTTAGCGATACTTTTTGCATTGTCGTAATCGGCAGAACCGGGTCTAATCGGGTTGTTGTACATGGACGTTCGTGTCAAAATCTACGTTTGTATATACGTAATCAGCTCAACAACAATTAAAAAATCTTAAAAAGACACGACCTTCACGATATTCTCGTGCATAGCCGCAAAACTGATCGCACCTCAAAATATAATTCTGAGTCTATCTAGTCTATCCGTCTGTTGCAATCACTCTAGCGTCCACATTAATTGAGCTAGAACGCTATATTTTTGCAAATGTGTCTTTTTCCTTAGGCAGGTAAAATTCGAAAATATTTGTTATTTTGAAGTTCTTAGTGATCATCCCAATACAACGATACCGCCCGATTTTAGGTATTTTGGGGAATTTAGCTGAACTTTTTGGCCGAACTACTTGTAGTTTGACATTTGAACTTATTCACCAAAAATTGTCAACATAAGTCCATACTTTAATATATAAATGTGCTGCCCCATTGAAAATATTTTAGATACATTTTCTTACGTAATTTAGGCGTTTGGGGTATACATTTTTGTTCAGAATATTTTATGGTGGATGTTACTAAAAGATCGGCCCGGCCGAACTTAACTTTTTTTACTTATTTATTTTATAAAAAACAAGGCGAATTTAAAAAGGTGATCTAAAAGGCGAATTCAAGCCGTAGTCTTCATTTGCGAAGAATCCACAAAAGTAAGAAGAAGTAAGAAGAAAACGGTAAAATATTGTTCTCGAAGCTTAAATAAAGATGTTGTACACATATAATATATATAATATAATACTTGTTATTTATTTTTGATTAAAAATATGTTTTGACAGCAAATGAAGACATCAGTTCGTATTATTGTATCACCTTCTTTCTTGCACCATGATAACAGCTTTTTAGAAATTTTTAGACTTCGCATGATTTTAAGTAGGGTTCAATAAAAGCTTTTGAAATTTAATGGACCTGCCTATGGAAAAATACACTCGGGTGCAAAATTTTAGCGTTCTATCTCATTTATTTTACGACATGTTTGATATAGTACCAACGGAAATGTGTAAACAGCACTCCTTCACGGTGCTCTTGAACAAACTTTATATGAAAGGGGCTTACACCTGGTAAGTTTTTGCGGATTCTGAAACTACAATGTTCCTAGATGAGGAAAATAAAAAAAAAAAAAAAAACGCCAGAGCGCTTTTTAAATAAATCAAGATCAAAGTTCACATTTTAGGGTTTTTTTGGGTTTTCACGATTTTGCTTGGAAAACGCTAGTCCTATCGAAATGGAATTAGAGAATTGACCTTTATGATATTTATGTCGGTTTTACCATTTTTGAGATATTGAAGTTCAAATTGGGACAATGTACTGACTGTATCGCCTCCTTATAAAACAGTGTTATGTACGGTGCGCCTTAACTAACTTTAAATAAAAACCGCTTACACCTGGGAAGGTTTTGCGGATTCTGAAACAGCAATGTTCATAGATGAAAAAAATCCTAAAACAAGAAAAAATCGCTAAATGGATTTTTAAATAAATAAAGTTCATATTTTTAGGATTTCGCGCTTTTGCTTGGAAACCGCAAGTCCTTTCGAAATGGGGCATAAGTAAATGTTGCAGCTGTGGAAATTCTCTAGAGGATTGATTATTATGATTTTTTCCTAGGTTTTACCATTTTTGAGATGTAGAACGGTAAGTCTTATCGAAATGGGACTAGAGAAAATCGTATAGCTGTGAAAATTCTCTACAAGATTAGCTTTCGTAAAAATTCCCAGGTGTAAGCTCATTTCATTTAAAGTTGGTTCAAGAGCACCGTGACGGAGTACTGTTTACACATTTCCTTTGGTACTATATCAAAGATGTCGTAAAATAAATGAAATAGAACGCTTAATTTTGCAGCCGAGTGTATTTTTTCCGTAGGCAGGTCAAGTTCAAAGATGGGCTATATAGGTCCACGTTTTTGGCCTCCATATAACGGCACTACACAATTTAAGGTATTTTGAGGATTTTAGCTACATTTTCCGCCCAAATTATCTCCAATTTGGCACTTGGAGTCACTTTGGAGTCAAGAGGTTAAAAAACGCATCCACCAAAAAAGGTGGAGATAGATCAATAGTATAGTATATTGAGGCTTTTAGCTACATTTTGTGACCACATTTGAAATTTGACATTCGAGGTTCTCAATGACAAAAATCTTCTCCACTGATAATTGCCAAGACAGGTCCACGTTTTGATATAGACCCCATATAACGGTACCTCCCGATTTCAAGTACTTTGAGTTTTTAGCTACATTTTCAGAACGAATAAGTTAAATTTTGACGTTTTAGGTTCCCAATGACCAAAACACTTCTCCACTAAAAATTACCAAGATAGGTCCACGTTTGGGTTTAGACCTCATATAACGGTACCTCCAGAATTTAGGTTTTTGGGGCTTTTAGCTACATTTTCTGACCGATTTAGCGGTAATTTAACATTTGAGTTTATTGAATCTAACAGGAAACTAATTATTCCAATTTAGTTCAGAATATGTTATGGTGGAGGGTATAAAAAGTTCGGCCCGGCCCGGAGTTTTACATGATTGTATGAAATTTTTAAGAACACAAAGAGTTTTTTTAATTTTTGAAAAATTTTAAATTTAAAAAAAAAATTGTTCAAAAGAATTTGTTAGTATTTTTTATAGTTTATTTATTAGGGTTTCCATTTTTAATATATTAAAAGATATCAATGACACAAAACACTCATATTTTAATGAAAAATCTTAAAAAACTTAACATGTTCACTTTGACCTTGAATTTCTCTGCAACTACTAGACCGATTTTGACATATTTTGATTCATCGAAAAGCTGATTGTGTTATCGGTCGAACAAAAAATTAAAATATCTCTATCCGTACAAAAGTTAGAGAATTTAGGCCATTAAAAAACGATTCTGAACCAACGTGCGACGAAACGCAAATCGAAACACATGTTTCGACATGTTTGTGTGGAGAATTTGTAATGGGTTCCAATTTTTGTATATGAAACTTTTTAATGAAGTTCACGCAAGTGTGGAGCGGAACTAACATTCAATATAAAAATTGTATTTTCAATGCCTCCAAATTGGTTTATTTTGCGTTTTCAAACCCATCAGATAGTTAAAGAACACATATAATAACGGTCCATAATGTGCTAACATTTTCAGTATTAAACAATAAATTTGTAATTTGACGTATGCTTTTTGAGACGAATTCAATTTACAAAAAAATCTTTTGACGTTTCAAATTCGATCAGATGGGCTGGTGCATCTATCTTGATAATTGTGCTATGAACAAAAATCAGCTGACTGCCATTTAAATCCTCCAAAATGTATATCTAAATTCAATGAGATTTGTACTGGATTTATTAAATCCAGTCGAGGATTTATGTCTAGTCTAAATGAGGTATAAAATGTATTATTTAATATTGTTGTCCTATAGGGAATATTTCTCTCTTATGTCTACTCGCGTACTATTTTCCTAACAATTGCTAAAAGGATAACCTCTAAAACCTTTGATTAAGAAAAAATACTATAAAAAATATTTGTTTCTCCTCGCGGTATCTTGTAATGTCCATTAAGATACTGCGAAGAGACGTCTATTTGTTCGCGACTCCATACATTGATATAAGATTGGCACTTACCAAGGTTGACATTTCTAAAACAAAAAAAAAAAATTGATATACCATATTCATAATTTGCATCTGTAAGGGGACCTTCCTTACGTGATTATTTATTTTTTATTTGCACGTATTATGGGTACCTCCCCTGTTACCATTTGTAGATATTCGCATACAAAATTTAAATTTTTTAGAGGTACCTCCGATGTTACAGGCGATGCTGTAATATACTCTAAAAATTTCAGGAAGATCTGTTTAATTTAATTTAATTTATTTTATTAAGTATGTTAAGATAAAACACTGAATTCATATGTAAACGTATATACTAATTTAAACATTAATGTGAACCTAGTTTAAGAAAATGCAACCCTGAATTGAATTACAAATTAAGTGATCAAATGCAACTATGTCTAGACGACTTTCGCGCTTCTCATACCGAGCAGCTAAGTGGAAGAAACTTTAAAGAATTCGCTCATTCAGCAAACTCCATTCTAACGCGTTACATATGGCCTGTTCCAGTACTTTATAAAGTGGTAAAAGTCGTAAAAGTTGTAAAAGTCGTAAACGATTTTCATATAAATTTTGTGTACGGGAACATAAAACGTGTAAAAGTGGTAAAAATTGTAAAAACTTTTTAGTTCTGGAACAGAGCTATAGTAACTATCAGATAAGTTTGCTCAAGAGTAATAATAAAAGTGTTCTTTGAAAATTAAACTCTTCGGCCTTTTCATTTAATGTACCAGTTGAGAGGCAGAACTGGTTCAATATGGTAAAAACCAAAAATGTTTTACAATCGGTGAAATCGAGTTTCACCCTTTCAGAATTTGTGAACTGTTAACATATTCTATATAGAATGACCGAAGTGCTTTAAAATAAAGTGTTTTAGGAGGGAATGGGGATCATCTCAGATTTGTACTTCGGTACGGAAAGTCCCTGATCGGCCCTCACTTGGGAGTCTCCAGAAATGATTCATTTGCCGAATTTTCCAAGCAGCTCACTACTTCCGATTTTATATCAAGTATTCTGGTAATATCAAGCAGACAACCGTTTGTTGATAGCTAGAGTGAGAAATCGACCCAGCCTAGAGGGTTTCTTGGCAATCCCAACGCTAGGATCTGACGCTGTGTCCCAATCATTCGCACGTCTTAAATTAAACCGATTACGGAAACATTAACAAATTCAAATTCAAACGACAACAACCCTATGATGACGACTTTTGGCTTAAAAAAAGGTTTACCAGCAAGACTTGAACAAGTCCGAAAAGAGATGGCCTCGTACAATATCGGCATATTGGGTCTAAGTGAACCACTCAAATTGCAGAACGGATACTCCATCTATTCTTGTAACGCAAACTACAAAGTAAGAGGCGTAGCATTAGCTATTTCCCCTAAAGCTCGGAAGATTTAAATGCAAATTTAAAAACATATGCATCGTACAGAATGATATTACAATCAACTCGACGCGATAACGAACTCCCTGCACGTCGGTGATATAAAAATTAAACAACTGTGAGGCAATAACATTAGAGGTACTGCATTTTTGAAGGCCAATGACGGTTCAGACCTTACGACTACCGAAGAACAACCAGTCCGGTGGAGTGATTATTTTACATCGCAATCACAGAGTCGTAGCTGAAACTATATTAATTACAAACGCAACCCCAGAACATCTATTTCAACCGATCCTCCAACAACAACCGATGACAACTGTAAATATTAGACCCGAAAAATATGATTTTAAGAAATATGTTCGGATAAAATTTACGCATTTCGATGCAGATTTCTCTGAAGCTGTGGAGACTACATTCACGATTTTTTTAAAAGTTATACATTAGTGAGATGATCCATAGGTTCATAAATTCCCCAGTACGAATCTGCTCGCGATCCAATTTATGGTTGTTGCGGACAAAAGTTATGGCGGTTCTATTTCGGCTTTTAATGAGGAAAATATTATAAAAACGCTTATTATTTTAATGAGCACAATTGCTACTAAAAAGTTCTCTCGAAGAATACATGTAAAATTGTACTCAGAATTCGCGGAATGTACATAAAATTGATAAATTATTGAATATAAGTCAACTTTTTTCAAAATAAAGGTTTATTTACCGGTCATAAAATTATATAAAAATTTGTGGTGGATCAAAACTTCACGGCTAATCAAATGAAACTAAAATCATACAGATTGGTATTATAGTTTCGATGTTACAACCAAAATAAGCACATATTTTGCTCAAAAAAATAATTTTTTGTTTGAAAAAATACTTTTTCACATGCATTATGTAGTAGAAAATATTGGGAAAATGTGTTCCTACACTTCCTTCATTTTGCTTAAATCTCCCAATAAAATAGACGGATTTTGCTTTATAGACATTAATTTTAAAGCTTTCCCATTGAAAGATAATTGGGTTGCGGAGGATATATCTCAAGGGTCAAATAACCCATTTTAATTTATATGAATTTTAAAACATATGTAAATCGCGAAGTTATCAAAATCATTTTGTCCGCATGTGGTTTTCATGTACAGCAAGACCATATCTTTTAAGTTGTATATATTTTTCGAAATTTAATTTGGAGGCTAAGATGTAGCATCGGCTGCATCTTAGCATTAAAAACCCTATAAAACATCGCTAATTTGCACAAAGTGCATACAATTTTTGTCCGCATCCGATTTCAGTGTTCACCATGAACATCTATATCGATATATATCTATTTCAAGGCGATCAATCAAGAACCGTGGATGTACCCAGCAAAAATTTGGATCCGGTAGTCATTACGTAACCCGTTACAAAGTAATGTAAACAAGCTTCTTTTCGCATTACAAGTAATCTGAAAAGTAATGGGTTACTTCTTAAAAAATTTACAAAGGAAACCTTACTTTACTCCTCACTAAGTAATGACGACGGTGGCACAGTGAGTGTGTGTCCGACTAGGATTTATAGGTGGTTGTGAGTTCAACGCTCACCGTCGGCACACGAGTTTTTTTAATTAAAAAATAACAGTCCGTGGTGCACATGTGCACTGCACATTTAAGTTCTTAAGCAACCCTTAATATTCGTGTGCGTGGCATAGTGTTTAATGTCTTTGACTAGAAATCAGAGGCTTCGTGGGTTCAATTCGGGCAGACAGCGAAATAAAATAAAAGTAAGAAGTGTGATAAAATTAAAAACAAATTCTCTTCATCAACTGTTCTAAAATAGAATTTTTTCACTTTACTTTTCAACTTCTTATGGCCACAGAATAACTAGTTATTCTAGTGGTCATAAAATAACTACAAAGTGAGTGCGGCATGCCCTTGTTAAAATAATGGGGAAGAAAGGAGGTTTGAGAGTAGTTACGGCTGCCAAAAATCCCTTACGAAACCCATGATTTTGCGAGGACTTTTTTGCTGGGTAGCATCACACACTATTTTTTGGGATACAATTAATGTAGCTCCCTTTTCAATGAAGTTTTCAAATCTCTGTTTCCGCTAAAACGAAGATGTTGCACTAGTTTTTTCATTCCAGTGGAAACGATCCGCAGAAAACGCGATAAAATACGTGATATTTGCAAAAACAATTTTAGGTAATTTTTCTACTTTGGAATTTGTTGTAACTCGCGTTTTAGTATAGGATTTTCACGGGGAATGATTTATTGGATCAGAAACGTAAAAAACCAAAATATGCAATGGAGTACGATGTATTCCAATAACAATTGCAAATATTAGACCCGAAAAATAAGATTTTTAAAAAAATGTTCGCACAAAATGTCCGCATTTAGATGCAGATTTCTATGAAGCTGTCTAGACTACATTCACAACACATATGTATATCAAATAACTCAGAATCGCGAGTTCTACATATGAATTTTTGAGGAATGATATTAGAAGAAAGTTCGAAAAACACTGTAAATCTGGCTTCAAATGAAAAGAAATACATTAGTGAGATTATCCTCATTTAGTTGGTTTCTACTTTTACTTTGACAAGGAAATGGTGAGAAGTGTGGTTTACTCACAAATCGACAGAAAACAAAAAAAGACACGTTGGCTTCAACCCATTTTTACCCATTTTTTAACATAAATTGTCCACAGCTTGAATAATTTGTGAAGTAGTGGTAGTATTCAGAATGTATTTGTAGAAGGCGATATTGTTCAATTATTTTTCTCATTTAAAAAATTAAAATATTCTTTGAAATATATTTATATTTTCAAACAAAGTACGGAGGCTCTTCAATAACCAAGACAGTTATTTAGAATTAGTATTAAGTGAAAAACATGGTGGTAACATATATTTTTGGAGGTTCATAACGTTTACTACTTTTTATACGTTTTCTACGGGTATATGACATTTTTGACGTTTACAACTTTCTGACCTTCGAAAACCTAAAAAATCACCATTCAGACCATATCTGATGACAAGTATTGATGATCAAAATCTTCTGATACAGAAGGACAAATATAAAATAAAGTTGGAAAAAAGCTGTCTTAGTATTTGTAATAAAGCATTGAAAAATAGGCTTACCAGCCAATTCGGACTATGTGAAAGGTTTGGAATTAAATAACTAACATTAAAATAAATAAATAATTCGAATATACAATTTTCGAATGACTTGTGGTATAAATGCTAGTTTCCAAGCTTAGCCTTCGTCTACCCCCTAAAAATAACATTCTAATATGCCTGATGATCGGTCTAACCACCCGTGAAACGTAGCATTATGGTTGGATGTATGGGGCTTCGGTGGATTCCTAATTTTTTATGTACCTCTTAGGTCATAATAGCTCAACTCGAAAGAGATGAAATAAAGCTATGTAGTTGGAATTTCATAAAAATGAGATAATACTTTTTTGAACGTTGCTATATTGTTGGTACGTTGCAGATTATGTGGTAAATTATTCAAGAAACGTATAGATCCTGTAAAAAATTGTCATTCGGAGACCAGACTCCTTCGCCTCTGTTGGATCTGGCAAATTGTATTTTCCAAAGTAGATATGTGGGTTTCTGTTTCACTATGATTTTATGTAAAAATTGTAGAACTTTCAAATTAAGCAACGAATTTAAAATGAGACCAAAAAAGCTTTGAAAATTGAGATACATGTTCATTTTTTCTAAGGCCATATAGTACGTAGCGCGTTATGCTGTTAAACCCTACATTTAGTTTACGCCGACTCGCTGAATCACAGTGGGCAAAAAGTTCACACCCGTACAATAAACCAGGAATGAGAAATGTATTGGCTAGTAGGTGGCGTATGTTCTGCGGTGTGTAAGAGTGAGTTAGCCATAGTGTCCGTAGTTTGGCGTATGTTTGTCCTACAACATAATTGACATGGCTAGACCAAGTTAACGAATATGTTGAATGACACCGAGATTTTTTGCAATTGTTACAATATCCACTTTCTCTTGATTTACCAGTATGTCAATGTTCTAAAGCGAAAATTTTCAATTTTTATGTATTATTAAGCAC
Organism: Musca autumnalis; assembly: GCF_047663935.1. Taxonomy (NCBI): domain Eukaryota; kingdom Metazoa; phylum Arthropoda; class Insecta; order Diptera; family Muscidae; genus Musca; species Musca autumnalis. Next base: position 96,819,350 of record NW_027411755.1, on the reverse strand, counting down.
TTTGATTTAGAAGGATTGAGGTATAAACCGTTAGCTTTGGCCCATTTACAGACGCGCGAAAGGTCTTCATTAAGTTTGTTTATGACCTGGGATATATCACTAAGCGGACTACTCAAGTATATTTGTACGTCATCTGCATACATACTCGTATGTATACGGCTGTAGGATAATTGAAGAAGCAGATCATTTGCGTACATAGAGAAAATATTGGACTTATAATAGACCCTTGAGGTACTCCTTTATCTACTGGCAACGTTCGGGATTTAATATTTCCCAAGTACACTGATTGCGTTCTATGAGTAAGATATGACATTATAAGATTACTGGCCGAATTGGTAAAATAAAAGAATCTTCTAAGTTTAAAAACAATGTTCCGATGATCAACTGTATCGAAGGCTTTAAAGTGATCGAAAAGCACAAGGAAAAAAGCCTGGTTGTCATCAATGTCAATCCTGATTGACTCTGAGACGTCAACTAATGCTGTGATACAACTATGCCCAGCTCTGAAGCCTGATTGCATATCGCTCAGCAACGATTTACGTTGAAGAAACTCAGACATCTGTTTATATATAATTTTTTCAAATACTTTAGACATATAACACAGAATGGCTATAGGTCGATACTCCATATTGGTTTTTGGAACTGGTATAATTTTGACATGTTTCCAAAGATTAGGATATGTGCTGGTAGTCAGAATAGTATTAAAGAAGTATGAGATATAGAGCAATAGTCGCGGAGAATAATCCGTATAAACTTCGGGTCGACATCGTCTGGACCAATGGCACTGGCCATTATACATTCTTTAACATGGTAATTAAACCAGGGTTTATTTTTCGATGAACACTTTTTAGTTGTAACAGGAACAGGAATATTTTTTTGCAGAAATTCGAGTTGTTCATATACGGAACTTATACCATACAATTTATTCCAATCCATTTCCATAAATTTGTCCTCTAAGTCTATGTAGTTTAGACTTCTATAATCGCGAAAAGAGTATGTTTGTTCTTCTTCCTGCATCTATATCTATATGTGAGAAACAATAAATCATATTTGGAAAAACATGGAGCAGAGATTTGGTCATAAAGAAGCACACTATCAAGGCTATTAACAAAAAATAAGTGGAGAAGTGTGTTAGCAGTATCGGAGAAATGAGTAGGATTGCAGTCGTTAGTAGCATAAAGACCAAGCGAACCCATGATATTTGTTAATGAAGAATCTACCAGTGTGTTTGAGTTAAAATCCCCTGCTATAATGACGTCATTATAACCTAACGATACAGTTTCCAGGATGTTATGGAGTTGGCCAATATCAATGGTGTTGTTAGGTCTATAAACACAGCCGATAAGCATTTTCCTATCAAAGGATTTCAGTTCAATAAATACGTGCTCAATATCGTCGCGAAATTTTGTATTCAATGTGTTTTTGGTGAAAATTGCTACGCCCCCACCACGACGTCGGACTCTGTCGGATCTAAAAACGGAGTATCCTTTGATGTTAATTAAGCTTTTTGGTATGGTCGAATGGAGCCTAATTTCTGAAAGACATATAATGTCAACACCAGAGTTTCCAAAAATGTATGCGAATTCTTCTGTTTTATTCACTAAACTTTGAGAATTAATATGACAAATATTTAAACCCTTCTTTTTTTTAGCTATTACAGTGACTAAGTTTTTAGTTACGTCTCTGGTATCTCTATTTGATCTATGAATATGAGTCAATGGGGTTTTGTGAGTAGAATGGGGTTTTGAGGTACCAGCAACGTGTATACATTTTAAAACTGATATCCAGATGATGAAAGAATTTAAAAATGTGATCATAACATTTACAATGCTTGAGATGGTAAAGATTATCATATCAGAAGATTGAGTGGATAAGTAATAAGTTAACAAGTAAGAAAAGCGTTAAGTTCGGTCGGGCCGAACTTTTTATACCCTCCACCACAAATTTCAGCCATTTCGGTGGATTAATGTGGCCACAACCTTCAAAATACCGAAATTCGGAAGGTACCGTTCTATGGGGGCTATATGATGGCGTGGACCTATACCTTCAAATTTCTGGGGAAAAGTTTTATACGCCTAAAGAAGACCAAATACCAAATTTCAGCCATCTCGGTGTGAGGCTAACACGTTCAAAATATCGAAAATCGGGAGATATTGTATTATGGGGGCTATATCAACACGTGGACCTATATAAACATTTTATGGTAGGAATATTTTTTGGCCTCTGGAGACACAAAGTACCAAATTACAACCAATTCGGTGGTAAAATGGGCCAAATATCTTAAAAATTCCTTAAAACGACGACGCGTCACGCGTCATTTTGTATGGGGGCTATACGAAAGCGTGGACATACATAGCCCGTTTTCAATACCAAAAGTCCTACGTAAATATAACATATTTTCTCAAAATTTCATCAACCTACGTCAATCCGTTCGGACGCTAGAGTGATTTCCACAGACGGACAGACGGACGGACATGGCTATATCGATGTAGAATTGCACGCTGATCAAGAATATATATACTTTGTGGGGTCTTACTTTGTGGGGTCTACAATGATTATTTCGAGTAGTTACAAACGTAGTGACAATACCCCCATCCTATGGTGGAGGGTATAAAAAGGAGAATGGAATGTTAATATTAATAAAGAATAATATGGAGATATTGTTAAAGTTAATTATGATGTTCCATGCGCTGTTCGTTACCCATATTGCGAAATTCATCGATAATTTTTTGATGGTAAACGCAGATGGGTTCGTTGCTGTTAAGTCGTTTAATGTAAACGAGACCGCGAAAGGTATAAGCAGCTTGAATGAGGCCTTTTTTCTTGATGTGAATGGCATCCAGCAGGAGTTGGAAGTTGGTGTTGGAAATATTTTCATTAATATAGTACTGGCTGCTGGAATTATACCCAATGGTGTTCAGAATGAGTGTATTACCGTTCAGCTTTTTGTAGCTAGATAAGGACTTAAGAAAAAAATTCTTGTCATACGGCGACATGCACATTTGCGTTTTCTTGCCTCAGGAGTTCAATTCTAAGATTTTTAAAACCGCTTTTAAAAGTTCGGAGTCAGTAGAAGTCTTTTCAAGCTGGGAGACACGTTCGCTTAAATCATTTAATTCCGTTTTTAACTCACAAAATCTCCGATCTATCTCATTTAAGATGTGATTTTCTGTTTCCCGCAGAATTGACTTAAATTCATCCTTCAACGTCGACTTAAAATCCTCCTTCAAACGATCGCTGAGTTTTGTAAATCGATCGTCTAACATTTGAAATAGACGAAGGGGTGAGTCGGATAAAGGTGGCGTTTTTACAAAATTCGATCGTTGAATGAAACTTTTTCTGTCTCTTTTTGGAGCACGAGAATTTCTTATAACGCTCTCATCATCCATTACATGTTCCATTTGCGTATTGTCAGCTTCCGTTTGCTCATACATTTTAAAATTAACGAATTTAGGTTTTATGTGAACAGGGTGATTCAAGACGAACGTGTGTATAATACGTAATGTTTAAAGAAAAATCTGTAGCACACTTTTAGGCTCTCGTTGATAAACTATTTAAATTAACAGTTTTTAAAACAAAGCTTTTGCAGTATGTTGGTTCGTACTTTAACAGTTGAGTGTTGAGTTCGTACTTTAACAGTTTGTTAAAATCAAAGCTTTTGCGGTATGTTGGACACAGTTTGTTTTGACAACTAACACTTTACGTCATTTGTCATTACACTGACTCTCACTATGTTTCTCTTTCAATACGGTTTGTTTAGTTTATTGTTGTTATTTTGCAATGATTATGCTCAGTTTAATGAAAGCAATTTCTTTTTTTTTTGAAATTTAAAACGCAATTAAATCCAAAAGCAAAGCTTTTCACAAAAGTTATTTTAGTTTTTTGTGACACAGGGTGTTTTCTTTTGAAGATTTTCGGTTTGTTACTTCAAAGAATGCGTTTTATACCACACGTCCACACGCGACCCGCGGAACTTTCCTTATATATGCTAGATTAATTTTACAAGTTCCAACAAAAAGCACAGTCGGAGCACTAAAAATCGTACTGTTTCGTAGTCGAAGGTACTTTTAACATAGTTAAATTAATTCATCTATATATATAAAAGAGTAAAGTGATGACTGACAGATCTACAACGCCCAGACGAAACGGCTGAAGGTAGAATCAGTTCAGATTTGGATAGAGCTCCAAAATATATTTTCTCCCGGCTTGAGATATTTGGTGCACTATGTGTGTCCAAGTTTGACGAAATTTGAAATGTGTGACGGAATTTGCACTAGAAAAAAGTTTGCCAAATTATATCGAAATCGGTTTAGATTTGGATATAGCTCCCATATAATGTTCGCCCGATTTAAGGTATTTGGTGCACCAATTCTATCGAATTTTGATACCATTTGTAAAATGTCTTCACATTTGAACTAGAGATAAGTCTGCCAAATTATATTAAAATCGGTTAAAATTTGGATATATAGCATTTCCAGATTAAATGAAACCTTTTCCAAATTAAATGAAACCTTTTCCAAATTAAATGAAACCTTTTCCAAATTAAACGAAACCTTTTACAAATTAAATGAAACCTTTTCCAACGGAAATGAAACCCTTTCCAATTGAAATGAAACCTTTTCCAATTGAAATGAAACCTTTTCCATTTGAAATGAAACTTTTTCCAAATTAAATGAAACCTTTATTTTTTATTATAATGAACAATAAACTGATATTGATTTTTATTTTTTTAAAATAAAATAATAACATCAATTGATATTATTATAACAAATATAGTTATATAGGAATGAATTTGTGAATAAGCGTTACAAGCATCATTGTTTTTTATTTTTTGTTTTTTTAGTTATTATTTCATAGTTTTTACTTCAGTCTTAACAATAAAAAACTATGTTTTCCAAACCTTAAAAATGAAATACGGAAATTGAAAATTATTTTAAAAACAGCCTCAGTCCAAATATATAGAAAGAGCCTAAAACGTCGGAGTTAAAAAAAAACAGGCTCGGTATTTTCCAAAATGGATACTTCAACAAAGGGAACATTTAATATTTATAGAAGATAGTGGATTTAATCCTCAGATTGTGCTCCCTACTTTATAAGATCGATATGTAACTCTAATGGCAGTGAATAAAATCGGGGGTTTTGTGTACCGTAATATAATTTCAAGTTTAAGTGTGAATTTCAAACAATTCAAACAATTTAAAGAATGTATTTTGGGGAAGATTACAACAGACTTGGAATTAGAAAACTCGTTTCTGATAATTGACAATCAGTAAATTCGTAAGAGGAATAAGACAAGAACTTTATTAGAATTAAACAGATATCAACTTAAATTCCTGCAGCCATATTCCCAAAGTTCAACGGATTTAGAATGCATTTTCAAAAATAAAATGCTGCGCTACAACTGAACTTCGCGATCCTTCACTGAGACGATAGAGCGCAGCATTCAACAGAAAAATCAGGAAGATTGTTCGAACTGGCCATTGTATTGAAAGTTTCCCGAACAGAAAACTGAAGGGACTGACTACGTAAGAAAATTATTATGTTAACATAGTCAATTGATATATTTCTCATTTCCAGATCGATTTTAACAAAACCATAAAGAATTTCAGTTTTTGTTTTTTGTTTATTGATAAAAATAAAGTTAAGATTATGAAATAAGAGCTCAAAAAGAGTCGAAAAAAAACAATGATACCTGTAATGAGATTCTGTAACACATTGTTGTCCTTACCGACAAAAGTCGTTAAAATTAAAATGCCCATAATTTCGGTAATTGCCGATTTTTTTCGGCAAGTTAACGATGAATAAAAAGAAGTCGCTAACCTTTACCGATAGCAACAGTGATGCCAACTTTTATTGAAAATTTTCTATAATAATTTTGCGATTTAATTTTACCGATTTTTGTCGGTAAAGGTAAAAATGAATTACAAAATCACACTACTGTAAGGTTTATTAACGAAAAACATACATATATAACTATATTTGTTTTAATTACATCAATTTATGTTAACATTTTAATTTAAAACAATAAAAATCAATATTAGTTTCAAGTTCTTATAATAAAAAATAAAGGTTTCATTTGATTTGGAAAAAGTTTCATTTCAAATGGAAAAGGTTTCATTTCAATTGGAAAAGGTTTCATTTCATCTGGAAAAGGTTTCATTTCATCTGGAAAAGGTTTCATTTCCGTTGGAAAAGGTTTCATTTAATTTGGAAAAGGTTTCGTTTAATTTGGAAAAGGTTTCATTTAATTTGGAAAAGGTTTCATTTAATCTGGAAATGCTATATATATATATATATATATATATATATATATATATATATATATATATAGCTCCTATATGGGCAAAAATTTGTAAAATTGAGTTTTCCTTTTTAAAAAAATCAAAAAAAAACAAATATTGATGCTATATCAATGATTTTTGGTACATAGATAAAGAAAAAAATCGTCATTCCAAATATATTTTTAATTTTAATATTTAGAAAAAATCCTAAAATAATCGTGGTTTAATATAATAAGCTGTTATATCTTATTACTGTTAACTGAATTTGTGCCCTTTACGATGATGTCAAAATACTCCTAAGATGTTTCAATGGATTCGAGAAAAAATCAAATTTATTACAAAATTTTACTTATTTGCAAATACATTTTTGAAATAAAAGCTCTTATGCTTACAAAAAATGTGTAAAAAAAATACAACAGCATCCAGACATTGTGAGAAATAAAATGAAGCCAATGGCGTGAAGGTCGGAGCTATAATATTCATGTTATTTGCAAAAAATGTGAAGAAAATATGAGAAAAAAAATTATATTATTTTAATTTTGTTGTTTTATGATTTTAAGGGAAAAGTTGAAGAAAAAAGTTTTAGAGTTCTTTCTCTTTTTAGTCAAAATTTCGTGCAATAATGAATATATTCCGTTGCAATTAATTTTTGCTTTATAGTTTACCTATTGGCGAAAGTGTTTAGATCATTATATTAAATCACAAGGACTACGTATTGTGGCATAAAATTAAAATAAAGTTAAAGTAAATATTACAACTTTTGAAGTGCATAGCAACCGCGTAGTAGTGGAAATGGCATGATGCGCATCCGATTTTCGAAAACAGCGAATCCATCCCTTTTATTTGATGTACACTTTGTTAAATTCTATATGGTGACCACAATGTAGCATCTGTTGCATATTAGGGTGTAAAAAAACAGTAAAATGGCTATGATTTCCATGAAGTACATTTACATTTTATGCGCATCCGATTTCAATGATCACCATTAAAAAATATATCATTCTATGCTGTTTCAATGCGATCCATCGAGAACCGTGGATGTAGCATCGCACTCAATTTTTAGGAAAAATCTATTATATCTCTGGATTCGCGATAGTCTTTAAATATCTGTTTTCGCAAATTTTAAACACGCGTATCGATCTATTTATTTATGCAGAACTGACACATCCAAAACTGGTTTTAATACGCGATATGTTAAAAAACATTTTTTGCAAATTTTCGAAATTTGAGGGATGTCATATCCGCCGATCTAGTGGATAGATTTGTACGCGCCATGGCTTATTAGATTCAGAACGCAAAAAAACTAATTTTACGCGGGTTTCCACCGAAATCGTAAGAAAGTTGTAAAAGTTGGACCAAAAAAAATAGGTTTTTCAGAAAAATTTACGCACACAAATGTTGAATTTGAGCGCAGATTGCTGCGATCCTATGAAGACTACACGCTCGACTTATACATCAAAAAATGCAAATTCGCGAGTACTACAATCACATAATAAGCTTTTAAACAAATCTGGTTGCGCGTCCGGATTAGAGAGTAATGTATTTTTTTACATTAATGTGGTCAAAGCTTCCGCGCAAATAATTATTTTAAAGAATCCTTCGGTTCATTTTACCGATATATGTTCAGAGTTTGTGTTGATGTACAACATTTCGCGTGTTACAATACACCAAACATACGCTTCAACATAAGTTAAATTTCTACAAATATGCCCATATGTATTTTCACTCGATTTGAGGTATTTCACGTACGAAACACGCTATATATGTCCGATTTCAATGAAATTTGGAAAGAGTGTCGGAATTTGGTCTATAAATAAATGTGCCAAATTATATAGAGATCGATTCAGATTTTGATATATAAAGAGCCCATATATATTTTCGCTAAACACAAAATTGGACAGACATTTTGATGAAAAGTGGAAAATGTGACGCAATTTAGTCTAGATTATATTGAAATCGTGGTGGTGTACGGTATAATGTAGTCGGCCCCTCCCGACTTTGATCCTTTCCTTACTGGTTTCTTTTATAAAATTCTTACTTGCTATAATGCGTCCATTCGCACTGTAGAATTATTCTATTCAAATTTCATCATTGCTACAATAATACATCATTTATTTTCCCAAGGTAACGTTGAAAGGAGTCATGAACCAAAAAATGCCATACTTTGGTCTCCATGACCAAAAACATCTTGTTTGCCTATCCCGAAACCGAATGTATGTAAATTTAATGAATTTGGAGTCTGGAGATTGTGTGACGACATTTAAGGCAGGCGAAGATCGATTTTTGAACTCGCTACTAGTTTCAGGAGATGGCAGGTAAGAAAAAAATCTGATTCATTAAGGACAATTGAGAACACCTAATAGTTGCACATTCTTTTCGTCCTTTATTAATTTATGGCATGCATGCATATTTTTTTTCCTAATTTTCAATTTTATTTTCTACACCAATGAAAAATAATAGATTTTTAATAAATCGATTTTCAGCTGAAAACTTCAAAAGAAAACGTATAAATAATGTTAGTTTTGCAAAATGAAGAAAGGTCCAAATCTTCGTTTTTTTTTTCAAATCAAGCATTTTTATAACTTTTTATTGACATAAATGCGATGACGTGTAATTATGGAAAATTTTCTTCGGAAAATTTTATACATTTGCTGTATTCCAATTAGAACATTTGTAAATCCGCTTGAATAATCGCTGAAAGCACACCTCTTATGCTAAGAACCGTGAGAGAAGGAAGGAAGACTCAAACTAAAGACGTCACCTGGCAGGCCGAAAACATTGACCCCGCAAATTGAAAAAAGAATTACATTGTGCTACACCAAAATTATTCAGCAGTTCTGATGTGCCAATTCTGTTTTGTTAGAGTCCATGGAAGACGAAAATGCCTCGGTTTTTAGGTCAGTTGATTTTTTTATAACGGTAAATGTAAAGAAAGACGAGGTCTCATAGATTTCCAACTTTTCTTCTACTTTTTTCACATCGCATTTCTATTACTATTTTTATCTTTGGAAGAGGCGAATAATATCTTTCGAAGAAGCCATTTCGATCACCGGAGCGTATTATTCATATTTGGTGTGTTCCAGAACTGCAAGAATCTACTAATTTTTACTATTTTCTCCGTTAACATAAAGGAAAAAATGTTATCGTAGTAAAAATTAGTAGCTTCTTGCAGGTTCTGGAACAGAGCAATTATTTAGAAGAAGAAAATCATAAAAATAATAATAATACGTTAAACAATTAGTGTTGGACAATCTCGTTCATTGATCTGATGCATCTTTTTCATTCCCTTCGTTGGCTTTTTTCGTTCAGCAAAACATTCAGTCTATAATTTTCTTGTGAATATCGTTCGTTCTCTGCACCAATAGTCAGCAGTTGTTTTATCAGTCTTAAACTGTAAAAATAAATGTTTCGTATATCTTCTTTCCATTCAATATAGAAAAACTCATTTGTATCTGAAAATACTATACATACACTCCGGTTCATCTGAATAGAACTAGCCAATTGTAAATTATAATTTTGTGGACATGTAGAGTATATAGTAGCCGGTATTTTCAATACCTAACATGTTTCACATATGCGTCATAACGGTACTTTTTAGAAATCGGTAGAAACAATTTATAAAGACAAATGACAAATTTATGATGTTCACACATCTTTTCCTCATAGTATAAGTACCGAAAAAATATTTCTGATCCGTTATTATACAAAAAAGAGCGCCTATGTTTCTTGCGATATCTTCTAAATCAAAGCCCTTGATGTTGACATGGAGCGTTCGGCGGTGGAATTTTCTTTATTTTTTGGACCTGTAGATGTCCACAGCCAACGCAACTGGGTGGAACCCATCGATTTGCATTCACTTTCCTGAGATAAAATATCAAATTTGGATTGGAAAGGTAGAAATTTGAGTTATCTTTACCATATTTCCTCTGTTTCGGACTCATAAACCTATCAAATGTGACTTTTTTGTAATTTTATTGTAGTATAGAAAATTTTGAACATAATTCAGTATAAAATTTTGTCTTTATAAATTGTTTCTACCGATTTCTTCATAAAAATATTTTTTGGAGGTCTAAGCATCGATTTTCATCAAATTTCAAGGCCCTAATACAAATTTTTGCACAATATTTGATAGCAATTAACACTCACGGCATTTATCTATAATTATAAAAAAAAATTTTTTGTTAAAGTTTACCAAATGTAACAAAGGATTTGTGTAAATTCTTAGGGTGGTTCTATCCTGGTGAACCATTAAAAAATGCTAATATTTTGACATTTTTTCTTAAAGCGAGTAAAAAGTACCGTTATGACGCATATGTGAAACATGTTAGGTATTGAAAATATCGGCTACTATATACTCTACATGTCCACAAAATTATAATTTACAATTACTCTCCTTTCGTCTGATATAACGGTATCTGTAGACAAATATTGGTTGGTTCTATTCAGATGAACCGGAGTGTATACTAGCTGACTCGTGTACGCGTTGTTGGCCCATTATTTGGGTTTTCCATGTAAGCCATAGTAATCTATCTACATATTTATCTATTGATACCTCTAGATTTTCGAACCGAATGGAGAATAATTATGCATTCTACTGAAACTTCATCAAATACATCCATGTTTTGGCATAACCCTCATGTAATTTATACCCTCCATCTTAACTTTGTGATTCCGTATGTAACACATCGAAATGTTCGTCGGATACCCTATAAAGTATATATTCTCGATCAGCATAAAAGTAAGTCGATATAACGATATCCGTCTGTCTGATGAAATCGCAATATTTAACAAAGAGCTTCATAATTTTGTACACAAATTTCTCTTATTCACAGAATTTTTGGTATTTGAAAATGGGTTACATCGGTCCACATTTTGATATGGCCCCCATATAACTGTACCGCACGATTTTCAGCATTTTCAATGTAGAATAATCTACTAATTATCCTACCGAAATGTCTTAAATGTGGTGTTTAGTATTTGTTTGGGGTATAAAACAATCTCACATAGAACGGTCGGTACTGATCCAGGCCCTGTCTATGATCACCAGCCGAATCTCATCCGGGACAATCCGCTGAGAAATACTGTCATTCTGCTTCGAATTAAACGAGCAGGGAGTCGCAGAGCAATAGGCTTCGCGTTATTCTTGCTCGTCTTCGCAGACGTACCAGGCATCGAAGAAGGTGCCAGACGAATGTACCGGCTGTGACAGCTTAGACTTCTTCGCAGCAATAGTCTGTTCCTCTGACAACCTCATCCTCTTCACAAGCACTAGTTGTGATTTTGAATCGGTCGACCGAGGCCAGTTTTTTTTTTTTTTTTTTTGAGCAGTTGATGCCATCTCGACCCACCATTATCGACCCACCATCGGATGGTTTCTTTTTGCTTATCAGCTGACTCACTTCTATCGCCCTTTGGTGGGGTTTAGAAATTGGGACAGCTACAGAGTCGGTCGAAACCTTACGGGAGTTCTTGGACACCTTCTTTTTTCCTTTTTAGACTTCTTCTCAGCCTTGTTTGAGGGCTGCGACGTTGCCGCATTGGATGAAGGGGTGTCCTTGTTTGAGCTGGAGGTCCCTCCCTTCGTCGCCTCCCTGAGAGCCTCGATGACACGCAGCTCCCTCTTAGTCACCTGAGGATATTCTCTTTCGAATTTCCTCACGAACTTGATCAGCGTATCAGCTGAAATTTCCTTAGGCTGATGGTGTTTGGATCTTTATTAGCATCGGTATGCAGTAGCTAGTTTTCCTTCGGTATGCTTTTTTATCGTTTGCTTCTTTGGCTTTCGCAGTTTTGGAAGTTTGCGGATTCAATGAGTCATCCGTCTTATCGATGGATACTTCACTCCTGCCGCTCTCCTGCCGCATTGCTTGTTTGTAGGATTTATCCGACACTAAAACGTTTGTTCCAATTGGACATGTCGTTTTAGCAACCTTGTCCTCGGATGGGGTAACAGTATCTAGGCTAGAGGTTGGGACATGGATTACTGTCGCGTCCATGGCTTCCTCCTATTCAGTCAGCGATAAATTTTTTCCAATTGTCATCCGGAGTGCTCTCCTCCTTGAGAGTCAGGGGATGCTTTCCTCAATAAGACTGAGGAGTAACAGACTATATCTTTTTAGGCTGTCATTTATGTGGTCCAGTTCCGGAGCGTCGTCCCCGCCCTTAGTAGCAGTCCGCTTCTCTGCAACATCGGAGTTTGAGCTGCCGGCACCAACATTGTTGGGTTCGTTGTCAGTGGTGCACTTGTGGGAGTGAAGACTGAGGGGGCCAAGGCATCCCCATGTACATCAGTTGAAGGTTTAATTAGGGAGTTTTGGTTTTTTTAAGTTCGTATATCCAGGAAATATTGATTTGTGGAGGGACTGAAGTCCACCTGACATAGCCTCACTACCACGACAATGACCAAACTGGAGCCGCACAGTTTACCACAGACCGACCTATCGCGTTATATGTGGTAAACAAAGTTTCTTTATCTGCACCCCAAGTGCTGCCGGCAAGGAACTTGTGGAACTTGTTCCTGCTTTTCAGTTTGTCGCAGATAGCTGTGGCGTGCGCGCACGACTTGAAAGTTGTGTCGAATGTGACCCATAAAATTTTGGGGCAGTTTGTGGTCGAAATTCTTCTACCGTCGACCACCACATTCAATTCTCTTCCAAACTGCGCTGTCCGTGTGGTGAACAGAGTGGCTGTAGATTTTGTGGCGGAAATCTGCATATTCCTGGCTTGGAAAAAGATGGTAAGATCGGTTAAATTCCTATTTCAGTCTCTAACAGATGTCATCAGGGAAGATACCTGACGCCAGGATCATGCAATCATTCGCATAAGTTACGATCTTGATGCCGTCTGGAGGGGGCGGAATGCAGCCCACCCCACCTTGGGGAACTCACTGTTTCACTCTACGGGGTTTGGACTTCCTGAATTCCAGGTACGACTGGCTGAATTCCACGCAGACAAACGGAGGGTTGTCTGCTCAATGTCCTCAAACAGCGTGGAGTGCTTGACTGTATCAAGGGCTTTTGATAAGTCAAGCGCCACCATCACTGTTCTACCACACGGCGGTCTCTGGTTGAGTCCTCGACAAATATATGTGGAGATGGCGTGCAGCGCTGTTGTCGTGCTGTGCTGCTTACGGAATCCATGCTAATGATCGGCAACTTAATAGCTATTCCTGATACTGGAGTAAGATACTCCCCTCCCGGCTCATCCAGGTGTTTCAACATTACCATGGAAATTCCGTCAGGGCCCAACGCTTTGGATGATTTAGCGTTCCTGATGGCATTCGCAACATTATCTATTGTAAACTGTGGTGGTTCATCATCGGCAGGAAGAGATCTAATTCGACGTAACATTCTTCTCTTCGCCCTGTCACACTCGGGGTGCTCGACAAACTGTCGAATGAAGTAATTTGCACACCTCTTCGGGTCAGTCAACGTAACCTCGCCAAACGTGACTGAGGTCCTGTCATCCCTCCTTCCGGGGTTCGAGAGTGACTTAACCGTTGTCCACAAGTTATTTATACCGGCTCCAATGTTGCAACTCTTCAGATGATTTAACCACTTGTTCCGCTTATGTTCGCCGACCAGCCTGTTAACTTCCAGTGTCAGCTCCCTGACTCTGGGGTCGTCGGGGTTGGTTCGACTAAGCTCATCACGCTCATTTGCTAAAACCGTCGCCTCTGGTGGGAAATTTGGTCTTACTTCGGGTATTCGACCTGCAGGTATATGGCGAGCGGCTGCAGCATTGATGATGTCTCGGGACGTCCTTTCCGCTTCCCGAACATCAGAAGGATTGGGCAATTCTTTGAAGCGGTGATTGGTGAACTCTCTGAAACTCGGCCAATCAGCTTTCCCATGATTGACGAATGTGCGGCGTTCAGATGTGATGAAATCGGGTGGTCTGCTGATGGACAGACTGGTGCAATAGGAAAGCGAATCCCCCACCTCCACTTCTGGTGCGATTCTTCATTAACACGTTGTAAACATCACATTTACTTTTATTAGTATAGCATTTCCAGATTAAATGAAACCTTTTCCAAATTAAATAAAACCTTTTCCAAATTAAATGAAACCTTTTCCAACGGATATGAAACCTTTTCCAATTCAAATGAAACTTTTTCCAAATCAAATGAAACCTTTATTTTTTATTATAAGGAACTTGAAACTAATAATATTATTTTTTTGTTTTAAATTAAAATGTTAACATCAATTGATGTAATTAAAACAAATATAGTTATATAGGTATGTATTTGTGAATAATCCTTACAGTAGTTGGATTTTGTAACTCATTTTTACCTTTACCGACAAAAACGGTAAGATTAAATCGCAAAATTATGATTGCAAATTTTCAATAAAAGTTGGCATCACTGTTGCTATCGGTAAAGGTTAGCGACTACATTTTATTCATCGTTAAATTACCGATAAAATCCGTTAATTACCGAAATTATGGGCATTTTATTTTTAACGACTTTTGTCGGTAAGGACAACAATGTGTTACTGAATCTCACTACAGCTGTCATTGGTTTTTTTGACTCTTTTTGAGCTCTTAAATCATAATTTTAACTTTATTTTTATCAATAAACGAAAAACCGTCCATTCAGTTTTCTGCCTGGGAAACTTGCAATACAATGGCCTTGCTTGCTGATTTTTCTGTTGAATGCTGCGCTCTATCGCCTCAGTTATCTTATGGTCAGATGAAGGATCGCGAAGTTCAGCTCTAGCGCAGCATTTTATTTTTGAAAATGTATTCTAAATCGGTTGAACTTTGGGAATATGGCTCAAAATACCTTCTATTAATTTTTGAATTTGTCTGCATTCTTACTTAAACTTGAAATTATATTATGATACACAAAACCCCCGATTTAATGCCATTAGAGTTATATATCGATCTTATAATGTACTCGTAGGCAGCACAATCTGAAGATTAAATCCACTATCCTCTATAAATATTAAATGTTCCCTTTGTTGAAGTATCCATTTTGGAAAATACAGAGCCTGTTTTTTCTTAACTCTGACGTTTTAGGCTCGTTCTAAATCGACTGAGGCTGTTTTTAAAGTAATTTTCAATTTCCGTATTTCATTTTTAAGGTTTGGAAAACATAGTTTTTTCATTGTTAAGACTGAAGTAAAAACTCTGAAATAATAACTCAAAAAACAAAAAAAAAAAATAAATTAATTAAAAAAACAATGATACCTATAACTATATTTGTTATACTAACATCAATTGATGTTATTATTTTATTTTAAAACAATAAAAATCAATATCATTATAATAAAAAAGAAGAGTTCCATTTAATTTGGAAAAAGTTTCATTTCAAATGGAAAAGGTTTCATTTCAATTGGAAACGGTTTCATTTCCGTTGGAAAAGGTTTCATTTAATTTGGAAAATGTTTCGTTTAATTTGGAAAAGGTTTCGTTTAATTTGGAAAAGGTTTCATTTAATTTGGAAAAGGTTTCATTTAATATGGAAATGCTATATATCAATTGACTATGTTAACATAATACTTTTCTTACGTAGTCAGTCCCTTCAGTTTTCTGCTTGGAAAACTATCAATACAATCGCCTTTTCGAACAATCTTGCTGATTTTTCTGTTGAATGCTGCGCTCTATCGCCTCAGTTTTGTTATGGTCAGATGAAGGATCGCGAAGTTCAGTTGTAGCGTAGCATTTTATTTTTGAAAATGCATTCTAAATCGGTTGAACTTTGGGAATATGGCTGCAGGAATTTAAGTTGATATCTGTTTAATTCTAATAAAGTTCTTATGCCATTCCTCTTACAATACATATCCATTATCAGAAACGAGTTTTCTAAGTCTGGTGTGATCTTCCTCAAAATACCTTCTATAAATTGTTTGAATTTGTCTGCATTCACACTTAAACTTGAAATTATATTATGGTACACAAAACCCCCGATTTTATTTACTGCCATTAGAGTTACATATCGATCTTATAATGAAAGCAGCACAGTCTGAGAATTAAATCCACTATCTTCTATAAATACGAGTATTAAATGTTCCCTTTCTTAACTGCGACGTTTTCGGCTCGTTCTATTTCGACTGAGGCTGTTTTTAAAGTAATTTTCAATTTCCGTATTTCATTTTTAAGGTTTGGAAAACATAGTTTTTTATTGTTAAAACTGAAGTAAAAACTATGAAATAATAACTCAAAAAACAAAAAATAAATTAGAAAACAATGGTATCTGTAACGCTTATTCACAAATACATTCCTATATAACTATATTTGTTATAATAACATCAATTGATGTTAACATTTTAATTTAAAACAAAAAAATAACATTATTAGTTTCAAGTTCCTTATAATAAAAAATAAAGGTTTCATTTGATTTGGAAAAAGTTTCATTTCAATTGGAAAAGGTTTCATTTCAATTGGAAAAGGTTTTATTTCCGTTGGAAAAGGTTTCATTTAATTTGGAAAAGGTTTCGTTTAATTTGGAAAAGGTTTCATTTAATCTGGAAATGCTATATTTTTAATTACAAAAAAATAACTTATGTTTTTGTATAAATAAACCGATTTTCTATCCGTACTAAAAGGTAAACATAAAAATGTAGTTTTATTAAACACGTTCAGAAATTATGTATACATACATTTGGGTACATCTGCATTAGGGCTATGGTTTTTTGACATTTTTTCTCAAAAAGGATTTCCTGTAGCAGGGATGAATGAACTTTTGCCTAATAATCACTACGCTATCGTTTATTCCATTGAAATATAAAACAAGTTCACGCACGAATCGATTTTAAAAATATTTTGTTTTTAAAAATATAATTTTTTGAAAAAATGAATGAAATGAAAAAAATTTTCAATAAATTATTTTTTGTTGCACGAATGAATAAATATAAGCCTACTAATAACTATAATAATGTTTATTTCATTCAAATATTGAAAAAAGTCATGCACAAACCACTTTGAAAAATTTTAAATTTTTTGTTTTTTGTTAAAAAGTTATATCTTATATTAAAGCGTTTACGACATTTTTACGATTCTAAGAATTGAAGAAAATTAGTTAGAAATAAATATTATGTCAGTTTAATTATCTCATGTGACTCTAAAGTTTATTTTCAATTGTATATCTACTTACAGTGACTTCAAAAAATTGTCCATAATTTTGATAAATTCAAATTTTAGAATTATTTTGTGCGTGAGGTTTTTTCACCGAATCACCTTATAATTATGATTTTATGTAATCTTATGGCAAAACTCATCACGCTATGATACAGGGATATGAGTAAAAAAGTCATAACCCTAATCTGCAACACTTACATATAAAAGTGCGTAAAATTACAGTACATTGTGTCTAAAACGGAATTTGTTTTCCATTGAATCAACTGCTGACTGAAGGCTCGTGGCCCGAATCAGCATTTAATAAATTGGAGTTAACTCCTCCCTTGCCAAAAAATCTGCGTCCCGCAGATTGGGTTGCGCTATTTGATCATTAATGACTTGCAATGGGGGAGACGTATCCTAGAGAAAAGGACTTTCCAGCTTAAGTAACTTAGAAACGATAAAAACAAAAAATAACGCAATCTACTGCTGTAGAGTAGTGATATTTGGCGGTTAGTGGTTCAATGTTCTTTATGTTTTCGATACTAAACTCATTGATAAGGCCCAGATCGATCTGGCGATTTTCCTCTAAGATTGTTGTAACAGTGACGTCTCGCTTCCGCTTATATACGTGAAGTTTTTTATTTTAATCTCTGCATTTTACAATTTTACCACGAAGGTGCCTGAGAGATGTTTGGTCAAATTTCCTTTTTCTAGACTTCCATTGAAGTTAGTAATGAAAATTGTGTCTTCCATTATAAGCTCAACAATTTCATCCTTACAAAATATGTAGTGGCATTTAGCTTCTCGTCCATGAAGTATACTTGGAACACATTCATCGTCTAACAGTTGCTCCTTGCTTCGCATATTGTATTGTTGTTAATTGTCAAACAGGGTTGAATTTGGGCATGAAATTCTCTTTCGTTAACCAGGTAAGTATCGAATGATAAGTCCAAGGTTTTCCTTTCTCGGACTGCCGGTTTGATAATAATTTTGTTGTACTCTTCTTCCCTTACCTTGGGCAGTAAAAGAACGGAGAGAATTGTAGAACCGTTAGTATATACCATTTGATTTCCATACTCGATTGGTTCTTATTCGTATGGGAGTGTTGGAACTTCCTTAACAATTGTGTTAACGATTCCACTTTTGGCCATTTGACAGACTCTTTTATTTCGTAGACTTATTACCATGATTTGTTGTAAGACGCGATTGATAAATTTATCAACACTCGTATTATTAACTTCGTTTCGAAATTGGGCAATCATTGCATTTACTTTGGATATTGCATCTTGTGAGATTTTAAAAGAGGTCATTAATCAAGTATTGATGATTATTATTCTTTACTATTGTTTGTGCAGTTTTAATATTATTATTGTATTGTCCCAATCTGCAGCGTCAGGGTTGCCAGCTACCCCTTTCCATGCGGAGCCAATCCAATTTCCTCTTGTAGGTACCGGTAACTGTGTCCATTTGGGAAGAAATTGTCTTAACATGAAAATCTATTACCAATTTTTCCTTGGGATCCAGCCGGATTGTATCCAACATCGCTAGGATTTGATTTAGTAGACGTTCATATTCCTCCAGAATAATAACGTGAACTAGATTGATCGATTAGCCATCCTTTGCCGTTTTTGCTTTTGAATCCTTCAACTGATGGGAATCTTCACCACTCTCACGTTTGTAATTTTATTAATTTCTTATATTAATTTTGTGAACCATATTTTGGGTTCCTAAATACCACAATTAATACAATTCAACAACAAAGAAATTTGTTTTTGTTTGTAATGTTAGTGTTATCGATAAATGTAAACAAAACAAGGCAATGTCTATAAATTATTGGAATTTAAAAAACTAATATTTTTACTTTTGATTGAATATTTTGAAAAACATGAATTAAAATTCGTTAAGTTTTCAATTTGCTTGGAATGATATGCAGTTTCACTAAATTCATAATTTCTCGCAGAAAGTAGAATTCTTGCCAAAATGTTTAGTTTTGCTGGAAAATCATTGGAAAAGGAGAAGGTTTTTGAATCTTTTGTTTTTAAATTAAAAAAGATCATGTTTTTTAGGGCTTTAGAATACCACACATATTAACAAATGTTGTCCCGCCTCCATCAGCGGTGTTTTAGTGTGCGGCACGTCGTTCAGTCTTGGAGGAGGTTACATGTCATTGATATGAAGAAGTCTTTATGGAAAATTATTTTTTTTCTGAATGGTATAATTTTTCCTCAAAAAATATATATTCCTAATGTAATCGAAAATAGAAATAAATGTCGTATGGAATTTGACACTAATGTTACAGCCGAGTTCTGTCAGCTGGGTATTGCTGTTATCTTATATTGTTCTACCAAGATTGTGACCCATATTTTGGGTTCCTTTTTTATTTGTAATTTTTTAATTTTGTGACCCATAATTTGGGTTCCTTTATATATTGCTAGCATATTTTGCATTAATTTTTTGTGTTTGGCCATTTTAAGAGCTCTCTTTCATTTTTATAATTTTATTTCATTGTTAGTCTTTAAGTTCAGCGTAATAGTCAACCTTCCAGCCGATGGACAAACAATAGCCTCATAAGCCATGGGCCAAATTTGAACTCTACGTACAGTATTAATTACCACTGCTGTGATTGCTTATTGTCAATCTTTTTATTTTAGTACTAAACGATCGTCCATTCTGAAAAGAAAAAATTATGGTCTCCAAATTTGAATTTTACAATGGTATATGCCACTCTTCCTCAAAATTGTAGATTGCAGGAATGATTTTTGATTATATTTTAATCTTTTTTATACCATGGTTCATTTTCTGTTTAATCATTTTAATTATATTGCGCATATATTATTAAAGAACAAGCTGGATTCCGACCAAACCGATCCTGCGTAGACCAGATCAACAGCTTAAGATTAATAATCGAACAATGCAATGAATTCAATTCAACTTTGTACCTTACATTTGTCGATTTCGAAAAGGCCTTTGACGCAATTAACCGAGTCGTAATATGGAGAGCTCTAGAGAGAAAAGGTGTGCCAACAAAAATAATTAATCTTATTAAAGCACAATACACGGACGCAACAATGAGAGTGTCTCACCTCGGTAAAACTAGCGATCCCTTTACAACACACAGCGGGGTAAAACAAGGATGTTTGCTTTCACCACTACTTTTCATCTGTACCTTGGACGAAATACGAAATACATCCAGTGGAGAATTAACCAACAGCTCGAGGATCTAGAATACGCAGACGACATTGTTTTACTAGCCACGACAAAAGAAAACATGCAACATAAAATCAATGAACTTTCTAAGCGGGCTGCAGAATGCGGACTCCGAATCAATGCAGACAAGACCAAATCTATGGTCATAAAGGGGAATGCCAATCAAACCGCATTCTATCTCAACAACCTCCCAATCCAAAATATCAGTGAGTTTAGCTACCTTGGAAGCATCATAACTAGCGACGGAGGCGCAATTAACGACGTATCATCTCGCGTGGCTAAGGCGAGAGTAGCTTATTTCAACCTAAAGAATATATGGAAATCCAGTGCCATATCACCTAAAACAAAGATACACATATACAATGCCTGCATCAAATCCGTATTACTTTACGGGGCAGAAACATGGACTGTAAACGAAGAAATAAAACGCAAACTGCAAACCTTCACAAATAGATGCCTACGAAACATCCTCAGAATATGGTGGCCTAGAACCATATCGAATGAAAACCTATTAGAAATAGCGGAACAAGAAGACATCAATCTGCAGATCAAAAGAAGAAAATACTGCTGGCTGGGGCATACTCTGAGAAGACCATACAACGAAATATCACACGCAACTCTTGAATGGAATCCCCAAGGATACAGAGGCCGCGGAAGGCCAAGGAAAACGTGGAGACGTACAATTTTTACAGAAACCGGAAAAACTTTTAATGAATTAAGATATATCGCATCAGATAGACAGAGATGGAGATTCTATGTAAACGGCTTATGTTCCTGATGGAATACGCTAAATAAATAAATATATTATTATCTTTTCATATGATTTTCATTTACATTTTGATCAATTTTTATTTTTGATTTTATTTAATACATAGACTAATGAAGGTGTAGACGAAGAATTGTTCTCAGCATGTTACTTAGTATGCTCTGTAATAGTTAGATGGCGTTAGTGGTATTTTTTTTTAACATTGAGCTACTACACGACATATTTGAGTGAAAACCACAGCATATCGAGAGCATATTGAGTGGAAGGGCAACATCTATAAAAAATAAACACATTAAAATTCTCTATCTATAGATTATTTTGTCTATGGGGCTACTACACGACATATTTGACTGACAACTTCAGGATATCGAGAGCATATTGGATGGAAGGGCGCCATCTACAAAAACAGCACACATTAAGAATTCTCTGTCTATAAGAGTATTTAGTCTATGATTTAATATTTGCCTTTATATTACTTTCGCTCGTATTTGTGGAATTCTATTAGAGATTCTTTATTAAGTTTTTAGGAATTTTTCATTTGTATATTTAAATTTTTTTATTATTTTTTATAAATATTTTCGTCATGGTGCCCATGAGGCACAAACCCATCCGTAAATTAAGCTTACAAAATATGTGAAAAGTAAGGGGTAAGGCAGGGAATACTATAGTTTCGATCCACGCCACTGGATCTCATCAGTTCCCTTGTTTCTTGTTTGTGGATATTCTCCACCGAAGTTATTTGTCAATAACTTCTTCAACAAGAAACTTTTTATACCCAAACATCAAATGCTTTGCTAAAATATAATAAATAGAGCTAAGCAGTTGTTGTTTATGCTTAAGGACTCCAACAAGTTGAAGAGGATGAACTTCTAATATCGTTCGATGTCATTTCGCTATTCCCTAGTGTACCAGTAAATCTGGCAATAAATATTATTAAGGAAAAATGGGATCTCATTAAACAACATACGAACAACCCTATGCATTTGTTCATCGAAATCATCACAATATGTATAAAAGATTCACGGTACTTTGTCTTTAATGACAAAGTTTACAAACAGTTGAAAGGGATGCCAATGGGTTCGCCAATTTCACCTATAATTTCTGATATTGTGATGGAAAAATTACTTGAAGAATCGATGCAAAAAATAAAAGTTAAACATAGATTACTAACCAAATATGTCGATGACATATTTTGTGTCATAAAGAAAAATGAAGTTGACAATACTTTAGCGACATTGAACCAATTCAACAAACAAATTAAATTTACAATGGAATGTGAAACGAATAAACAGTTACCATATCTTGACGCAGTGATAATTAAACAAGGGAACAAACTTCTTTTAGATTGGTTTCAAAAACCCACTGCATCCGGGAGACTTATAAATTTCCTCTCAAAACATCCCAGGCGAATGAAGATAAATACGGCGACCAACTTTATAAGAAGGGTTCTGAATATAAGCGATCCAAAATTTCACGCAAAAAACAAGAAGAAAATACGCAGAATTCTGAGGATGAACGAATTTCCGAACAAAACTATCTTACTTACTTACTTAGTTGGCCCATTACAGAACATTTGTTCCATAGACCGAACTAAGAAAAGATCTCCATTCCTCTCTGTTTTTCGCTTGACTTTTTGGAATACCGCGCCTTTCCATTTCTTCATCCACTTGTATGCTCCATCGAAGCTTAGGCCTACCGATTCTGCGTGCACCGCCATGTGGCATGTATTCATACGCCTTTTTAGCGGGTTCATCATCGCTCATTCTCATGATATGGCCTAGCCAACGCAATCGTTGCATCTCGATACGTTTAACTATATGCATGTCTTTGTATAGCTTATATAGCTCGTGGTTCATACGACGTCGATATTCACCGTCAACGCAAATCGGCCCGTAGATCTTTCGAAGAATTTTCCTCTCAAACACACCAAGCACTGTCTTATCTGCTTGCGCAAGTACCCATGCTTCGGAGCCATACATTAGCACGGGTAGTATCAGCGTTTTGTATAGTGTTATTTTTGTTTGACGAGATGTGGCTTTGTTTTTAAATTGCTTACTTAGACCATAGTAGCATCGGTTGGCCAATACAATTCTTCTTCTTATTTCACAACTGATGTTGTTTGTTGTGTTTATGGCAGTGCCGAGGTAGACGAAGTCTTTAACTACCTCAAAATTGTAGGTACCAACTTCCACAGTTGGCCCGAGCTCTATGGACGCTTTGCGCGTCGACCCCATCAATTTGGTCTTTTCGCCGTTTACCGCCAGACCCACTTTCGCAGATTCTGCTTCGACCTTCCTAAAGGTATCAGTTACTTCCTTTACTGACCGTCCCATGATGTCTATGTCATCAGCATAGGCAAGTAACATGTGGCTATTGGTGTAAATTGTGCCATTTCTTTTGACATTTGCATCTCGTATTACCTTTTCCAGCAAAATGTTGAATAGGTCACACGAAAGGCTGTCTCCTTGTCTGAAACCTCTTTTGGTACAAAATTCTTCGGAGAGGTTCTTTTCAATTTTAACTGAGGACCTAGTATCAGTTAAAGTCATCTTACAAAGCCGGATGAGCTTTGCGGGGATACCAAATTCAGACATTGCGTGGAATACCTTTGATCGGAGGGGACTGTCGAATGCTGCTTTATAATCGACAAAAAGGTGAAATGTGTCGATCTGCATCTCTTGGGTCTTCTCTAGGATTTGCCGCAGGGTAAATATCTGGTCAATGGTGGACTTGCCAGGTCTAAAGCCACATTGGTATGGTCCAATTATTTCGTTGACCATTGGCTTTAGTCGTTCGCACAATATCCCTGACACTATCTTATAGGCAATAGGGAGAAGACTTATGCCCCTATAGTTTGAGCATACAGTCTTATCTCCTTTCTTGTGGACGGGACATAGGATGCTCAGGTTCCAATCGTCGGGTACGCGTTCTTCCTGCCAGATGGTGCTAACTAGCTGATGCATACACCTTATCAGCGCGTCGCCTCCGGTTTTAAACAGCTCGGCTGGTAAGCCATCGGCTCCTGCTGCTTTATTATTCTTCAGCCGGTTGATTGCTGTTTTTACCTCATCTTGGCCGGGCGGTATACATTCTATACCATCTTCTGGGATTGGATCTGTGGTATCATCGTCTTCGCTACTATTGGATACCAGCAGATTGGAGAAATGTTCCTTCCATATCCTGAGTACGCTGTCTGTATCTGTTACCAGATTACCTTGCTGGTCTCTACAGGAGGATGTGCCTGTACCAAAGCCATCTGTTTGATGTTTCACTCTTTGGTAGAATTTTCGGACTTCATTCTGGCTCCTGTACATCTCGATTTTTTCACACTCCCGTTTTTCCATTTCTCTCTTTTTCTTGCGGAAAAGACGTTTCTCTTCTCTCCTTTTCTCCCGATATCTCTCTCGTGCGCTACGCGTTGCTACTGATTGTAAAGTAGCTCTATATGCCGCATTTTTCTCTTCGGTAGCAGCACGACACTCCTGGTCATACCATGAATTCCTTTGTGGAGGTCTCTGGAATCCAAGTATGGATTTTGCGGCTGTTTGCATGGAGTGGGCAATATGTTGCCATTGTGCTGTTATGTTATCGGGACAAGGAGTGCTCGCGTTAAGCAATTGGGCTAGTTGAGTGGAATATGCTGTGGCTATCTGTTGTGTTTGCAGCCTATCGATGTCCAACTTCCGCGTTGTGTCTGTTCGTGCTTTATTTGCAACGTTTAGACGGGTACGTACCTTTGCTGCAACAAGGTAGTGGTCCGAATCAATGTTTGCGCCTCGGAACGATCGTACATCCAACACGCTGGATGAATGTCTTCCATCTATCACAACATGATCAATTTGATTACTTGTTCTTTGATCTGGAGACAGCCAGGTGCCCTTATGAATATCGAGATGATTAAATCTGGTACTGCTAACTACCATGTTTTTTGCAGCTGCAAAGTCTATCAGCCTCATACCATTGTCAGATGTTTCACTGTGGAGACTGAATTTCCCGACTGTTGGGCCAAAGATATTCTCCTTTCCAATTTTGGCATTAAAATCGCCTAGAATGATTTTAATGTCATGGGCAGGGCAACGGTCATATGTTTCTTCTAAGCGCTCGTAAAATATATCTTTGGTCTGTTCGTCCTTTTCCTCAGTGGGAGCATGAGCACAAATAAAGCTGATGTTGAAGAATTTAGCTTTTATTCGAATTGCAGCAAGTCTTTCATTCAATGGCTGAAGCTGGATACCAGATGTTTTAGTCTCCGACTAACTACGAATCCGCAACCAAACTCATGCTTTACGTCATGGCAGCTATAATACAGTGCGTCACCTTTAGGTGTTGTTGTGACGCCTTTCCCAATCCATCGTATTTCCTGTATGGCAGTAATATCGGCCTTGTACTTTTCAAGTACGTCTGCCAATGCGAAGACTGCACCTTCTCTATAAAGAGTGCGAACATTCCAGGTGCAGATTCGCAGATCATGGTCCTTAAAACGTTTGCGGGGTTCGTCAACTTTAGAGGGGTTTGTTTTTCTTTTCTTTCGTTTTTTCATAGTAGGATGTTTTTTCTAGGGGAGGGTTACTAACCCGACGCCCAAACCCAAGTTTTTAACGTTCTTATGGGTGAACGCGCGGCACATGTTAGCTCACTACCTTTAACGGGTGTTAAAGGCAGTTCCCCAGGTGACACCACGGGGAGGTCAGTGTCCACTTGAGATGAAAGAGGGACCAAGATAAATCCTGGGCTTTGCCATGTTAAAGCCGGTCAAGACCGTTGCTTGGTATCATTCATCCCCTACGTCACCCGAACAAAACTATCACCGAATTAATTAAATACGTTCAAACACACCAACCGAATGTAAAAGAAAATGAAAATAATAAAATATATAATAGATCTACATATGTTTCAGGTTTTTCAGAGCGATTCTCCACCTCCGGAGTAATAATACAAATAATAAATTCTTCAGCAAAACGAAATCCAAAATACCAAAAGATGAAAAATCAAATGTGGTTTATAAGATTGAATGTAATGGTGACAAGTCCAACGTATGCCAAAAGGTATACGTTGGCACTACAAAGACGAAACTAAAAACCAGACAAAGTGCTCATAAGTCTGATTTAAAGGTAAAAAATAAGCCATTGGCCCAAAAAACAGCCCTAGTGGCACATTGTTCTCAGACAGGCCATACCCCAAACCTAAAGGATGTAAAAATTATGGCACAAGAAAGCAATTATAAACGCAGATATATGTTGGAGATGCTGCATATAATAGATGTGCCAAATGAAACTCGTATAAATTATAAAACTGACACAGAACACTGGGCACAAATATATAGGAACATTGTTCAAAAGACACAGCAATTAAGAGAACAATTCTAAAAAGCTTCAGTAGCAAATCACCTGTGCAATAGAAAGAAAGTGAAGTTGTTATTAAAAGTAATTACCATTTATTGTATTTTTGTTAACATTTATATAATTAATGTTTTTATGTTTTATTTAATGTCAGAAATCCCTGATGATGATCGTCAAAGACGGTCGAAATATTGGAAGAACAAAATAAAATAATAAAACTCAATTTTCATTGTTTTATTACATGACCTCGAGCCAAACAAATCTCCAGAAGAATTATCATACCAAAGGTCAACTAACAATACAAAAATATAGTTTATTTATAATATCGTATTTTATTAGAAAGTTGTTGAGTCTTCGCGCTACTATTTCTTCCAAGACCTTTTCA
This sequence comes from Musca autumnalis, assembly GCF_047663935.1. Classification (NCBI taxonomy): domain Eukaryota; kingdom Metazoa; phylum Arthropoda; class Insecta; order Diptera; family Muscidae; genus Musca; species Musca autumnalis. Next base: position 96,792,311 of record NW_027411755.1, on the reverse strand, counting down.
GTGACTGATAGTATTGATATAGGCCTGTAGTTGTTGAAGTCAGATTTATTACCACTCTTGTATATTGGTTTTATAAGTGACTTTTTCATTACTGCTTCATACTACCGTTTACTAGTTTTGTGATAATTGGAGTGAGTAAATCAGCGTTATTCTTTAAGTCTATTGATCTTATATTGTCGATCCCGGCGCTTTTCTTTGGATTTAATGATCGCAGTATATTATGTATTTCTTGTTCACTTGCATATTCGGTTAACATAGAGTTTGGAATAATTTTTTCTACTTTTATATTGAGTGTTATTATTGAATATGGATGGACGATATCGAGAACAATTTGATTAAAGTTTACTGCAAATTTTTCTGAGATATCTTTTAGTGTTTCATTTCTAAAGTTTTTAGCTATGTATGCCTTCGTCTTCTTTTTTTGATTTAATGCCGGTAAATTTATTTATTAATTGCCACGTACCTTTGATATTGTTACGATTTTGCAAGAATTGTTGATAGTAGTAGTTGTTTTTTGCCTTTATCATAAATTTATTTAGTTGATTGTTAAAATTGTTGTAAATGGTTTCATTTGTTTTATTGCTTTTGTTACGTGTCCACTCTTTGTATAGCTGGTCTCTTATATAACAGTATTTTAAGATTTCATCAGTGAGCCACGGATATGGTTTCCTTTTTATGAATTTAGGATGCTTTGAAACAGAGTTTTCATATATTTCATTAAATTTGGTACAAATATTATTAAATAACTCGATGGTATTACTTGATCTGGTCAAGAGTTCTTCCCAGTTAGTGTTTCTTATTTGAGTGTTAACTTATTTTACGGATTTCCACGGTTTGAGAGTTAAGGTTTGTTTCGTGTGTCTTCTTAGTTGCATCTAGACATCCAAATACAGCAAAGTGGTAGGAAAGTTGTGTCTTCACTATAGCTGAATGTTCATGTGAAAATTTCTGTTCTTTTCTGGAAAATAAGTGGTCAATACACGTTCGACTTCGAGACGTATCGTCTTCTCTTATTACTCCGGTGGCCATACAATGCAATCCATAAGATGAAAGAATGTTTAAATAGTTTGTAGATATAGAGCTTCGTTCTATTAGATCGATGTTCATTAGGGTTATGAATTTTTTACAACCTCATATCCCTGTATCATAACGTGATGAGTTTTGCCATAAGATTACATAAAATCATAATTATAAGGTGATTCGGCGAAAAAACATCACGCACAAAATGATTTTAACATTTGAATTTATCAAAATTATGGACAATTTTTTGAAGTCACTGTAAACAGATATACAATTGAAAATAAACATTAGAGTCACATGAGATAATTAAACTGACGTAATATTTATTTCTAACTAATTTTCTTCAATTCTGAGAATCGTAAAAATGTCGTAAACGCTTTAATATAAGATATAACTTTTTAACAAAAAACCAAAAATTTAAAAATTTTTCAAAGTGCTTTGTTCATGACTTTTTTCAATATTTGAATGAAATAAACATTATTATAGTTATTAGTAAGCTTATATTTATTCATTCGTGCAACAAAAAATAATTTATTGAAAAAAATTTTTTTTCATTTCATTAATTTTTTCAAAAAATTATATTTTTAAAATCGATTTGTGCGTGAACTGTTTTATATTTCAATGGAATAAAGGATAGCGTAGTGATTATTAGGCAAAAGTTCATTCATCCCTGCTACAGGAAATCATTTTTGAGAAAAAATGTCAAAAAGTCATAGCATGGTATAAGTAAAGAGGTAGATTTAAATGAAAAAAATCTATATAACCCTTGTTTTTCTTGAATTCCTAAAACTTCAAAATAAAAGCAACAATTGGGTTTGTTTACAATGGATTTTTTGAGCATTTTATAAAAAACGCGAAAAATGAATGAAGAGTTAAGTTTTCTCCACATAATCGAGTTGTGAATATGATAAACTGATTGTTTCAATGCAAATCTCACCAATTTCTTCCATACAAATGGTCTAAAAACAATTTTAAAAAACATTGAATTCGATTGTTTTTAAAATTGTTTGGCATATTATTCAAACACCACACACACATACACAGTTTGTTTATATTGTTTTGAAGTTTTAGGCATACCCGAATGAAAAAATTTAAATTGACATAAAGCTTTGGCTAACCTTTCTTATTAAACCATGAGTCATAGCACAATGTTCATATCACAATTATAATTAATTTTTGCTTTCTATTTATGTTGGTAACAAGATTTTCAATTTCTTTAACTGAAAGAACAAAAAAAATCTGCTTTTTTAATTTTAATTTAAAAAATACCACGAAGTTTGTTGCAAATGGCCGTATACGAAAACCCTCTTTTTATAAAAGCGTTTTGCTGTGTCAACTCGAAAACTAAACCGATCGCCATGTATTTTTGTGGGCTTATCAAGAACAAAATCTAGTCCTTCATCGATCGATTTTGTAAGAAATATTAGATTTTACGGCAATGGTGGACAGAAAAAGTCAAAATATTAATGTTTGGCTTAAAAACTGACGTTTTTGTCATAAAACGGGCCTACAAAATATGACAAATAAAATCGATCGATTAACTTCTAGATTCTGATGTCCTTTCTAGATTTTTATAGAATCATCTAATAATTAAGATTTTATCTAATTTTATAAAAAAGCTCTTCAAAATAGACCTTTGTGAGAAGACCAGTAGGTCTTCTGACAGAAGACTTGTAAAACTTGTACAGAAGACGTTAAATGCTCAATTATAATTCGAATATCATAGAACTTTACATTTGCTTGCAAAAAATAAAGCTGAAAACAGATACAACGTTTGATTAAAGTTTTGTGTCGTTTTGGCCGTTTTTACACTGTTGGGCATGATGCCGAAAAATTCAAATTCATTTGAAATATATGCCGACAAACAGAAAAACGCTGGACTTTGGTATCGTCGTCGCCCTGTTGTTGTTGTTTTTTTCTCGACGCCCAACGCAAAACTTTAATCAAACGTTGTATCTGTTTTCAGCTTTAAAGCATCAATTGAACCATAATATACATATTCTCAACATGCATTTTGCAATCAAAACATGAAAAAAATTGATTTCAAACGATAGTAGATATCCTGAGAATGATTTTTTGAAAAAATTTTGGTGTCCCGAATTTAATGTTATATTTCTATAAATGGTCTGTTCAGAACTGCAAGAATCTACTAATTTTTACTATTTTCTTCGAAAAATAAAGGAAACATTGTTATCGTACTTAATATTAGTAGATTCTTACAGGTTCTGGAACAGGCATAATATAGAAAAAAATTACACGGAGTCGAGTTATTTTTGTAGACTCAGACTCCGAACCCAACAAAATTGCTCGACTCCGACTCCGAAACCCTGCTTATTACTAAACCAAATTCCGTCACATACAGAGATGGCCTGTCGGAAACTGTGACGTATATGACATACATTTCCGACGTATAATACATACGTCAGAAACGTCGACTGTCATAAACCTACCCAAAAAACATAGGTTTATGACAGAATTAAAACATTTATATCGACAAATTATTTATTTCGACCTTATTCGATCTTTTTTCTTGATTTTTTAAGAGTATGTCTTATCAGGCTAAAAGGTCATTCTTTAGTGAAAATACAGATTATTTATTTAATTTTCTTATCCGACGTTTCGCTGGTATTTTCCAGATTCTTCAGGGATAAAAATTTATTAAATAGTTAATATTTCGTCAAGTTTTACATTTAATTGTATAAATTTGAAGGTTTCTTAAACTACACAACAAATATACTATTAAATAATTGCAAAAATAATAAAAAATTAATGTAAATATTTAAATTATTATCCCTGAAGAAGCTGGCAAATACCAGCGAAACGTCGGATCAGAAAATGAAATAAATAATCTGTATTTTCACTGAAGAATGACCTTTTAGCCTGATAAGACATAGTCTTAAAAATTCAAGTAAAACATTTATAATTTCAACAATATTTGTTTTTAATCTAATTCAATAACATTTTAGATTTTCTTGAGATCTTATTTTATTTCAACAAAAAGAACAACACATTTAAAAGATATTAATTTCATTGATTTTGCTTCCATTGAAAGTGTCTTTTATTCCTTGAAATAGAAAAAATATTAACATTTCATATTTCTGTAATGTACTGTTCACATGATATGAAAGATGGAGTTTGAATTGGGCTATATCGTTCAAGGCGCTGAACGAAAATGGTTAAAATAAATCGTTAAATTTCAAACTTTTTGAATATTCTTGTAATATAATTGAATATATATTTGTTATTTTAATATTCATATGTATAGGACATAATACATTTATAACAACGGGTGGGAATTATTTTACAAATTTAATTTCATATTAAATAAATGTCAAATTTTTTGTACAACCACTACAATACATTGCAACTGACACATGCTAAACAATCTTGAATAGCAAAATATTTACTAAAAATTGAGAAAATATCAGTCGGCTTTGCCGACAGAGATATACACTCAACCCGTGCGAGTTCAAACCTTCATCAACTAAAATCCTTTTCCCCAATAATTAAGTATTAGGGAGGTTGTGGCCAATTTGGGCGTATGAACTAAAGCTCGCTAATAATGTGGAGGAGGTACCTGAAGGAATGGGTCGACATACTCCATTTTGAAGTAGATCTTAGGAGTAATTTCAGTCGTTCACCGTATAACATAAAGGTTTTGTGCCAGTATGTCAGGAAGCATGTACTTACCCAGGAAAAACATAATACCGCTATAAAAAGGTGCAAAAAGAGTAGCATCGGTATAATTATTTATTTATTTCGACCTTGCTCTTCGAACAGATCCTGAACTGTACTTAAAAAAAATTTGAACTTTTGTGTGGAAGGAACCAAAAGAGAGGGCCTATATGGACCATTTTCAAAGTTAAACTACAATTGGACAAAATATTAGGAGATCCAAAGTTTGGTTGATCGAGAGTTATCGTGCTCTCCCGCCACTACATATGGTGCCATAGGTGTTTTTACGCCCTTCGGCCTGTTTTTTTTCAAGAAATATGGACTTGCTTCTGAAAAACTTTTACTGTCGTAATTGAGACAGCGAATGCAAGTTGCTTCAATAAAAATCAAAGTTATTCGAGAGCAGTCTTAAAGTGAACTTATCCGAAATGTTGTTTCGGAGGTAACCGAAGGAGTGGACAAATATAACCCATATTCGATCTTGATCTATGTATATCTGGAAGATATATTATATATTAGGATGTGTAAACTATGGACCAAATTGTACCCACCCTTCAAGAGTTGTTGTGAACACAATTTCGTGAACACAATTTTCCGACCATTTTTTAACCTTTGTGGGGGTGGTACCTGAAGGAGTGGACCGACTTGGTTTATGTTCGAACTTAAACTAAGTTTCGACAAATATTACGAATGTCAAATTTTGGACCGAATAGGGAGATCCGTTCGAGAGTTATCTTGCACTGCAAATACTACACACGGTGTCAGAGGGTTTTTTTGCATCTTTCAGGCTATTTTCTCAGGAAGTATGGACTTGCCCCTGATGAAATTTGTACCATCGTATAGGGGGCATTGAATACTCTTTGTTACAACATAAATCAAAGCGATTCGAGAGGTGGTCCTAAACTGAACATTTTCAAAATTTTGTGTGGGAGGTACCAGAAGAAATGGACCAATTGAATCCATATTGGAACTTCATATAAGACTGGTAGAAATTTCATGATGTGCAACGCATGAACCAAATCTGTTACTCCCTTCAGGAGTTAACGTGCACACAAATTTTCCGAACATTTTCGAACTTTGTGGGGGAGGTACCGGAAGATGTGGACCGATATAACCCATCTTCGAACTTAAACTATATATTGTGGGCAAAATATTACGAAAGCGAAATTTTGGACCGAATCAGTTGACCCGTTCAAGAATTATCGTACGCTTAAACCAGACAGACGGAGTGACGGATCAACTCAAAATTGTCTGAAACGGATTTCGTCCAATCAGTTGATCCGTTCAAGAATTATCGTACGCTTAAGCCAGACAGACGGAGTGACGGATCAACTCAAAATTGTCTGAAAGGGATTTCGTCCAAACATACTTGGTGTCTAAAACCATTATTTCAATAAGGCACATTTTTTCCGTATGAAATTGTATATACCCTCGTTAGCATAAATGCTGAGGGTATAAAAAGGGTTAAATATAATTATAATTTGCAAATATAACACCAAATAACCCTTATAGTAGAGGTAATAGAGATAATTTTAATTAGAAATTATATAGAGAACGTAGAAATTGTTAGGTTTATGACGTAAACGACTTTTTATACGTTTCATACAGGTATGTGACGTTTCCGACGTTTACAACTTTACTCATAAAACGTCTTAGTTTTTTAGATATTCTCGGTTTGAGACCTATAGGACATTGTTTACATGCAATATGATCTGATACCCCCTTGGTCCATATGGTAACCCTCTTAGTGGGGATATCCCATGCCTAATATTGCTGATACTTGTTAGCAACTAATCCTTGTTAAGAATAAAATTCATAAAATGTCATGATTTTTAAGCATTTACCGAAAACATGGGGTATTTTGGAACCTTAATTACATTTTGAAAACATTTTCTTGGCACCTTGTGTTACATGTTAATTATTCTTTTGGCTATTACTGTTGAACTAAGCGTATTAATTTTTTATTTATCCATTTAATTTGGTCTTAAATAAGGCGACCAACTAATTTTTGCAAAAAACCCGACATTTTTATCACAACTATTTGTAATTTTTAGTAATTAATGCATGAAAAGTGTTCGTTTTCTCAGTTTGAAAACAATTACTTGTCAAACTGTATATGCCTAGAAGGAAGTATGGGTCTATCTCGTTTCTTTTGTGTGTTACATACAAATGCACAAAGACATAATGCCCCTTATCGCAGTGTGGTGTTGGGTATAAACGTGTCCATATGCAAAATTTCACAAGGGTATTGGTTTCTTTAACTTTAGGAAAGTTGTATTTTTCTAAAGCAGACCTGAGCAAAATCGAGAGAGAGAGGCAAATTTAAGGGAGAATTAATATTTAATTTTTCTTAATGTTTCATTACTTTATTATTATTATCATTATTATTATTATTGTTATTATTATTATTATTATTATTATTATTATTATTATTATTATTATTATTATTATTATTATTATTATTATTATTATTATTATTATTATTATTATTATTATTATTATTATTATTATTATTATTATTATTATTATTATTATTATTATTATTATTATTATTATTATTATTATTATTATTATTATTATTATTATTATTATTATTATTATTATTATTATTATTATTATTATTATTATTATTATTATTATTATTATTATTATTATTATTATTATTATTATTATTATTATTATTATTATTATTATTATTATTATTATTATTATTATTATTATTATTATTATTATTATTATTATTATTATTATTATTATTATTATTATTATTATTATTATTATTATTATTATTATTATTATTATTATTATTATTATTATTATTATTATTATTATTATTATTATTATTATTATTATTATTATTATTATTATTATTATTATTATTATTATTATTATTATTATTATTATTATTATTATTATTATTATTATTATTATTATTATTATTATTATTATTATTATTATTATTATTATTATTATTATTATTATTATTATTATTATTATTATTATTATTATTATTATTATTATTATTATTATTATTATTATTATTATTATTATTATTATTATTATTATTATTATTATTATTATTATTATTATTATTATTATTATTATTATTATTATTATTATTATTATTATTATTATTATTATTATTATTATTATTATTATTATTATTATTATTATTATTATTATTATTATTATTATTATTATTATTATTATTATTATTATTATTATTATTATTATTATTATTATTATTATTATTATTATTATTATTATTATTATTATTATTATTATTATTATTATTATTATTATTATTATTATTATTATTATTATTATTATTATTATTATTATTATTATTATTATTATTATTATTATTATTATTATTATTATTATTATTATTATTATTATTATTATTATTATTATTATTATTATTATTATTATTATTATTATTATTATTATTATTATTATTATTATTATTATTATTATTATTATTATTATTATTATTATTATTATTATTATTATTATTATTATTATTATTATTATTATTATTATTATTATTATTATTATTATTATTATTATTATTATTATTATTATTATTATTATTATTATTATTATTATTATTATTATTATTATTATTATTATTATTATTATTATTATTATTATTATTATTATTATTATTATTATTATTATTATTATTATTATTATTATTATTATTATTATTATTATTATTATTATTATTATTATTATTATTATTATTATTATTATTATTATTATTATTATTATTATTATTATTATTATTATTATTATTATTATTATTATTATTATTATTATTATTATTATTATTATTATTATTATTATTATTATTATTATTATTATTATTATTATTATTATTATTATTATTATTATTATTATTGTTATTATTATTATGATTATTATTATTATTATTATTATTATTATTATTATTATTATTATTATTATTATTATTATTACTATTATTATTATTATCATTATTATTATTATTATTATTATTATTATTATTATTATTATTATTATTATTATTATTATTATTATTATTATTATTATTATTATTATTATTATTATTATTATTATTATTATTATTATTATTATTATTACCTTTATTGAAAGTTTTTAAAATGTTGTACAATTCGTCATTACATAATCCCACGAAGCTTATATTAAGCTTGTCTGTGGTTAAAAGGTAAAATCAAATATCGTATTTCATCAAATTGCCATCATTGGCTGTAGACTTCATTTTAAATATATCATATTACGTATTTAAATAACGTTTTATAATAAATTTTTTTTTCTTATTGTTTTATTGGTTTCATCAATTAGAGGCTTCGGCAATTCATTTAGAGTTTTTTATATACCGGAACTGTATACCTGCCTTCTATCCTGCGCCTTGTATTTTGGTCATGGTTAATTTTAATTTAATTTTCGCTAAGTTCGTGTCATCCGTATTTTCCTTTATAATAGAAATTGAATAAAGTTGTTTAATGTTGAGTAGTTCCTAACATTTGTATAGTTGTTTAGTTGTATTTTCATGATTTGATGTTTGGTTCTGGTTCTTAGTTAATGTTTTTTACTTATAGATTTCACTATTCTGTTCTGAGTAGACTGTAGGATCCTGCAGATTCTAGCGTTGCCCCAAGCTGTTATTCCATATCGAAGATGTGACTACACCGAAGAATAATATGCCTGCTTCAATACGTAATAAGGAGCGCAATTTCCGAGGTGATAAAGGGCGTATACTGATTGCCTTAGATTCGTTTGTAAATGCTGAACATATATTTTCCATTTAAAATGATCACCTAGGCGTAATCCTAGATATTTATAGCTTTCCACTATTTCCAGGTGATTCTTACAATTGTCATTTATGGTTTCATGGTCGTTTTTCTCATTAGTTTTCTTCGAATTTATAATTAGGCCATTATCATGGCACCATCTTGTAACTTTATGTAATTCATGTTGAAGTGTATTAACTGCGGCGTTTAGTGACTTGTTGCATACAATTATTGCTGTGTCGTCAGCATATGTGAATGCTTTGCTGTCTTTCAGCTGCAGTACCATTTCAGTTGAATAAATGATATATAGGATTGGACCCAATTTTGATCCTTGCGGAACTCCAAATCTATTCGATATTGTTGTACTCTTGGCATCTCCTATATTTACGCAAAAAGATCTACACCATTTTAAGATGTGTCCTCTAATACCATTTTTTGCTAGCACGTTCAGCAGTTTTTCATGAGAAAGTGTGTCAAATGCTTTGCTAAAATCGACAAATAGAGGTAAGCAGTTGTTGTTTAGGCTTAAGGACTTATTGATATGGTTTGGCAAGTGTCCAACAAGTTGTTTATTTATAATATCGTATTTTATAAGAAAGTTGTTGAGTCTTCGCGCTACTATTTCTTCCAAGACCTTTTCAGTGACTGATAGTATTGATGTAGTCCTGTAGTTGTTGAAGTCAGATTTATTACCACACTTCTATATTGGTTTTATATGTGACTTTTTCATTAAATCGGGTATTACTGCTTCATACTACCATTTACTAGTTTTGTGATAATTGGAGTGAGTAAATCAGCGTTATTCTTTAGGTCTATTGATCTTATATTGTCGATCCCGGCGCTTTTCTTTGGATTTAATGATCGCAGTATATTATGTATTTCTTGTTCACTTGCATATTCGGTGAACATAGAGTTTGGAATAATTTTTTCTACTTTTATATTGAGTGTTATTATTGAATATGGATGGACGATATCGAGAACATTTTGATTAAAGTATACTGCAAATTTTTCTGAGATATCTTTTAGTGTTTCATTTCTAACGTTTTAAGCTATGCCTTCGTCGTCTTTTTTTGATTTAATGCCGGTAAATTTATTTATTAATTGCCACGTACCTTTGATATTGTTACGAGTTTGCAAGAATTGTTGATAGTAGTAGTAGTTGTTTTTTGAATTTATCATATATTTATTTAGTTGATTGTTAAAATTTTTGTAAATGGTTTCATTTGTTTTATTGCTTTTGTTACGTGTCCACTCTTTTTATAGCTGGTCTCTTATGTAACAGTATTTTAAGATTTCATCAGTGAGCCACGGATATGGTTTCCTTTTTATGAATTCAGGATGCTTTGAAACAGAGTTTTCATATATTTCATTAAATTTGGTACAAATATTATTAAATAACTCGATGGTATTACTTGATCTGGTCAAGAGTTCTTCCCAGTTAGTGTTTCTTATTTGAGTGTTAACTTATTTTACGGATTTCCACGGTTTGAGAGTTAAAGTTTGTTTCGTGTGTCTTCTTAGTTGCATCTAGACATCCAAATACAGCAAAGTGATAGGAAAGTTGTGTCTTCACTATAGCTGAATGTTCATGTGAAAATTTCTGTTCTTTTCTGGAAAATAAGTGGTCAATACACGTTCGACTTCGAGACGTATCGTCTTCTCTTATTACTCCGGTGACCATACAATGCAATCCATAAGATGAAAGAATGTTTAAATAGTTTGTAGATATAGAGCTTCGTTTTATTAGATCGATGTTCATTAGGGTTATGACTTTTTTACAACCTCATATCCCTGTATCATAGCGTGATGAGTTTTGCCATAAGATTACATAAAATCATAATTATAAAGTGATTCGGTGAAAACACCTCACGCACAAAATGATTTTAAAATTTTAATTTATCAAAATTATGGACAATTTTTTGAAGTCACTGTAAGCAAATATACAATTGAAAATAAACTTTAGAGTCACATGAGATAATTAAACTGACATAACATTTATTTCTAACTAATTTTCTTCAATTCTTAGAATCGTAAAAATGTCGTAAACGCTTTAATATAAGATATAACTTTTTAACGAAAAACAAAAAATTTAAAATTTTTCCAAAGTGACTTTTTTCAATATTTGAATGAAATAAACATTATTATAGTTATTAGTAGGCTTATATTTATTCATTCGTGCAACAAAAAATAATTTATTGAAAAATTTTTTTTTTTTCATTTCATTAATTTTTTCAAAAAACTATATTTTTAAAATCGATTTTTGCGAGAACTTTTTTATATTTCAATGGAATAAACGATAGCGTAGTGATTATTAGGCAAAAGTTCATTCATCCCTGCTACAGGAAATCATTTTTGAGAAAAAATGTCAAAAAGTCATAGCACAATGTTCATATCACAATTATAATTAATTTTTGCTTTCTATTTACGTTGGTAACAAGATTTTAAATTTCTTTAACTGAAAGAACAAAAAATATCTGCTTTTTGAATTTTAATTTAAAAAATTTTTTGAAGTCACTGTAAGCAGATATACAATTGAAAATAAACTTTAGAGTCACATGAGATAATTAAACTGACATAACATTTATTTCTAACTAATTTTCTTCAATTCTTAGAATCGTAAAAATGTCGTAAACGCTTTAATATAAGATATAACTTTTTAACAAAAAACAAAAAATTTAAAATTTTTCCAAAGTGGTTTGTACATGACTTTTTTCAATATTTGAATGAAATAAACATTATTATAGTTATTAGTAGGCTTATATTTATTCATTCGTGCAACAAAAAATAATTTATTGAAAAAAAATTTTTTTCATTTCATTAATTTTTTCAAAAAATTATATTTTTAAAATCGATTTGTGCGTGAACTGTTTTATATTTCAATGGAATAAAGGATAGCGTAGTGATTATTAGGCAAAAGTTCATTCATCCCTGCTACAGGAAATCATTTTTGAGAAAAAATTTCAAAAAGTCATAGCCCTAATGTTCATATCACAATTATAATTAATTTTTGCTTTCTATTTATGTTGGTAACAAGATTTTCAATTTCTTTAACTGAAAGAACAAAAAATATCTGCTTTTTGAATTTTAATTTAAAAAATACCACGAAGTTTTGTTGCAAATGGCCGTATACGAAAACCCTCTTTTTATAAAAGCGTTTTGCTGTGTCAACTCGAAAACTAAACCGATCGCCATGTATTTTTGTGGGCTTATCAAGAACAAAATCTAGTAGTCCTTCATCGAACGTTTTGGAAGAACTATTAGATTTTACGGAAATGGTGGACAGAAAAAGCCAAAATATTAATGTTTGGCTTAAAAACTGACGTTTTTGTCATAAAACAGGCCTACAAAATATGACAAATAAAATCGATCGATGTATTTCTAGATTCTGATGTCCTTTCTAGATTTTTATAGAATCATCTAATAATTAAGATTTTATCTAATTTTATGAAAAGGCTCTTCAAAATAGACCTTTGTGAGAAGACCAGTAGGTCTTCTGACAAAAGACTTGTAAACTTGTACAGAAGACGTTAAATGAATTCGAATATCATAGAACTTTACATTTGCTTGCAAAAAATTAAAGTATCAATTGGACCATAAAATACATATTCTCAACATGCATTTTGCAATCAAAACAGAGATGAAAAAATTTAATTTCAAACGATAGTAGATATCCTGGGAATGATTTATTGAAAAAATTTTGGTGTCCCGAATTTACTGTTATATTTCTATGAATGGTCTGTTCCAGAACTGCAAGAATCTACTAATTTTTATGTATGATTTTTAAGACTTCGTGTTATCGGGCTATTAGGTCTACGTTTATCAATGAAAAATAAGACTATTTATTCCATTTTTCTATCCGACGTTTCGTTGGGATTTTCCAACATCTTCAGGGGTAATTTTTTATTAATCTGGCAACGACAACGAATATACATACAATAATTAGTTTTTTCTATTTTTTCCTTTGTCGAAGGTCACACTAGAGCGGTTCCATTGAAACTTTTAGGGATTCTTAAATTGATTTCCACATTACAGCAACTTAATGATTTTACTCTAGTATGAAAATCGACCTAGGAACCCTGGATTTTATGAAATTGTTTCAATGAAACCATCTAGTGTGACCAAGGACTTTAGTGTTTCTAGCATAAAAATGTTATACTTACAAATAATCTTTCGTCAGTTTTACATTTAAATTTAGTCAATTGAAGGTTATAAAAAAACAACACAACAAATAAAATAAAAATAAATGCAAAAATAATTAAAATGTATAAATGTAAATATCACAGTAATGCTAAAAATCACAGAAGTTAGAATACGACTAAAATATTGCTAATGTATATATTGCATTGGTATTATCCTTATCCTCTTTTCTATTTATTGCACGTTCCATTTTTGGTTGAATGCTTATGCTTTCTATTGTGTATCTTTTATTTTCGGTTCTCTCTTTATCAAATATTCTGACGTTATCGAGATCAGCTGCATGTGTGTTGTCAATGCAATGTTGCGCCAAAGCTGTAGTTTGTTTACATTTGTTGATGTCGTTGTAGTGTTCTGCTATTCTCGTCGCTAAGCTTCGTTTTGTTGTTCCTATGTATAATTTTCCACATTTGTCTTCTTTGTTGCCATTGCATGTTATTTGGTAAACAACATTATTTTGGTCATTCTTTTCTATTTTTGTTTTGGTTTTTGTGTATAGTGATGATGTTGTTCTGTATCCTTTGTGTGCTAGACCTATTTCTTCATTATCAATAATTTCATTTATTAGTTTTGTTTCTGTAAGCCTTGGTATATATTGCACGCTGTAGTATGTGGTGTTGCCAGATGTTTTATTGTTAGTTTCTTTCTGGGATGATGCGTTTTTAATAAGTTTATTTATTATCTTGGTCGGGTAGTTATTTTGCTTTAATATATATTTTATTTTGTCTATATTTTTGTTGATGAACTTATCATGACACAGTGTTAATACTTTTTTAATTAGACTGGTGGCGGTATTCAGTTTTTGTTGTATTGGCTGTGTAGAATGATAATTTATTATCCTTCCGGAGGCCGTTGGTTTCATATACCAATCTGTATGTAGTTTATTGCCAAATTTGTGGATTTTTATATCTAAAAATGGTATACAGTCATTTTCCTCCATTTCATTGTGGTAGTTATTTAGCGTATCTAATATTTTGGTTTCCTCTCCTTTTTTAATAATGGCAAACATATCGTCAACATATTTCGTCAAGAATTTAAATTTAATATTTTGTTTGTCAAGATCGTCTACTATTTGCGTCATGAGTGTGTCAAGAACTATATCGGCTATTGTTGGGGATAGTCGATTTCCCATTGGCATTCCATATACTTGGGTGTAAAAATCTCCGTCATACATAAAATAATTGTTTTCATTAAGACAAAATTGTAAAATATTCAAGAATTGTTGTTTTGGTATTTTCGTATGTTTCTCAATGTTCCTCCACTGTGTCATTATGTTTTTGATGGCCAAATGTATCGGTATATTAGTAAATAATGATGCCACGTCAAAGGTTACTAAGATATCATTGTCATCAAGGATTATTTCGTCTAGTTTCTTCTTAAGTTTGAAGGAATTTTTAATGTTGTATTCTTCAACTATAATATTTTTTAGAAGATTGCCAACGTGCTTGGATAATATATAACACGGCACTTCTACGGAAGACGATATGGGTCTTAGAGGCATGTTTTCCTTATGTACCTTAGGAAGGCCATAAAGTCTAGGCGCGTTAGAGGCATGTGATGTTAGTTGAAATTTCTACAGATTTGTAATATGGTTTTGTTTGTAAAGGTCCATGACAATTTTGTTATTTTTTCTCTGAAATTTTTGTGTTGGATCCGTTCTTGTTTCCTTGTATATTGTTTTATCGTCCAGTAGATCTTTCATTCCTTTCTTATATGTTTCTTTATACATTACTACAGTTTTGTTACCCTTGTCAGCCTTTGTGATTACAATTTCGTCCTAAATTTTCTTCAAAATTTTTACTATTTTCTTCGATAAATAAAGGAAACATTGTTATCGTACTTAATATTAGTAGATTCTTACAGGTTCAATTTCACCGAAAAAATACCGAAAATATATGTGGGAGCTATATCCAAATCTGAACCGATTTCGATATAATTTGGCACGTCTATTTTTATACCGAATTCAGTCACACATTCCAAATTTCATTGAAATCGGACATATATAGCGTGTTTGGTGCAGCAAATATGGGAAATCGGCCGAAAATATATATGAGAGCTATTCCCGTCATTATTCCGTTCCCGAATTTGTTAAGAAATTTGTATGGGAAAGCAATTTTTGACAATTCGCACTTTTTTCTAACATTAACATTACAAAATATGGGAATAAAATGAAAAACAGCATTGTAGCAAAGTAATTTAATATTTTTTTACATTGTTTATTGTGATCTACCTTGTTTATTGTGATACGTGAAAAGCATTGCAACTTTTGCTACTTTTTTAGGCAAAAACAGGGTTGTATATCATGAGTACTGTCATTTCGATGTTGATTTCGCTGAAATCACGAAATGAGATGATTTCATTTTTGTATGCGAAATCATGATACATTTTTCTTGATTCTGCGCGAAATCACGAAACGACATCGAATGTAAACCAAGCACAAGCTCGTTAGCCTAAAGCAGGGACGAGCTTCTTTGCTTAGATCGTATAGTGAGGGCGCAATGTTGCGCCAAAGCTGTAGTTTGTTTACATTTGTTGATGTCGTTGTAGTGTTCTGCTATTCTCGTCGCTAAGCTTCGTTTTGTTGTTCCTATGTATAATTTTCCACATTTGTCTTCTTTGTTGCCATTGCATGTTATTTGGTAAACAACATTATTTTGGTCATTCTTTTCTATTTTTGTTTTGGTTTTTGTGTATAGTGATGATGTTGTTCTGTATCCTTTGTGTGCTAGACCTATTTCTTCATTATCAATAATTTCATTTATTAGTTTTGTTTCTGTAAGCCTTGGTATATATTGCACGCTGTAGTATGTGGTGTTGCCAGATGTTTTATTGTTAGTTTCTTTCTGGGATGATGCGTTTTTAATAAGTTTATTTATTATCTTGGTCGGGTAGTTATTTTGCTTTAATATATATTTTATTTTGTCTATATTTTTGTTGATGAACTTATCATGACACAGTGTTAATACTTTTTTAATTAGACTGGTGGCAGTATTCAGTTTTTGTTGTATTGGCTGTGTAAAATGATAATTTATTATCCTTCCGGAGGCCGTTGGTTTCATATACCAATCTGTATGTAGTTTATTGCCAAATTTGTGGATTTTTATATCTAAAAATGGTATACAGTCATTTTCCTCCATTTCATTGTGGTAGTTATTTAGCGTATCTAATATTTTGGTTTCCTCTCCTTTTTTAATAATGGCAAACATATCGTCAACATATTTCGTCAAGAATTTAAATTTAATATTTTGTTTGTCAAGATCGTCTACTATTTGCGTCATGAGTGTGTCAAGAACTATATCGGCTATTGTTGGGGATAGTCGATTTCCCATTGGCATTCCATATACTTGGGTGTAAACATCTCCGTCATACATAAAATAATTGTTTTCATTAAGACAAAATTGTAAAATATTCAAGAATTGTTGTTTTGGTATTTTCGTATGTTTCTCAATGTTCCTCCACTGTGTCATTATGTTTTTGATGGCCAAATGTATCGGTATATTAGTAAATAATGATGCCACGTCAAAGGTTACTAAGATATCATTGTCATCAAGGATTATTTCGTCTAGTTTCTTCTTAAGTTCGAAGGAATTTTTAATGTTGTATTCTTCAACTATAATATTTTTTAGAAGATTGCCAACGTGCTTGGATAATATATAACACGGTACTTCTACGGAAGACGATATGGATCTTAGAGGCATGTTTTCCTTATGTACCTTAGGAAGGCCATAAAGTCTAGGCGCGTTAGAGGCATGTGATGTTAGTTGAAATTTCTACAGATTTGTAATATGGTTTTGTTTGTAAAGGTCCATGACAATTTTGTTATTTTTTCTCTGAAATTTTTGTGTTGGATCCGTTCTTGTTTCCTTGTATATTGTTTTATCGTCCAGTAGATCTTTCATTCCTTTCTTATATGTTTCTTTATACATTACTACAGTTTTGTTACCCTTGTCAGCCTTTGTGATTACAATTTCGTCCTAAATTTTCTTCAAAATTTTTACTATTTTCTTCGATAAATAAAGGAAACATTGTTATCGTACTTAATATTAGTAGATTCTTACAGGTTCAATTTCACCGAAAAAATACCGAAAATATATGTGGGAGCTATATCCAAATCTGAACCGATTTCGATATAATTTGGCACGTCTATTTTTATACCGAATTCAGTCACACATTCCAAATTTCATTGAAATCGGACATATATAGCGTGTTTGGTGCAGCAAATATGGGAAATCGGCCGAAAATATATATGAGAGCTATATCCAAATCTGAACCGATTCCAATTTTCATAAAAATTCGACGTACATAGCGTATTTGGTGCAGCAAATACGTGAAATCGGTCGAAAATATGTATGGCAGATATATCTAAATCTGAACCGATTTTCACCAAAAGCAATAGCTTAAAAAATGATGTTCCCTAATTTTCAACTGAATTGGACAATAAATGCGACCTGTACGTTGCGAACAAAAATACAGGAGCATACGGATGAACATGCATAAATCGACTCAGAAAGTGATTCTATGTATAGGCCTAAAAGGAACTGTGGGTCTATCTCGTTTCCTTTTGCGTGTTACATACAAATGTACAAAGGCATAATACCCCTTATCGCAGTGTGGTGTAGGGTATAAACGTGTCCATATGCAAAATTTCACAAGGGTACGACGGGATTGGTTTCTTTAACTTTAGGAAAGTTGTATTTAATATTTAATTTTTCTTAATGTTTCATTACTTTTTTAAACATTAATGTTGTCTAAAATCGTCCACAATGCAAATTATTAAGAAATATAAATAAAAAAATGCATAATGTTTTAATTGTTCATGATTCATAAAAAACTAAGAGTACATTTTCACAATTTGTGCAAGCACACAGGCGTGCTCACCCCTGTTCTAAAGGCTGTAATTTGATTTCATTCTTGTTTCGATGTGCTCTTTTGTGCTCGTTTTCTATTAAGGAGCACAGTCTGTTAGGACAAGTTACGTCTTCAACTAATCTTTGAGTTATTGCGTTATGTGTATTATGTCAGAATGAAATGGTTTTATTATAATCTTATTACGAAAAACATTTCTGTTCCATCATGTAAGGCAGCATGCTATAGTAGTAGTTTTCCCGTTTAGTGTTAGAAATGCGTTCCAGTAGTGCGATTCTCCAACTTATTTTTTCAGTTACCGACAAAAATTGTTAAAATTAATATGCTTATAATTTCGGTAATAAACGATATTATTCGGTAAGTTAGCGACCAATAAAAAGGAGTCGTGAAGTTCTATCGATAGCAACAGTGTTGTCTGTTCATTCATAATTTTGAGTTTTATTGTTACCGATTTTTGTCGGTAACTTAAAAAAATGAGTTAGTGAATCGCACTACAGTACTCCGAAATATAGCAAGACTTGCATTTCTTTTTAAATTACACACTCTTATCCTGTTTTCTGCTATAAAAATTTGGCCTAGTAGAAACTAGCAGCATGTTTATTGGCATCTGAATACGAAGGCTGATACGCTGATTTTAGCATTTTTGCTAGAGTTTTTGCAATTCCCGTCATTATTCCGTTCCCGAATTTGTTAAGAAATTTGTATGGGAAAGCAATTTTTGACAATTCGCACTTTTTTCTAACATTAACATTAAAAAATATGGGAATAAAATGAAAAACAGCATTGTAGCAAAGTAATTTAATATTTTTTTACATTGTTTATTGTGATCTACCTTGTTTATTGTGATACGTGAAAAGCATTGCAACTTTTGCTACTTTTTTAGGCAAAAACATTGTTGTATATCATGAGTACTGTCATTTCGATGTTGATTTCGCTGAAATCACGAATTGAGATGATTTCATTTTTGTATGCGAAATCATGATACATTTTTTCTTGATTCTGCGCGAAATCACGAAACGACATCGAATGTAAACCAAGCACAAGCTCGTTAGCCTAAAGCAGGGACGAGCTTCTTTGCTTAGATCGTATAGTGAGGGCGCCCACTGAGTTGTTTTTGCATTTGCTTCTCTCTCTCACGTACAGTGTAAATGAATGAAAACAAACAAAAACATAATGTGGTTGTTGCTTTTTTCACTCATACGTTCATACATGTCTTCGCTTTGGTTGTATTTCTGTGGTCGTCGCTGGCCTAAAGCCCTGCAAACATTTGCTATCTGTTTCTTGTCCAATGAGTCACTTCAATTAGATTGCACAAACGAATGCGATAGTCGCATTCTTATCCAATAAGATCATGCTCTCGGGAGGAACTGTTCCACTCATTAGATACTTTTTTGAGTGTCTCATTGGACACTGCAGAAAGTTATTAAAACGATAATATGGGGTGGTGCAATGGTAAGCATGCTTGCTTTGCAATCTGAATGCCCGGGTTCGATTCCCAGGCCAGTCGACATTTTTTTTTTTTTTTTTTTTTTTTTTTGAATGACAAAATTATTATAAGCTATAAAGCATTAATATAAGCTAAAACATTGATAAAAATAATAATAAATAAAAAGAAAAAAATATTTTTTCTTTCTTTTTTATTTGATTTGCTTTAATTTTTTTTTTTTATTTTATGTGTTGTTATTATTGTTGACCCATTGGTTCTTAATCCTTTGTTTGATTTATTTTTGGCTTTTTGGTTTTTTATTTATAATTCATTATATTTTATATTTTATGCGAGTATGTTTTTAGAATTTTTGTCGCTCATATTAATTTTTTCATTTGAAAAATGTGATGTCGCCTGACCTGGTAATCGAACCCCGGACATTCAGATTGCAAAGCGAGCATGCCTACCATTGCACAACCGGCTCATATAATCATCTGTATACAAACGTCTTATTTGTTCAAATTACAACAGTTCTAAAAATAAATGCAAGCTATCTCATTTGTATCCAAATAAACGATGGAAAATAGACAGACATCACAATGATACAGAATTGTTATTGTTATTTGCCTATCGTATTTTTATCTAAATTTTGACTGAATACGATGCAAATTGGATAACAATGTAATTGTTGTTGTATATTAGACAAATGTCGCATTTTTTACAGAAAATTAGACACCAAAAAGATTCTCATTTATAAAATTAGATAAAACTCACTTCCAATTGCTGGCAGGGAGTATGGCTGCTTGATTGGGGGCGCACGTGCTGTCGGTGTGTGTCAATTTGCTCACTCACACAATTAAAAAAGAGTGCTTTTGTTTTTGAAATGAAAATGTTCAAAACAGAATTTTTTCCATTACACAAGCCAACCCAACAAACCAACATTACTCGAAAAAAAACATTATGTATATTACAATAAACGAAACTTGATTCTCTTGAAAATAATGAATGTGTATGGTAATTATTAGCTTATCCGTGTAATTGTAGAATGTGTTTACATGAATTATTTTTCGTACATTTTATAAAATCAGACTGAACGGTATGTTCGGAAACTATCATAATGTTTGTGTTTCAAAACCAACACAATAACAAAATATTTTTGTATTTGTATGAGCAGCCCTAGCCTAAAGGCTGAGGGTACAATAATTTATACATTACAAATTGCAGCAGATTTACCTACCCAGCAAAAGTGAGCTGGCTTGTCATATTTTTAGCATCTTCATCGATGAATTTTATATGAGGGTGGACCCCAAAAGATGCTATTCATTTTTGGATCCAAAGCATGTCATTTACACCAATGCATTGGCATGCCATTTGCACCCAATGACATTATCATTACGACGAGATTTTGAAAACGTTGGTTGATATCGAGTCTCCGACAACATCAAGCCTATTGTAAATAATTAATCTTATATATTTAGAAAATATTGTATAAATAAAAACACAAAATTCATCTCTATTGGATCGATGGAATGGGTTCAAATGCTGATGAAAAGATCGGATCTTTCACGACTTCCTTTGTATGGGTTCAAAAGCTGATGAAAAGATCGGATCTTTCACGACTTCGTTTGAACCAATGCACAAGATGCCATGAAATCATGTCATCGCATGGAACCCCTTCCTCGAAATTTTGCTGGGTATCTAATCCAAAAACTTAAGCTACCTATTGCAGACTTTAGTTTTTGACGCACAATAATTAATTTGTCTTCATTATTTTCTCCTATTTAGTAACAATTTTGTCTAAAATAGGACTAAAAAATTTTGGTAATTGCAGTGAAACAAAATTCTAATTGGTCATCCAGATAAAGTCCACAAAAACCCTTTATACATTGTATTCAATAGAATTTCATTTATTGTACTGTAGCAAATATGGAGTACATTCATTACAGTTCCCCCTTGAACCCCCCCCCCCCTGCTTTCGTCCCTGGCTAGAGTTCTTGCATTGCATACAATTGTTCCAAATATTTTTGTTTTGCACGAAAGGAAGTATGTATGTATATATTAATTTTGGAAAATCTCTATAATTTAGTAGATTGACGTACATATATGCGAGTATATCAGAGTTAGCTGTCTATCAGAATATTATGATTGGTTTACATTTACGAAATCCTCTCGATTTCCACTGTCACATCCATAGGTTAAATGTCAAATGAAATCCAATGGATTTCAGATGAGATTTCATTTGACGTTTGAGCTATGGAATTGACAGTTGAAATCGAGTGGATTTCGTAAATGTAAACTTAGCATTAGATAACTAAAAGTTTGCTTCATAAATCATTCTTTCCCCATATTTTCCAATTACATTCAAAATTTACTTAGGTATGTATTATTTTATTTTTCAGAATATTGGTCTGTGGCGATGAAACGCAAAAACCATTCCCCTTGCTCGTCTGGCATCTATCACAACGGAAACTTTTGTATGATTTGCGTATTCCTCACCATGATTTTATAACATCTTTATCGGCCATAACACATGAAGGATCCTATGTTTGTGTTGTAGCCAAGGAGTTGAATGAACCTACACCGAATTTTATTGTAGTATATGATCTCCAAAGTGGTACACTTTTTAAAAAATGGAAGCCGTCTTGCAATACTACATCTCTCGCGATATCGCAAACAAACGCTTGCGTAATTGCGGGACTCGAAGATGCAAAAATACTCATATGGGATCTGGTTACCGGTAATTGCAGGTCAACGTTAATTGGACACAATGCACCAGTCACCACACTGAAATTGGATCCAATGTGTAAAGTTCTGCTCTCAACTGACAAGGAAGGTCGAGACAATGCTTTGCGTTTGTGGGAACTGCATACAGGTAAGTTGAATACGCAGGGTGTAGGTAACAACTTATAAAAGATATACCTATTTGTTTTTATTTATTTTCATAAATAAATAAAATTATAGAGAAAACTCAATCCACTCACGCTATGCCACTTACATTTGACAATTTTTGAACACATCTGTAGTGCAATTCGCTAACTCATTTGTGTTACTGACAAATAATGAAGTTTGTCTGCTTACTTCGCCAATTTTGATTAGTACGACTGTACAATCCACGATCGATTAAATGTTAATGGAAATTATGACGAACATTTTAGATATAAAAGTCTGCATTTGTCCATTATTCTATGGTTTTGTTATGCGACAATTAATAATCATTTTAAAAAATCCAAATTTCTTACAGAAAATAAAAAATGAATACATACGTTTCTTGAGGCATGTTAGCACTCATGCTTCGAAATCCACTCGATTTCACTAAATCCTGAAATACACCCAGGTGTTTACATTTATGGCCTGTTCCCGTACTTCACTAACTGGTAAAAGTGGTAAAGGTTGTAAAAGAAGTAACCGACTTTCAAATAAATTGTGTGTAAGGGAACGCAAAATGTGCAAGAGTAGTAAAAAAAAAGACATTTTAGTTCTGGAACAGAGCTTTATGGGCCGATTCCGTATTGCGACGCGAGTCATGTCGCGTGTCATCAAAAGTGGCTTTAGTTTTGCCAAAAAGTCTGACTCCACGAGCTACGTTTGGGTGGGCTTCCATTTTTTCAAGCAGCATTTCAAATTGCTGTTTTGTAGTAATTTTTACCAATATAAGTACTGAAACACCAAAAAACGTATATAATATTAAATAAATTCACTTAAAATAAATGAAAACTTACGTTTCAATTTTTCATTTTTATTTGTTTGTGAAAATGCACGGCCGGAAAATGAACTTTATGGCGACAGTATTTGACGTCGTCGGACGACTTTTGCCATACGTAATGGAAAAATTATATATATATATATATATATATATATATAGGGTGAATCAGATACTACAACAACAAGAATATTTAATTTGAATGCTCTTCAAGCTGTCATAATATTTTTTTACGGCTTCGCACGATTGAACTATATTAACTAGAATGTACAACTTTATGTAATATAACGCCATTTCCAGAACCAGCAAGAATCTACAAATTTTTACAAAGATAACAATTTTGCCTTTATGACAAAATAGTAAAAATTAGTAGATTCTTGCAGTTTTGGAACATACCAATAATTGGTCTACTAATTTTTACAATTTTTTTCTATAACATAAAGGAAAAATTGTTATCGTATATAAATTGTTATTGTATCTATATATAAACATTTCCTATTAAAAAAATAATAAAATTCATTTTATTTTTTCAGGGAAATCTTTAGCAGTTTTCAAGCCGCCCTGTCCCATTTCGGCCTGTGAAATTCTACCAAATTGTACCTATGTCGTAGTTGCATTGGCCAACCGATCTGACCTTTTAACATTGGCGCTTAATAATTATGCATTGGACTCAACGCCTGATGACAGCCTTTACGTGCAATATGGCAACCAGGATAATCAAAACAAAGTATTTCATTTAAACGTGGACTAGAACTTTTAATCATATTAAAAATAGTCCCTGTGGAATAAATACACAAACCATTTCGTTATTTTATTTTTATGAGAATGAAATGGGTTCAATGGAAAATACTACATAGTTGATCAAATGCTGTGGAATCTCACAAATTAGACCTTCCAGAAATTAGAAAATTGCACGTTCTAAAATTAGATCGCAAGGGTTACGTTTTAATTTACTTAATTATTAAAAGAGAAAATTCAAATGGGAAATGAAATCAATTTTCAACAAAGGGCATTATTGATTCAATTTAATATGGTAATTTTTGTGTAGGTAAGACCAAATATATTTGCTTTGCTCCAGAACCTGCAAGAGTCTACCATTTTTTCCATTAAAAATTTGTTAGAATATTCAAAAACAGTGGATTTTTCCACAGAGCAATTGCTGTGTGTGTGTTTTTAATTACATATCGAGGTAACATTCTACGTTATTATACGCCCAATGAAAAGAAAATCTTTCTAACCGCTGCCTGCTGGATATGCAAAAAATTTTAATATGAAATCTAACAAAGTAATCTTTACAACCTCATATCCCTGTATCATAGCGTGATGAGTTTTGCCACAAGATTACATAAAATTATAATTATAAGGTGATTCGGTGGAAAAACCTCACGCACAAAATGATTTTAAAATTTCAATTTATCAAAATTATGGACAATTTTTTGAAGTCACTGTAAGCAGATATACAATTGAAAATAAACTTTATAGTCAAATGAGATAATTAAACTGACATAATATTTATTTCTTACTAATTTTCTTCAATTCTGAGAATCGTAAAAATGTCGTAAACGCTTTTATTTAAAGATATAATTTTTTAACAAAAAACAAAAAATTTTAATTTTTTTCAAAGTGGTTTGTGCATGACCTTTTTCAATATTTGAATGAAATAAACATTATTATAGTTATTAGTAGGCTTATACTTATTCATTAGTGCAACAAAAAAAATTTTATTGAAAAAATTTTTTTTCATTTCATAAATTTTTTCAAAAAATTATATTTTTAAAATCGATTTGTGCGTGAAATTTTTTTTTTATTTCAATGGAATAAACGCTAGCGTAGTGATTATTAGGCAAAAGTTCATTCATCCCTGCTACAGGAAATCATTTTTGAGAAATAATGTCAAAAAGTCATAGCCCTAATATAGGTACGATTTAGTAAAAATGTTAATAAGTGAAAGGAACCGTTCCAGCGGTCGGATGAAATTAGAAATGACTCTTTGTCGCCTTCGAAGAAATTTCGTTACTAAACTTGGAAATCAGACTGTAAGTGCCCTACATTTACAGCCCTATACGATTTTAGGCTTCTAGGATTACTCGGTGGTAGGGATTTGCCAATGCTACCATTTGAATAACATGACGCTGTTACCATAGCAAAACAAATACACAACAACAGTAACTTGCATGGCAGCATATCCAGATACAAAGACAAAGGGTGAATGTTGGAAGAACATCGTTTGACTTGAAGAAGGACACTATTCGAGCTTCATTCCATCATTTGAAAGCACGGTGTCGACAAAATTTTAATACGACAACACCAAAGCACAATGGTCCCAAATCCGAATTTTCTGGCCAAAACTATTTCAACGTCCATTTTGTATTGAAATTTATTATTATTTATAATAAATGTGTACAAACAGCAATTCTTACGTTCTATCGACCAAAATGACCAAAATTTGTTGAATAGGGTGGTTCCATTGTGTGGGGTCTAAACCAAAACATTGACCTATGTTAATGATTTTTGGTACGAAGGATTCATGTCTTCCAAGAGGTCAAAATACCAAGTTTCAGCCGAATCGGTCATAAAGTGTGGCTAAAATCCAAAAAATATCTAAAATCGGACGGTACTTTTATGTGGGGGCTATGACAAAAAATGGACCTATTTTCAAAAAAAATATACATACTTGTTTTCTACACTCTGAAACCCTTAAATATGAATTTTAAGAGAAATCGGTTGATAGATGCGGTTATTACCGTTCTATTTCAATTGGATACTACGTACAATCACAACAGGTATTTACAAAAAATTCTCCCATCTTGAAGTAGAAAAATCCACTTTATTTTAACTGTGGCAAATTTGAGCAAGAATTTATTTCTCAATTTATTAGTTCAGTCCCCCAGCTATCTTCCGAAATCAATTTGGAGGTGGACAAACTTGGACATTTTTTTAAAAGTTTAAGAATATTTAAAAAGTATTTGTAAAAAATAATTTTTAATATATATAAAAACATTGATTTTATTACGCTAATTTTACAAATTTCATCGTTCTTTTTGTAAATGTTATGAAAGTACTCATTAACAGCTTCCCGATTCGTAATAACTTTGGTCTCACTTCTGTATATTTATGCAGCGACGCAATACAACAAAAATTGTATATTTTACAGCACAAAGTCTGTTTTATTTTTACATAAAAAAGTGTCAACTTTGGTACTGCGCCAATCAACGAATACTAACGTTATTTACAACAACTAATTATTTTCAGATGACTTGATGTGTTTTTTATTATTCTGTGCAAAAAAAAATTAAAATTTCAAAACTTCAAAAATAGGGTTTTGGCCAAAAATTTCCTGATTGAAACCTATGTGCAAAGGTACGAGTGCTAATCAAAAAGTTTCCAACTTAGGCAATTTGCCATTTCCATTGGAAAATTTGATATGTTTAAGCATAAACCTTGTTTGCGTAGCAATGAAATTAAAAGAATAAGTAAAACACAAAGGATTAGAGTTTTTTCTCAAACAAAACTGAGTTTATGTCAGTCACTATTTACCTTTTTTACAGAGTGTAAATGGTGTATACTTTATGAACGAAATCCAAAGACCGAGAGATTTTAAAGAAAAGCTAAGATATCAAAAAGCGGCGCTTAGAAAAAGTTACTCGTTAGATTTTGTTACTGTCTTTGTGTACGAGATAAACAAAGTTGTGCACAAAGGTAGGGACAAAATCTAACGCAGGAGTGGAAACCCCGTGGAAAACATAAAATCAGATAAATTAATTAAATCACGTTTGAAATTACTCATTGCCGCCTGCATTGCGACATCCTGCTATGTTACAAAATTAATAATAAATTTAAAATTAAAATAAAAATATATTTACAAGTTTTTTTTCATATTCTTCTTTTTGAATTCTCTGTTTTCTATTTTTTCAAAAATCATTATAAACTAATAAAAAAGTTATTGCTCGATGAGCAGGATCGTTTGTTGGCTCGAAGATACCTGATCCATTAACTTTTATATTTAACAAATGACTCCAAGAGTCGTGTGACGAGAGCTCGATACGCCAGAGGCAATTGAGGATTACCCCTCACATTGAACTTAAATATTACATGGACCCGATATCACCCAACCGAAAATGGTGAGTTGCGCCCATGGGAAACCAGGGCTCGAATAAGTTTGAGGCCTCATTACGTTGTGATATACATCGGGGCCTATGATCTTACTGACAGCAGCAGCTTCATTAAACCGTGGGTAAGCTCACTGCAGGACACAAATTGACACTATCAGCCAAAGACCGACAGATCAAACTGTGGCCTGCACGTGGGTCTAGTAGGGCTCTGACAGGTATCCGAAGCCCATCAGACAGCGGCTGTACCACCATTGTACTATCTTTGTTTTTGTGTACGATATACCCAAAGTTGTATACAAAGGTATGGACAAAATCTAACGCATGGGTGGGAAACATAAAATCAGTTAAATTAATTAACTCACTTTTGAAATTATTCATTGCCGCCCGCGTTGCTTCACATTGCTATGTTGAAAAATTAATAATAAATTTAAAATTAAAATAAAGATATATTTAGAAGTTTTTTCTATTCTTCTTTTTTTTAATTCTCTTTTTTTCCATTTTATCAAAAAACATTATAAACGAATAAAAGTTATTGCTCGATGAGCAGGATCGTTTGTTGGCTCGAAGATACCTGTAGTGGAATTCTGTAACACATTTTTTGACTTATCGACAAAAGTCGGTAAAATTAGAATGCTTATAATTTCGGTAACTAACGAAATTATTCGGTAATTTAACAACCAAAACAAAGCTGTGGGTAAGTCGTACAGATAGCAATAGTGTTGTCAACTTTTATTGATACTTTTCATTCATAATTTTGCGTTTTAATGATACCGATTTTTGTCGGTAACTCAAAAAATTAGTTACAGAATGCCACTACTGATCCATTAACTTTTTATTTAACAAATGACTCGACGAGTCGTGTGACGAGGGCTCGAAGATTACCCCTCACATTGAACTTACATATTACATGGACCCGATATCATCCAACCGAAAATGGTGAGTTGGGCCCATGGGAAACCAGGGCTCGAATAAGTTTGAGGCCTTATTACCTTGTGATAGCCATCGGGGCCTATGATGTTACTGACTACAACATCTTCATTAAACCGTGGGTCGGCTAACTGCAGGCCAACATAATGATCCCTAAGGCCGACGGACACAGACTCCGAGGGAGCCACGAGGTGCCCTAGATCAACCACACGCGCTGACATTAAAAATTGCTGAAGACCGTCGTATGATGATGCAACGGAAAACTGGCAGAACCTTACCGGACCCACCATGACAAGACACAAATTTACACTATCAGCCAAAGACCGACAGATCAAACTGTGGCCTGCACGTGGGTCTAGTAGGGCTCTGACAGGTATCCGAAGCCCATCAGACAGCAGCTGTACCACCATTGTACTATCTTTGTCTTTGTGTACGAGATACGCAATGTTGTATACAAAGATAGGGACGAAATCTAACGCAGGGGTGAAAAACCCGTGGGAAACATAAAATTAGTTAAATTAATTAAATCACGTTTGAAATTATACACTGCCGCCCGCGTTGAAATACCCTGCTATGTTGCAAAATTAATAATAAATTTAAAATAAAATAAAAATATATTTACAAGATTTTTTCATATTCTTCTTGTTTTAATTCTCTTTTTTCCATTTATTTAAAAAAAAATTATAAACTAATAAAAGTTATTGCTCGATGAGCAGGTTCGTTTGTTGGCTCGAAGAGGCTTTATCCGTTAACTTTTTTATTTAACAAATGACTCAAAGTTTCGTGTGACGAGGGCTCCATAAGCCAGAGGCAATTGAAGATTACCCCTTACATTGAACTTAAATATTACATGAACCCGATATCACCCAATCGAAAATGGTGAGTTGGGCTCATAGGAAACCAGGGCTCGAATAAGTTTGAGGCCTCATTACCTTGTATAGACTTCGGGTCCTATGAGCTTACTGACTGCAGCAGCTTCATTAAACCGTGGGTCGGCTAACTGCAGGCCAGCATAATGATCCCTAAGGCCGACGGACAGAGACTCCGAGGGAGCCACGAGGTGCCAAACGCGCTGACATTAAAATTTGCTGAGCTCCGTCGTATGAAGATGCAAAGGAAAACTGATAGAACCTTTCCGGACCCACCATGACAGGACACAAATTGACACTATCAGCCAAAGACCGACAGATCAAACTATGGCCTTCACATGAGTCCAGAAGGGCTCTTACAGGTATCCGAAGCCCATCAGATAGCAGCTGTACCACCATTATAGGTCCCAGTGTGGCTACGCGCTGTTAGGCAGATACGTGTCTATAGGTAACCGGTTGGGAGATGTTAGTGGCATCAGGAGGATTATAAGTACCAACGGACGGACGTTTCGATGATCTACCCATGCACAATTTTTTGAACGGTTTGGTTCCAACATTAAAGGATTGCATGGGACCTGACTGCGATGCATTGGTTGGAGCAACATCGTTGGGAGAAGATTGGTGGAGCAACGTGTGATGCCCCTTATTGCAGATTTTACAACTGTACCGACTAGTACAGTCGCCACAGCACTTGTGAAGTGTGACCATGCTCAACCTTCTCTCAACACGCATCACCAGAAAGTCATCCTTTTTCGCACCCTGGTTCTTTCGACGGGTGCCGAAAGTGGTGGCGCGACCACAGGAGCTTCAGCGATCGTCGATAACGGATTATTTGTTTCCTCCGAGGGAGGAGCGGCCTGAGGAAGCTCAGAATCCGCAAGGGCGACATCCGAGGCATCAGGCTCCCGTTCCTCATCAGACATGGGGACATTGTCCTCAATCTCAGGGAGATTTGCAGCCATCTTGCCTAAATCTTCCATCTCATCTGCAAAGTGTGCTTTTTGAGCTAGAACAGTTAGACGTAATCTAGATGCTTTAAGCTCCGAACTTAAGAGGTTGTCATCATTGTAAACGTAACGACCTCTATATGCACGACGAGTATTGTGAAACCTATACATATAAGAGAGGGCTCGTAAAGCCCTAACTAAAGATGAAAATCTCGCAAAAAAGCCCTCGGAATCAGTTAAAAACCAGTAAGGAAAGGATCAAAGTCCGGCGGGGCCGACTATATGATACCCTACACCACTGTGAATATGTAAAATATATATGGGAGCTATATACAAATCTGAACCGATTTCGATATAATTTGGTACACTTATTTCTATACCGAATTCAGTCAAACATTCCAAATTTCATCAAAATCGGAAGTATATAGCGTGTTTGGTGCATTCCGATAAAATTGAATCTGTACAAACTCAATTTTTAATTTTTGCATTACGAGGTCTGAATTGGAACTCGTCTGAACCTCTTCCGCCATATTAGAGTCGTTTATTGTTAATTGATCTTCCAACGCTTGAAAAAGACGTTTCGTGCTAAGAACATTATTTATCATTAAACTACTACGCGGTCTAATTGATTCCCCATTTCTCATTGCCGAAATAAATTATAACGTTCCTTCTCGTAGAACACGTAATTTTGAACCATTAAAATTATCCCTTGCCAGAACTAATTACGAAATGAATAACCCAATTATTAGATCTCTCTGTGTAATTTATAACAGTTTATGTAACACCATGGTATAAGTAAAGAGGTAGATTTAAATGAAAAAAATCTATAGAACCCTTGTTTTTCTTGAATTACTAAAACTTCAAAATAAAAGCAACCGGTGGGTTTGTTTACAATGCATTTTTTGAGCATTTTATAAAAAACGCGAAAAATGAATGAAGAGTTAAGTTTTCTTTACATAATCGAGTTGTGAATATGATAAACTGCTTGTTTCAATGCAAATCTTACCAATTTCTTCCATACAAATGGTCTAAAAACAATTTTAAAAATCATTGAATTCGATTGTTTTTAAAATTGTTTGGCATATTATTCAAACACCACTCACACATACACAGTTTGTTTATATTGTTTTGAAGTTTTAGGCATACTCGAATGAAAAAATTTAAATTGACATAAAGCTTTGGCTAACCTTTCTTATTAAACCATGTGTAACACTATTTGTTTAAATAACTCATTATGTCATGTTCACACGAGCGTTTCAATTACGTTGTTCGCCTGTCGAACGACGTACACGAATTAACCCGTTTCCACGACACCATTCGTAATTAACAGAAACATAAACAAAATTTCCTTCATTTTTGTTTCCTTGTTTTCACGAAAATTTGAACCGAAACCACATAAAATATACATTAAATGAATAGGAAAAGCAATAAACTTTCCTTCAAATATATCTTTTATATTTATCTGCACACATTTCATTCCTTTTTTCCATAAATTCCGAATAATTTTGTATTTTCAATATATTTTATACGTTTCTATTTTCAAAATTAAAGAGAGAGACATGTCAAAACAATGTTTGTGTATACAGACTTTCAGTTATTTGTTTCCTTTTTGTTTCTGATTTTTTACGCGATTTCGAACTAATGGACAAGAAATGTGTGTGGAATTAGAAAGGAAACACAACCATCTTCCTTCTGCATCTATATAAAATGTTTAGTTCATTAATTTTCATTCATCTTTTTCCTTTTTTTCTAAACATTTTTGTGTTTTCAACAAATTTTTCAATTTTGAATTTAGACATGTCATAATTAATTTTTTCGATAAATTCTCTCATTAGTTAGGGATGGGACATATTTATTCGTCGTTCAGAGAGTATTTCTACTCGAACAACGTAGAAAAATCGTCGCTCGTTCATAGAATTTTGTGTGGGGAAATAAGTAATTTTTTCGTCGTTGTGGGTCGAACAACAAATAGAGAACGAACGACGTACCGTGGAAACGGGCTATTAAATACTATACCTTGTTGTGCATTATTGCTTTCTGATGTAAACTACCTTATAATTTACATTAAAAGCTCAATTTGTACGGCATCTTATCTACATCTCCCTATTAGCAGCAGTTGCAACCAGACAACGAAGCCGACCGATTTTTTCGGCAAGCTCGCTCACGTCTGTGCAAGACAATCGGCGGCGGCGCGCCGACTTATTTACCGACTCGCGCCTAAATTTCAGCTTAGTTAACATGTAGTTTAAATAGCATAGGGTTTTGTAATAGCATCTTCTTTTATTGCTGCTATTATTGTAGTGTATCAGTGGATCCCAGCTCCACAGCATATATACATAGTTGTTGATGGAGGCAAAAGTATTTTTTTTGAATTAGTTAAAATATTTCATAATTATTTTTCATAAACACAAAATTCAATAACAAACGATATTTTGTTTTTGTTATGAAATGTCATGCCGTATTATTGATGTTTTGTATTTGACACGCTCCCGTACAGACATACAGGGTTGTATTTACCTAAATTTGACAGATGCGACTACCTTTTATTATTCTACCATGCTATTTTTGCTACTTTACATAAAGATACAGAAAGAAACAACACTGAGCAGGTCATTCACAATACATACATTGTTACACACAGAGGAAGAACAAGTTATTGTTGTGACCTAATATTCAGAATGGTAGGAATATCCTAAATATTCTCTAAACCTGAAAAAATAAGAATAAAAAACAGGTTAAACTCCATAAATTCAATACAACTTTCCTCGCGAGAAACTAGAGACAATCTGTTCTAACCATACGGATCATTTAATTAAAACTTCCTACCTAGCATAAGCGAGCTCTCTTACTAAGGTTTTTTTCGGCACAATCACGTACCCTCATCCAACATAACTCTAGTACTCCTTAGAAAAATTGCCCTTTGTAATCATCAACGAAATCATAAGACAGCTGGCGTTAAAAACCTTTACACAATAATTTCAAGACAAAGATATACATACATCACATAAACGGCACAACATATACTTAATAATTAACAATAGTTTAGGAGCACAGTCGCCCCTTCTGGTTATAGATATTATCAAAGCAATTATAATGACGTGATTACAGATTACATTAAAACATTTATTTATATAAAAGTTACTTAAAACTCAATTTTATAAGTAGAAATTTAACACCAGAATAAAAAAACAGGTTAAACTGCATAAATTCAATACAACTTTCCTCGCGAGAAACTAGAGACAATCTGTTCTAACCATACAGATCATTAAATTAAAACTTCCTACCTACCATAAGCGAGCTCTCTTACTAAGGTTTTTTTCGGCACAATCACGTACCCTTATCCAACATAACTCTAGTACTCCTTAGAAAAATTGCCCTTTGTAATCATCAACGAAATCATATGACAGCTAGTTGAGTGAAAATACAGACGGGAACGGTCATATTATTATTCTGGCTCTAACTATTTCTATCATAAAAAAAATAAAGGAACACAAAATACACATACGAACACTCACGGCGTTAATTATTTTTCCGGGAACACACCACGATATTCGGCACAATATTGATATTCAAATTAACACTTGAAATCGAAAAATTTTATTTTCAAAAATCACAAACTTTTATTGGAAAGTCTTAGAAGATCACTTAACTCAATAGCTAAAGGAGCAACAACCAAAAGGTAAACAACAGCTGTTTTCATTTCAGTCACACAAAATATTGGTTTTATTTTTGGAGTTGCCATATCAAAAGATAAGTATTACCTACAAGGTGAAAAAAGCCGACCAACTCAAGCAATACCCCAACAGGCACAATGGGCCTTGACATGCAAAAACCAAAAAGGAAACTTGCTGAAACATCGCCTGAGAATAACCTAACGGTGGGAAATATGACTACATCAGAACTCATGAATCTTATGTATGTGTCCATGTCTACGCTTCTGGATGAAAAACTGGAAAACGTATCAACAAAGTAGAGTTGTGCCAAAGGAACTATTTGGAACTATCTAGTTCCTTTCGCAGTTCCAATGGCCCACATTTTTTCTTTGAACAAACTGCGTATACTTACTATCACACGTTATATTTCATGATGTTACTCATACGCTCTGGAACTAGTACAAGGAACTAGGAACTAGATTGCCCAACTCTACAACAAAGACAGATATTGAGGAAGTGAAGAAATCAATAGAAAGTGTTAAAAGCGAAATCGATCGTTTAAAGGAAGAAAATTCAGAGCTGAAGTGAAAATGCTAAAAGAAGCGAAGGAAGCAGATAGCCGCCGAATACAACGGTTGGAGGAAGAATTAGGTAGGAGGAAACTAATCATCCGAGGTCTACCAAATCAAAACACGCTATATGCTGCTGTGAAAAAATAATTTAAATATAAGAGAAGACATAAATATAGAACATGTGAAGAAATTAGATAACAAACATGAAAAAATGACAGTGCTTGTGGAAATGGGATCGTCTAAAATGGTAGCGGAAATTATAAAAAACTCCAAACTCCTTGCAGGATCCAATATTTACGTTGAAAGAGACTTAAGTGGATCTCGCCTCGAGAAGAAAAAACTGATGTTACTAATAAAAAAGAATTACAGAAAATCAATAAAGAAAGAAGAATCAGTGTAAGAGAGGACCATTTAATCATAGAAGGAAAAATTATATACTGGAAAAAAAAACTATAAGAAAGAACTCATTTGCGAGCAAAATCAGGCGATAGGCCTACTGGAAAAGATTTACGGAGAAGAAATCAAAAACATAAATTTAGACTACAACGCCCTTGTGGCCCAAACTGTGGCAAAAAACTTTTAAAATATCAACAATGCAACACCCAAATACATCAAAATAAACCTTATAAAGAAAACACCTCGGACAAGTCGCTAGAGTCCAACTTTGAACTAAAAATATTATCTTACAATATACATGGATTAGCAAATAAAACTTTATACCAACAATTCTACGACTATGTAGAACATTTCGATATTTTTCTTCTATTAGAAACACATGTAGAAGAAAAAAATCAGAATATCTACAATAACAAATTCCTTAATTTCAAAACGTACTGGAAACCAGCAACCAGAAATAGTAACCGTGGAAGAGCAATAGGGGGAATGGTATGTGGAGTTAAGAACGCCTTAATACAAAAAGGGTTTAAACATAAGTTCATGGAAAGGGAAGACTGCTACATTATTTCTTGCAAGTTAAACACCCTAAAATTTGAATTATTTCCCATATATTTTCGTGGTGCCACTTGGGTAGATGATTTTCAATGTATGAAAATGGCAACAGAAGGAAATGAGGTCCTCAGAATAATAATTGGAGACCATAATATACGAATAGGGGAAGAACATTTACTCCCAGAAGAAATAATAGAAGAAATTGAAACTATAGTAAATTCAAGAAAATCACAAGACAAATTAGTTAACGCAAATGGAAGAAAATATGTAGAATACTGCAATGATAATGGTCTTGTCATCCTAAATGGCAGAGTGGACGGTGACTTGAAAGGATGCTTCACATTCATAAACAAAAATGGCAGTTCAGTGATTGACTTGTGCGCGGTGTCACTGGATCTACTAAAACATATAAAAGAATTTAATGTAGAAAACAAAGCGTGATCAGATCACCTTCCAATCACACTAACTTTAAACTTTGCAAACACTACTCAAAAGGAAATGGATAACCCTAAGTTACTACCGAAATTGAAATGGAACCGTCATAAAAAGACCACTACCAACGGCAATTAAATGCAAACATAGCTCATCTCCAAGAAAGTGCAGAACTAAGAGATTTCATTACTGTAATAACTAAATCATATCCCTCAATCGCACGTGAGAACACACAAAAATTTCAAAATAAATGGTATGATAAGGAGGGCTTGAATGCAAGAACCAAAATGATGAATAAACTCAATAAATTCAGAACATCACAGGAACAAGCGGACAGGATAGTTTACACTAGGCAAAATAAGATTTACCAAAAGCTGTGCAACCAAAAACAAAAGAATTATTACCTCCAATTGGAAGAAAGATTGGACAATATCAATGACAGCAAAGAATGGTGGCTTCTGGCGAAAGAAATAAGGCAAAATAGCAATATAAGTGCATGTAATTTATCAGCAGATATATTTAAAGGATATTTCGATGAATTACTAAATCCCCCTATCCAATCTATAGAAATATACTACGCACAAAATGAAATTCATAATGAACTGCTTGACAAAAGCTTCTTAGTCACGGAGATAAAACAACAACTCAAAACCGTTAAGGAAAACAAAGCTCCTGGAGATGACAGAGTACCCTATGAATTTTTCATAAACGCAACGGACGAATTTTTAGAGGCATTGTGTGTATCATTCACACAAATTCTAAATGGTCACGACGACTTTGAAATGGTTCGCACGAGTTTAGTAATCCCTATACATAAAAAAGGAGACCGAAATGGGCCCAGCAACTATAGAGGGATATCGTTTATGAATTGCATTACCAAGTTGATGACAGGAATGGTCAATAAGAGAATCTCAGAATGGGTAGAAAGACATAAAATTCTTAATGAGTTCCAAGCTGGATTCCGCAAAGGATATGCAACAATAGATAATGTTTTTATCTTGCTATCTATCGTTAATTTGAAATTCGAAGAAAATAAAAAAGTTTTTGCATTCTTTGTAGATATCAAAGCTGCATTTAATAGGGTACCTCGGAACCTACTTATTTACAAGCTATATGAATGTGGTCTATCAAACAAAATTCTGCACTTTTTAGAAAAGATTTATATAAATACTAAAGCTACAGTATGGACGGGAGAAAAATTTTCCTCGCTCTTCGACACTAAGTCAGGAGTTAAGCAAGGTTGCTTACTTTCACCAATACTATTCGCGTTATATTTGAATGACCTGCATGAAGCACTGGGTGGCGGTCTAAATATTGACGAAATAAACATTCGTATATTAATGTACGCGGATGATATTGTCATTCTAGCAGACAAAGTGGAAATACTACAAGAAATGATAAACAACTTGGTTATATACTGTGAAAAGTGGGGAATGCAAGTCAACCAAGCAAAATCAGAAGTTATGGTCTTTCGCAAAGGAGGAAGGATTGCGGCAAATGAGACATGGGTTTATAATGGAGAAACACTCAGGGTCGTAAACGAGTACAAATATCTAGGAATTTTACTAACACCTAAGTTATCCTTTAAAAAACATGTCATAATGAGAAATGATGCAGCTAAATCTAGTCTTAATGCCACGTGGAACAACTTCATAGGTAAACCAAAAATTTCGCTAAAGTCTAAATGGAAAATGTTTCTAGCAGTATGTCGCTCTATGCAAAGTTACGGGTCACAGGTGTGGGGAAATCATCACTTCGACGAGGTTGAAAAGCTATACAGGTACTTCATCAAACGTATCCTTAAGTTACCTGAAAATACTCCTTCTTATATCCTATCCCTGGAAACAGGATATGAACCAGGATACATATATACTTATTCACTTCACTTCAAATATACATCAAAAACACTTTTTGAAATGAATAGTTCCAGACTACCTCATATTCTAGCAAGAAAGATAACACAGTTAAACACATCATGGTTTAAACATTTTAAGGATCAATTGGAACTCTACAAAATCACCCCTCCCTCACCTCAACATTTTATCCTATCGAACTGGAGAATTTGTTGTTGCCCAAATAAACATTGGTCGCATCGATCCGGCTAAAAGCCAGCCTTTTTGTTGTTGCCGCTCCATTTGTCAATTCCCCCTCTCTGGTATGAAATACAACGACATTTGAAGACATCTTTGTTGTTGACTTGAACGGATTTTGCATCATCATCCTAACAAATCACCATACTAACACCAGGTACGTAAACTCAGATTTCCAAAAAAGTGAGCTACCCGCGAGTGTTAGTATTTTTCGTTTCGTTATCGGTTACTAATTTGAACAATAACAAAATTGTTGGTCGAATTTCAATCACCCTACTCGTGTGCATTAAATTCGTTTCTTACATCTCCCCATATACAGTCCAAAGACATTTTGTTGAAATCGTTGTGTACTGATCATCCAACGTAGCGTTGATCATACACATCAGAATCCGTGTTGTTATTCTGGTTAGATTTGCTCCAGATCATTTGGTCTCACCATAACAACCAACGCAAAATTATTCAATTGCCTTTTATCATTGTAATCCCCAATTGTAGCTAAAAGTTCATATTGGTCGGCTCATATTAACACTTCTTGTGTTAATACTTGCTTTTCCCACTACGTAACACCTTAGTCGTTGCTAAACTTGCTATTTTCTTTTCGTTGTACTGATCACCAACGTCGCGCTGATCATACAAAGAAAGCATTCGGTGTTGTTACTTTGTAAAATTCGAATTGTGGCTCTTCTCATTCTAACTGAGAACTTGCAAATATATTTGTAATATTTGCAGTAACAACATCGTCAACTTCCTATCACTTTTGCTCTCGTGTTGTTAAATTATTACCCGCACTGAGCTAGCTCTCATTTATTTGTTATTGTTGTTATTGCCCAAGGATCTTTTCTAACGAAGACCTTTTCTTGAAAATTTGCATTGGCAAATTTAACAACAACACACATTGCACATAGTCGTTTGGGTTTAGTTGTTGGTGCGATCATCTCCATCCAAAAAATATTTGGCGTTGTTATTCCCCCTCGGTTTACATAAAACCCTTTAAAAATTTGCACAGCCAAATTTACAATAACAACGCACCATCCAAATTCTCGCTGCATTTGATTTCTTTGTTGTATAGATCCCCAACCAAACACATTCGTTTCCTACCTTTTGTCTAGCAGGTAATTATTCTAATTTGAGAAATTACATTGTAATTCTACCAACAATGTACATATCTCTTCCCGCCTTTTTGAAGCGTCTTTTTTAGTTACGTTGTAAAAATACCAACAAAATTCTGCTCATCAGCACCACACACTGCTTGGTCGTTTGCAACGTCTGTTCTTCAGTGGGAGCTTCGCTGCTTACACATAGTCATTTCTCTTCTAGCGTCGCTTGTGTGGTCAACACAGTGGGGTGAAAGCACAAAAAGTATTTTTTTTTAATATTATTTTTCGATAATTTTTGGAAATATAATAAGTAATTGGCAGTAGGGTTTTTGGAATTTTTAGACAAATTCACCCTACATTCGGCATTTAATGCACATATTCCTAGCAGAGAATATATGTGAAAAATACTCGTTTTTCGACATTTTAATATTGTTTTTGGCAATATTTGTTATATATTTTGGAAAATTCGTTGAGTCTCCGTAGGGGTTTCGGTATTTTTTGGACAAATACACCCTACTTGTGGCATATTTTGCACCAACGTGTCAACCAAATAAGATACATTTCTGACAAATTATTTTATCTGCGTTGATTTTCTTGGGCAAACATTTCTTTTTCAGACAAATAGTTTATTATTCGTTGGAATTTGGACAAGTACATCCCAGCATTGTAAAATCGCACTTTTTCATACATTCTACACTTGGTAGCACCATATACACTTTTGTATAATTGAAATTTTTAGCATTTTTTGGCTTAATTAAAGTAGTTTTTGTTCGTCCTGAGAAAGGTTCTTGAACTTATCTCCCATTTCACCCTACTTTAATTTAAAATAGTTTTTTTTGTGGAAATTTCTTATTTCCTTGGAGCTACAGCAATTTGCGCTTGAATTGTATCTCCTTTTCACCTTTCTTAGTTGTTTGTTGCAAACTAATTGCAAGTTTTGCTCATTTACCTTGGTGCTTTTGTCCATTTACATTGCAAAATGTCAGTTACCCCGGTTACTCGTTTTGTTAGAGCTGCTGACATCGTTTTGAGACGTGTGGCTTCCTTTGAACAGAGAAGTGAGTCCAACAATAATGTATTTTATTTTGAAATCCACAGTTCTGAGTTTCAAAAATTGTGGTTTAAAGTCAAGCGCGCTTATGACGAGTGCAAAAACTACCTCACGACATCCGAGACTGCACAGGCTGATGTTTTTGATGTCGCTGAGGAAAAATATGGTACATCCTACATGGCCTATATCCGCTGTTTATCTAACATTGACAAACATCTTAAACGCCTTAAGCCTTCAGGCACTGAAATTCCTTCACCTGCTATAGTTCCACCAGTCTTACTACCTCCTCTCACTTCTAGTTCGCACAAGAGTACTCCACCTAGTGCTTTGTTGATGGTTCATGAAGTAGGAACTCCTTCCAATTTATCATTGGACGAATCTGTCTTATCGGTTCCTGTGCAGTCTGATTCTCCCATCGTTCTTGCTCAGCCAGAAACTTCCTCCTCTACAACTTGTCGTAGTGACTCTTTTGAAAATGATCGCCTCAAATCTCCTTCACCTGCTGTAGTTCCACCAACCTCACCACCTGTAAGTAATGAATTGTTGAACGTTTCTGATGAAACGCCCTCTTCAGGTTTGCTTTCCAACGTTTTTGTTCCACCAGAAACTGCCCCCATCCCAACTTGCTTCAGTAACCCTGTTGCTAACTCCACATCACCTGTCGATACCCACAGCTTTTCATTGCCACCAATCGACATTGATGTTTTTGCTGCCGACTTCATGTCTTGGCCAACTTTTCGGGATATATTCACCACCCTATTTATTGAAAATTCACGTCTGTCAGACGTTGAACGCCTCTGTTATTTAGTGCAGAAAACCACCGGAGAGGCTCGGGAAATCGTTTCGAGATTTCCACTCACCAATTCTAGTTTTCCCTTAGCGTGGAAAGCATTGTCGGATACCTTTGAAAATAAGCGTATGCTGGTGAATAGCCACATAAATCAATTGTTCAATCTCCCCTCTTTCGATAAAGAAACAGTTTCGGGTTTGAAAACTATCCAGCGTGGGATTAATAGTTGCCTTGCTGCAATGGCCGTCTATGACGTCATCACGGATCATTGGGATCCAATAGTTGTTCATATTTGTTTGCAAAGGTTGCCAAGGTTAACTTTGACTCTGTGGGAGCAAAGTATCAAAAACAAGTCGTCTTTGCCTTCTTGGAAAGACTTAGATGCTTTCCTCACAGAGAGGATACAAACACTGATGTGTGTCCAAAGCATGTATGGAAATCCGTCCACAAAATTGGTGTCACCTAAAAATGTGATTTCATCTAAATCCTCCAATAAATTGTTGTCAATACATAAATCTAACGATGTATTACCTCCTCGATCCACAAATTTGTTGACAAGCATTTGCCCAATTTGTCCTACCCAGAGCCACGTTCTTCGTCTCTGCCCCCATGTAATTAAATCTTGCCGGAGCAAACATAGTTGCAACTTGTGCAAAGAACGGCATCATAGCCTTCTCCACCGGCCACAAGTTAGAAGAGTTATTGCTCCGACCACATCAAAACTGTCTCCGTCTCTTACTGAAGTCAAAAGTCGAGATCACAGTTGTGTTTTGTCGCAGCCCCGACACCCTCCAGGCATTTCTACATTGCCCTGCACTTCTCCGGCTTTTACAAATGTCAAAAGTCGAGAGTCTAAGTGTACTATGTC
This sequence comes from Musca autumnalis, assembly GCF_047663935.1. Classification (NCBI taxonomy): domain Eukaryota; kingdom Metazoa; phylum Arthropoda; class Insecta; order Diptera; family Muscidae; genus Musca; species Musca autumnalis. Next base: position 96,750,278 of record NW_027411755.1, on the reverse strand, counting down.
GACCCGCTCTCCTAACAGACACCAAAGCAATCATACAGACACTGATACCTTGCGCAATGGTAAAGTTCTTGCTCGTCATATTTGAATACCCCTCCGGCTTTTACATTTGTCAAAAGTTCAGAATTTGCCTCAACTCTGTTGAAATCACCATCTCCGGCTTTTACGAAGGTCAACAGTCGAGTATTTAGCCCTTCTTTGTTGCGCTCAAATACCTCTCCGGCTTTTACCAAGTTCAAAAGTCGTATATTTAGCCCTTCTTTGTCGCGTCCATCCTCCTCTACGGCTTTTACTGATGTCAAAAGTCGAGAACCGCGTTTGTTGGATCGGTCTTCGGACAACACCAAACTCTTCCTTAGATAGCATCGTCCAAAGTTTCAATTGTGTCAACGAAACTTAGGAAAACTATTGGCTTTTCTACTTGCCCTGCTGGATCTTGTTCCAGTAAAACAAAGTCTGGTACCCCAAGAGAAGTTTGCTCTTCAGTTGTCTTCCCCTAAAAATACCTCTAGCATTGTTGAAACTAATGCATTAGTCCTGCCTAATGTAAAGGGGAAATCGAGCTTCCCTCCCCCTATTCGTACCTTTAAATCTCAGATTCCTAATCTTGATTAAGCGGATTCGTTTGATGACAGCCCAATAGATTTGCTACTTGGCGCTGATCTATACCCTAAAATTCTCGAAGCTGCACCGCCAAAAATCGTTTGGATTAGTTGCTGGCCCAGAAGTATATTTTTGGGTACCTCCTCACCGGTTTGGTTCCTCTCGGCTCTAGTACGTAATCTCGTACGTTACGTTTAAATCGAACACTATAGTTAATTGCTGAAACAACTCGGTACAATTATATCTAGAAAACTAAAATTGAATTTTTCAATGACTCGTCTCCATATTCTTGAATCGAGCGAATATCGGAGTCGATCATTTCTTAATTACTCGTTTATAGAAATCGCTAATATGAACTATAGCTCACTTGGGAATCTGAATTTACGTTCATGAATCTTATTACTGACATATTTGTATAATATTATTAATCTTTATCGTAATTATTCCTAGCTTTAATTTGTTGATCCACGCTTACGTGTATCAAGGTGGGCGGCAATGTATAAGTTAGATACTTTGTCCCTCAACTTCCCCTGCTCAATCAATCACGGATGCTGATTGGCGCACTGGCATTTCCTCTACAATTCCCTCTGCGGATACCGTAGTGTGCGGATCGCCGCTTGGCATCGGTTGTTGTCGGTTTGCTCACTTTGTTACTCTTTGCTCTCTCTGAAATAATTGTAGTTGTATTAGTATATGACATGAGATCCTCTGCGATCACTCAGAACCTCTGCGTTCACTTGTCTTTTTTCATTGCAACCATCAAGGCCTCTGACGCCACTAAGCATCATAGAAAAAAGGTATACTTATTGTTGAAAAGATATACAAAGTTACACAGCATTCAATAAACCAGCAAATTTATTTATTATTAAAAGAACTGATTCCGCTTGTTTTATTTTATCTTTCTTTTCCCCCATCGCTCTATACAAACAGTACCATTATATAAAGCAGGCGTCGACGTACAGACAATTTCTAATAAATGAATTTAATTATTAATGTACTCAACATTCCGGCAGACGGTTTGATGCTCAACCATGCCCTATAACTTTATTTTTTTAACAAATAATATATTTATTGTATAAAATAAACACATATATATTCATTATAATATTTTTATTGAAAAATAAAGTAAATTGAATTGAAATTGAAAATTGAATCATAAGATAGCTGGCGTTAAAATCCTTTACACAATAATTTCAAGACAATGATATACATACATCACATAAACGGTACAACATATACTTAATAATTAACAATAGTTTCGGAACACAGTCGCCCCTTCTAGTCATAGATATTATCAAAGCAATTATAATGACGTGACGTGACACTCAAAAGATAAAATATTAAGTTCTGATTTCTTTCTGAGTTCTTTCACTTCTATTCTCTCCTTTCTCAGAGTTCCTTATTAGTGTATAGTAAAACCTCCCTTTCTCAATTTGTATTCCTCTGTTTACCTCTGCACATCCACGGTAAGTTAATTTTTGAATGGTTGTACACTAGGGTTAGTCATTTTTTCATTTTTTTTCAAATATCAAAAATCTGTGGAAATGGCATGTAGGGCAGGCAAAAATAATAAGAATTGCGTTTTTACTTTTTCGAAATTGTAAAAGAACCTTCCGCATAAAATGCAATTACTTTCCAAAACATAAACAAAACTTATTACATTACGAAGGCGTCACTTAGCACAGAGGACGGCGTCACTTTATGTGAATGACATGCTGAACTAGATTGTGAATCGTTCGTTCGTTGATCGTTCTTTGTGGATCTTTCGGTCGGCGCTCAGTGAGCTATTGAACTATAATAAACTATATCGAATGATCTAGTTCATACGCTCTTTTCAATGAATCGTTCAATTGAACTAGTTCGTTCATGAACTATACAACTCATTATGCCCAACGAAAAAAAGATTAGGCGTAAAAAACGAAATAAGCAAAAATGTACAAAAATAAATATGCGTTCGGTTGCTTATTTAGCCGTGTGTGTATTGTGAAGCAGTTGAAGTGTACAGCTAATGCTAATGCCCAGCAAAAAGTATGCATCCGCGGATGCAGTTGAATCACTACAAGTGTACAGTACATTTGCCGTTGAAGTACATCTTTTCCTATGAATTCACTTATGAATTTTACAAGAGAGCGCGCAGCTAGGATGCACTCCATTTTGCTTCCACAGCCACAGCTAGGATGCATGCCGTTTTCGATCCAAATCACAACTTTTTATGTAGTATTTTGGATTGAATTTAAAGGCACTCTTCGTATTGTGTTTTTAATCAATCCAAAGATGCAGTAAAAATGCAAGCTATTGCGAAATATCTCAGAATAAATAAAATGCATTTATTATTTGTGTAAAACAAGAATACAAAGAACTTTGTTAAACACAAACTAAAAAGTTTCCATTAAATTCAATCACATTTGAGTTTACTTTCTCCGTTCTCAAATTAATCCAAGCGCATCTGATTTTGCTTCATCATACTAAAGGGTTTTTATGTTGACTTCTCATCACTAGTTCAGCACTTCACTCCATTAACAATTTCCGTCTCGTGAATTACAGCAAAAAATGTTCGCAACTTCAGTTTTTATTTCTTTATTTTATAACAAACTCTCCAAAATGTATACACTCTTGTTTGTCTTTTGAAGAAATGTGTAGGGATCAACTCTTTTTTTCTGTAGGGAGCTCTACAGCAACTGCTTATAAAATGTATGCTACGGAGCGCATTTTTCATAACTCTGTTGGACTACATCGAAAGATGTTGTGAAATCATAACTCCAATTGCACAACTTCCAAAATTTTTTGCTGGGTGTTTTTAGATGCTGGCTTTTAAACCCTGTAATGGATACATTTTACAATTTGTGTTTATGTTAATATTTCGCAATGGCTTTCATTTTTATTGCATCCTTAGACTGATTAAAAACACAATCCGAAGTATGTCTTTAAATTCAATCCAAAGCACTGCACTTAAAGCCGTGATTTGGATCGAAAATGGAGTGCATCCTAGCTGTGTGCTGTAGACGCAAAATGGAGTGCATCCCAGCTGCGCGCTCTCTTGTAAAATTCATAAGTGAATTCATAGGAAAAGATGTACTCCAACGGCAAATGTACTGTACACTTGTGCTTATTAAACTGCATCCAAGGATGCAAACTTTTTGCTGGTTGCAGTTTAATGGATGCAGTTTAATCAGTACAAGTGTATCGTATAAGTTCCCTTGGAGTACATCTTTTTCTATGATTTCACTTATGAATTTTACAATAGAGCGCGCAACTTGGATGCACTACATTTTGCTTCCAAAGCACACATATAGGATGCACTCCATTTTCGATCCAAATCACTGCATTTGATGCAGTGTTTCGGATTGAATTTAAATGCAGTCTAAAGATGCTATAAAAATGCAAACCATTACAAAATATCCCAAAAAAATACATTTCTTATTTGTGGAAAACAAGAATATTAACGTTATTACATTAACACATGTTAACTTTATTACATTAAAACAAATTATAAAAATTTTCCATTAAATTTAATCGTGACTGAGTTTACTTCCTCTGCTCTGTATTTTATTACACCGCATTTAATTTTGCTTCATCATCCAACTGGTTTTATATTTTTCCTCCTACTACAGTTCAGATTTCCAAAATAACTCCACTCCAAAAATAATTTGCGTCTCGTGAATTACAGCAATGTTCGCCACCTTAGGCCATGTTTATATTATAGCCTTTTGCTGGGTAATACCCCGGTTACACATAACCGGATTAACCCAGTCGGTTTGGATTTCAAATGTCAATTCCATAGCGCAAACGTCAAATAAGTCCTTTCGAAGTGGGTTAACCCGGCAAAAAACTCTAGTGTAACCGTACTATTATACCCTGTTTATATATAACCGGATTTAACAAACCGACTGGGTTTTAAATCGACGCCTCCAAACAATAGTATGCTAAGTCGACTTAGCATGTTTTCAAGTTCTTTACATTTTTATATTTGACGTCCTTTAACTTAAATTCTGTCAAATTTTGGTAATGATCGGACAATCCGAACAGAAGTTATAAACAAATATTTACTGAAGGTCAAAGAAATTTCCAAACTTTTAGAGCTTGTCCTGCAAAACTCGCTTTTCAGAATTAACAAACTATTATCTGGAGGTGTCGAACGTCCTTTAACTTAAATTCTGTCTAATTTTGGTAATGATCGGTCAATTCGAACAGAAGTTATAAACAAATATTGACTTAGCATAGTACTGAAGTTCAAAAAAATTTCCAAACTTTGAGAGCTTCTCCTGCAAAACTCACTTTTTAGACTTAGCATACCATTATTTGGAGGTGTCGAAATGTCAATTCCATTGCTTATATTTCAAACAAATCCTCTCAAAGAAGGTTAACCCTGCAAAAAGCTCTAATATAAACAGCAGACTAACCTTCTTAATGAGGATTTATTTGAAGTATACGCAAAGGAATTGACATTTGAAACCCAGTGGGTTTGTTAAATCCGGTTATATATAAACGTACTATTAGTTTGTATTCCTTTATTTAAAAAATAAAAATTCTTATAATTCTAGACACTCGTTCTTGTGTTCAGAAAAAAAGACTGCAACATATTTTGTAGGAATCAACAAATTAGCTTGCTGGCAAGTGCTTCTAAAATGTATCGAACGGAGTGCATTTTTCATAACTCCGTGTGGACTGCATTCAAAGATGTTGGGAAATCATAACTCTGCATTGCACTACTTCCAAACTTTTTTGCTGGGTACATTTAATCGTGGCTGAGTTTACATCCTCTGCTCTGCATTTTATGCCACCGCAATTGATTTTGCTTCGTCATCCAGAGAGAGTTTATACATATTGTCCTCCCATGCCATCTCAGATTTCGAAATTAACTCCAACTCCACTCCAAAACTAATTTCCGTCTCGTGAATTACCGCAATGTTCACAACTTTAGTTTCTATTTTTTTATCTTTTAAACAAATTCATAGAATTTTAGACACTCTTTTTTATATTTGGAAAAAATACTGCGACGTCTTTTGTAGGGATCAATAAATTGGCTTGTGCCTGTAGGGATATTTAAGCGAGTGCTTCTAACATATATCGAACGGAGTGCATTTTGCATAACTCCGTGTGGACTGCATTCAAAGATGTTGTGAAATCATAACTCTGCATTGCACTATAAAAAAAATAAAATTTTTCCATTAAATTTTATCGTGACTGAGTTTACTTTCTCTGCTCTGAGTTTACTTTCTCTGCTCTACTTTTTAATGCTTTTATATTTTTCCTCCTACTCCAGTTCAGACTTCCAAAATAACTCCAACTTCACTCCAAAAATAATTTGCGTCTCGTGAATTACAGCAATGTTCGCAACATAAGGCCATGCTTATATTATAGCCTTTTGTTTGGGTTAACCTTCTTAATGAGGATTTATTTGAAGTATACGCAAAGGAATTGACATTTGAAACCCAGCGGATTTGTTAAATCCGGTTATATATAAACGTACTATTAGTTTGTATTTCTTTATTTTTTAAAACAAATTCTTAGAATTTTAGACACTCGTTCTTGTGTTCAGAAAAAAAGACTGCGACATCTTTTGCAGGGATGAACAACATTGGCTTGCTTGGCTAGGGATGTTTAAGAGAGTGCTTCTAAAATGTATCGAACGGAGTGCATTTTCATAACTCCATGTAGACTGCATCGAAAGATGTATTGAAATCATAACTTTTCATGGCATTACTTCCAAACTTTTTTGCTGGGAATATACATATGTATGTGAAATAAATTGAGATAACCCTGCTTTTACACATGACAGGACAGTTGAGTACATGTATTGATTGTCAAAACCCCAAAACTTGCCTGTGTGACGTAGGCGTCCAGACTACTGCAAAAACAGTTGTAGAATTATGAATGAAAATCGTCGATTTCTTTTTGTTTTTTTTATTATTATTTTTTTATTTCTATAATAAATACTACATAATTACAATACGCCTCAGCGCCTGAAGGGATTTTAGAGGCTAGCTGGCAGTGTTTATACTGATTAAAATTTTAAAAAAAATAATATAATAAAAAAAATAATATTTTTACTTTACATACACATGTACATCATAACAAAACGTATATGTATAACAAAATATGACTATTATTGTCCTACGATGACAGAAGTATTTCCATATTATCAATCAAGTATTTCCTTAACTCATGTTTAAAAGAGGAAAATTTGTTTAATTCTTTTAACCGAACAGGAAGTAAATTGTACTCGATGGGACCAATATGAGAAACACGTTGTTTCGTCAGTTCCAAACGGCATCGTGCTACATTTAAGTTCACTGCTTGTCTAGTCATGCGATGTGTGACTATTATATTAGAGTTGAACATTATACTATGAGATCCAATCCCCCTGATACTTTTGAAAACATACATATTCAATTGCTGCTTATATAAACCTGTGATGGGAAGTATATTGATTGCATGATTTTTAAACAGATCTAATTTACTATATCTCGGTGGTAAGTTGAAAAAAAAAAATTTAATGCTCTATTTTAGCTAGCTTGTAAAGATTTAAGGGACATTGTATTTTTTGCCGCATAAATCATTGGCAAATATGCTAAATGAGAATGAACCAGGGACTGATAAAGCAACATTTTTGATTCAACACTAAGTTTGTATTTGAATTTGTATAAAATGCCAATACCAGACGACAATTTGGACTTGCCAATATGCTTCTCCCATATTAAGTTTTGACTTATGTACACTCCAAGGTAGTTTACACCATCACATTCAAAAATTTCATGGCCATCTACATGATGGCGAAATAGCACAAATTTTGTTTTATCTGGACTCAATAACAGTCTATTGACTCTTAAATATTCACAAAGAATAGAAGCATCATATTCGATTTGTACTTGAATTACTCTAGGAATGTCATACTGGTATATCAGACAAATGTCGTCCACAAACATGAATAATTTTCCAAAAAATTTTATATTTTTTTATCATTCATATAGATTTTAAATAATAAAGGTCCGAGTACGCTGCCTTGCGGAACTCCGCAGGATACAGGAAGTACATCACTAACAACATCCCCAACTTGAACACACTGTTTCCTATTATTGAAATAATAGTAAGTGTACATTTACGAAATCCACTCGATTTCAACTGTCAATTCCATTGCTTAAACGTCAAATGAAATCCAATGGATTACAGACGAGTTTTCATTTGACGTATACGCAAAGGAATTGACAGTTGAAATCGAGTGGATTTCGTAAATGTAAACCAAGCATAAGTTTTAAACATGGAGCATGTATTTGACGAAAGACCAATGATCTTAAGTTTGTTTATTAGTATTTCATGATCTACTTAGCCAAATGCTTTCGTGAGAACAAAAAACATTCCTACCATCCCCTTATGACCTCTATCTAGGCCCCCGCATATGGTGTCAATAACACTTACAACACATTCACTTGTTCCAATACCTTTCCTGAAGCCATATTGATGTTCAAATATTATGTTATTATTTTCTAGATAATCGGTAAGTTGCATGAAGATAACCTTTTCTATAACATTACTAATTATTGAAGGAGTAGTAATAGGACGATAATTTTGAATCAAATCGCTCATTTACTCAAAGGGTGACAAATTTCAAAAAATCAAATTCTGAGAAAAACCTTTTTTAAGTTGCCGATTGAAATTTGACTTCCCAACTTATGCCATGTTCAGACTAGCGGTAATTCGCTCTCTATTCGTTGTTCGACCCCAAATTACGATACAATTACTTCATTTCCCATACAAAATTTTGAGAACGAACAACGATTTTTGTACATTGTTCAATTTAAATTACTCTCAGAACGACGATAAAATAGTCCCATCTCTAACAAATGAGAGAATTTATCGAAATAAATTAATTATGACAGGAAAAATAAAAAATTAAAAATGTATTAAAAATCCAAAACTTTTTAGAAAAACTGCACAATATGAATGAAAAGTAAACAGTTTAACGACTAGTATACATTCAAATCATAGCAAATTTTGTCCTCTCTTCCATTGCAGTTGCATTTCTTGTCCATCGTTTCAAATTCGCGTACAAATTTAGAAACAAAAATCAAATGCTTGCCGGAATGTCTGTATACCAAAAAGATATGTTGGCAGGTCTCTCTCTCTCGTTAATTATTGAAATAGAAAAATTTGAAAATATACTGAAAACACCAAAATTGTGAGAAAAAATAGAAAATATGAATGAAAATAATAGAATTTAATATTAAATAGGTATCTGAAAGAAGGATAAATATTTTTTCAGTTCATATAAAATAATTTTACCCGTATTTTGGTTGAAACTTTCTTTAAAATCAGTAAACAAAAACCATGAAAATATGAATCATGTTGCTATGAATTGTGTACTATGTCGTTTGAACGGGTTAATTCGTGTACGTAATTATGAGAACGAACGACGTGATTCAAATGCTGGTATGAACATGACATTAAAAAGATTATTACACAAAAACTAAAATAGCTAGTTGGACCATATTTTGTTGAGAACTAGCCAGATATCAGTGCTAAATTTCTGTGCAAGATCAAGCATGACTTGAAGTGTTTTAGTGCTTCATCAACTCAAAAAACTTTTTTGATGATTTATGCGAAACTCCTAGAAAATACGTTGCAGCTCGATGAGTTTTAGACATATCAACTTGAAAAATTTACACAAGATAAAGTAGAAGTCGTAGAAAAAATTGAATTTGCTAACTCAAAAAACCCATTTTTTGAGTTATGCCACTCTTTGAGTAAATGAGCGAAATGTGTATTTGCACATTTCGGAATAGGAGTTATCTTCTGTAGTTTTAACACGTTAGGAAAAAGTGACTCATTAACCATGAAATTATAAATTAATGTAAGGACGTGAGCTATAGCATATCTACGAGTCAAGAGTAATTTGGATGTGATCTTATCAAAAGCTGGAGCTTTGCATGATACAATGATACAACGTAACCTCACGCTCACAGCTCACAGAGTTGTATTCGCTTTGCCACCATTATTCCCTCCACAGGTCAAGCTGAGTCGTCACCTCTGTCCGACAAAATCGTTCCTCCAATGTGTTCAGGAGAAAAACCCTCACAGCTTCTTAGACAAACTGCCGTTGATGAAGTTGTCGGAGAGTGCGACGTAACCATGGAGGTCATGGATGAGTCGCAAAAACCCTCAACCTCAAAACGAGCAAGCAAAGAGGCTATGGATAGGAAAGACTATCGTTTTGCAATCTCGTATTGTGGGCGATTTGTCGATAAGGACCCCAATACCATCACCGAAAGGGAATTTAAATTGATTAGGAAAAACCTAAAGTTTGTGAGGAGATTCGAAAGAAAATATCCTCACTTAACGATTAAGGATTTCCAAATCAATAAAATTCCCACGTCGAATGAGGGAGGGTACTCTGCCGTAACCCGTACGGATGTGACGACAGACCACCCTCCTACTACTATACCCGCCGGGGACCTGGCAAAATCACAGTCCATACAGACTGTGAAGAAGCCAACAAGGTCAAAAACCAGGCCCAAAAAAACCGCTGCCTCCCCAAACCCCTCTGCTGCCACTTCTTCTAAGCCCATAAATAAGGTGATGGAGGTGGGTCGGCTGATGGGCAGGGGGAAGCTCGAAAAACGGGATGAGAAGTCAGTGCCAGTGAAGACTTCTTCAAAGACCAGTGGTACGTCGAAGACAAACTCCACCGAACCCGTAGTGGTGAAGAGGATGAGGTCCTCTGAGGAGCAACCACCGGCTGCGAAGAAGTCATCGCTGTCACGACCGATCATTTCGCAGTTTTTATTTCTTTATTTTATAACAAACTCTCCAAAATGTATACAAGTTATCAGGAAACAAATATGCTATTAAATATGTAGTTAAAAATATAAATTAATATTATTAATAAATTTGAATAGTTGCAATAAGGTGCTGACATAGCTGTTAACGCCCTGATTGCGACAATAAGAATATTAAGTAGGGCAATAAGGTGCTGACTTTGTGTCAATGCCCAAATTGCCACAATATGCTTATTATACAATTTGGTGGTGGCTAGCTATACTTTTAGTTTTAGTTCAATTACATTTATACCTTTAATGGGAGCGGTTAGCTCGTACTAATAATAAAGTAATTCAGAAATCAATAACAACGTTGTGTTATTATTATGCATTGACCAAAAGGCCAATGTGATGAAATAAAGATCTTAAATAAATAATTGGCGCCCAACAAAGTAAGATCATCCACGCCCAACTATAACAACACCATCATCTACATTTGGACCAACAAGCAACTGGGGATTTAGTTTATATTTGTAAATATTAAATTAATCAAAAATAAAGACATGTAAGTAGACTTTTTGATAAAACATAGACTTCAAAATTTTATGCACTTTTTGAGAAAAAAAAGAATTAAAAAATAATGTGGAAATGTGTTTTAGAAAATGTGACAAGAATTTAATAATTCAGTGTAAGTGATATCGTAACATGTAACTAAAAATTTTTCTTTCGTGAAAGTTTCATCCTGATGTGCTCGTCCATAATAGACATGGATATAATCGAGCTACAGAAGGTGATAGAAGCGGCGGTGAAAAATGCCGTCCGCGAACGAACGGAGCGATTAGAGAAACAATTCCAACTTCAATTTGACGATATAACATCAAGATTTGACCACATTTATGCCAATAGATACTCCTTAGGTACGGAAGAGGATAGACGGAAAATTGACGATAGTTCTTCATGTAAAAACATGAATGTTTTTTCGGAAAAATGTTCGAATTCTAACGAAGCGAAAATGGTCAACTCTTCAGTTAAAATTGGTTACGGGACACCCGATGAACAAATAGAATTCCCTAATAAATTAAAGGAAACAATTAAAAAATGTTGAACTAAATAAACCCAAGGAATTACTGACCCCTAACGAGGCAGTAACCTTAAACAGTTTAGTTCCAATAAATACAAATAATTCAAATTCAGTTCAGATAATTGAACAATCAAAAAGCCGTAATAAAATACGGAATAACTTTAAGAAATCGGACCTGAAGAAATCTAAGGTATATTCGACCTCTAACGAGGCTATAACCTTAAACACTTTAGCTCCGATAATTAATCACACGTTACAAAAAGTGTCGAGCACTTATAAACAATTGGATATAAATAAACCGAAAGAATTTTTGACCTCAAACGAGGGAATAATCGAAAAGTCTTTGGTCTGCTTAAAGTCTGATAATAAAATTATACCTATTAAAGTTAAATCTCAATTTAAAAATAAAGACTTAGATATCCCCTATTTTTGGAGGACAAACAAAAAGAAAATAACAGTAGCAACAAGTTAATTGAAAATTTAAATGAAATAAATGAAGTTTCCATTATGGATTACAAGAAAGATTTTAGAAATTATAATAAAATGTATCTTCATGACTATATCAAAATCAGATTAAGTCAATTTAAAAGTGAATTTAAAATAAAAAAAAAATGAAATACTTCAGCCAAAAGAAGTAACACAGTCTGATAAAAATGACAAGAGGGTTAAATATATTAATAAAAATTTTGTAAGAAAGAATTCACACAAAATTATAACACATGGTTTGCTCTTAGAAAAGAAGAGTCGATATAAAGTACTACATCGTTTGCTAATAAACAATAAAAACCCGTTAAGCAGATGTAATACACACAGACAAAATAGGGTGTTTGACAAAGGCAAAAAAGCCTACTATCCATATTTCATACTTTTTGCTCATTTTATTAAATTTTTTTTGCAATCTTTTATCTTATTTAATCTTATTTGTATTTAATCCAATTTAGTTGATTTTTAAGTTTGTTTTCTTAAAAAATATTAATTTATCCATTTAATATTTCGCATTATTAGTAATATTCATTAATCTCATATTTTGCCCTTAGTAATCTATTAGAGTCCTCGTTTCTTAAAATTTCGAAAGTAGTAAATACAAGCAAAGCATCAAGTGAGCTCCTTTATAAGATTTTTTATGAGTATTAGAAAAATGCGAAAAATTAATAAGTTCCAAGGTTTTTCCACAAAATTGGTTTATAGATATGATTAAGTGTTTATTTCAACACCAAATGATACATTTGTTCATACAAATTTTCTAAAAACGATTTAAAATATCATACAATCCCATTTTTAGCATATTATTCAGCATACAGGTTGAAGTTTTATAAGACAACCGAAGAAAAAATTGCAAACTGACGACAGCTTTAGCAAACCGTTCTATTTAAGCCATGATTCCATGATTCGTCCTAGCAATTATATTACTATCTGTCCTAACTCTAGCTTCTACCTAACATTGGCGTATTAATCTTTAGAAACTCAATACTACCTCTTAGTTGAGAATAACTTATTTATTTTCCAATTTTTTATTCAAATGATTACATGATTTTCCGCACTTTAAGAAAGGGATTGTTCTTTCTTAGCCAAAGTAAAAAAATCATTGGTGCACTCAGATTTTTCCTCTAAATTTTTGTTCTTTTTAATTTTCCTTTCTTCGGACATTGTTTTATGGAAGAAAAAATGTTTAACGATCTTAGAAGTTTGATTAAAGGACACTCTTGATCTGTTAAAAATTTGTTTTAACATAATTGAATTTTATTAAATGAATTTATTAGCAAAGATCTCACTTTACCATTAATTAGAAATTTCTTAAATCCTTCTCTGGATTAAATTCAAGTTGAATTAACAAACGAACCTCCACCAAAATTCAAAATTTACCCTAATTTCTTTACTACAATAAATATCCGCAATTTGTCCAATTGCTTAGTCCATCATTAAGATTGGCAGAATAATAGTAAATCAAATGCAAACAAACGATCCAAGGCTATTAATTGGTCTATTAATAGAGCAATTTCTAGTATCATTAAAACAAAACAAATATTACCATCAGATATCTTCTACAAGAAACCTCTCAGAGCTGCGAAGGTAGAAGGTAGAATTTAAACTATAGGCATTTGTAAACAAAACAAAGGAAGTGTCAATAAAATATTTTAATTAAAAAATGTAACATTTGATTAAATATAATTTTCATTTTTAACGTTTCTATGTCATTTCACTAATAACTCGCAGAAAATATAACTCTTTCAAAATACTCGAAATCGCTAAGAATTAATTGACGCTTTTCAAACCCTTGTTTTGCAAATCAAAATTCACACGTACATATGCATATTAGGGCTTTATTTTTTCAAATTCAACAAAATACCGCACATATTAACAAGGTTTTCGCATTGTATCCACTTAGGTATTGTTTGTTCTGAGTTGAGTCTATTGCAAACTTTACCTTATTTCATGAGCATTAGGCAACTTTAAAGTTGTTGTCAACTTTTTATTAATTAAATTTATTAATTTGGATTACATTTATGTTTAAAATATGATTTACATATCGCAATTTCGCTCACCGCTACCTTAAATGTACATGAATTTTAGAGAAAAATCGGTCACTAAAGATGTTCAGTAGATCGACATGTTTGTTATTGTAATGAATACACAAAAGCTATTAAATTTTGCATGTGAGAAAAAAGGGCATAATAATGTTTAGACAATCTTGGACATTACTTTAGCCATAGCTAAAACCCTTAGAACTGATTGCCGCATTCTCTGAAAACTCTATCATGGATATGAGTGAATTCATCCTCCGTGGAAAATGATTTTAATGGTATTTTAACCTCATCGAAAATAGAAATAAAAGCACAAAATTTCGTTTTGAAATGGACACTTATATTACAGCACAGGTCAGCAATCTGAGTTTTTACTTATATAAATACTCCATGACTAGTATCTTAATAATAATTCGAACAATTTTTCGACGATTTTTTAGAAGGGGAGTGGCCCGAAAGGTCAATTTGCGATAGATTTATTTGCTTTCTTTCCTTTTATTGCATTGTCCAAGCTGTATTTTTGCTTCTGTTTAATAAATCAATATTACAATAGCATTGCCGTTAGGTCCACAAAGATAATTCAAGAGATCAATTTCTTTTTTATATGCCGGTTAAAAAATCAATAGCGAAATGGGACGGAAAGGCAAATGAAACCAACTCATAGGCAAATCTTGGATATAAGTAATAATAGTGACCAAAATTGCACAGTTTCGCTCAAATTCTGAATTTTAAGATTATTGTCACACTAGCTAAATATAACGTTAAAAACTCCCCAAATTTAGGGAATAATAAATTGAAGTCTATTTATTGAAAGGTTTATAATTTTGCAATTTAATTAAAATTATTAGTTAATGTAAAATTATTAATTAATGTGAATTTATAATAACCATTTAGAATAAGTTATGTAGTGCATGTATTATTTATAATATATGTAGCTCACCTGCGATCGGATTGAATAATAAATCACCAAACAAACAGCAACCACGATGATCGAGCGACGACGATCTAAACGCGCGACTAAATAATGGTCAAGATATATTTACCAGGTTACATAAAGAGCACAACAACAACCCAACTTTGGCCGAAAATTCTTCAAAATATCAAAATGTTTGTTTAAGTTTTCAGACAGACAGTTTTGACAGATTGAAACCAACCACCAAGCTATTTTACGCCACCTTATTATTCCATCATGCGCACTACTAAGTACCGATAGTGTCACCATAAGACATGTTTTCACCCACACTCCTGGATCCACTCGCTTTCACGAAATCCGAATATCCTAGAGTAGAGTCCAGCTGCCAAGCGGTCATAATATTTCCTGTAAACCATAACGACACCATATTGCAGTTGGAAGAAAATACAGTTGCAGAATGCGACGATAGGGTCATAGCTGTCAACAATTGTGCAAAGGTCAACCAAGCAACATTCTGCAGAGTAATGAAAAGCGATACCTGTGCGCGTGCAATTCATTCAGGAGGTTCTGCCCAATGCCACACACAACCAAGTCACTTAAGACCTATAACCATCGTGGACGAGGGTGTAATAGTAATCAACGACCAATCCGCAAGGGTTAGAACAGATAACAGCCCTGAAATGACCATAAGCGGTACTTATCTCATCACCTTTGAGAACACAGCTACAATAAATGATACCAATTACATAAACCACAATGGAAACCTAATGAAAGCACCAGGAATAGCCTCTTCACCGTTACTGGACATCATTGGCCATAATGATGTTTTAAGCCTGCCGATGTTGCACCGAATGAATGAGCAAAACCTGAAAATCATAAAGGAACTTAGGGATGACGTTGCATCAGATGGCTCCCCAAAAATGTTGTTTGCCGTTGCAATGACAGCAAGTCTATCTTTTAGTGGCGCTATCATCCTTTGCCAATATCTTAAGACAAGACGTGCTTCTAAGAAAATTCAACGAGTTGTTGAAAGCTATGTCGTGGCTGGGACACCCACTTCTTAAAGGGAGAGCAGTTATTAGGAAACAAATATGCTATTAAATATGTAGTTAAAAATATAAATTAATATTATTAATAAATTTGAATAGTTGCAATAAGGTGCTGACATAGCTGTTAACGCCCTGATTGCGACAATAAGAATATTAAGTAGGGCAATAAGGTGCTGACTTTGTGGCAATGCCCAAATTTCCACAATATGCTTATTATACAATTTGGTGGTGGCTAGCTATACTTTTAGTTTTAGTTCAATTACATTTATACCTTTAATGGGAGCGGTTAGCTCGTACTAATAATAAAGTAATTCAGAAATCAATAACAACGTTGTGTTATTATTATGCATTGACCAAAAGGCCAATGTGATGAAATAAAGATCTTAAATAAATAATTTACACTCTTGTTTGTCTTTTGAAGAAATGTGTAGGGATCAACCAACTCTTTTTTTCTGTAGGGAGCTCTACAGCAACTGCTTATAAAATGTATGCTACGGAGTGCATTTTTCATAACTCTGTTGGACTACATCGAAAGATGTTGTGAAATCATAACTCCAATTGCACAACTTCCAAAATTTTTTGCTGGGTGTTTTTAGATGCTGGCTTTTAAACCCTGTAATGGATACATTTTACAATTTGTGTTTATGTTAATATTTCGCAATGGCTTTCATTTTTATTGCATCCTTAGACTGATTAAAAACACAATCCGAAGTATGTCTTTAAATTCAATCCAAAGCACTGCACTTAAAGCCGTGATTTGGATCGAAAATGGAGTGCATCCTAGCTGTGTGCTGTAGACGCAAAATGGAGTGCATCCCAGCTGCGCGCTCTCTTGTAAAATTCATAAGTGAATTCATAGGAAAAGATGTACTCCAACGGCAAATGTACTGTACACTTGTGCTTATTAAACTGCATCCAAGGATGCAAACTTTTTGCTGGTTGCAGTTTAATGGATGCAGTTTAATCAGTACAAGTGTATCGTATAAGTTCCCTTGGAGTACATCTTTTTCTATGATTTCACTTATGAATTTTACAAGAGAGCGCGCAACTTGGATGCACTACATTTTGCTTCCAAAGCACACATATAGGATGCACTCCATTTTCGATCCAAATCACTGCATTTGATGCAGTGTTTCGGATTGAATTTAAATGCAGTCTAAAGATGCTATAAAAATTCAAACCATTACAAAATATCCCAAAAAAATACATTTCTTATTTGTGGAAAACAAGAATATTAACGTTATTACATTAACACATGTTAACTTTATTACATTAAAACAAATTATAAAAATTTTCCATTAAATTTAATCGTGACTGAGTTTACTTCCTCTGCTCTGTATTTTATTACACCGCATTTAATTTTGCTTCATCATCCAACTGGTTTTATATTTTTCCTCCTACTACAGTTCAGATTTCCAAAATAACTCCACTCCAAAAATAATTTGCGTCTCGTGAATTACAGCAATGTTCGCCACCTTAGGCCATGTTTATATTATAGCCTTTTGCTGGGTAATACCACGGTTACACATAACCGGATTAACCCAGTCGGTTTGGATTTCAAATGTCAATTCCATAGCGCAAACGTCAAATAAGTCCTCTCGAAGTGGGTTAACCCGGCAAAAAACTCTAGTGTAACCGTACTATTATACCCTGTTTATATATAACCGGATTTAACAAACCGACTGGGTTTTAAATCGACGCCTCCAAACAATAGTATGCTAAGTCGACTTAGCATGTTTTCAAGTTCTTTACATTTTTATATTTGACGTCCTTTAACTTAAATTCTGTCAAATTTTGGTAATGATCGGACAATCCGAACAGAAGTTATAAACAAATATTTACTGAAGGTCAAAGAAATTTCCAAACTTTTAGAGCTTGTCCTGCAAAACTCGCTTTTCAGAATTAACAAACTATTATCTGGAGGTGTCGAACGTCCTTTAACTTAAATTCTGTCTAATTTTGGTAATGATCGGTCAATTCGAACAGAAGTTATAAACAAATATTGACTTAGCATAGTACTGAAGTTCAAAAAAATTTCCAAACTTTGAGAGCTTCTCCTGCAAAACTCACTTTTTAGACTTAGCATACCATTATTTGGAGGTGTCGAAATGTCAATTCCATTGCTTATATTTCAAACAAAGAAGGTTAACCCTGCAAAAAGCTCTAATATAAACAGCATATCATGGTACAATAATACAGGTAGCATTATCATGCCAGCTGATGGTAACATAATGTGTCAAGTGCATTGAATTGATGTCAAATTTGGACACCTTATGTTACCAACAATTGCTGATGCGGCTACCTGTGTATTTGTACCATGCAGCATATTAACCTTCTTAATGAGGATATATTTGAAGTATACGCAAAGGAATTGACATTTGAAACCCAGTGGGTTTGTTAAATCCGGTTATATATAAACGTACTATTAGTTTGTATTCCTTTATTTAAAAAAAAAAATCTTATAATTCTAGACACTCGTTCTTGTGTTCAGAAAAAAAGACTGCAACATATTTTGTAGGAATCAACAAATTAGCTTGCTGGCAAGTGCTTCTAAAATGTATCGAACGGAGTGCATTTTTCATAACTCCGTGTGGACTGCATTCAAAGATGTTGGGAAATCATAACTCTGCATTGCACTACTTCCAAACTTTTTTGCTGGGTACATTTAATCGTGACTGAGTTTACATCCTCTGCTCTGCATTTTATGCCACCGCAATTGATTTTGCTTCGTCATCCAGAGAGAGTTTATACATATTGTCCTCCCATGCCATCTCAGATTTCGAAATTAACTCCAACTCCACTCCAAAACTAATTTCCGTCTCGTGAATTACCGCAATGTTCACAACTTTAGTTTCTATTTTTTTATCTTTTAAACAAATTCATAGAATTTTAGACACTCTTTTTTATATTTGGAAAAAATACTGCGACGTCTTTTGTAGGGATCAACAAATTGGCTTGTGCCTGTAGGGATATTTAAGCGAGTGCTTCTAACATGTATCGAACGGAGTGCATTTTGCATAACTCCGTGTGGACTGCATTCAAAGATGTTGTGAAATCATAACTCTGCATTGCACTATAAAAAAAAATAAAATTTTTCCATTAAATTTTATCGTGACTGAGTTTACTTTCTCTGCTCTGAGTTTACTTTCTCTGCTCTACTTTTTAATGCTTTTATATTTTTCCTCCTACTCCAGTTCAGACTTCCAAAATAACTCCAACTTCACTCCAAAAATAATTTGCGTCTCGTGAATTACAGCAATGTTCGCAACATTAGGCCATGCTTATATTATAGCCTTTTGTTTGGGTTAACCTTCTTAATGAGGATTTATTTGAAGTATACGCAAAGGAATTGACATTTGAAACCCAGCGGATTTGTTAAATCCGGTTATATATAAACGTACTATTAGTTTGTATTTCTTTATTTTTTAAAACAAATTCTTAGAATTTTAGACACTCGTTCTTGTGTTCAGAAAAAAAGACTGCGACATCTTTTGCAGGGATGAACAACATTGGCTTGCTTGGCTAGGGATGTTTAAGAGAGTGCTTCTAAAATGTATCGAACGGAGTGCATTTTCATAACTCCATGTAGACTGCATCGAAAGATGTATTGAAATCATAACTTTTCATGGCACTACTTCCAAACTTTTTTGCTGGGAATATACATATGTATGTGAAATAAATTGAGATAACCCTGCTTTTACACATGACAGGACAGTTGAGTACATGTATTAATTGTCAAAACCCCAAAACTTGCCTGTGTGACGTAGGCGTCCAGACTACTGCAAAAACAGTTGTAGAATTATGAATGAAAATCGTCGATTTCTTTTTGTTTTTTTATTATTTTTTTTTTATTTTTATAATAAATACTACATAATTACATTACGCCTCAGCGCCTGAAGGGATTTTAGAGGCTAGCTGGCAGTGTTTATACTGATTAAAATTTTAAAAAAATTAATATAATAAAAAAAATAATATTTTTACTTTACATACACATGTACATCATAACAAAACGTATATGTATAACAAAATATGACTATTATTGTCCTACGATGACAGAAGTATTTCCATATTATCAATCAAGTATTTCCTTAACTCATGTTTAAAAGAGGAAAATTTGTTTAATTCTTTTAACCGAACAGGATGTAAATTGTACTCGATGGGACCAATATGAGAAACACGTTGTTTCGTCAGTTCCAAACGGCATCGTGCTACATTTAAGTTCACTGCTTGTCTAGTCATGCGATGTGTGACTATTATATTAGAGTTGAACATTATACTATGAGATCCAATCCCCCTGATACTTTTGAAAACATACATATTCAATTGCTGCTTATATAAACCTGTGATGGGAAGTATATTGATTGCATGATTTTTAAACAGATCTAATTTACTATATCTCGGTGGTAAGTTGAAAAAAAAAATTTTAATGCTCTATTTTAGCTAGCTTGTAAAGATTTAAGGGACATTGTATTTTTTGCCGCATAAATCATTGGCAAATATGCTAAATGAGAATGAACCAGGGACTGATAAAGCAACATTTTTGATTCAACACTAAGTTTGTATTTGAATTTGTATAAAATGCCAATACCAGACGACAATTTGGACTTGCCAATATGCTTCTCCCATATTAAGTTTTGACTTATGTACACTCCAAGGTAGTTTACACCATCACATTCAAAAATTTCGTGGCCATCTACATGATGGCGAAATAGCACAAATTTTGTTTTATCTGGACTCAATAACAGTCTATTGACTCTTAAATATTCACAAAGAATAGAAGCATCATATTCGATTTGTACTTGAATTACTCTAGGAATGTCATACTGGTATATCAGACAAATGTCGTCCACAAACATGAAATTTTATATTTTTTTATCATTCATATAGATTTTAAATAATAAAGGTCCGAGTACGCTGCCTTGCGGAACTCCGCAGGATACAGGAAGTACATCACTAACAACATCCCCAACTTGAACACACTGTTTCCTATTATTGAAATAATAGTAAGTGTACATTTACGAA
This sequence comes from Musca autumnalis, assembly GCF_047663935.1. Taxonomy (NCBI): domain Eukaryota; kingdom Metazoa; phylum Arthropoda; class Insecta; order Diptera; family Muscidae; genus Musca; species Musca autumnalis. Next base: position 96,729,339 of record NW_027411755.1, on the reverse strand, counting down.
ATCCACTCGATTTCAACTGTCAATTCCATTGCTTAAACGTCAAATGAAATCCAATGGATTACAGACGAGTTTTCATTTGACGTATACGCAAAGGAATTGACAGTTGAAATCGAGTGGATTTCGTTAATGTAAACCAAGCATAAGTTTTAAACATGGAGCATGTATTTGACGAAAGACCAATGATCTTAAGTTTGTTTATTAGTATTTCATGATCTACTTAGCCAAATGCTTTCGTGAGAACAAAAAACATTCCTACCATCCCCTTATGACCTCTATCTAGCCCCCCGCATATGGTGTCAATAACACTTACAACACATTCACTTGATCCAATACCTTTCCTGAAGCCATATTGATGTTCAAATATTATGTTATTATTTTCTAGATAATCGGTAAGTTGCATGAAGATAACCTTTTCTATAACATTACTAATTATTGAAGGAGTAGTAATAGGACGATAATTTTGAATCAAATCGCTCATTTACTCAAAGGGTGACAAATTTCAAAAAATCAAATTCTGAGAAAAACCTTTTTTAAGTTGCCGATTGAAATTTGACTTCCCAAATTAAAAAGATTATTACACAAAAACTAAAATAGCTAGTTGGACCATATTTTGTTGAGAACTAGCCAGATATCAGTGCTAAATTTCTGTGCAAGATCAAGCATGACTTGAAGTGTTTTAGTGCTTCATCAACTCAAAAAACTTTTTTGATGATTTATGCGAAACTCCTAGAAAATACGTTGCAGCTCGATGAGTTTTAGACATATCAACTTGAAAAATTTACACAAGATAAAGTAGAAGTCGTAGAAAAAATTGAATTTGCTAACTCAAAAAACCCATTTTTTGAGTTATGCCACTCTTTGAGTAAATGAGCGAAATGTGTATTTGCACATTTCGGAATAGGAGTTATCTTCTGTAGTTTTAACACGTTAGGAAAAAGTGACTCATTAACCATGAAATTATAAATTAATGTAAGGACGTGAGCTATAGCATATCTACGAGTCAAGAGTAATTTGGATGTGATCTTATCAAAAGCTGGAGCTTTGCATGATACAATGATACAACGTAACCTCACGCTCACAGCTCACAGAGTTGTATTCGCTTTGCCACCATTATTCCCTCCACAGGTCAAGCTGAGTCGTCACCTCTGTCCGACAAAATCGTTCCTCCAATGTGTTCAGGAGAAAAACCCTTACAGCTTCTTAGACAAACTGCCGTTGATGAAGTTGTCGGAGAGTGCGACGTAACCATGGAGGTCATGGATGAGTCGCAAAAACCCTCAACCTCAAAACGAGCAAGCAAAGAGGCTATGGATAGGAAAGACTATCGTTTTGCAATCTCGTATTGTGGGCGATTTGTCGATAAGGACCCCAATACCATCACCGAAAGGGAATTTAAATTGATTAGGAAAAACCTAAAGTTTGTGAGGAGATTCGAAAGAAAATATCCTCACTTAACGATTAAGGATTTCCAAATCAATAAAATTCCCACGTCGAGTGAGGGAGGGTACTCTGCCGTAACCCGTACGGATGTGACGACAGACCACCCTCCTACTACTATACCCGCCGGGGACCTGGCAAAATCACAGTCCATACAGACTGTGAAGAAGCCAACAAGGTCAAAAACCAGGCCCAAAAAAACCGCTGCCTCCCCAAACCCCTCTGCTGCCACTTCTTCTAAGCCCATAAATAAGGTGATGGAGGTGGGTCGGCTGATGGGCAGGGGGAAGCTCGAAAAACGGGATGAGAAGTCAGTGCCAGTGAAGACTTCTTCAAAGACCAGTGGTACCTCGAAGACAAACTCCACCGAACCCGTAGTGGTGAAGAGGATGAGGTCCTCTGAGGAGCAACCACCGGCTGCGAAGAAGTCATCGCTGTCACGACCGATCATCTCGCAGACCTCTGCTGCACCGGTAATCAAGGTCAGTGCAGGTGCAGTAACTGTGGGGCTACACACTACGCAGCGACCGCCACCACGCAAAAACCTTGCGAGCCGAAGGTGATCAAGGAGAGTGTGAAGGACAACACAGGGAAGAGTAATACTATCACAATCGTTGTCCCTTCACAAAAACCTTGTGAACCAGCCAGCAGGTCTCAAGAGAAACCTTGCACATCCAAGCAGGGTGACATTGCGTTGCGACGGACAGTTCCGGATGACCTGAGAGTGGCCATCATTGACAAGGCTGACCCCAATGGAAGGATCAGCACAAGTCATTGGTTGCAAATCGAGGGTCATCTTAGAGACGTCCTCATCTCAGACGAGGTGGATCGCAGTAAAGTGAGACTCGGTCAGTCTGCCCCCTATAAGGGGGTCATGGTTGTTAACTGCGAGAATAAGGAATCTGCAGATTGCCTTAAATCTACGGTTAACAACCTTGATCCTCTTTGGGAGGGGAGTGATTTGGCTGCTGTCAGCATTGCTGAGATTCCGTGTGGGATGGTGACTTCAGTATGGGTCCCACCTCCATCTATGGAGCTGGACAAAATACTGAAGTTAGTCGAGAGGCAGAACGTCGGTCTTCAGATGGAAAACTGGAGAATTCTCAGCTCCTATCCGAAGAACGGCGGTCTTATCATTCGCTTTGCAACGGATGTTAGCGGGGAAGCCTACTTACGTAGTCGAGAGGGGTTGCTTAATTTTGGATTGGGAAGGTTATGCTTCAAGATCCCAACAAAGCAACAGTAGGAGGTAGGCGACAGCAGCTCAGTGTGGTGCAGATTAATCTGCATCATTGTAAAGCTGCTGCCACCGAACTCCTACTTACTCTCTCGACTTCCAAAATTGATATTGCTCTAGTCCAGGAGCCTTATTTATACAATAATAAGGTTGCTGGACTGAGTAATAACAACTACACTGTCCTCGCTGCCTCGAACGGAGACAAGGTGAGAACATGTGTAGTCGCAAAAAAGAACCTAAAACTAATGCTTCTCTCTAATTTCAGCAGAGGAGACATCACCACCATAAGGATGGACAGAGGGCATGGAAAACCCTTTATAATGGCCTCTGTCTACATGCCCTATGAAGACCCCGACCCACCCGGCGGTATCGTAAATAATCTAATGGACGAAATGGGGAGCACAGGCCACATCATTCTTGGATGCGATGCAAAGGCTCATCACTTCCATTGGTGAAGCAGCGATACCAACACTAGGGGTGAGTCAATTTTCAAATTCATTTTGCAAAACAATTTAAGAATTTGTAATAGGGGTACCACACCCACTTTCCAAAATAGAGTTAGAGGCGAAGTAATTGACATCACCCTAACCAATTTGGAAGACTCCGAAGCTATGGACTGGAAGGTATCTGAAAAGTGATATTTTTCAGATCACAAGATGATACTCTTCAAAGTCCCCATAAGTTCGGAGAAACAAAAACCATACAGGAATCCCAGGAGGACAGACTGGAACAATTACAGCTTACAAACGACTTCGGTATTAAGCAATCCTCAAAGGCTGTCTACATCAAAGGAAGTCGAGGTTGCTGTAAACGATCTAAGTAAGTCCCTCCTGAGGTGTTACGAGGATTCCTGCCCAATAACCTACCCTGGGAAGAAATCTCAGCCGGTATGGTGGAATAAAGACCTGGCCAGCCTTCGCAAGACGGCCAGGAAATCATACAACAAAGCCAACAAATCTTCTCTCAGTACAGATTGGGATACCTACAGGGTTAATTTCAATAAGTACAAGAGTGAAATTAAAAAGGCTAAACAGAGATCTTGGGCTTGCTTCGCTGAGTCTGTAGAAGGAGTAAACGAAGCTGCCAGGTTTCGTAAGATTCTATCCAAGGATCCCAAACCCATGGGTAGCATCAAACGAGAAAACGGCACGTGGACTAACTCTGGTCTAGAGACTCTAAATCTGCTCTCTGAAGTGCATTTTCCAGGCTGTACAAACCTAGAGAGTGACTCGCAACGAACGAGACACAATCAGGGCTGTACGGCACAGGACGAGCAACTGATTGACAGCTTAACTAGCATCCCAAGAATAAAATGGGCGATAGACAGCTTCCAACCCTATAAGTCTCCTGGACCGGATGGCATTATCCCGGCCATGCTGCAGAATGCAGCTGACTCGGTACTGGCAACCATAAAGGAAATTTACTGGGCCTGCCTGCGTCTGTCGTACATACCTAACTCATGGAAGGAGGTAACGGTAACTTACATTCCCAAAGCTGGGAAGCCTAGTCACACACTACCTAAAGACTATAGACCATGATGAAATAATAAGGTGGCGTAAAACGACCAGCTGATTGGTTTCAATCTGTCAAATTTTTTGTTATTGTGAATAAATTGTATGAAAACGTAAACAAAAATTTTGACATATTGAAGAATTTTCCGCCAAAAATGAGTTGTTGTTGTGCTACTTACGTGACCTGTTAAATAGATCTTGCTATAGACCTATTAGTCTTTCTTCCTTCCTCCTCAAAACTCTAGAGAGACTACTCGACCACGACATACGGTCTCATCCAGATTCCAATACTATAAGCAACTCGCAGCACGACTATATTAAAGGCAAGTCGGTGGAAACCGCCTTACATGAGGTGGTTGGATATATTGAGAGGAATATGGAGGGTTCGTGCTTCACACTTGCAGCCTTCCTCGATATAGAGGGAGCCTTCAACAATGTGAAGCTGGAATCCATTCATAATTCGCTCACTAACGCAGGAGTTTCCTCTATCCTTGTTAGGTGGGTTGATGAAATGCTGAAGAGCAGAATCATCAACTCCCATCTAGGAGAGAGTTCCGTAAGGAAAAAGGTTTGCAGGGGTACGCCTCAAGGAGGAGTTTTATCACCCCTCCTCTGGCTTCTTGTAATAAACGAAATTCTTGTGAATTTCAACCAACTAAAGACAAAGGTGGTAGCCTATGCTGACGATGTTGTTATCCTCATAAGCGGAAAATTCTTGTCGACTATATCAGACCTTATGCGACGTGGTTTAGTGCAGCTGTCTCGCTGGGCTCGCACCAATGGACTTGGTGCGAATCCAACGAAGACCGAGCTCGTACTCTACACGAAGAAGCGCAAAATTCCCGATTTCCCGTTACCAGAGCTGGATGGTGTTGCCCTAAAACTCTCATCGGAAGCCAAATACCTCGGTGTTATCCTGGACCAATGCTTAAATTGGAAAAGGAATACTGAGGAGAGGGTTAAGAGAGGTTTTATGGCACTCTATTCCTGTAAGAACTCCATTGGTAAAAGTTGGGGTCTCAAACCAAAGATCATACACTGGTTGTATGATACCGTGGTTCCCCCAATTCTTACCTATGGAGGGCTTGTCTGGTGGCATGCACTCGGGAACAGTGCACTTCTGTCCAAATTATCTAGTGTTCAAAGAGCCGCATCTCTGCTAATCTCTGGCGCCATTAGAAGTACACCTCAAGCCGCCCTGAATGTGATACTGGATCTCCAACCTCTGGACATCACTATCAACTTTCAGGCGGCGAGAACGGCTTTCAGGCTTAGAGAGGCAGGTATGTGGCAGTGTTCACGATTTGGACATGCAAAGGTCCTCTTCCCCTTCACCGATTTACTTGAGTCCAGTGGACCCGATCACATCAGTGATTATATACCCACTGCACTCAATTTCAACCAAATTAACGTCATAATCCCAAGCAGAGATGCCTGGTCTAGTGGTAGCCCTCCTCTTGGCGGTCTGGCCATCTACACAGACGGTTCAAAGATGGAGGATGGCACAGGTGCCGGGGTCTTCTGCGAAAACCCACAAATTAAGCAATCCTTCAAACTCAACGATAACTGCAGCGTCTTTCAGGCAGAGATTAGGAAAGCAGCGGAGATGATCAAAGAACTTGGGAGTGTCCTGAAAGGACCGGTGACTATTTTTGTCGATAGTCAAGCGGCCCTTAAAGCTCTCAAGTCATGGACCATAAACTCAAAAGCTATCCTCGCTCTGCTTGAAGTACGCGAGTTCGTTGATCTTTGCTGGGTTCCAGGACACAGTGATATAAAGGGAAACGAAGAGGCGGATAAACTAGCACGGGGTGGCTCTCAGTCGACTGACTTACCAGTCGAGTCATCTATCAGACCACCAAAGTGCTATTACATCCGGAAACTTCGAGGTTACTTCCTTGAGAAGGCGGGGCAAAGATGGCAAATGGAAACTGGCTGTAAGGTATCCAAGGCAATCTGGCCCAGCTATTCTCAGCATAGAACCAACTCTCTTTTCTCACTAAATAAGTTAGGGATAAAGATCACTGTAGGTCTCATTACCGGTCACAACATGATCAGGTCCCTAACTTCTAGATGGTACAACAATAGCGTAGACTACTGTAGGCTATGTCAAGATCCAGAAGAAACAGAGACGGTCGAACATCTACTATGTAGGTGCCCCTCGTTACTCACGAGGAGACATTGATTCTTCGGTAGATATGAGATGAATACTCTGACTTTCTTCTCCGACATAGACCCCATCTACTTGTATCAATTTGCCAAAAACCTCACATGGCTGGCAAACAAAACAAATTAATCATTGTTTTTCTTTCTCCTTCACACAGGGGGATAGAAATCGGCTCAACACTGAACAACACCCTCAGCGGCAACACACCCACATCACATCCACTACATCATCATCTTTGTCACAATCACAGCAGCCGCGCATCCATATACATTACTCATCGCACCCATCACATCAAACCACTTTACATCAACAAACCGAAATAGACCAACCACCTCATATTACTTCAGAATAAACCAGTCACCACTTTCAACACCCATCTTATAAATCAGCATCCATCATCATCATATCCAACCCATCAAAACCACTCTACAATCATAAACTTACATCCACCATCACAACCTCAGCAACAACCTACAAACTCACATCCATCATCACAGCATCACCTACATACTCAACTTCACAACAAATCCGCAATAGTCCAGCATCTATCATCATCACACATAACCCAACCACAACACACAGTTTCTTTAAGGATGATCACAATGGACCTCAAGGTCTCCGAGTGAAGTAGCTGCCAACAACGGTAGCTGCGCGTCCTAAAACCAAACCAAACCATTCGCATTGCCATCCCTTCATTGACAAATTGATTTTTACTAGCTTTGTATGTATTTGTTAAAGCATACATACATATGCCAGTTTTATTTACATTTCAAATCTGAAAGCAATTTAATTTCATATTTTTAAATTTGAAATTTTCAGACCATTTGGAGTTGATTTTGCCTTGTATATCCGCCCGTCTGAAGGATAACTCTCGAACGGATCAGCTAAAGTTGTCCAAACATTGGCCTCGTCGTATTTTTCCAAAATATTAATCAATTTCGAGAATGGGGCATATCGGTCCACTTCTTCTGGTACAACCACCATAAAAGTTCAAAGATTTGGTGCGAACGGTAACTCACGAGCAGATCTACTGATTTTGCATAAACATTATTCATCGCAATATTTTTTCCAGACATATATCAAGCATGGACTATATCGATCCAGTCCGAGTTCCCCACACAAAATTTTCGCTTAAGGGCTGTTCGTGAATCGATTTTAAATTCCTTGTGGTCCTCTTAACAGTGATATGATGTGTTTCGTGATCAAGTCTATGTTTTCAGATATATTTGTTCAAAAGCTTTAAAAACTTCTACAGCGACCAATATAAATGGATGGTCCAACCTTTGCATATCGGAATATTTCTCCCAAACATGGGCAAGTCATCGCTTCCTGACATAATGGACCAAATTGGCACAATAAATATTGAAGTTACTCCCCAAATAAGATCCAGCGTGTATAATAACGTGTATAATCACAACATTATATTTTTTTCTTTTCTATTTTTGCCTTATTAAGGCGAAGGCCATTTATAGTGATATTTAATTAATTCTCTTTCGAGTTGAGCTGTAAGGCCTTTAGAGATACATTTTTTCCTTTGGAAGTTTTTATTTTTGTAAATACAAAACATACATAGATCTGGGTTTCCTAAGAAATTTATGCTGTAAACAGATACGGCTGCGTAAATTAAGTTGGTTCTATATATATATATATATATATATATATATATATATATATATATATATATATATATATATATATATATATATATATTCATAAATATAAAAAAAATCATACATTTTGTAGTATAAAAAGAGTACAATATTCTCACAGATTTTATAAGATTTCAAAAGTTTAGACCTTGGGCGGCAGCAACGGCTTTCTTCTTTTTAGCTTCCGTAGCGTTTTAGCGCTCTTGGCCACAGCTTTAGTGGTAGCAACAGCAAAGTGGTTCTTACCCAATTCAACGTTGTTCTTTTTGGCGACAGCTTTGGCAAAGATATTCTATTCAGCATAAGGATCCAACTAGAGTTGGCCTTATGGGTTGACGAACATTGGTTTAAGAGAAGAACACGACCGAAGACTCGTTGCGTGCGTCAGGAATCACCTGCTGATTTCTTCAAATTTAAGAATGCTATACAAATTGTTGTTAGCCTTCTTGGGATGAGAAGGTTGCATCCTTCTTCAAGGTGGAACCATATTTGCAAGAAAACCTTCATCTTTGTGGTAGGCGATGATATGATACTATGACCAACACGGAATTGTTGGGATTTGTACACCTTTTGGATATCAGTCTTCGAGCGCATGAAAAAACAAACAGCTTGTTTTTTCCATTGCATCTTTTTTCCAAGGAATTTCAGCAGACCATTAAATAGGCAGATTGCAAATCGTAGCGGCGTTGGGTATATTGCCATTCCTCTTCCAACTGTGAAAAGTCTCAGTAGAGGCACGTGGTACCAAAAGCATCTGACCACAGCGGTGAATATCACCACCACGTACACGGGAAAACATGCAACAGCACTACCAGTGTCCATGAATCGACAGAAATTTGGTGACCTGTCAATATGAATATGTATATAAATATAAACTCATTCATCTTTGCTCCAATTCAAAAACTTACCGGCTTGTTCGCTGACGCTTGTTACGGGGCGACCTGACTTAACGCCCAACGGACATAAACTTAACGCCCAAAATGAAATATAAGTCCGCCCCCATAGCGGACATAAGGCCCATTGGGCTTTATGTCCGTTTTCCGAAATTAATGATTTTCCCACTTCATAAGTAAAATTCAGATTTATTTAGAAATGAAGTTGATTTATATATGTATGTAATAAATTAAAAAAAAAAGCTTACTGAAATCATATTTAAATGTTTACGGATTTTCCAACAATTTGTGGACAAATGGACCCAACATTACAGTACAGTGATCGTTATGATTTACTTGAGTTTTCTCGAAACAAGATTTACAAGCATGCACAATTTTGCAAACCTGCAATTTTATTTTTTAAAAACATATTTCGTATAAAAGATATTTCGTGCTTGCGATACATCTACAACGCCATAAATAAAACATTGAGTCATAGAAAATCAAAATTCAAACCTGAATATGCTGGAAGCGATGGAGCAAAAGTCAAAAACGGTATATTTTACACGAAAACGCGCGCGCGTTTTTTTAAATATACGGTTTTTGACTTTTGCTCCATTGCTCCCAGCATATTCAGGTTTGCTCTATGACTCAATTTTATTTTCAATGAGGAAACAATTTTAAATACTTATTAACATTTAACTTAACAACTTACGAAAGCGATCGAGCAAAAGTCGAAAACGGTATATTTTAAGAAATCGCGCGCGCGATTTTTTATAAAATATACCGTTTTCGACTTTTGCTCGATCGCTTTCAACATCTTAGGTTTTATCTATGACTCAATTTTTAATTCACAATAAGAAATAAATCACTCAACACGCTGTTGAACATTCCGTTTTGTCAGTATTCGTTATTTGGAAATGTGTTAATAAATTCCTGAGGAGATTTCGATTTTTCGGAGCTCCTTATGCGTCCAACTAGTTTAAAATCAACTGAATGATGTTTGCTATTTTAGGAATCAATCAAATCATTTTTAAAATCTACTTAACCATAATATAACCTGAAAGAGTCTACCATTTTGAAAATTTTAAAAATTTTTTTATAATAAAATTAGACAGAATGATCAAAATAATAGTTTATTGTAGGTTTTGGAACACAGCAATTGAAACCGGCCCTGCATTATTTCACTGTATTATTTCACTTATGTAGTTCTACACCTTTTTCAGATGTAATTCGAATTATTTTAATTGTAATTCGAGAATTCTATTTGTAATTCGTAACATTTCATTTGTAATTCGAGAATTTTATTTGTAATTCGAATTATTCCATTTGTAATTCGAATTATTCCATATGTAATTCGAAATGTTCCATTTGTAATTCGAATTATTCCATTTGAAATTCGAATTTTTCCATTTGTAATTCGAATTATTCCATTTGTAATTCGAATTATTCCATTTGTAATTCGAATTATTCCATTCGAAATTCGAATTATTCTATTTGTAATTCGAATTATTCCATTTGTAATTCGAATGATTTCCTTTGTAATTTCAAATAAAATAATTCGAATTACAAATAGAATAATTCGAATTACAAATGGAAAAATTCGAATTTCAAATGGAGTAATTCGAATTACAAATGGAATGATTCGAATTTGAAATAGAATAATTCGAACTACAAATAGAATAATTCGAACTACAAATAGAATAATTCGAATTACAAATGGAATAATTCGAATTACAAATGGAATATTACGAATTACAAATAGAATTCTCGAATTACAAATGAAATGTTACGAATTACAACTAAAATGTTTCGAATTACATCTGAAAAAGGTGTAGTTCCTCTGTATCCAGACTCAAAATTTCTGCAACCTTTACAAGCTGCATACATAAAGAATCCGAGGACAGGTGAGCAACTAAACAAGTGCAGCGTGTCGTGTGGTCCACATCGATTCGGGCCCAATATGAATGAGGCAGCTGTTTTTGTCTTAACAGCTGGCGTTATTCTGCTGTAATAGATGGGGGATGGTCTCCGAGTACGGTACAGGCAGTATAAATTCTATTCAAGCCTGCCTGATAGGCTCGTCCTTAATCATTAATATCTCTGTGGATGTACATGCGTGGGGAAAGCCTTTCCACTAAATCATGACAGGTGGCCTGTTCCTTTACTTTTGAAAATGGTAAAACTGGCAAAAGTAGTAGAAGTTGTAAACTACTACCATATGAATTGTATGGTCTCTAAAGTAAAGGAACGCTTTTCGAGTAAAAAGTGGTAAAACTTGAAGATTCTTGCACGTAAAGGAACAGAGCTAGGGATGCTCACTGCGATAACATCCAAGCAAGTATTGTATTGGCAACACCCTGATGTGCTGATGATCCGTTAAAACCTTCGTCTTCTCATGCAGATGGTCCACTGGTGTTATGTGGAGGCACCCTGTTGCAGTCCTCAGTTCACTGTGGCTTCCGTGGACGACTTAAACATGCTGTCGAAAGTTACACTCAATATTTTGGGGTAGTTAGTGGTCGGAATCAGAACACCATAGACCAACATGTTCATTGAGACCCTCATTGCAGTCCAAGTGGTGAAGAGTGTGGCAGTGGATTTAGCGCAGATATTTTCATATTCCTCAAATGATTGTGTTTGTGTTCGCATCATCGGGGCGAATGGAACCTTGACTGGCAAGCAAATGCTCCTTCCTTGCTTTGTTCACTATCCTTGCCTTTGCTGGACTCTGTAACAATATAATAACATTTAAGTAAGAAATCTGTTTACGTTGTATTTCACGATTTACTCTGTAGTGACATACATACATACATACATATGTATGTACATACATACATACAGTTTGCCAAGGAAATGTTTTCAAACTCAGAAAACGAACACTTTTCATGCATTAATTAGTAAAAATGACAAATACTTGTGATAAACATATCGGGTTATTTTACAAAAATTTGTTGGTCGACCTTTTTAAGACCAAATTGAATGGATAAATAAAAAATTACCCCACTTAGTTCAACAATACGAGTAATAACCAAAAGTATAATTAACATGTAATGCAAGGTGCCAAGAAGATGTTTTCAAAATGTAATTATGGTTCCAAAATACCCCATGTTTTCGGTAAATGTTAAAAAAATCATGACATTTTATGAATTTTATTGTTAACAAGGACTAGTTGCTAACAAGTATCAACAATATTAGGCATGGAATATCCCCACTAAGAGGGTTACCATATGGACCAAGGGGTACCAGATCATATTGCATGTAAACAATGTCCTATATGTCTCAAGCCGAGAATATCTGAAACCTAAGACGTTTTATGAGTATTTTGGTTTACCAAAATAGACTGCCATCAATTACAATGAATATTACCTACAGCAGAACTCGATCAGGAGGGTTTCCAGATCGACTAAAAAAGTACCAGGTCTTAATAACAGTAAACTGGACCTCCTAGGCTCACAATTAGATCTTAAAAGCTGTTTATTTAACGGAAATCGAATTGAGGGATAAGGACATTCACTAAAACAAACCAAAATATTACCAAGAAGTACAAAAATCGTTTAGAAATACATATGGAAGATATTGCTAGATTATACTGAGCTTGCTATAGACATCCGATTTTATCTATTAACAGCCAGATTGGGGAATTCTAGTAAGTTTTTTGACTTTGATGTTATACCATGGTAACACTGTAGCATTATTTCCCCATCACCTAGAAAATTATGCCGCAGTATTACTTAACAGTACACGAAATGTCTCCAGTAGGTCATAGTAAGCATTTGCGAACAATTGTAGAAATCTGTACCCCACAAATTTCTAAGGAATATTTGTCTCCAAATGTGCTATTTTCGACTGTTTCATGAAATATTCTTATCTCTTAATTATTTTAGAGTTAAATAAACCGCCTGTCGGTCCTGGCTGTGGGCCTAGGTGGCCCCGTTTACTGTTAATAAGACCTGGTACTTTTTTAGTCGATCTGGCAACCCTCCTGATCGAGTTCTGCTGTTGGGAATATTCATTGTAATTGATGGCAGTCCGTCTTGGTAAACCAAAAAAACTAATAAAACGTCTTAGTTTTTAGATATTCTCGGCTTGAGACATACATATAGGACATTGTCTACATGCAATGTGATCTGTTACCCCCTTTGTCCATATGGTAACCCTCTTATTGGGGATATTCCATGCCTAATATTGTTGATACTTGTTAGCAACTAATCCTTGTTAGGAATAAAATTCATAAAATGTCATGAATTTTTAACATTTACCGAGAACATGGGGTATTTTGGAACCTTAATTACATTTTGAAAACATTTTCTTGGCACCTTGCATTACATGTTAATTATTCTTTTGGTTATTATTGCTGAACGAAGTGCGTTAATTTTTTATTTATCCATTCAATTTGTTCTCAAATAAGTCGACCAAATTTTTTTGCAAAAAACTGTCATTTTTATCACAATTATTTGTCTTTTTTACTAATTAATGCATGAAAAGTGTTCGTTTTCTCAGTTTGAAAACATTTCCTTGGCAAACTGTATGTATGTACATATCCACATTGCTTACCATTTATATATTGTTACGGAATTAGGTTTAACTAATCTCCGTGTAGACGTTGTTTTATTCCCCGATACGATTTGTACCAAATAGAACAGGGTTCGTTTCAGATTACGCTTCTACAATGCTTTATTTACTTTATTACACTTATTCGGAACTGACTGTTATAGCTAAGTACACAGCTTTACTTTACTTCTTTACTAGTCGATGTTTACACTTCGCGATAAAATTCATAACTGATCACTGTTTGCCCGTCATCTGATATTTATATGCCCACAGGTATCGTTTGGAAGTATCTGGAGCATGCATCTGGCAACCTCGAGAAGTTGGCTTCAACAAACACACAGACCAAAGACATAGAACTGTAAAGATTGGACATAGTGCATAATGCAGTTCAATTTTACTATTAAACCATAGAGTGTGTTTGTGTATAACAGAAAACTAACAGAACACGACGGCAACAAAAACAAGTATAACATAATTTTATGTCACCATATTGGAACATAACATTATGTTAGACCTCCAGCCCCATCTGCCGATATATAGTAGCAATGTTAATATCCCATCTTGTTATATTTTATGTCTTTGCACAGACGCACACTCGCACCAAACGAACAACAACAACACACACATACGGGATACAAACACAGAAGACAGACATGACGTAATGGACTATTATACAAGAAAGTACAACAAAAACAAATACTGGGCAATAATTGTATGATTATGGCAAAACAAATGGAAACAAAGGCACATCAGTAATAGGTACTTTACACGATATGTTTTTTACATATGAGTTGTCACTTCTCCCATACATAATGTACATATATGCAAAGTGACAGCTCATATGTAAAAAACATTTCGTGTAAAGTACCCATAACATGTAAGGTAAGAACTAGAATGATGAAGATGATTCTACATGGTAGTTGTTGTTGCTTAAATAAAGTAATACTATGTTTACATTTACGAAATCCACTCGATTTCAACTGTCAATTCCATTGCTCAAACGTCAAATGAAATCCAATCGATTTCAGATGAGTTTTCATTTGACGTATACACAAAGAAATTGACAGATGAAATCGAGTGGATTTCGTAAATGTAAACATAGTCTAACTGCGTAATAAAACTTTACGTTACAATTCAAATTTTTAAATTAACGGAAATTAAACTAAAGCTCTGTTCCTTTACGTGCAAGAATCTTCAAGTTTTACCACTTTTTACTCGAAAAGCGTTCCTTTACTTCAGACACCATACAATTCATATGGAAGCAGTTAACAACTTTTACTACTTTTGCCGGTTTTGCTATTTTCAAAAGTAAAGGAACAGGCCATAAATTAACTTAAACCTATCAATTAAGGCCAGAACAGAATCAATCGTCGCTTGCTTTGCTTGCTTCCCCAAATGTCAAATTATAAAGGAATGCCAGAGCCTCTTTGCAAATCCGACTGCGTTCCCCTTTAGGAGACTCTGGCATTCCTTTACAATTTGACATTTGGGAAGCAAGCAAAGCAAGCGACGATTGATTCTGTTCTGGCCTTTACATTCATAACAATATTTTGGATAATGTTCCCAAAATTACGAAAATATTTTATTATCCAGCCTCACAAACGTCCTCCATGAACCAATAGGCCATCAAAAACAAAAACTTTTCACACATTCTCCAGAAATATAAAAATATAAATAAAACGTAAACAAACAATATGAAAGTTGTTGTTATTGTTGTCATTGACATACAATAACTACAACTTTCATATTGTTTCAAATGCATGGTTGTATTTGGCAGCTCAAGGACGGTTTTTTCAAATGAGATTACCTTCTAATTCTGCCATGGGAGCTTTGCTGCCTTTAATATTTTCCATAAGAGCGAAACCTATAGCTCTGCGTGTTGCGTGTGCGTTCAAAAATACAAAAACAAAATACATGTATTTCAAATTGAAAACAACAACAAATACATGTATTTTGTTTTTGTATTTTTGAACGCACACCCAACACGCAGAGCTATAGGTTTCGGCCTAATATCTTCTATGACCTCTGACGAAACCGGTTCTTAAGTGAAACTACTATATGCTGGAACTAGAGTTCGGAAATAGTTAATATCATCAGTAGCAACTGTCGGTATTTTATCACGTAAGTTAATTACAGATTTCGAAAAATACTGATTGAAACCCTCAGCTTTATCTTGTTGAGATGATAAACGAACATCATTTTCTGTCAAAATTATTGGAATGTCTGATTTTTCCTTTTCCAATTGTTTATTAAAAAAACTCCACGTTTTCTTTACATCACCATTGCATCTTTTTAAATTGACCTTATAATAGTTATTCATCAAATGTTTACTACCGGTTTTTATAATTTTGCTTATCCTTTTGAGTATATCTCACATAAAACTTTGTTATTTCTGTTTTTTCTTCTTTGTAAAAGGAGTTTATTTTTATACGTAATTATGCTCTCTAATGAATCGGTCATCCATGGATTCATTTTCCTTTTAATGCTTATCTCTTTTACTGATTTTGTTGAACACTCCTGTAGTGCCGATGAAAAATTATCAATTAAGTTCTTACATAACTCAGAACAAGTATCAATTCCATCAACATTTAGTGTTGATCAAGAAATGTCCCAACATTATCATAATTGATTCTATAGCACTTTTTAAAAATTGTACTCAACACAGGAACCGAGATGTTTAATGTACAGAAAATCATGTTATGATCCTCAAGATTATTTCCAATAGAACTAACCGTAATCATATTATATATATTGCTAAAAACACAATCTATGCTTGATTTCCCCAAAGGGCGTGTTATCAAGTTATGATATCAAGAAGATTGTTTCTCTGATTATTAACATAGAAAAATAGAGGGAGAATTGTGAATTCCCAATAGCAACGATTCCAATTTGGAAATAAACTTGTGAAATAAACACCTCTGTGATACAGAATATATAATTAACGGTTTTTTATTTATAACTATATCTGGCAAACATAAAGAAATACAATCGACGAAATCATTACTCTGATTCCTTAATACTTCGTATTTTATTTTTTTATTTATATAGACTGTTGTCCACCAAATGCATCTTTTCTACAGCAGTGAATTGCAGAAAACCCATCAATAGCATACATGTTCATATTGTTCACATTAAACCAGGTTTCCTGGACAGCAATAATCGCTGGAATACTTGCTAATTCGGTAACAACCCTCTTAAACTCATTAAACTTGTTGACTGACGAAATACTTCTGTCATTGAAAGACAAAATGTTAAAATAATTTTCATTTATTTGATAAAATTTTTTCTTTAAATTGATTAATATTATGAAAATAATTAAAATTCATTGAAAAGATAATATAATATTAAATCATTATATAAATATTTGTTTCTAATTAGGTGAGGTAAATAAACCTTCTTCTTCTCCTTCTTCACATTCATCTTCGGTATCAATTTCATCCGCATTGACAGCAATTCTTCGTTGACAAGACGACATTCCCACTCGTTTGCATAAAATATTAGCATCGTTCCAGTACTTTTTTAATGATAAAAGTGTCAAAAGAGCAAACTGTCGAATATGAGCCCAACATACACATTTTTCCAAAATGTACGGGAACGAAAAAATGGCAGAAATGTCAACAAATCTGGAACAAATGTCAAAGTCGACATGTCAGCCAATCAGAAGCCGGCAAACATGTTGCACATTTTTGCCTGCCTAAATTTGTCGTGTAAAAAGTTTATAAAGAGAATGCTACTCAGAGCCATTTTTGTTTAAAGAGAAGTGAACATTTTGAAACTTGTTTGGTGTACGGGAACGCATTTTGGGGAAAAATGTGCAAAATGTGTTAAATGTGTAAAAACTTTTTAGTTCTGGAACGAAGCTATTATCAACTCCTTTTAAATTATTCAATCGTATAGATTTTGCATTTTCTTCTCTTCTCACAAAAATATTGCCATGTTTAACGAAAATGTATTTGTATCAAACAGATCTTAACGATTTTGCATAATTGATTGATTAAGATTCTCTGCTTAGAAAATCGTTTACATACACTCCTTTTAACTCATTAGATTGTTTTAGTTTCGATTTCCCATTCATCAGTTTGCTCTTAGATTTCGAATTTGCAAACTTCACAATTACATATGTTTTGTTCTCCACTCGTTTCCCTTTATTTACATAAAATGCTTCTTCTATATCTTCTTTATTAATATTGGCTCCAACTGTCTTTGGTATTTCTAAACACATATCAATAGCATCAACATTTTCTCTTTTTTGACCTCAACTTATTACACAGTTATTCTTAACGCGAATGTCATTTAAAAATTTCACGGATGACTTGAGCTCGTTCACTTCTTCTTTCAGATTTTTATTCGCTCTTTCCAATACCTCTATTCTCTTCCTATATTTTACCACTCCTCTCATTATTTCATCATATTGTGATGATATGTATTGCATTGTTTCTTTAATCTCTCGAAGTTGAGTAAGTTGTTCTTTAATTTCACTCAATTCACTTGTAACAGAGGCATCATTTGGCAAACACAAGTAGCATTATACTCAAGACAGCGGTCTTTCAGGAGAGCATCAATCTGTTTTTATTACGTTTTGTACACCTTGCGTGGTGAATTCTCTCGCAACTATCGCATTCTATTGAGTCATCATTCTCATGTATTTCCTTTTTGCAATGGGCACAGATAATCTTGTTTTTGTTAATGCTTTTACGCTGTTTTCCAGGCATTCTTCATAAAATTGGCACTTAGATTTGAGTTTTTCATAAACTGATACAACACTGTAGTATGTCACCAACACATTATGTTGCCATACATTTAGATGTTCGATATTTTGTTTTGTTATGCTGATCGAGCGCCACAACGAGTTCATTGCTTTGTTTTCCTTTTGTTTCGCAGCGCCACAGCGAGTTCATTACTCACTCATATGTAGGGCAATGGCAATTGGAATTCAAGACTATTGTAATGAGTCAGTTGGCCAATGGGATTGAAGAATATCCCAATAGTAGATTCATTGAGTAAAGTTCTAAAATATGAATATGAGTGAAAGACTCAAATGTATGACAACATATGTGGGATATTACATATACACATACATATGTAATTGTAACGATATTGAACTCTTTTCCTATTGGTTGGGAGTTGTTCAATATCGAGTATTTTTGTGAATATTAGAAAATAAGAACTCAATGTTAGATTTAAGAATTGTATATAAATAGCAGAAGAAAGAATAAAGAAGGCAGACCTAGTCTGAACTTGCACTTTGCTCTATCAGCAAAGTTAGAGAAAAACCCTCTGAGATTTCTTTTCATAGTACATGGCGATCCTGCCAAATCTTGCTCTGTAATCGGCAAGAGTTCCTGCGTATAGTCCGCAGAAGAAGGACAACCTGCGTCAAGCCGCAGACGTCCTTGAAAAAAAAAAAAAAAACAAATGTGAGAAGATACTGCCATACTGTCCAGGCAGTCCGATCCAAGCCGGGATCGTGGATCAAGGAGGAAAAAGCCCACAAGCACTGACCAGATGACAGGCCCACAACCACTCTCGATAGAAGAATATAGGAGAAGGAATCAAAGGAGGACTCAGGACGAGGACCAACACACGAGGGTTCCTATTGTGAGACCGCCCCGCAACAGAGGAGGCTATACATGGCGCTTAAAGAAGGAGAAAGCCCTTCTTCTACGAGAAATCAATTCGGATCCCCCACCGCCTTGGGATCGTGCCTCTAAATTATGGTTGAGAACAGACGAGATAGAATTCCTTATAAGGAATTATCTCGACAATAGAGTAAAAAAAATAAAATAAAACGCTGCATCAATCTGCAGACGTTAGGACCAGTAAGCGCTTGCCGCTCGTGGTCACAAATTTCTTGTTTCTTCATAAGAAAAATTTTTTTGAGAGATATGTAAAATATTAAAGGAGAAATATATTATTAAGAATTATAAAAAAAAACAATTGTCTAAAAATATTGAAAGAGATTTAAAATATTAAAAGGAAAGATATATTGTCTATAAAGAAAAAGATCCGGAATTATGGGAAGTACCCAAACAAAAATTAGCGAGGTGATCCAGGCAACCGCAAATGCTCCAACAGCAGTCAGCGTGAGCGTCGAGGTGTTAGTCTTAGTCTGTATCATAATAACACTGATAGTTATAATTAGATACCTAAAAAAAATACGTGAAAAAACAAATTAGGAAGCAACAAGCAAGAATGAGTGCGTTGCAATAAAATAGAATTTAAATAATGATGTCTTTTTGAGAAATTGTAATTGTAATTGGTACCATGGATAAGGTTTTACAGTCTTTAGGTATATTAGTATCGAATGCGAAAAAGTCGTTAGGCAAACCATACACGAAGGAAACAATAGATAAGAAAAAAGCAGAGTTAGCGAATCTACAGACTGACTTTAATGAATTAGTAGAAAAAGAAAAATACGAAGATTCAGTTAAATGTAGGACAAGATTTAGTGAGTTAAAAGCGGAAGTTTTAAGTTTGTTGTTGGAACACTCAGAGTTAGCTCAGCAGGTTAGAGAAAAAGATACGGTAAAACGAGAAAACAAGATGGAGACTAATGATCTGAAGACTATTGTTGCTTTAGTACCGGTTTTTACAGGTAAAAAAGAGGATTTGGAAAGTTTCACTGCTAATCTAGAGTTAGTATACGAAACAATTCCTGAAGAAAAGAAGGAATTCTTTTTTAAGTATGTTTTTTGCTCAAGATTAGATAGTCGGGTCCAGAATAGGACTAAACAGAAAGGGATACCTAAGAATATCACTGAGTTATTATCTGCTTTGAAGACGGCCTATAAGCCCGTAAAATCATCCAATGCTGTTTTGAACGAGTTGACTGGTTTAACTCAAAGAAATAACAACTTGCAAGGTTTCGCTAATAAAATAGAAAGTCTTGTTTCTGAGCTCAACGAGATTCAGATTTCTGATTTGGGTGAGCAATGTAGGGATGCAATAATAGCTACTAACAACCTGACAGCATTCAATACATTTTTGAATGGGCTTCAGGATCAACAAATTGTTTCAACTATTGAGGCTAGTCGTGTATCGACATTTGCCGATGCTTTGCGAATTGCAGAAAGATACGTATCTCGTACGAAACAGAAAGACGTAATGTACCATAATGCACAATCTTATAGGGATAATAAACATGGTAAAAAGAAATATTACAATAACGGTAATAATAACAAACGATATAACAACAATAACGGTAACAATGACAGTAATAATAATAATGGCTACAACCGAAATAAAGGTAATAAAAACAACAAAAATAATAACAGGAATGGACGTAATAACAGCAATAATAACAACAATAATAGGAATAATAATGGAAATAGGAAAAACAATAACAACTGGAACAATAATAACCATAATGGTAACAATAACAGAAACAACAATAACTACAATAGTAGGGATTATAATGTTAACCAGGTACAAGATCAGGGAAACTTTCAGGTTCCGGAGAGCACACAATAAAAAACAGAAACATTTTCAGTATATCATCTAACCTCAAAAATTATGTAAGATTAAACATAGTAGATGTAGACTATCCACTGACATTTTTAATTGATACGGGTGCAGATATTTCTTTGTGTAAGGAGAAATTTTTGTACTGTTATGAGGAAAATCCAGATGATTATTGCAATTTAACAGGCATTTCGAGGGAAATAATTAAATCTTTTGGGTCAACTAATGTTAGAATAGATGTAAATGGTATGGTTATTGAACATAGTGCTCAGCTAGTATCAAATGATATTCCACTTAGTACAGATGGAATTTTAGGCAGAGATTTTTTTATAGAAATATAAGTGTAACATTGATTATGATAGGTATATCCTAACATAGGTATATCCTAACAATTCCTATACACGATAGTTCCTTCAAGATCAATGAGGTAGTTGTACCAAAAAGGAGTGAAATCATTCTACCTTTTACCATCAATTTGGTAGAAGATGCAGTAGTATTAAATCGGGAAATTACGAAAGGTGTGTTTTTGGCTAATACTATAATTCCGAAAAATGGAAATAAGCATATCAAATTACTGAACGTTACTGACCAAGACATGACGATAGATCATATGAAATTAGAAACTGTTCCTTTAAGCAATTATGATATACTTACGGTTAACCATTCTTACTCACACAGTAGTTATACGGATGAACGTTTTGAGAGGTTAATAAGCAAAATTAATTTAGATGACTTAAGTGAAGGTCATAGGAAAGAAATTGTAGCTATATTAAGGAAATATCAGTCGATGAAGATGAGGATTTAACGACAAACAATTTTTATAAGCAGAAAATTAACCTTGAAGACAAAAATCCTGTTTATATAAAGAATTATAGATTACCACAAGCACATAAGGAAGAAATAAATGCTCAAGTACAAGATCTTTTGAAAAGTAGAGTAATTGAACCATCAGTTAGTCCTTATAATGCACCATTGCTTTTAGTTCCAAAGAAAGGACAGACGGATTTGAAGAAATGGAGATTAGTTGTAGATTTTAGGAAACTTAATGATAAGATTGTTAATGACAAGTTTCCATTAACTCGTTTGGACGATATTTTGGATAGATTGGGTAGAGCGAAATATTTTTCGACGTTAGATATGACTAGTTCTTTTCATCAGATTGAACTTGATCCTAAGTCAAGACCACTGACAGCATTTTCGACATCTAATGGGCATTATCAGTATACAAGATTACCCTTTGGTCTTAAAATATCATCTAATGCCAAGTTTATAATTGCGCTCCAAAATCCAATGGATTTCACGAAATCCTGAAATACACCCCGGTGTTTACACTTATTTTTTGTTGATTTCAAACATATCACAATGATCAAGGTAGATGCATATGCGCAGCTGATCGAACATGAATGTTCAAAACAAGTTGTTGTAAATTGAATTAATCATCAAATATATACGACAATATAGAACTTTAAAACTTTATTTGGAAAATTATAGTAAAATTATCTATATATCGTATTAATTGTGTATAGTACTAACAAATGAAAAAATAAAAAAATGATTTTATCTTTGAGACATCGTTATAATAAATTTTAGCTCTGTTCCACAATTTTTTACAATGTTTACCACTTTTACACATTTTTCGTTCCCATACACAAAATTTATATGAAAATCGTTTACGACTTTTACAACTTTTGGGACTTTTACCACTTTATAAAGTACGGGAACAGGCCATTTGATAGATAAAAGCTGTGCTCAGAACCTGCACAATATTAGTACTTGCGTTCCCATACTCCGAAATCTAGCAAGACTTGCACTTCTCTTTAAACAAAAATAGCGCCGAATAACACCCTCTTCTCCTGTTTTCTGCCATACAATGTTGGCCTAGTAGAAACTAGCAGCAATCATGTTCATTGGCATCTTATATGATAGCCGATACGTTGATTTTGATATTTATGCTGGAGTTTTTGCAACTTCCGTCATTTTTCCGTTGCCGTATTTTTTAAGAAATTTGTATGGGGAAGCAAGTTTTGACAATTCGCTCTTTTTTCTAACATTACCATTAAAAAGTACGGGAACACAATAAAAATATCATTGTAACAAAGTAATTTAATATTTTTTCACATTGTTTACAAATTTTGATACTAAATTTTTTTGTTGCAGCAATTGACCATCTACCTTGTTTATTCTGATACGTTAAATGTGTTGCAACTTTTGGTACTTTTTTAGGCAAAAGCAGCGTTGTATATCATGTGTACTGTGATTTCGATGTTGATTTCGCTGAAATCACGAAATGAGAGGATTTCATTTTTGTATGCGAAATCATGATAAATTTTGCTTGATTCCGCGCGAAATCACGAAACGCCTTCGAAATCACGAAACGACGCCAAATGTAAACTAAGCATAACAGTTTTCAACGCATGTTGACAATAGCTTTATCTGGTTTAGCTGTAAACAGATACAACGTTTGGGTAAAGTTTTGTGTCGTTTTGGTAGTTTTTACACTGTTGGGCATGATGCCGAAAAATTCAAATTCATTTGAAATATATGCCGGCAAACAGATAAACGCTGGACTTTGGTATCGTCGTCGCCCTGTTGTTGTTGTTTTTTTCTCGACGCCCAACGCAAAACTTTAATCGAATGTTGTATCTGTTTTCAGCTTTAGAGTCTGAAGCATTTCTTTATGTGGATGACATAATAGTTTTTGGATGTAGTTTCAAACACCACAATGAGAATCTCATTAAGGTACTGGATAGACTGAATAGGTACAATTTGAAACTCAACCCTAATAAATGTTGTTTCTTGAAACCAGAGGTAGTTTATTTAGGTCATTTAATAACTCCTAATGGAATTAAGCCAGATCCTTCAAAATACGATGCAATAACCAAGTATCCAGTTCCAAAAAACGCAGATGACGTTAGAAGATTCGTAGCATTTTGTAATTACTATAGACGATTCATTAAAAATTTTGCCGAAATAACTACATGTTTGAACTCATTATCTAAGAAGAACACTAAATTTGAATGGACGGAACAATGCCAAAAGTCATTTGAGACACTTAAAAATAAGTTGATAACACCACCAATTTTACAGTATCCAGATTTTGATAAACCTTTTATACTAACTACAGATGCTTCTGATTTTGCTCTAGGTGCAATACTATCGCAAGGAGAAATAGGAAATGATAGACCAATATCTTATGCAAGCCGCTCTTTGAATAAACATGAGAAAAATAAGCCAGTCATTGAAAAGGAATTATTGGGTATACATTGGGGAATTCAGTTTTTCCATCCTTATCTTTATGGTAGGAAATTTATAGTGGTTACGGATCATCGTCCACTAGTCTCATTGTTTTCTCATAAGAATCCAAGTTCCAAATTGACAAGAATTAGATTAGAACTATCAGACTATGATTTTGAAATTGTGTATAAGAAAGGAATTAATAATACTAATGCTGATGCACTTTCACGTATAAAAATAGACTCCAATATATTAAAAACAATGATACCTCAGAATATTGACGAAAAAGTTAAGAAATCGCTGGTGATAACACGAGGAATGAAAAATAAATTGCGCAATATGTATAAAGATAATGAGATGACATATCCCGATGAGCCTGATCAACTCAAAGTAGTGGAATGTACATCCATTAAAGATATAAAGCTAGCTAAAAAATTAAAATTTATAATTGATGAGTCGACAAAAGAATTCACTTTTCTTGATAATCATTCTGTGAACGAATTGGCCATAAGATGTAGTGATAATCCTTATTATCTAGATAATATTTTGGAGAAGCTATCATCTGAGTTAAGCAGATTGAGTATTAAGAATATCGCACATAGTAAAAGTGACGATATATTTGAAATAATAACCCATGGGAAATTTAAAGAAAAAATGAATAAATATTTGAAAAATAGTGACGTCAGAATTCTTTTATACGAAAATCCTCGAAAAATATTTAATGAGAAAGAAAAATATGAATTGAAAAAATTATATCATGATACACCATGCGGAGGTCATTTTGGAGTAAGAAAAACATTATTAAAACTAAAACAGAAATATATATGGAAGAACATGTGCAAGATGGTAAAGAAATACGTATCTACATGTGATTTGTGCCAAAGAAATAAACAGATTAGACATACCAAAGAACCGTTAATGAAAACTGATACACCGGTAAATAGCTTTGATACAGTTGTAATTGACACTGTAGGACCCTTAAGACCCTCAGATAATTATAGATATATACTAACTATGCAATGTGAATTAACTAAATACATAATAGCTGTACCAATGGAGACAAAGGAAGCCAAATCAATAAATGAACATTTAATATTGAAGTATGGAATATTCAAGACTCTAAAATCCGGCAGAGGTACTGAATTTGTAAATGAACTGATGGATGAAATGTGTAAACTCTTAGATATAGAACAAAAGTTCTCTACACCTTACCATCATGAGACAGTAGGTTCAGTTGAAAGAAATCATAGAGTTCTAAACGAATATTTTCTTTCTTTTGTGAGTAATGATAATTGGAATGAATGGATACCATATTATGCTTTTGCATACAACATAACACCACATGTTGACACAGGGTATTCACCATTCGAGTTAATTTTTGGAAAATTACCGACAATGCCAGGCGAGAAAGTAATGAATAGTGAAAAATTGTATGATACAGAGAATTATGCTAAAGAATTAAAGCTTAGATTAAAACTTTCATTAGAAAACGCTAGAAATATAATTGAACAGACTAAAATCAAGAGAAGCTTAAATTCATTAAATAATACGAATAGAATAGATATTAAAATAGGAGATTTAGTTTTAGTTAAAAAGGAGAATAGAAGAAAAAATGAATCACATTATCATGGTCCATATGAAATAATCAATATTGAAAATTTAAATGTTACAATAAGAATTAATAACAAAGAAAAAGTATTTCATAAGAATTTGTTAAAAAAATATAACAAGTAATGTAAACCAAAATATTTTTATTTTAAGACTCTTACTTTAAGTGTTGTTACGGGTACCTACTTTCGGCTTGGGGGGATTTGTCATCTGGACACCGGCTAACATAGTCTTTTTCTTTAGGGTGTAGGTACCAACCCTGTTCCCATACCTTAGGCACGCAACAAAAATTAAACAAAGTGACTTCAAACACATAACAAAAACTACAACAAAATCCATCATCATCACCTGGAAGCCTGCACCTGATGGCTTTTAATTTGCCCACCCAACCTTGGTCACAACTTCCTCCTCTTGTCTTATGTGACCCCTCAACCCGCCCACATCACACCACTTACCTCGTCTTCAATCCTCCATAATTAAAAGCTCTAGCAGATTTTCATTTTATACTAACATCATAATCATATCATATTTATTTTTGAATTTACTAACACTAACACATTAATTACCATAAAAAATTTTGAAATCAAAAATATAATTAAGTTTAAAGTATCTAAATGAAAGGATAAAATAATAATAATAATAATAAAAATCAAATAAAAATATCAAAAAAAAAAATGTTTTTCTTTACTTCTCATACACCATGAGCAATTTGAAATGTAACGGCTAACAGCCAAATCAAAGAAAGGTCTTGTGACCACAGATTCAAAAACAAATTATGTTTCTTTTCGAGTCAAATTACCATCTGAACGTGATTATTCACGAATCTCAACAATTCTTGAACTCAACATTCAAAAACAGAACGCAAATATGATTTTTGCAACAGTTACTATTAATTTCGCACTTGTAACGAACCACCCTAGTATCCTCTAAAGAGCTCTTTTTCTGAGTGAATCAAGGGGCTAACAAAAATTCAAATCTTAGCAACTGCCTCTATTTTTGAAAGTTGAAAACTCACAGAATCTTGACGGACACCAAAAACAAACATAAAATATCAAATAAATGTAAATACGAATAAAGTCAAATAATGGTAATATAAATAAAAAAGGTAAGTAAAATGAATAAAAATACTAATATAAATATATATGTCAAAAAAAAACAAGGTGAGTATGTAGGTATCAATTTTTGCAGTCTAATAGTCATCAGCCACTATTTCAATCCTTTGTTGATGGTAAATGTGATACAATTATACGATTTTGTTAATTTCTTCTCGTTTCAGGTTTTCCTTAGGATTATTGATCATTACCGGCTGATGAAGATGTTTCGTGGAATATCCAATAATTGGTTTTTGGGACACAAATAACAAAAAGCTTTTGGCTGAGCTTCTCGTCCCAATTCTGAACATCTATATGTCCAGGAAAAAATTTCAATGGTGCTGAACTTTGGATTTGTGGAATCTATTAGTGATGTTGTGGCGATTGCTCCCTAGATGGCATTAGGGCAGCCAGATAATCTAGTCTAATAGGTAACACTGTCCTACCTTTGTTTAAGGGTTCTGTCCTGGATTATGTAGTTGTGTTTTTTTTCCTCCAGGTTGTCATCAACACGCCAGCGGATTCGGCCAGCCTACCCAAAAATGCATTAATTAATTTATGTTTTTTTTTCTTTCTTTAAATCTGGGTTTTCTCTTAAAAAAATTACCTTTAAAATACCCGCTGGATTCTATCGAATTTTTCGTGTCGTCTATTCACCCTTACACCACAATCTATTGATTCCACTTGTTGCCTAATCAATTTAAATACGAAGAGATTATATACTGTATTTGTTTTTTTCAAAAATCACTTTTAATAATACCTCTTTGTTTAGTTTGATAATTAACTATTACTTCACAGATTTCAATCAGTCTTTCTTCAACTAAAAATCGTCTTCACTGTTTTAATTATACATTTAAACTTTTCACTGCAAAAACTATTGAGGTTTCCTCACTCAGCACCATTTACTAAACTAAGTTTTTCCCCCAAAACACTCTCTTTTATAACCTACGATAAGAGCAATGGCAGCATTCCAGCAATCGACATTTTGGCGAGATCACTTCAGGCTATCCCTTTTTTAAAATTAATCTATAATTTGTCCCTTTCTATTATCTCTCACGGGTACCTCTGACTCATCAATTATTTTTAAGAGTGTAAACCACCTCCTACGTCATAAGTAAGAGAGGGCCCCCACTGTGTCGGTAAGGCCGTTTTCCACAATTTCAGTGGGATGATAACACACTCGGTTCCGGTCGTCCCAAACCCAGAACCTATTTGAACCAAAACAAAGAAAACACAAAAGGAAGCAGACGAAAATCAAAAAACGCGGCCGGTGGTAAGTTGTATCGTTCCAGTTTTTATTTATTTATTCATTTATTAATAAAATTCTTTCTTTTCTTTTTTCAGGTTTTGGTTTGCCACATGTGGAAGGATGCAACAGTCATCACATGACCCGGGAAAAAGGTTTTTCATTATTCCCAAAAATTTTGTGTTGACTTTTCCATTTGCCCACATGTTGCAAACATTTTCTGGGTTAGCCTTCGATGGTGAAGAAGGTTAACCTGGCTTCCATGGGTGCTTTCCTCATACCAATAGGAACACCCCAACGAATACAATAATCAAAGGAAAACATTCTGCCCCTCTGCAACGGCATTTGGACATGGCTAGCCATAGTCGCTATGGTTACCCCTTTTTTAGTGTCCAGATGTCTCCGAGAGGGCACTTGGACATGGCTAAGCATAGTTCGTACTATGTTTACCCCCTTTATAGTGTCCAGGTGTCTACAGATGTTAATTTATTCCCCCACATTTACGAACAATTTATAAAGCATGGTTTTGGAGACCGCCATGGAGGCAAAAAAGGTCTCGCCTAAAGTCCTTTCCACGCAAAATTTTTTTTTTGTGTACAGGTCTGGACTTAGGTTTCTGCGGGGCCCCGCAACAAAACTCCAGCACTGACTAAATATGACGACAGTGATGGTGTGCGTGGGCCTAGATGTTCCTTGCGGTTGGTATATGTCGGGTCCAACGTGGGGAACTCCCACACCCTGAGATACAGCCGGGCAATTAGGGAAGTATACCTGAGATATCATAAGCTTATGTCCTGTTACTTTGTGCAATTTTGTCTTATTTCAGGAGGTTTGGAGACATGGACTTATTGCAATTGGTTTTCATCCTCGGATCTACATCTAAGGGAGGGTTTACTGACAGAAGGACTTAAAAGGGGTGAGTTGAAACTATGGGCGTGAAAAAATGTATTCATAATTATTGGTATGAAAAAACCGGGGTATACTCTGAAGTAAAAATAGGTGTATAATTAAATAGGTGTATAATTACGGTGGGGTATAATTGGGACAAAATGAACAGGCAGGTGTATAATTACGGTGTATAATTGGGACAGCACGAACAAGCAGGTGTATAATTACGGTGTATAATTGGGACAGCACGAACAAGCAGGTGTATAATTGCGGTAGCGTATAATCGAAAGAGTGTATAATTGGGACAATACGAACATGAAACTGGCAGGTACCTAATATATCACAGATTGAAAAAGTCATTTTATTGCACTATAAAGTTTAACTTAATACTATTAGGACCTCACATACATAAATGCTTAATCCTAATAATATCACAGTTTAATCTCTATATTGCACATATTATGACTTAATGTCTTTCACGTGATAGATTCCAATAGGTGTTCCTTTTAAGTTTTCCAGTTCGTACATGTTTTCTCCGACGGGCTTAACAATCCGACATTTTACGAACTTTTTGCCAAATTTCGAGTTCACATTTTTAGAAAAGTCAGATTGGACTATGTTTCGGCGATAAACCTCTTGTCCTGGCCTGAATTTTACAACTCTGGCCCGCCTGTTATACCTTTCTGCACTCCTTGAGTATGCCTTATGCAGATTTTCTTTTATTTTGCTTCTCAGTAACTCTAGTCTGTCAGGCCTCTGCACATTTTTCAGCTCGTGGTCCGTCATCGACATAAGTTTCCGGGCCAGATGGTAATCTTGGCCACTGGAAAACATATGGAATCCGAACAAAGCAAAAAATGGTGTCACTCCGGTTGCAGAGTGGACTGAGTTACGTAAGGCGCACTCAATCTCAGAAAGATACATGTCCCAATCGCGTTGGTCTTCCTCCAGATATGTCCTTATCGCGGTGATAACTGACTGATTCACCCGCTCCGACGCGTTGGACTGCGGGGAATAGAATGCCGTCTTTAAATGTGTGATTTTATAGTTGCTGATCATTTCATCAAAAGCTTTCGATGTAAATTGGGCCCCATTGTCGCTATGGACGATTTCGGGGACACCAAACTTGTGAAAAATCTCATCTACCATAAATTTTATTACATTCATAGTAGTGGCCTCTCTCATTGCCTTTAAAAATGTAAATTTGGTAAAATGATCAACAACTATAAACACATACGCATTCCCTTTCTTCGATCTAGGGTATTTCCCTAGGAAGTCGATATATAATTTTTGAAAAGGGCGGTCAGTTATCACCTCTTTTCCTATTTGGGGCATAAGATTCTGGTTACTTGACTTAACCTCTTTGCATACTTGGCAGTTTCTAACATATTGTCTAATCTGGGTAGTCATATTAGGCCAGTAAAAGAATCTTCTAACCTTTTCAAGTGTTTTAGTTATTCCTCCGTGGCAAGATGTATGGGATTTGTGAATTCGGTCGATTATCTCGTGGGTGATTCCACTCGGAATCCACAATTTCCACCTTAAATCCTCATCCAGTTCCTGATTAGGCAGATGCTTTTTATAAATCAGACCATTTTCGACCTTAAGGTCAGGAAGTCTCTCAAAGTTCTCTTGTATGTTCTTAATCAGATCTAAATACTCCTCACTTTCGAACTCCACTGTTTCAAAATCTAGGTAATCACTCATGTTTAATTCCTCGATGCGCTCTTCTGTAGGAGCTCTGGACAGCATATCTGCTACCACATTCTCAGAACCCTTTCGATGCTTTATATCAAAATTATATGGTTGCAGTTGCAGAGACCAGCGGGCTAACCGACCACTCAGATCTTTCAAGGACATCAACCATTTCAAGGATGCGTGGTCGGTGATTACCGTAAACGGCATCATTTCCACGTATGGCCTAAACCTCTTAATCGCCATGACTGCAGCCAAGCATTCCTTCTCGGTCACGCTATAATTGCGTTGACACGAGTTCAGCTTTTGGGAGTAAAAAGCAATAGGGTGTTCTTCCTGAACATTATTTAGTTGGTATAGAACGGCCCCTATGCCATACTCGGATGCGTCACATTGAATGTAAAAATGCCTTGAAAAATCTGGGTGGCGAAGTACGGGAGCAGAAGTAAGGGCCTTTTTCAGACTCTCAAATGAATTAATAGCTGCCTCACTGATTTCGAACTTCTTGCTTTTTTTAAGGGTATCTGTTAAAGGAGCCGATAGTGTCGCGAAGTCCTTGATGAACCGGCGGTACCAGCCCGCGGTTCCAAGGAAACTTCTGACCTCTCGAGGATTACGTGGTATCTTAATATTTCTAATTGCTTTGATTTTATCAGGATCTGTTTTCAACTGTCCTTGCCCAATGATAAAACCTAGATATTTCAATTCTTTGAAACAGAATTGGGACTTCTTCATACCGATTGTCAAATTTGCTTGTTTGAGACATAATGCTACTTCGTTCAGAAGTCTCAAATGCTCATCAAAATCGCTCGATATCACTAGCAGATCATCGAGGTAAATAAAAACATTTTCTTTCAATCTCTGAGGAATAACTTTATCCATTAATCTGCATAAGCGCTGCGCTGCGTTACAGAGCCCGAACGGCATTACCCTGAACTGGTATAATGGCCGTCCAGGAACTGTAAACGCAGTGCAGGCTTTGCTCTCTTCGTCGAGTTCTATTTGCCAAAAGGCGAACTTCAAATCGACGCTGCTAATGAAGAAAGTCTCGTCAATTCTACTAAGGATACCGTCGATGTTTTGAAGAGGGTACGCATCTTTGACAGTTAATTTATTTAATTTTCTCGCGTCCAAACAAAACCTATTTTTGCCCGGCTTCCTAACAACGGTGGTTCTATTACTCCACGGGCTTTCAGATTCTTCTATAACGTTTAGACGGAGCATTTTATCCACCTCTTCATAAACTATGGCTTGGACAGCTGGAGACATAGGATAATGGCGATCCTTAACAGGCTCAGCCCCTTCAATCAATTTGATTGTATGTTTTTCCAGCTTTGTTTTGCCAAGGCCCTTTTCTTCAAACGTGTCGAAGTTGCGTATAACCTCATCTAGTTTTTGCTGTTGTTCTTTTGACAATTCGTGGGGGTTTAATTTATATGTGTCATCATCTACTAAGTCCTTTTGTATTTGTTCAATGTTTAGTTCATCTACGCCTATAATATTCGGTGCTAAATTATAAGTTCGCCAAAAATCAATTCCTAAATATAGCTCTTGTTCTAAGTCTGGACAGAGGTAAAAATTTAGCTCCTGTTCTATGTTATTATATTTCATATTCAATTTGACTCTTCCCAAGATCCTATGCTGATGACCAGCGGCAGTTTGGACAGTGGAGAACATTGGTTTTGTCTCAGCTTGAATCAATTCAATGAATTCTCGACAACCTTTTCCTAATACACTAACAGAGGCCCCAGTATCAAGTAAGCCAATTTTCTTGACTCCCTGAATTTCCACCTCTGCATATACCCTTTTGTCATCCTTACGATCGACTTTATTCAATGATTCCACTATCAACTTCAGTTCTTTCTTCTTCTCTTTAAACTTTTCCCGTGTCCTGTGGATCTTGGAATCCTTGAATTTAATCTTTTCATCATCTCCCATTATTCTTTCTCGGGCCTTTTCATAATTTTGCTTCCTAATATCTAATGGCAAATAATGTCTCAATTGAGGTTCAAAATGGTCAGTATTGACTTTAGAAAGGGTTTGTGATTTTATAGTTTTATTTTGATTTGACAAGTTTTCTAATATTTTTGTTATTTTCAGGGGTTTTCCGCTGGACGTGGTCCCCCTTTGTTCTCCACGCCCCTGTTGCGGTTTCCCGACTGGCAAACATTGCATTTGGGAGTCTTGGTGCCTGGATTGCCGCATTTATAGCAAAACAGAGCTCGTTCTGCCGCATCGCAGTCACGAAATCCATGGCCCGACTTTAAACAGTTCCAACATGTAATATTGGGACTTTGTTTCCTTTGCATCTGAAACGCCTCAACATCTTCTACATTGCAACTATTTTGGTCACCTTCATACGAATAATCGTTAAAATCATAATTGACCTCATTAACTTGTCTTGTGGGGCGAGTTTGTGGAGCAAAAACCCTATTTTCACGTCTAAGGAAAGTTTTCTCGGCCTCGTTGCACTCAATCCTCAACTGTTCCACGGTGGACACTTGGATTGGGTACACTATTCGGCTTATACTTTCTCTTATATTCTTTTTCATGATTTTTACCATATCAGGTTCGTATATTGGCTGGAAGAGTTTTGCCCTAATCTGACCCATAACATGAAAATAGTTATCGATGGTCTCATTTGGCTGCTGCTTACGTTGAGCGAGTTCCGTCAATATCTCAACATTCGTTTTCGAACTCTGATATTGACTCAACAAACTTGATTTTAGGCTTTCCCAATTATGTTCCCTATTGGTCTTCTGGAACAGCCAGTACCAGGACTCAGCACGTCCAGATAACAATAGAGGGAAATCCCTAATAATCTCAGACCAAGGAATACCATACTGTCTTTTAAAATATTCTAATCGATAGACAAATTCCTCTACTCCCAACCCTGTCGAACTACCATCAAAACGTAACCCTAACTTGTTAATTCTTACACTAGTTCTGGGGTCAAATGGTGCTGAGTGCCTCTCTTGTGCTTCATGTTGCGGAATGGGAGGTCTAGTTGTTGGTTCTGGCTCCGGTGGAGTTTCCCTAGGAGGTATATGAGGAATTATAGCGTTGGCCATAGATGGGAGTTCTGAATTCGTGTTTCTGTTACACGATTCAGTTCCAACTGGGTTACCTGGTGGAAGCGCCTGAGGAACATTTTGCAATGTCGACGCACTATTACCACTAGTCGGTTGTGATGCTGAGTGGCGATTCCCTCCCGTACTATTTCCTTCTACAGTTTTCTTAACTTTTTCTACCGCCTGATTATTTTCTTTCATAATCCTAGTCAATTCGATCAACGATTTCTTAATTTCATCCATTTCTTCTTTCAGGTTAAGAATTTGGTTCTGAAGGAGATTATTCCCTACAACCTGGTCTCCCGGTGCGCCACCTGGCATTTCATTCATTTGCTGTCCGATTCTGCCCTGAAGGAAAACGAGTCCCAAGGAGTTCGTGATTGGCGAGTTGACATTTATAGTTCGGGATAAATCCCTAATCTGTCCATCCTCCGTGGGGTTATTTTCCGCCATTTCAAGGTCCGTATAATCCTTTTTCTTTTTATTTTCTATTATAATCGATCTATTTTTATCAAATTCTGTAGGTCTATCCCGTTTCCTCTCTTTGGTCCTTGAACGAGTTCCTGCACTCATACCCTTTCAACACCTGCAGTTTGCAAATATAAACTATTATTTTTTTCTGTATGAAAGTCAAGGATTTCAATTTCGTCTATCTAAACCCTTATTTATATCTCGTTCAATTTAAGTATTTTATAATATTTTTCTAATATATTTTCAGGAGGATTTTATCGACGAGGTGTGATGTGTACGGTATTATTTAGCCTTCACAAATGGTTTCCTACGATGATGATGGACAAAACAAAAACTAACTAAATTTGGAAACTAATAAAACACAATTTGTAACATGACTTGATACAAGTTCTTTACGACCATATCATTCAATTCAACCTTGTCAGATACTACGTCCCTAGAACAGATCTAGAGCGGCTATCATCCTGTTAAATTGGCTCACAAACAAATTTCAAGCTGACACTAACATTTTTTTGTTCTATCCCAAAAACGTGGGTTACTACTACCTATAGGCTACTTAATTCCCGGTAGGATAATCCTCATTTCGGGTTTGCATAAGTCATTCCCGTCCCTTAGATGTGGTGTTCCAAAGTGTATCACCTCCCACAACATTCTGGCTCTCGTCCAGAATGGATAAGAAATAATATACTTGGTAAGACTCATCTTCGGTTGGAAAAGTTGGTCTATTGTATGAAAACTAATGGGCTATTTATTAGTGTTTCGATGACCTACACTAACGAATCAAAAACATTTAGAAATTTGGGCGCCATATTGTTACGTGTACCTACTTTCGGCTTGGGGGATTTGTCACCTGGACACCGGCTAACATAGTCTTTTTCTTTAGGGTGTAGGTCCCAACCCTGTTCCCATACCTTAGGCACGCAACAAAAATTAAACAAAGTGACTTCAAACACATAACAAAAACTACAACAAAATCCATCATCATCACCTGGAAGCCTGCACCTGATGGCTTTTAATTTGCCCACCCAACCTTGGTCACAACTTCCTCCTCTTGTCTTATGTGACCCCTCAACCCGCCCACATCACACCACTTACCTCGTCTTCAATCCTCCATAATTAAAAGCTCTAGCAGATTTTCATTTTATACTAACATCATAATCATATCATATTTATTTTTGAATTTACTAACACTAACACATTAATTACCATAAAAAATTTTGAAATCAAAAATATAATTAAGTTTAAAGTATCTAAATGAAAGGATAAAATAATAATAATAATAATAAAAATCAAATAAAAATATCAAAAAAAAATGTTTTTCTTTACTTCTCATACACCATACACCAAATTATGTTTCTTTTCGAGTCAATTTACCATCTGAACGTGATTATTCACGAATCTCAACAATTCTTGAACTCAACATTCAAAAACAGAACGCAAATATGATTTTTGCAACAGTTACTATTAATTTCGCACTTGTAACGAACCACCCTAGTATCCTCTAAAGAGCTCTTTTTCTGAGTGAATCAAGGGGCTAACAAAAATTCAAATCTTAGCAACTGCCTCTATTTTTGAAAGTTGAAAACTCACAGAATCTTGACGGACACCAAAAACAAACATAAAATATCAAATAAATGTAAATACGAATAAAGTCAAATAATGGTAATATAAATAAAAAAGGTAAGTAAAATGAATAAAAATACTAATATAAATATATATGTCAAAAAAAAACAAGGTGAGTATGTAGGTATCAATTTTTGCAGTCTAATAGTCATCAGCCACTATTTCAATCCCTTGTTGATGGTAAATGTGATACAATTATACGATTTTGTTAATTTCTTCTCGTTTCAGGTTTTCCTTAGGATTATTGATCATTACCGGCTGATGAAGATGTTTCGTGGAATATCCAATAATTGGTTTTTGGGACACAAATAACAAAAAGCTTTTGGCTGAGCTTCTCGTCCCAATTCTGAACATCTATATGTCCAGGAAAAAATTTCAATGGTGCTGAACTTTGGATTTGTGGAATCTATTAGTGATGTTGTGGCGATTGCTCCCTAGATGGCATTAGGGCAGCCAGATAATCTAGTCTAATAGGTAACACTGTCCTACCTTTGTTTAAGGGTTCTGTCCTGGATTATGTAGTTGTGTTTTTTTTCCTCCAGGTTGTCATCAACACGCCAGCGGATTCGGCCAGCCTACCCAAAAATGCATTAATTAATTTATGTTTTTTTTCTTTCTTTAAATCTGGGTTTTCTCTTAAAAAAATTACCTTTAAAATACCCGCTGGATTCTATCGAATTTTTCGTGTCGTCTATTCACCCTTACACCACAATCTATTGATTCCACTTGTTGCCTAATCAATTTAAATACGAAGAGATTATATACTGTATTTGTTTTTTTCAAAAATCACTTTTAATAATACCTCTTTGTTTAGTTTGATAATTAACTATTACTTCACAGATTTCAATAAGTCTTTCTTCAACTAAAAATCGTCTTCACTGTTTTAATTATACATTTAAACTTTTCACTGCAAAAACTATTGAGGTTTCCTCACTCAGCACCATTTACTAAACTAAGTTTTTCCCCCAAAACACTCTCATTTATAACCTACGATAAGAGCAATGGCAGCATTCCAGCAATCGACATTTTGGCGAGATCACTTCAGGCTATCCCTTTTTTAAAATTAATCTATAATTTGTCCCTTTCTATTATCTCTCACGGGTACCTCTGACTCATCAATTATTTTTAAGAGTGTAAACCACCTCCTACGTCATAAGTAAGAGAGGGCCCCCACTGTGTCGGTAAGGCCGTTTTCCACAATTTCAGTGGGATGATAACACACTCGGTTCCGGTCGTCCCAAACCCAGAACCTATTTGAACCAAAACAAAGAAAACACAAAAGGAAGCAGACGAAAATCAAAAAACGCGGCCGGTGGTAAGTTGTATCGTTCCAGTTTTCATTTATTTATTCATTTATTAATAAAATTCTTTCTTTTCTTTTTTCAGGTTTTGGTTTGCCACATGTGGAAGGATGCAACAGTCATCACAAGACCCGGGAAAAAGGTTTTTCATTATTCCCAAAAATTTTGTGTTGACTTTTCCATTTGTCCACATGTTGCAAACATTTTCTGGGTTAGCCTTCGATGGTGAAGAAGGTTAACCTGGCTTCCATGGGTGCTTTCCTCATACCAATAGGAACACCCCAACGAATACAATAATCAAAGGAAAACATTCTGCCCCTCTGCAACGGCATTTGGACATGGCTAGCCATAGTCGCTATGGTTACCCCTTTTTTAGTGTCCAGATGTCTCGGAGAGGGCACTTGGACATGGCTAAGCATAGTTCGTACTATGTTTACCCCCTTTATAGTGTCCAGGTGTCTACAGATGTTAATTTATTCCCCCACATTTACGAACAATTTATAAAGCATGGTTTTGGAGACCGCCATGGAGGCAAAAAAGGTCTCGCCTAAAGTCGTTTCCACGCAAAATTTTTTTTTGTGTACAGGGCTGGACTTGGGTTTCTGCGGGGCCCCGCAACAGTGTGTATGTAAACAAAAAATCATTTTATTTCCGAATACAAAAAAAAAAAAAAATATATACTTAGCCCACTTAAGATCATATGTCAAAAGAACAATTTTTTTAATTTTAAGTTATTCACAAAGAAACAACTTGACACCACCGAAGAGAATTGTCACAAAATGCATACAATTTGTTTATGCACACAAAAAAAATTGTATACATTTCTTTTAAGGGTGAGGGTGTAGTATGTCACCAACACATTATGTTGCCATACATTTAGATGTTCGATATTTTGTTTTGTTATGCTGATCGAGCGCCACAACGAGTTCATTGCTTTGTTTTCCTTTTGTTTCGCAGCGCCACAGCGAGTTCATTACTCACTCATATGTAGGGCAATGGTTTAGAGTTCCAATTGGAATTCAAGACTATTGTAATGAGTCAGTTGGCCAATGGGATTGAAGAATATCCCAATAGTAGATTCATTGAGTAAAGTTCTAAAATATGAATATGAGTGAAAGACTCAAATGTATGACAACATATGTGGGATATTACATATACACATACATATGTAATTGTAACGATATTGAACTCTTTTCTTATTGGTTGGGAGTTGTTCAATATCGAGTATTTTTGTGAATATTAGAAAATAAGAACTCAATGTTAGATTTAAGAATTGTATATAAATAGCAGAAGAAAGAATAAAGAAGGCAGACCTAGTCTGAACTTGCACTTTGCTCTATCAGCAAAGTTAGAGAAAAACCCTCTGAGATTTATTTTCATAGTACAACACTCTAAGCAAACAGATTTGTTTTTCTTCGTAAATTTTGATAAAATCACAGAGCGATCGTAGTACAGGGAAAATACGTCTGAGCACACGCAGAGTTGCCAGCTTAACTGTGCAATTAGATTTATGATTTCACAACATCTTTCGATGTAGATCAACATAGTTACGAAAAATGCACTCCGTTCGAATATTTAATAAGCAGTTGCTTTAGAATACTTGCTAATTCGGTAACAACCCTCTTATACTCATTAAACTTGTTGACTGACGAAATACTTCTGTCATTGAAAGACAAAATGTTAAAATAATTTTCATTTGTTTGATAAAATTTTTTCTTTAAATTGATTAATATTATGAAAATAATTAAAATTCATTGAAAAGATAATATAATATTAAATCATTATATAGATATTTGTTTTTAATTAGGTGAGGTAAATAAACCTTCTTCTTCTCCTTCTTCACATTCATCATCGGTATTAATTTCATCCGCATTGACAGCAATTCTTCGTTAACAAGACGACATTCCCACTCGTTTGCATAAAATATTAGCATCGTTCCAGAACTTTTTTAATGATAAAAGTGTCAATCGAGCAAACTGTCGAATATGAGCCCAACATACACATTTTTCCAAAATGTACGGGAACGAAAAAATGGCAGAAATGTCAACAAATCTGGAACAAATGTCAAAGTCGACATGTCAGCCAATCAGAAGCCGGCAAACATGTTGCACATTTTTGCCTGCCTAAATTTGTCGTGTAAAAAGTTTATAAAGAGAAAGCTACTCAGCGCCATTTTTGTTTAAAGAGAAGTGAACATTTTGAAACTTGTTTGGTGTACGGGAACGCATTTTGGGGAAAAATGTGCAAAATGTGTTAAATGTGTAAAAACTTTTTAGTTCTGGAACGAAGCTATTATCAACATCTTTTAAATTATTCAATCGTATAGATTTTGCATTTTCTTCTCTTCTCACAAAAATATTGCCATGTTTAACGAAAATGTATTTGTATCCAACAGATCTTAACGATTTTGCATAATTGATTGATTAAGATTCTCTGTTTAGAAAATCGTTTACATACACTCCTTTTAACTCATTAGATTGTTTTAGTTTGGATTTCCCATTCATCAGTTTGCTCTTAGATTTCGAATTTGCAAACTTCACAATTACATATGTTTTGTTCTCCACTCGTTTCCCTTTATTTACATAAAATGCTTCTTCTATATCTTCTTTATTAATATTGGTTCCAACTGTCTTTACTATTTCTAAACACATATCAATAGCATCAACATTTTCTCTTTTTTGACCTCAACTTATTACACAGTTATTCTTAACGCGAATGTCATTTAAAAATTTCACGGATGACTTGAGCTCGTTCACTTCTTCTTTCAGATTTTTATTCGCTCTTTCCAATACCTCTATTCTCTTCCTATATTTTACCACTCCTCTCATTATTTCATCATATTGTGATGATATGTATTGCATTGTTTCTTTAATCTCTCGAAGTTGAGTAAGTTGTTCTTTAATTTCACTCAATTCACTTGTAACAGAGGCATCATTTGGCAAACACAAGTAGCATTATACTCAAGACAGCGGTCTTTCAGGAGAGCATCAATCTGTTTTTATTACGTTTTGTACACCTTGCGTGGTGAATTCTCTCGCAACTATCGCATTCTATTGAGTCATCATTCTCATGTATTTCCTTTTTGCAATGGGCACAGATAATCTTGTTTTTGTTAATGCTTTTACGCTGTTTTCCAGGCATTCTTCATAAAATTGGCACACAGATTTGAGTTTTTCATAAACTGATACAACACTCTAAGCAAACAGATTTGTTTTTCTTCGTAAATTTTGATAAAATCACAGAGCGATCGTAGTACAGGGAAAATACGTCTGAGCACACGCAGAGTTGCCAGCTTAACTGTGCAATTAGATTTATGATTTCACAACATCTTTCGATGTAGATCAACATAGTTACGAAAAATGCACTCCGTTCGAATATTTTATAAGCAGTTGTTTTAGAATACTTGCTAATTCGGTAACAACCCTCTTATACTCATTAAACTTGTTGACTGACGAAATACTTCTGTCATTGAAAGACAAAATGTTAAAATAATTTTCATTTGTTTGATAAAATTTTTTCTTTAAATTGATTAATATTATGAAAATAATTAAAATTCATTGAAAAGATAATATAATATTAAATCATTATATAGATATTTGTTTTTAATTAGGTGAGGTAAATAAACCTTCTTCTTCTCCTTCTTCACATTCATCATCGGTATTAATTTCATCCGCATTGACAGCAATTCTTCGTTAACAAGACGACATTCCCACTCGTTTGCATAAAATATTAGCATCGTTCCAGTACTTTTTTAATGATAAAAGTGTCAAAAGAGCAAACTGTCGAATATGAGCCCAACATACACATTTTCCAAAATGTACGGGAACGAAAAAATGACAGAAATGTCAACAAATCTGGAACAAATGTCAAAGTCGACATGTCAGCCAATCAGAAGCCGGCAAACATGTTGCACATTTTTGCTCTCCTAAATTTGTCGTGTAAAAAGTTTCTAAAGAGAAAGCTACTCAGCGCCATTTTTGTTTAAAGAGAAGTGAACATTTTGAACCATTTTGGGGAAAAATGTGCAAAATGTGTAAAAACTTTTTAGTTCTGGAACGAAGCTATTATCAACATCTTTTAAATTCTTCAATCGTATAGCTTTTGCATTTTCTTCTCTTCTCACAAAAATATTGTCATGTTTAACAAAAATGTATTTGTATCCAACAGATCTTAAGGATTTGGCATAATTGAATATGTGTTAAGATTCTCTGCTTAGAAAATCATTTACATACACTCCTTTTAACTCATTTGATTGTTTTAGTTTCGATTTCCCATTCATCAGTTTGCTCTTAGATTTCGAATTTGCAAACTTCACAATTACAGATGTGTTGTTCTCCACTCGTTTCCCTTTATTTACTTAAAATACTCCTTCTTTATTAATAATGGCTCCAACTGTCTTTGCTATTTCTAAACACATATCAATAGCATCAACATTTTCTCTTTTTTGACCTCAACTTATTACACAGTCATTCTTAGCGCGAATGTCATTTAAAAATTTCACGGATGACTTGAGCTCGTTCACTTCTTCTTTCAGATTTTTATTCTCTCTTTCCAGTACCTCTATTCTCTTCCTATTTTTTACCACTCCTCTCATTATTTCATCATATTGTGATGATATGTATTGCATTGTTTCTTTAATCTCTCGAAGTTGAGTAAGTTGTTCTTTAATTTCACTCAATTCACTTGTAACAGAGGCATCATTTGGCAAACACAAGTAGCATTTATACTCAATACAGCGGTCTTTCAGGAGAGCATCAATCTGTTTTTATTAAGTTTTGTACACCTTGCGTGGTGAATTCTCTCGCAACTATCGCATTCTATTGAGTCATCATTCTCATGTATTTCCTTTTTGCAATGGGCACAAATAATCTTGTTTTTATTAATGCTTTTACGCTGTTTTCCAGGCATTCTTCATAAAATTGGTACACAGATTTGAGTTTTTGATAAACTGATACAACACTCTAAGCAAACAGATTTGTTTTTCTTCGTAAATTTTGATAAAATCACAGAGCGATCGTAGTTCAGGGAAAATACGTCTGAGCACACGCAGAGTTGCCAGCTTAACTGTGCAATTGGATTTATGATTTCACAACATCTTTCGATGTAGATCAACATAGTTACGAAAAATGCACTCCGTTCGAACATTTTATAAGCAGTTGCTTTAGAGATCCCTGCAAAACAAAAACAGTTGGTAGATCCCTACCCGTCGCTGCCGACATAATTTCTTCATAAGAGAAACAAGTGTGAATATATTTTGAAGAATTTGTTATTAAATAAAAAATACAAACTAAAGTTGCGAATATTTTTGTGGTAATTTACGAGACGGAAATTTTTAATGGAGTGGAGTTGGAGTCAAAAGTAGAACAGCCCCCCTATTCCGTAACTTTTTAACAACTTTACTCATTGTTTATTTTACAACAATTTCATTTGTTTGTTTTGTAGTTGTTATAAAAACAAAAGAAATTTTAACAACTTTTCAATCGATAAAACTTACAGAATAGGCCTACTGGAGATGGGAAGGCAACATAAAAAACCTTTAGGATGACGAAGCAAAATCAGTTGCGCTTGGATGAAATGGAGAATGGACGAAGTACACTCAATTGTGATTGAATTTAATGGAAACTTTTTTTTAATTTGTGTTTGTATGAAAAAGTTCTTTGTATTCTTGTTTTACACAAATAATAAATGCATTTTATTTATTTATTCTGGGATATTTCGCAATAGCTTGCATTATTACTGCATCTTTAGACTGATTAAAAACACAATCCGAAGAGTGCTTTTAAATTTAATCCAAACAACTACATCAAAAGCTGTGATTTGGATCGAAAACGGAGTGCATCCTAGCTGTGTGCTGTGGAAGCAAAATAGAGTGCATCCTAGCTGCGCGCTCTCTTGTAAAATTCATAAGTGAATTCATAAGGAAAGATGTACTCCGACGGCAAATATACTGTGCACTTGTAGTGATTCAACTGCATCAGCGGATGCAAACTTTTTTCTGGGATGCTATACCCAGCAAAAAAATTTGGAAGTTGTGCAATTATGAGTTATGAAAAAATGCACTCCGTTCGATACATTTTATAAGCAGTTGCTGTAGAGATTCCTACAGAAAAAACCAGTTGGTTGATCCCTACACATTTCTTCAAAAGACAAACAAGAGTGTATACATTTCGGAGAATTTGTTATAAAATAAAGAACTAAAAACTTAAGTTGCGAACATTTTTGCGGTAATTCACTAGACGGAAATTTTTAATGGAGTGGAGTTGGAGTCCATGTCCAAAGCTGAACTAGTGATGGGAAAGCAACGTAAAAAACCTTTTGGATAACACTATGCAACACTGAAAATGCAAACAACTTATAAAATGCATTTTTTGAAAGTACATATTTAGACTACAAAAACCCTAGTAGGGTTTTGTCCTGTCAGATCCAGTTCGGATTTTATGGCCTCATCTAAACCGGGCTAAATCTACACTTTTTTGTATTTATCAGGCCTTTATCTCAGAAACGAATAGGAATTTGGCCTTGCTGTCTTAAGCAATATTGTAGCCCTAAACGAGTAGAACTTATCTTTTGAAAAAACCACATCAGAAAAACTTCATCTAGGGCACCAAAATCTATAAAATATAGAAAATTTTACATAATTGCTGAAATTCTGGTCAGTATCGGCTAAACTATTGGGAGTTGAACCAAGTAACCTTTTGCAAAAATCTTCTAAATAAAGTTCTCAACAATTCTTTAGAACATTCTGAAACTCCAAAATGCTGAAACTCATGTTGTTTCAGCGGTATTTTGCATCATATCTTTTACAACACGTATTTCAAACACAGTTCACACAAACAATTTATTCTCGCATTTCGGATTTCACCACATTATTGACATATTTATTAAATTGTCGTTGAAAAATGAACTGAAAACAACGGCATAGAGGCATTTTACAACAATGACATGTTCTAAAGAGTTGTGTAATACATTCCAGGGAATATTTTTCCAAA
Source organism: Musca autumnalis (assembly GCF_047663935.1). NCBI lineage: Eukaryota > Metazoa > Arthropoda > Insecta > Diptera > Muscidae > Musca > Musca autumnalis. The sequence continues at coordinate 96,685,234 of NW_027411755.1, read as the reverse complement.
AGAAAATGTTCAGAAAAATTTGACGGTTTTGGAGATACGGTGCGAAATGTATAAAATTTGTGGAATTTTTTCATATATTTTGAAATTTGAGGCAATAAATGTAGTTTTTCGAGTTCATTATTTCTCCAATTATTTTATTCTTAACCTTATCTATAAATTTGCTTCAGAGGTCAGAAGAAGATTCGCATTGGTTTCAGAGATATAGCCCCGAATTTCTTTAAAAACTCAATATTTAACCATGTTTAGATGGGGCCATAAAATCCGAGCTGGATCTGACACAACAAAACCCAACAAGGGTTTCTTGTTGTTTGGGTCTGTACTTTCAAAAAATCCTCAGTTCGAATTGTTTGCACAAGATCACCTTAAAAATGTTGCACAGTGTAATGAAGCAAAATCAGATACGCTTGGATTAAATTGAGAACGGAGGAAGTAAGTTCATATGTGATTGAATTTAATGGAAATTTTGTGTTTATATAATAAATATAATAAAGTTCTTTGAGTCGATTTTCGTCTTTTATTTCACAGTTTTTAATTTAGTTTTGTCAGCGTTCGACTTTTTCTTCTGTTTTTCTTTTTCATTGTGAAATAATCATCAAACAAAAGTCGAAAAATCAGTTCTGCCATTTTTTACCTGCAGAAATTTTGTGGAGTACATCTTTTCCTATGAATTCACTTATGCATTTTACAAGAGAGCGCGTAGCAAGGATGCACTACATTTTGCTTCCACAGCACACATCTGGGATGCACTCCGTTTTCGATCCAAATCACAGCTTTTGATGTAGTAGTTTCGATTGAATTTAAAGGCACTCTTCGGATTGTGTTTTTAATCAATCTAAAGATGCAGTAAAAATGCAAGATATTGCGAAATATCCCAGAATAAATAAAATGCATTTTTTATATGTGTAATGACCGTAATTTCTACGCGTAGTTATCTGTGATTTCATAGATATCCCTCTTGTAAGCAAGATTTCATAATTTCAATCCATAGGAAACGCTACCGGGTCGAAAACGGTTGCTGGTTGATAGTTGCCAATGTGTTAAAAAAAGTAAAACAAATATATGTGGCAATGTTTTTACCATATCATGAATGAAAATCACCAATGTTACCAAATGTTTTCAAAATTTACACGCCTCGGTAAATGGCACGTAGAAATTACCAAACGCGTAGGTAAAGATAACTAATAGTTAGCTATCTACCCGGTTACCTCGGGCTAGAAATTACGGGCATAAAAAAATAATAGAAAGAACTTTATTATATAACACAAATTAAAAAAAAGCCCTTAAATTCAGTCACAATTGAGTGTACTTCCTCCGTTCTCCATTTAATCCAAGCGGAACTGATTTTGCTTCAACATCCTAAAGGTTTTTTAAGTTGCTTTCCCATCACTAGTTCAGCTTTCGACTCAAACTCCATTCCATTAAAAATTTCCGTCTCGTAAATTACCACAAAAAATTTCTCAAATTTAGTTTGTATTTTTTTATTTTATAACCAATTCTTCCAAATTTATTCACACTTGTTTCTCTTTTGAAGAAATTATATCGGCAGCAATGGGTAGGAATCAACCAACTGTTTTTGTTTTGTAGGGATGTCTAAAGCAACTGCTTATAAATTGTATCGAACGGAGTGCATTTTTCATAACTCTGTTGGACTACATCGAAAGATGTTGTGAAATCATAACTCCAATTGCACAACTACCAATTTTTTTAGACACCCTTTTTTATATTTGGAAAAAATACTGCGGCATCGTTTGTAGGGATCAACAAATTGGCTTGTGCCTGTAGGGATATTTAAGCGAGTGCTTCTAAAATGTATCGAACGGAGTGCATTTTTCACAACTCCGTGTGGACTGCATTCAAAGATGTTGTGAAATCATAACTCTGCATTGCACTACTTCCAAACTTTTTTGCAGGGTACATTTAATCGTGACTGAGTTTACATCCTCTGCTCTGCATTTTATACCACCGCAAAATGTATACGCTAAGTGACAACACATACATACACTGGTGTGCGAAATAATAGAGCCACTGAAGTTACAACGCATTAAACGTTTCTAAATCACTTCTGAAAAGTGTTTTATGGTGCAAATTGCATTTTTATAGTGGAACATTATCCCATAAATAAAATTCAGTTGACATTTGTCCAATTTGGGGGTTGACCTTGTATTAGGCTGGGCAGAGCCTGTAAAGAGCTGTGCGAAATAATAGAGCCACTTTAGGTAAACAAGACAATTTCTTAAGGAAATTTAAACTTGACCGTCAAAATCATAGGGAAAACTTTAGTTTTCCTTCCTAACATTATTTTCCTGAATGAACCTGCACCAAAAATTAAAATTGTAATTCCCCTTCTAGAATTAATGGGGCTGAAAACCCATATGGACCCAGAATCAAAGATAATGCCCCATAAAGACATCCAATATATTGCAAATATCAATAATATTTGTGACTGTGAAGAAAATGTGCTAAACTACTTTCAAAAATAAGAAAATATCAAAATCTCGTCGAACAAAGTTGATATTTTTATGATTTTAGATCAAAAAAATGGGAGGTCCTGTAAGGAATATTACCCTTTGTAGCTCCTCTGCTCCAGTAAACGTGTAAATAATGGATTGCTATCAACTCTAACAGATCTTAGATGTTATTTAAGAACAGTCTAAAACAATTTATGGGTACAGAAATCACGAATCCTTAACATAAAGACAGAATATGTTTACACGTGATCGTAGATGAACGCGCGGGTTGGCCTATGGCTGAACATTTTCCTTGACAGGAGGTATAAAATTTATTTAATTTGAACGGACAGCTTCGGATATCATTTTCATTCACCACTGGTAGCCTTGACATTTAATAAAGCTAACGTCGATGTTTTATAAGGCCTGAAATACTCAGCAATAAAGGAGGTAGCCATAGATGGATATTCTTCGAGAACTGTTATAAACATACTCTGTCTTTATGTTTAAGATTCGTGATTTCTGTGCCAATAAATTGTTTTAGGCTGTTCTTAAATAACACCTAAGATCTGTTAGAGTTGATAATAATCCATTATTTACACGTTTACTGGAGCAGAGGAGCTACAAAGCGTAATATACCTTACAGGACCTCCAATTTTTTTGCTCTAAAATCATAAAAATGTTAACTTTATTCGAACGGTTTTTGATGTTTTCTTATTTTTGAAAGTAGTTTAGCACATTTTCTTCACAGTCACAAATATTATTGATATTTGCATATATTGGATGTCTTTATGGGGCATTATCTTTGATTCTGGGTCCATATGGGTTTTTAGCCCCATTAACTCTAGAAGGGGAATTACAATTTTAATTTTTGGCGCAGGTTCATTCAGGAAAATAATGTCAGAAAGGAAAACTAAAGTTTTCCCTATGATTTTGACGGTCAAGTTTAAATTTCCTTAAGAAATTGTCTTATTTACCTAAAGTGGTTCTATTATTTCGCACAGCTCTTTACAGGCTCTGCCCTGCCTAATACAAGGTCAACCACCAAATTGGACAAATGTTGACTGCATTTGATTTATGGGATAATGTTCCATTATTAAAATGCAATTTGCGCCATAAAACAGTTTTCAGAAGTGATTTAGAAACGTTTAATGTGTTGTAACTTCTGTGGCTCTATTAATTCGCACACCAGTGTATGTGAAATAACATATCGTGTAAAACACCCATTAGTTTGTATTTCTTTATTTTTTTTAAAACAAATTCCATGGTAGAACAAGAAAAGGTAGCAGCAATACCCAGCTGACTGAACTGGGTTGTAGTGTTAGTGTCAAATTCCATTCGACATTTTATGTATTTATTTCTATGTTCGATGTATATTAGGGATATATATTTTTGAAGAACAAATTTATTCATCAGAAAAAAAAACTATTTCCCATAAAGACGGCTTCATATCATTGACATGTAACCTCCTCCAGGTCCGAACGACATGCCGCACACTAAAGCACAGCTTATAGAGGCGGTACAATATTTGTTAATATGTGTGGAATTTTGTTAAACTTGAAAAGAATAAAGCCCTAATAAACATATGCTTTTTTGTTTTCAAAAGCAAATGATTGAAACAGCTTCTCTTTTTTCAATGAATTACCAGCGACCCGAATCATTTTTGCAAGTATTCTACTTTCTGCGAGAAATTATGCATTTAGTGGAATGATATGGAAACATTCAAATTGAAAATCTAACGAGTTTTCATTCATGTTTTCCAAAATATTCAATCAAATGTGAAAAATTATTAGTTTTTTAAATTCCAATAATTTATAGACATTTCCTTGTTTTGTTTACATTTACGTTGACACTAAGGTTTACAAACAAAAACAAATTCCTTTGTGGTTGTTGTTCGAGTTGTATTTGTTGTAGTATTAACTTTACCTTGTATTTGTTCTACCATGAACAAATTCTTAGAATTTTAGACACTCTTTTTTGTGTTCAGAAAAAAAAACTGTGACATCTTTTGTAGGGATCTTTAAGCGTGTGCTTTTAAAAGGTATCGAACGGAGTGCATTTTTTATAACTCCGTGTGGACTGCATCGAAAGATATATTGAAATCATAACTCTGTATTGCACTACTTCCAAACACTTTTGCTGGAACCTTTTTGCAGGAATCATATGCTTGGTTTACATTCGGCGTCGTTTCGTGATTTCGAAGGCGTTTCGTGATTTCGCGCGGAATCAAGCTAAATTTATCATGATTTTGCATACAAAAACGAAATCATCTCATTTCGTGATTTCAGGGAAATCAACATCGAAAACACAGTACACATGATATACAGCCCTGTTTTTGCCTAAAAAAGTACCAAAAGTTGCAACACTTTTCACGTATCAGAATAAACAAGGTAGATTGCTGCAACAAAAAATTTTAGTATCAAAATTTGTAAAGCTGTGAAAAAAATATTACTTTATTACAATTCTTTTTTCATTGTGTTCCCGTACTTTTTAATGGTAATGTTAGAAAAAAGAGCGAATTGTCAAAAATTGCTTCCCCATATAAATTTCTTAAAAAATAAGGGAACGGAAAATTACGGAAATTGCAAAAACTCCAGCACAAGTGTCAAAATTAACGTATCAGCTATCGTATTTAGATGCCAATGAACATGCTGCTAGTTTCTACTAGGCCAAAATTGTATGGCTGAAAACACGAGAAGAGAGGGTGCTATTCGGCGCTATTTTTGTTTAAAGAGAAGTGCAAGTCTTGCTAGTTTTCGGAAACGGATGCATGTAGTAACCCAGCAAAATGTTCGATGCCAAAGATGACATTCAATCATGGGTGCAAGTGATCTAGCATGTCATCTTTTTAGCATCTTCATCGATGAATTTTATATGAGCGTGGACCCCAAAAGATGACGTTCTTTTCTGGATCCTAAGCATGTCATTTTAACCAATGCGTTGACATGTCATTTCCACCAATGCTTTGGCATGTCATTTCCACCAATGATTTGACATGTCATTTTGACCAATGCTTTGACACGTCATTTTCACCCATGCTTTTACATGTCATTTTAACCAATGCTTTGGCATGTCATTTTCACCAACCCCTTGGCATGAAATTTTCATATTGTTTGGAAAATGGAAATGCTGTATTGAAATATGGTTTTCATGAAAAACAAAACTCTTTATTAATTCAAACGAATTCATGAAATAACTACAATTAATTTATCAGTTTAGTTTTTCAAAAGTTTACATCCAAAATTGCAATGTAATCACCACCTCTGCAACGCAAAAGATTACTTCCTCCGTTCTCCGCAACTGATATTCTTTCATCTTACAAAAGGTTTTTTCAATTATCTTCCCATCACCAGTTCAGATTTCGACATGGACTCCAAATGCACTCCTTTAAGTATTTTTATTTCGTAAATTACTTTTATTATACCCTACACCACTATGTTGGGAGGGTATTATAAGTTGGTTTTGGCCAAAAAGTTTGTAACGCATCGAAATAATGGTCGCAGACCCATACTTATTTATACCAAAATGAATGTCTCGACGAGCTGAGTCGATCTGGCTATGTGTGTCCGTCCGTCAGTCCGTCCGTCTGTCCATCTAAACCTTGTAATCACGCTACAGGTCGCAATTTTGATCGGATCGTCACGAAATTTTTCATGTTGATAAGGGTCCTGGAGGGGAAGAAGCCTATTGACTTTGGTGATGGTCGGATAATATTTAGGGGTCGGAAAGGGCAAAAAACTTAGGTGGATAAAATGACAACGTCTTTTTCCAAAGTGAATATCTCAGCTTCTATATGGGGTATACCAAAAGCAAAACCTGACAATGAAAGTAGAAAATATAACCTTTCTAATGATGTAAAGCAGGTGCTCGTAGGTGATCAAACAACGAAGATATCACAATAGAAGCAAATAAAACCCCAATTTTCATTTTTGCGATTTTAATTATATTGACGAATATCACAGCTTTGGTTGAAAACTTTCCAAAAGCAAAGTCTGACTCTGAAAGTAGAAGATCCCCTCTTTACAATGATGCAAACTAGGTCGGCGTTGGTAGCCAAATAACGGAGATATCGCAATAGTCGGTAATACATCCCATTTTTCTATTTTTTTGGAAATCACGCTACAGGTCGCAATTTTGATCGGATCGTCACGAAGATTTGAGGGTTAATGGGGGTCTCATAGATGAAGAAGGCTATTGATTATGGTGATGGTCGGATAATAATTAGGGGTCGGACTGGGCAAACACTTATTTGGAGAAAAGTCAACATTTTATTTTAAAGCCAATATCTCTGTTTCTTTAAGAGGTATATCAAAAGCAAAACATGGCAAGGAAAGTAGAAAATATCGCCTTTACAACGATGTAAAGTAGGTTGTCGTAGGTGGTCAAATAGCAGAGATATGGCAATAGTCGATAATGTATCCCATTTTCGGATTTTTTTGTAATCACGCTACAGGTCGCAATTTTGATCAGATCGTCACGAAAATTTGGGGTTTAATGGGGGTCCCAAAGAGAAAGAAGCATATTGATTTTGATGATGGTCGGATAATATTCAGGGATCGAAATGGGGAAAAACTCATTTGGAGACAAATTCAAAGTTTTATTCTTTGTGAATATATCGGCTTCTAGTAGGGGTATTCCAACGGCAAAGCCTGTCATTGGTGTAAAGCAGGTTGGCGAAGGTGGTCAAACAAGGGAGATACCACAATAGTCAGTAATGCATCCAATTCTTCCATTTTTTGCAATCAAGCTACAGGTCGTAATTTTGATCGGATGGTCACGAAATTTTGGCTGCTTATGGGGGTCCCAGAGAGAAAGAGGCATATTATTTTTGGTGGTAGTCGGATTATATTCCCTAAAAGAAATGTTTACCAGTGAAAATTTATGCACAGGGGTAGTGGTGTAGGGTATCACATGGTCGGCCCCGTCCCGACTATAGCCTTTGCTCACTTGTTTTATAATTTTGTTATTTTATAACAACTTTTGTTTAGTGACGGAAATATGTAGGGATCTACAACCCGGCTTGCTTTAGGGATCTCTAAGAACAAAATGTAACGAACGGGGAGGAGAGACTTTTTATGGAAAATACCATTTATGCTTAATTAATTTATTTTTAATTGTTTCTTTCCAAAAGTAATTTCTTCTTTATTTTCAGATTATTGTTCATTTTCGTTTTGGACTTTTTTTCAAATTCCAAGAAGCGAAATTTGATTGATTTCATTCTATGTCAGATTTAGAACAGACAAGGGAACTTTTAAAATAGCAATGTGTGCAGTCCGATTCTATTTTTAGCTCGATGGTTGGGACTTCATATAATACCAATTGTTTAGAAGTTTTAGTTGTTTGATATGCAGGAAATGTAAGACAACATCACGACGATAGTTCTAACAACTTTGGTCGTTCCAGAAACTGCAAGAATCTACTTATTTTTACTACGATAACAATTTTTCCTTTATGTTATCGGAAAAAATATTAAAAATTAGTAGATTTTTGCAGTACTGGAACATACCAAAATGAAAATAAACAGGTGTGTAAATAAAAACACAAACATCATCTCTATTGGATCGATGGAATGGGTACAAATGCTGATGAAAAGATCGGATCTTTCACGACTTCCTTTGCATTGGTTCAAATCCTAATGAAAAGATCGGATCTTCCACGACTTCCTTTGAACCAATGCAAAAGATGACATGAAATCACGTTATCGCAAAGAACCCCTTCCGTCAAATTTTGCTGGGTATATTGTCGTATATTTTTGATGACTAATGGTCTGTTCTCGTACTTTATAAAAGCTTCGTTCCAGTACTTTTTAATAGTAAAACTCGTAAAAGAGAGAACTGCAAACAATTTGTTGTCACACACAAGTTTTTTGAAATAGTTCGGGAACGGAAAAATGGAAAATACGTCAAAAAAAACTGGAACAAATGTCAAAGTCGGCATATCAGCCAATCAGACGCCGGCAACCATGTTACTATTTTTTTACTCGCCCAAATTTGTCGTGTAAAAAGTTTTTAAAGAGAGCGTCATTCAGCGCCATTTTTGTTTAAAGAGAAGTGAACATTTTACAACTTTTTTGTGTACGGGAACGGTTTTTGGAGTAAAATGTGTAAAAGTCGTAAAAATTGTAAAAACTTTTTAGTTCTGGAACACAGCTAAAGTGGTAAAAGTTGTAAAAGTCGTAAACGATTTTCATATAAATTTTGTGTACGGGAACGCAAAATGTGTAAAAGTGGTAAAAATTGTAAAAACTTTTTAGTTCTGGAACAGAGCTTAATTCATGGTCTGTTCCTTTACTTTTAAAAATGGTAACAGTGGCAGAAAATGGTAAAAGTGGTAAACTGCTATCATATAAAATGTATGCTAATAAAAGTAAGGGAACACTTTACAGGTCAAAAATGGTAAGAAATGGTAACCTCAGGCACGTAAAGGAACAGAGCATCAATTTACAACAACTTGTTTTGAAAATTCATGTTCGATCAGCTGCGCATATGCATCTACCCTGATTATTGTGATATGTTTGAAATCAACAAAAAAATAAGTGTAAACACAGAGGTGTATTTCAGGATTTCATGAAATCCAGTGGATTTTAGAGCGCAAGTGTAAACATGGCAATATGGCATTTATAGCTAGTGTAAACTACATTTTACAACTTATCTTCCTATGCGAAGCACCCTTAAAAATGTGAAGTACACGCGTTTTTTGTAGATTGAACTTTGGCAATGTTTAGTATTATTTTCAATACCATTTTTAGCAATTGTGAAAAAAACAATCGATTTTTCAGACAATTGCGATTGTTAAAAAAAATTATTTTTTCCGATGTTTTTTGTTGTGTGTAGGATAAATAAAAAGAAAAAAAATTTATTTCAAAAATTTTAAATATAATGTAAGTGAATTTGGAATTGAAATGAATTTAATTTATCTTATAATATAATCTATAATCTATTTTACATCTAAATTAGATTGTATGTATGTACCCCTTTTAATAAGTAACTCACCAAAGGGCCAGTTAATTTCGTTGCAGGACTGTCATAAATCACGAACCGAGTTTTCGGCCATATATAAAAGTCTAATATTATGCTACTGCTTAAATGTTGGTATAATAAACATTGCTAGAATCTGATTCACTTTGGCAAGGATGTTTTCGGTACAACATGGAAATATCGGCTGTGGCACTAATATGGGTGACTCGGACGTTTACGACTTTACAAAGACAGAAAATAGTGCTCGATGGAAGGGGCTTTTCATTCCTTCCCTGAAAAAAGTAATATTTTTATTTTAAGATGGAACGGAAATTAACAAGTGCAATATTATAGGTATTGGAACAAGTGCATCCACGTCTTACTGCCAAAGAAGAGGCGTTAATGTTTGTAGAAACCCTGTGTTTGAGAATATTGGCCATGCTATGTGCAAAACCCTTGCCACACACTGTCCAGGTAACACTATTCATTATGAAGTATTGGTTAAAGCTAATATCTTTCATTTGTAGGATATTGAAGAAAAGGTGCGAAAGTATTTCCCATCCCCAATAGACTGTTGGGCATTAAACGAAGCTAGAGAGACGCTAGTTTCAAAAAAACGCAAATCAGTCCTGCCAACGGAACGGGTCCACACATTACTACAGAAGGTAAAGTATAATTAAATATATGTATATTCGTAACTAGAACACCCTATCAGAATAGTAAACATTGCCCTAAATGAGCTTCAATTACACCTGTTTTTAAGGGGTTATCCCTACTTATCACTTGCAAAAAATCGAAAAAAATGTTACTAGCTGATTTTGAAGTACATCCCAGCAGAATGTTCTATGCCAAAGACGCCATCCAATCATGGCTGCAAGTGATCTGGCATGTCATCTTTTTAGCATCTTCATCGAGGAATTTGGACCCCAAAAGATGCTATTTAGTTTTGGATGTAAAGCATGTCATTTACACCAATGCTTTGACGTTTTAATTTCACCAATGCTTTGACATATCATTTCCACCAATGCTTTGGCATGTCATTTTCATCAACCCTTTGCAATGACATTATCATTACACAAAATTCATCTCTATTGGATCGATGGAATGGGTTCAAATGCTGATGACTTCCTTTGCAAGGGTTCAAATGATGATGAATAGATCGGATCTTTCACAACTTCCATCGCATTGGTTCAAATTCTAATGAAGAGATCGGATCTTTCACGACTTCGTTTGAACCAATGCAAAAGATGCTATGAAATCACGTCATCGCGTGAAACCCCTTCCTTCAAATTTTGCTGGGTATACATCCCAGCAAAATGTTCGATGCCAAGGATGCTATTGAATCATGGGTGCAACTGATCTGGCATGTCATCTTTTTAGCATTTTCACTCATGAATTTTATATGCGCGTGACCACCATAAGATGACATTCATTTTCGGATCTTAAGATGACATTCATTGTCGGATCCTAAGGATGCCATTTTGAATAATGCTTTGACATGTAATTTTCACCAACCCTTTCGAATGACATTTTCGTGTCTTGTTTGGAAAATGGAAAATTATGTATTGAAATATGATTTTCATGGCAAACCAAACTCTTCTTTATTAATTCACATTAATTCATGAAATAACTAGAACTAATTTATCAGCATAAAGTTTACACCCAACAGAGTTAACTTCGTCCACTCTCAGCCACTGATTTTGTTTCATCTTACAAAAGCTTTTCTATTATCTTCTCATCACCAGTTCAGATTTCGACATGGACTCCAACAGCACTCCTTAACAAAAATTTTGGAAATGTATACTCTTTTGTTTTGATGTCGCTACATGTAGGGATGTACAAATCGACTTGTTTGTTTACAGTGATCTGTACAAATGATTCAAATGCTGATGAAAAGATCGGATCTTTCACGACTTCCTTTGCATGGGTTTAAATGCTAATGAAAAGATCGGATCTTTCACGACTTACTTTGAACCAATGCAAAATATGCCATGAAATCACGTCATCGCATAGAACCCCTTCCTTCAAATTTTGCTGGGATGTGTACCCAGCAAAATGTTCGATGCCAAAGATGACATTCAATCATGGGTGCAAGTGATCTAGCATGTCATCTTTTTAGCATCTTCATCGATGAATTTTATATGAGCGTGGACCCCAAAAGATGACGTTCTTTTCTGGATCCTAAGCATGTCATTTTAACCAATGCGTTGACATGTCATTTCCACCAATGTTTTGGCATGTCATTTCCACCAATGATTTGACATGTCATTTTCACCAATGCTTTGACACGTCATTTTCACCCATGCTTTGACATGTCATTTTAACCAATGCTTTGCCATGTCATTTTCACCAACCCCTTGGCATGAAATTTTCATGTCTTGTTTGGAAAATGGAAATGCTGTGTTGAAATATGGTTTTCATGAAAAACAAAACTCTTTATTAATTCAAACGAATTCATGAAATAGCTACAATTAATTTATCAGTTTAGTTTTTCAAAAGTTTACATCCAAAATTGCAATGCAATCACCACCGCTGCAACGCAAAAGATACTTCCTCCGTTCTACGCAACTGATATTCTTTCATCTTACAAAAGGTTTTTTCAATTATCTTCCCATCACCAGTTCAGATTTCAACATGGACTCCAAACGCACTCCTTTAAGTATTTTTATTTCGTAAATTACTTTTATTTTATAATTTTGTTATTTTATAACAACATTTTGGTAATTTATACTCTTTTGTTTAGTGACGGAAATATGTAGGGATCTACAACCCGGCTTGCTTTAGGGATCTCTAAGAACAAAATGTAACGAACGGGGAGGAGAGACTTTTTATGGAAATTACCATTTATGCTTAATTAATTTATTTTTAATTGTTTCTTTCCAAAAGTAGTTTCTTCTTTATTTTCAGATTCTTGTTCCTTTTCGTTTCGGACTTTTTTTTCAAATTCCAAGAAGCGAGATTTGATTTATTTCGTTCTATGTCAGATTTAGAACAGACAAGGGAATTTTTTAAAATAGCAATGTGTGCAGTCCGATTCTATTTTTAGCTCGATGGTTGGGACTTCATATAATACCAATTGTTTAGAAGTTTTAGTTGTTTGATATGCATGAAATGACAACATCACGACGACAGTTCTAACAACTTTGGTCTGTTCCAGAAACCGCAAGAATCTACTTATTTTTACTACGTTAACAATTTTTCCTTTATGTTCTCGGAAAAAATAGTAAAAATTAGTAGATTTTTGCAGTACTGGAACATACCAAAATGAAAATAAACAGGTGTGCAAATAAAAACACAAACATCATGTCTATTGGATCGATGGAATGGGTACAAATGCTGATGAAAAGATCGGATCTTTCACGACTTCCTTTGCATTGGTTCAAATCCTAATGAAAAGATCGGATCTTTCACGACTTCCTTTGAACCAATGCAAAAGATGACATGAAATCACGTCATCGCAAAGAACCCCTTCCGTCAAATTTTGCTGGGTATAAATAAAAGCACAAAATTCATCGATGGAATGCTGATGAAAAGATCGGATCTTTCACGGCTTCCTTTGATTGGGTTCAAATGCTGATGAAAAGGTAGGATCTTTCACGACTTCCTTTGAATGGGTTCAAATGCTGATGAAAAGATCGGTTCTTTCAGGTCTTCATTTGAACCAAGGCAAAAGATCCAGTAAAATCATGTAATCTCATAGAACCACTTCCATAAAATTTTGCTGGGTAGTCATGTTCATCTTACTAGAAGCCGACGTAACAGACAAATCGTTAATACTTTGGTTACTAATATCAGTTTCAGAAGTGAAATTATTCGCTTCATGCACTTCGTGCATTTATAAGAAACATTTTTATTTTTATGTAAAAATGCATATTGCTCTTTTGAAATTTTTCAACACTGACCGTGAAAAAAAAAATCATCAGAAACTGAGCAACCAACACTGTAAGTAGTAACAGTCATATTGCATATTGGGCACTTATACCCTTTCTTCTTGGGAGGCATAATCAGGTGAAGATGTTAGCAGCAACAAGTAAACAACAATAACAACAAGCTACACAAATACCACAGCTTCCAATTAAGTTTCAGACTTGGTTTACAATTCAACAATAATAGTTGGACGTTTAGTTTGTGTTGGGATTCCAAACAGTTAACTTGTTTTTATCTCTCCTTTTTCCTTTGTGTTATGTTATTTTATATTTACGTTTTGTACCGTACCTAGCATGAAAAGTTACACTACGATAAGGTACCGTACATGTACACAAACTTTAAAAATCGTAGCGTACGTCAAACAAACATTTTTGGTACGCAACCACCATCGTAATGTAACACCACGTACCCAACCAAAATGGTTGCGCGTACATTAAAAAATCCTGTAGTGTACATCATTATGTATCTTAAAAAAAAAAAAAAAAAAAACAAAGTAGCCTTTAATAGGTTAATAAGAAATGTTTATTCAATCAGAAGTTTTATAAATGTTTTAAGGAGCAGACTCCACTTCATTTTGTTAAAATGTTTAGTTTTATTAGGTCGCAGCGAAACCCTCAAATTCGGATTCCAATGCTATCATCATCATCTTTAGAACGATCGTTTCTTGTCCGTGTTGCTCGGGTTTATAATGTTTTGCCACTACCCTTAAAAACTTTTAATCTTTCATCAATCACACTTCGGAAGGAGATGTTGGAATATTTCATTTTAAATTACTCATTCGTGTATGTTCTGAGACACACTTCACCTCTCACTTCACGCCTCAAGCATTTTGTTCACCCCGTTTACTTCTATTTCTTGGGGCTAAAATTCATTAGGGTATTCAAAAAGAAGAGTACACCCTAGTCCGTCCATAAAATAATCGAAAAATAAGAATAACCAGGGTGAACAAAATGCTTGAGGTGTGAAGTGAGACGTGAAGTGTGTCTCAGAACATACCCGATTGTTTTTGCCTAATTATATGGTTATTTATTGCTCATATTTTCATTACATCGATAACCTTATACATCATTAAATTGCTGTTTGTTAAATCATGAATTATGTAACTTATATAAAAACGTATTTTTTTATTGGAGTAGTTCAAATTCAAATTCCTTTAAATGTTTTCTTATTTTGAATATTTTTTTGGAGCAGACAAAACCCAATATATATAAATATATATATCCCCCCACCTTCTTTCTCCTTCCTTGAGTAGTTATACCCTACACCACTATGTGGAAAGGGTATTATAAGTTTGTTTTGGTAAAAATTCATGTAACACCGCGAAATATTCGTCGGAGACCCCCAAAGTGGTATACCAATCTTCATATCTCGACGAGATCAAGCGATATTGAGGCGTGTGTCCGTCCGTCTGTCCATTATCATCACGAAATTTTGTATGGAGGTCGGTTTCACATCAGAAGAGATCGCTATTTTAATTGGTGAAGATCGTGAAATATTTAGCGGTTGAAATGGACCAAATACATAATTTTTATCCGATTTTGTAGCTGCTCTGTAGGTAAGGGTATATGATGAAGGGTATATGATGAAGAAGAAGCGTGCAATTTGAGATGATGATCAGATAATATTAAGAGGGTTAAATGGACCACAACTTTTGTGTGAAAATTGTTAATATACAGCTTATATCTTTATTCTTGGAAGACATATTCCGGGTAAGTAAGCTATACTTGGAAAATAAACTTATGACCTTTCTATTATCGCCAACTGTGTTACAGCTTTATATATCGAATTATTTGTTTGTTGTGTAATAATAAACACGCTAGAGGTCGCAATTATAACTTAATAGTCACGGAATTTTGCACGAGGTAAGACTTTAGGCCGAAGAAGGTGCTACAATTTTGGATGATGATCTGATATTATTTAGCGGGTGAAATGGACCATTACTTTTGTATGAAAAATATAAACATTTTATATTTGGTCCATATTTTAATTTCTTGAGGGCATATACCCCCAAAATAGCCTACATATGAAAAAAGAACAACCGACCTTTCCACTGATACAAATTGCAATAATGTGTTTGGTAGATTACGGGGCTACTGCCTAATATAAAGTGGGTTTTCTGTAGAGAACCACATTTTCCTCCCATGCTATAATTTTCTCTATCATGACAGAGAAATGCCCAGTTTGTGCATTATTGCGAATTACGTGGAGCCAGGCGTATCAGGAAATACGAATCGGGGTGTACTCATTGATATGAGAGAAGTTTCCTTTGTCCCTTATGGGATGTTTGTGGAACAAATATTATATTATTTAACCTTGATGTGATAAGGTGGCAGAATCCACAAAGTTATTTCTTACAATAAGTTTATTTGTTCCATAAATGAATTTTGATTTGCTGAAAGCTAAATTCCAGGGGTAGTGGTGTAGGGTATCACATGGTCGGCCCCGTCCGACTATAGTCTTTGCTTACTTGTTTTAATTAATTTATTTTAAATTAAGAAGAAAAGTTCTGTAAGGAGGTATACCAGTATTTTGTTTGATTTGGAGTAGTTTAGCATTTAATATTTTTAAGCTACTATATTTAAGTCATAACATTTGTTATTTTAACATAAAATGTAGTATACAGCCCTAAGGTCGGACGACTGGGCATTAAAATTGAAAATAAATTGAAATTGAAATAGTGGTAGTGTACACCTGAGTGGTATTTATAAGAAAATATGAATGGGATGAGAAAAATATGACCATAAAAATGAGAGTGAATATCATATAAATAAAATGCAAGTGTAGCCACATATACATATATTTAGCCAGTAAAAATGAAAACATTTATTTATTTTATAAAAATAGCGACTATATAAAAGTTTAACATGTGAAAATATATATAACATATTATGTAAAATACTAAAGAAATTAGTATATGCTCGAGATTTGTTGCTGACATGTGGTTGCTCTGATCAGATAAAATCTACTTCATACCAACAAATAAACGTTCCACGCTTACTTCGGTTGACGGTATTGCCTGTACAATAGTAGCAATCTCGCTGACGATGGTTTTCCGAGAGTTCCAAAATGCTATTACATTTTCATTTAGTGGCAATCTTGATTGCCTTTCGTAATTGGCAAAAACAGCTTATAAATGGTGTAGATTGGATGAACTCCGAGTTTCTGTGGTAGGATCTATAATTTGCTGATAATCGGAAAAAGATTTGGTTGTATGTGGTCTCCTTAGTGATAGAGTTTCCTCTTATGATTTAAGATAAAAATGATCAGGTACATTATGGTTTTGGTGGGAATTTTTTACTTATACAAATACTTCCACCTACTTTTCGATGATTTTCTGACCCAAATAATGGATGTTGAATTCACCGCTAGGTATCAGTCCTTGAGTACCTCAACGGCAATTCATAATTTAGAAAAACGCAAAAAAGTAATTCTTATTGGGATTTAGAATTTATTTTTAGAAATCATAAAAACGACAAGATATTTTATTATATTTGTGTAAGATAAAACAATTGGTTCCAAAGTTTCTTCTTGACGTTGCTAAAATAAATATTAAAAATAACTAATTACCCATTGGAATACATGCAAAACGTCGGTCAATATGTATAAGTATTTTTTGCAATTATGGTTCCACTTGTTTTCACAATACAAATGTAAAAAATTTTTTAATTCTCTTCGTACCCTTAAAGTTCAAATCTTCAAAAATATAGATCTATCACCCATAGCAACCCTTTTGCAAATTGTCAAGATTTTAGATATTAGATAGGAGCGTTTTGTTTAGGCAATACTTTATTCTTGCATATGTATTTATGACATTTAAATAATGTCTTTATAGTCCTAATAAATTAAATATAAATATTCGTTTGTATTTAATTTAATTTTTTGTTTGTATTTATTCCACAAAAAATTAAACTGACTATTTTCTCATACTTTATTAACCAAACAAATGTAAGTGTATTTATGACATTTAAATAATGTCTTTATAGTCCTAATAAATTAAATATAAATATTCGTTTGTATTTAATTTAATTTTTTGTTTGTATTTATTCCACAAAAAATTAAACTGACTATTTTCTCATACTTTATTAACCAAACAAATGTAAGTGTACATTACCGTCACATTTTTTTTCGAAATGTACACTACGTGGTTTTGTAATGTACGCGCTTATGTACGCAACCTTTTTGGTTGGGTACGTGGTTGTTATATTACGATGGTGGTTGCGTTCCAAATACAGTTTGACAAGTAATTGTTTTCAAACTGAGAAAACGAACACTTTTCATGCATTAATTACTAAAAAATGACAAATAGTTGTGATAAAAATGTCGCGTTTTTTGCAAAAATTAGTTGGTCGACTTCGACAAATTGAATGGATAAATAAAAAATTAACCCGCTTAGTTCAACAATAATAACCAAAAGAATAATTAACATGTAATGCAAGGTGCCAAGAAAATGTTTTCAAAATGTAATTAATGTTCCAAAATACCCCATGTTTTTGGTAAATACTTAAAAATCATGACATTTTATGAATTTTATTCTTTTATACTTTTTTAGTCGATCTGGCAACACTCCTGATCGAGTTTTGCTGTTAGTAATATTCATTGTAATTGATGGTAGTCCATCTTGGAAAACCAAAAAAACTCATAAAACGTGTTAGTTTTTTTAGATATTCTCGGCTTGAGACCTATATGACATTGTTTACATGAAATATGATCTGGTACCCCCTTTGTCCATATGGTAACCCTCTTAGTGGGGATATTCCATGCCTAATATTGTAGATACTTGTTAGCAACTAATCCTTGTTAAGAATGAAATTCATAAAATGTCATGATTTTTAAGCATTTACCGAAAACATGGTGTATTTTGGAACCTTAATTACATTTTGAAAACATTTTCTTGGCACCTTGCATTACATGTTAATTATTCTTTTGGTTATTATTGCTGAACTAAGCGGGTTAGTTCTTTATTTATCCATTCAGTTTGGTCTTAAATAAGTCGACTAACTAATTTTTGCAAAAAACCCGACATTTTTATCACAACAATTTGTCATTTTTTAGTAATTAATGCATGAAAAGTGTTCGTTTTCTCAGTTTGAAAACAATTACGTGTCAAACTGTATGTGTGTTTGACAAACTTTTCTATTCTCTTTGGGTACAAGTATGTATTTTTAAAGTTTGTGTAAGCAATAAAATGGATTTCTAAAGTTTGTGTACGCGTACATAAACTTCATAAATATTTTAGTGTTTGTGTAACATGTACGGTAACTTATGTTAAGGTACTGTTTGTTTCCGAACGCTGGTTATTTGTTAGCTTCTTCTTTAAAGAACATCAATATGTGTTATTTAACGATTTTATTAACGATTTATTTAATCTGCAAAAACTCCAATAAACCAGCGTTCGGTTGATTCTATAATAGTTTTGATATTTCAACTACAATTAACAATTTTTTATCAAACTTTCCGCCACAATCAAAATTTTACTCGTTCGCTATTTCAGAGATACCAGATTTTTTCACACACCATCATCATCCTTACTAGAAGGGCAAGACTTACCAGGGGTAGGTGAACTTACAGTGGTCTGTGAGCCAGTCCTCTGCTCCTCATAGATATCCGCTCTTCTTTACCCCTGCAGAACCGGAGGGAGTCGCCGACGAAGCAGCCGAAGTAGGCGACACATTGTGCGGCTCATTGGTTTGCGACTGCCTCTCTTTCCAAAGAATTCGAGCAGCCAGTTTTTCTTTATTAGCAAGAAACGTTGCCTTTGTCTCAACCATTAGGCTGGAAATGGCTCCATTTCCACTTTGTGCAATGTTTGCATTAATGAAATTGATTTGCAGCATTGTTGTTATTTTGCTGGTGGCCGATCTATTTTGGTTAAGTTTACCAAGAAACGTTGCCTTTGTCTCAACCGTTAGGCTGGAAATGGCTCCATTTCCACTTTGTGCAATGTTTGCATTAATGAAATTGATTTGCAGCATTGTTGTTATTTTGCTGGTGGCCGATCTATTTTGGTTAAGTTTAATTCTGTCCTTGTGAGAGACACTATTATGGCCAGCTACCGCCGTGGGCCACCAATTAAGTTATCCTCCGTTGTTGGTGGCAACCTCCAAACAAACGTGTACCTTGACGATCACTTAACGCGAGTTTCTGCAAGATTGATGTACATATGTAGACAGCTAAAAAGTCAAGGAAAACTTAGTAAATGTATCTTGGTTAATGGTGATGAACCTGCCGTTGCCGCAACATTTCCTAATGGGAATGAACGGGTGCTTCGCATTGGTGATTGTGAGGAGCTTTTGACCGGCGCTTAAATACATATAGTACATTTTCATTTTGGAGTAGTACAATAGTAATTTTTCCCCTTGAGGGTTTTTTATGAATTTAATTTAGCTATTTCTGCATTCAATTTCCCCTTAAGGGTTTTTATGAATTTAAATTTGCTAATCCTGCGTTTAATTGCTTATATTAGTTTACTTTCATTTTTTTCATGATCTCATTTTTCATTGCAATTAGGTTCCCCAGTTGTTCATCCTTCGTACTTTTTGATCATGTCATTAAATAATAATCTTTGTCCTATTGCTGGTAATTCGTCCTTTTTTAGAAATAGATTGAACCAATTTTCTAACTGTATGTCTTTTGGCCATTTGAATTGTCAGAGCTTACGCCCTTCTGCTTACAACACAACATTAAGTTGGTCTGCAATAGTGGTCTTGCTTTATTTGCTGTTTCTGAGACATGGTTGAAACCCTATGTTTCTACCAGAGCAGTTGCTATCCCTGGCTACTCGTTTGTGCGATATGATCGCAAGAATGTTAGGGGTGGCGGTGTTGGCATTTATATTCCCGAAGGTCTTAAATATAAAGTTGTATTTCGGTCTGGGCAGCCTCGTGTCTGCGAATCGCTATTTATAGAACTCACATGGTAATATTTCTAGTTTTGAAGATGTACATGGGGATATTCTGGCTTGTCCTTTCTCTTCAACATAATTCTTTGCCTACACACTATGATGTTGCTACTGACTCTGTGTCGTTAATCGATTTCTTTGCCTGCAGCAATTCTTGTCCACTCAGTTTTTCTGGTCAGGTACAATGTCCAGCAATTTCGCACCACGCCTTTATATTTGGTGTAGTTAATATAAACTTAACGGTTTCGGAACGCATCGTAGAGTATCGTGACTTCAACAATATCGATTGGGAGAGTATGCTTAACTATTTAATTCAGACCGACTTTAGCTGGACATATAACACCTCGGATTTTGATGCTCAACATTCTTTTTTTTATTCGCTTATTGAGAATCTTTTTTCTTTTGTCCCTATTATCACGAAACGAGTTGTTAATGTTGTTGATCCCTGGCTAAAATGTCGATCTGTAATTTTGGCTAACTCTCTACGTGATATGGCATATAAGGAGTATTTGCGTAGCCCTTCTCAGCCTAATTGGACAATATATTGCTCTCTTAGAAACAGAGCGAAATCTGTCCTTAGGAGTGAGCGTAGGAGACACTATACAAAAGTTTTTGGTACGCTTGGTCCAACACAGGTTTGGAAATATCTACGTACAGGAGGTTTTGTTAGTAATGACGACAATCATGAAACGAACTTTGATGCTACAGTCTTGAATGACTTCTTTGTGCAAAATGATATTGTTGGTAGTGCAGTTGTAGTAAATTCAAGCAATGTGAATGGTAACCATCCATTTTCATTTAATTGTGTTTATGAGGTGGATGTTTTTCAAGCCTTGTCGCGAATAAAATCTCAATCCTTGGGTGTAGACGGCATACCTATAAAATTTATTAAATTGATTTTTCCATATATTTCTAGACATATCACTTATTTCTTCAATACTATATTGACAACTTCAGTCTTCCAAAAAGCATGGAAAATTGCACGCGTAGTACCAAAACCCAAAGATAGGGAGTTAAATGGTATTGAAAACATGAGTTCTAGTAGTATCTTACCAGCCTTATCTAAAATCGCTGAGCATCTAATTAAGGAGCAAATTGAGCATTTTATTGATAACTATCGTCTTCTTAAATCATGCCAGTATGGTTTCAGACGAGGTCTTAGTACTACCTCGCTTCTGATTGATTTAACTGATGTCATTAGAGAGTCAGTTGAAAGAGGTGAAAATGGAGTTCTCGTTGCATTGGATTTATCCAAAGTGTTTGATCGAGTGGATATTTCGAAGTTGATAAGTAAACTTCGATCCAATTGTTTGTTCGATTCATCTGCTTGTGCATTAATTTCATCTTTTTTATTGGGTCGCTCCCAATTCGTTACATTCAATGGTTGTGTTTCCGATATTCGTAATATATACAGTGGAGTTCCCCAGGGTTCCATCCTGGGTCCCCTTCTGTTTATTTTATACATCAATTATATTGCCAACAGTGTACACGGACGTAGGTGTACTCCGTTTTTGTATGCTGATGAAATTCATCTATTTTTTAATGGCAAAACTGCTGCCGAATTGCAGTCTAATATTAATTCTACACTATGCGACATATCACATTGGTTAGATAGCAACAATTTGGTGATTAATGTTTCTAAATCTAAGTCGATGATATTTGGTTCCACTAGTCGTCTAGGTGGTAGTGTAAATATACTTATTGATGGTTCCCCTATACATTTCGTGGACAAGATGAAGTGTCTAGGTGTCATTATCGATTCTAAACTTGATTTTTCCGCACATATTGATGCTTTGTTTCCTAAGATCATAAATGTTCTTCGTAAATTATATAGCACTGAGTTCTACCTGCCCCTCTTTGTTAAAAGCAATCTGGCTCACGCACTGCTAATGTCAGTTATTTCTTATGGCATTGTGGTTATATCGGGTGCAACTGATGAACAGTTGAAGAGAGTAGAAAAGCTTTTTAACCCATTAATGCATGAAGTTCCCTGCCGACTTTTATTCATACTTTTTGTTTGTTTTAGAATAAGAGTGAGAGAAATAAACTATTTCAACAACAACTTTCATTATTTATAAATTATCTTAGGTTTTACAGACCGTCCGTTATATCGGACGCTATGCAATGGGAACACTTACCATTGCATAGCATCCGATATATTTTATTACTGCTCTTGGTTTGACGTTTTTTGTTGCATTTGAGACAAATGAATTTACTCTTTTGACTACAATAAGCACATTATCCCTGGATAGGATTGAAGTTAATCATGTTATATTTTACGTCGTAACGAGCATTATCGAGATAACATATATTGAAAGCAATGGACTTCCGGAGGAAGGCAATCCATTTCTTTCCAAACATTAGCTGGCTATATATCGGAGGCAAGTTAGTAAGATAGTACAATTTAGATAATATTTCATTAATATCCATGCATTTACCATAGAAATGTCCAGAAAATTTGCGAAATTGCACCACCATTTGTGTTGTCACATTCGTTTCCTGTAAGTAGCTACTAACAGGTCCATCATATAAAGCGACTTCTTTGATATATAGGATATCCTGACACCAATTAAAGGCGTTCATTTCGTACATATCCACTTTTAACTCATCATATTTCTGAAGAGCATATAATTTAGATTTTACAATGATATGCCCGAGAAAGTCTTTCGTAAAAATAGTTCAAAGAATTTTGTTGGTTCCTTTGTTGACTGCGCTTACTGGGTGGGACCTATATCCATCCCCTTTCAATTCGGCAATATGGATCTACTTTACGCCAATTTTTTTCTCTTCGACTTTAAGTATTAAATTAAATATCAAACAAAGGCAGAAATCTTTTACTTGGAGAGGATACGAAATAAAAACGTGCGCAAAACAAAAATGTAATGACTTTTATAAAATTTAATTCACTTTTACTAAACTGCCAACTAATTGGTTCGATTTTTAAAATATTTTTCTCATTTTTTGCAATAAACAAGCACTATAAACTTAAAGTTTGGAGGGAATAACTTCATAATTATAAATTGTGATATGTTGTCAATCATCCTAAACAGTTTTATGCAATACATCAACGTAAATAAAAAATTGGCGTAAGAAATAAAAACGTCCGTTTAAACGGACCCTATGCACTAATGGGTTAATATGGTTGTCAGATTTGTTTACAGTTTGCGCAGAAGGGACCACATTTCTGCTCATGCGCACAATTTCTTAGGAGTACCTTTTAAAGTTTTTATCCAACAACGTGTTGTGTCTTTTCTTTATAAATCGATATATGTACTTGGATCTGCCAGTATTACTTCGGGGAACGATTTTCGTTTTCAAGATATACTCGTAACATACAGATAATTCTGCCCATTTTTTCCACATCTTGGTTAGAAAATTCTTTTGTTGTTCGTGCTGCTCGGCTGTGGAATCACCTACCCAATGAGCTACGTAACTTCTCTTTCCGATGTTTTGAATTTCGGCGTAAGTTTGAAGCCTTTACTATTAATAGTGACTGATGGCATTTTACTGAGTAGTATGTTGTTCTGAATACATGCTTTTTCGATCATGTTGAATTACCAGCAATATTTTTTTCTCTCAGTTTCACTTTTGATTCTTTTATAAGGCTGGGGAGCCTTTTTTGCAATTTTTGTTTTAATAATTATAACTTACATTTTCTTGCTGTGTTGCGATGCCATGTCACGATTCAACCTTAGCAAGATTGTCCCATGTCTGTACTGCCACACTGGCTTCTTTTCAATCTGGGTGCGGCTGGAGCTCGTCGGCATTGGGGGGGGTGTTCGTTGCAGACAGACCAAGAAACATCGTGGTAGAATATTATATCAGTTGAACCAGTGTGTTCCCAAATAAGAAAACCGAGACAAAAAGAATATATAAAAAGGGCTACGAACCTTTGAAGTCCATTTCGGGCATAAAATCAATCAGTAGTTGTTTCAATCTAACAATCTGTAGTGATGACATTCAAATGTAGGTGTGAAAGATGTCATTTTCACCTACTGCTCCCACCCTCGGCTTACCACCATAGCCTGCCATGATAATCCTTTGCCTAGATCTGGATTATCCCTTAAAAGCGATCCACGACCAAATACCTACCGATTTCCTCTACTCAACCATTACAGAAGTCACAGGAAAAATATTCATTTCAAAATTCGTTTTATTTTTCCACAAATCATTTAAAAAAACGTAATACTATGATCTTAGATTAAGCATGTAGTATGAAGATTTATTCATTTTAATGTAAACAGGAGGCCATAAAAAGGTTTAAACAACTCAGTAGCTTATGTGATCTAATAATAAATAACTCCAAATCGTTGATTCGAAGCACCAGAATACAATAAATATAGCTGTCAAAATATAATTATTCAAAAAAATATTTTTTTTCTCGACGAAATTTTAATCTTGTATTTTGATGCAATTTGGCATCGTAAAAAAACAACTCAACTAATAAAAAACCCTATTATAGCGCTATAACATGTTTTCTATATTACCATAACCTGTTTAGGTCGTACTCAATTAAGATTAAAGTTAAAATTTCGTACTCGTCACGCATGGGAACTTCCTATACGTGCAAACCTTGACAAAAATGGTACTTTCTCTAGTGGTATTCTTTTTTGTGTTCTTTAAATATTTTGAAAAGAAGGCATACAAAATCAACAGACATGGAAAATGTTATATCGCAATAAAAATTAAAGGTATAATGGCAAGTAAATAATGATAACAATCAACTAACAACAAGTTGTCAACAGACAATATATGAAAATTTAATTTAAATTGTTCAAACGCAAAAACAATCAATGATATTTATCATATTAGAGGTTTTAAGGACAGAATGTTAAAAAAAAACAGGTTCAACGTCCACGTCGGATACTTCATTCGGGCGGCCTTGATCTGCTTGTTATCATGTACTTACTTCCGTTCTTGGCTTTTGCTTACTGGTGACTGAAGATTTTGATGATGAGGCCCTATTGTGAATGGCTGGCTGATGAAAAGATTTGACGATCTTCCTCTGCTACCAGATGATGATTTTCGTTGATTGTTGTTTAGCTGTTTGGTTATTAGCTGTTTTGTTATTATTTGCGATGTATTTCATTTAGGGGTTGGCCTTTAACACTTCTGTTCGCTTTTGTTCTTGCTCTTTGTTGTGATAATGCACTTTTTACCACTCACACCTCTTTGTTATAGCATTTTGACTATTCAGGAAAACTAACACTTTCTCGAGGCGGCACAATTATGCATTTTAGTTAGCTTCCAGTTCTCTTTTGTTATTTTTCTTTACTTTTTCGGCAAATTCACCTTCACTGTCTTTTTGACTTCTTCGTTATTATTCCTTAAATTCTCTATATTGTGATTTATGCTTCATTCTATTATTCTTCATTTTGTTTTTTTTTTTCCTGTATTTATTTCCTTTTTCTTTCATGTTTGTTTTTAATATTTTTTTATGTCTTCTTTTGTTATAATTTCATTTTCAAAGTAATTTTCTTCTATGTTTATTTTTTTTTTTAATTTTTCTGCTTTTCTCTCACTGTCTTGTTTTGCTTATTACATATTTCATTGACCTGCCGATTGTATTTCTCTTTTTCTCTAACGATCGCGGTCTACTCCTTTTTTTTCACTGCTTTGTTTTGCTTTTACACCATATTTATCCTTGTCTTTATCTTGCTGGTTTTCTTATGTTTCCTCATTAGCAATCACGTTCTTTATTTAATTTTTTTCTCTTTCACTCTCTGGTTTTGTTTATTGAGTTGTTAAACTTTCCCGTTTTGTCACTTTATCATGTCTATTTTGTAATTTTCTTAGGTTGCCGTTTCTTTCTTTGTGAGTTTCGTTTTTGATTTTCAATGATGTAAACTTTGCTTGTTCACAAAAGAAAACAACTTAATGAAACTATGGCTCTAGAACACAAACTGTCGGCTGAAGCTGA
This sequence comes from Musca autumnalis, assembly GCF_047663935.1. Lineage (NCBI taxonomy): Eukaryota > Metazoa > Arthropoda > Insecta > Diptera > Muscidae > Musca > Musca autumnalis. The sequence continues at coordinate 96,659,086 of NW_027411755.1, read as the reverse complement.
ACACTTTTGTATTGCACTGCATTCCGGTGTTTTATGACGTCATGACTGGTTGTGGATGGTTAATGTGGTGATGGATGAAGTATTGCGGGGTATGATGGTACACACTCTTTTTGTTTTAGGCTATTGAAGTTGTTGTGTGATGTATTTTGGTTGTTCTGATTATTGATGTTGTGGGGTTTGCAAGTTGGCACTGTTTTAAGTTTAACTTTTAAAGCTCTTGTGCTCTTTAGGTTTTGTGGTGTTAAAAAGAGAAGGCACTTTAGTTTTTTTCGGCTATGTAGTTGTTTGATTCGACAAGTTGTTATGAGGCGCGGTGCGCGTTTTGCTTTTTTTGTAGAAGTTACAGGTTGCAACAGTATCTTTTTTTTTGTTTTATTTGCCAGTTACCGGCATTGTGATGAAGTTTTATTTTAGGTATTTTGTTTAGTCCCGGTCCACAAGCGAGAAAACTTTTTTTATTGGGAATTTCTGGATGTGAACTCCGGAATTTTCAACTTTTTATGAAAATATTTAATAAATCGTAATAGATAACGATAACTTTTGTACTTTTTCGTTTGGATTGATTGTTATTTTTGTTTATTTCGTGGTGTTTGATGCGGATTCGCAAGGATCTTATTTTCTTCACATGATCCCCATTGAGACAATTTTTTTCTTCGCAACTGTTTCTACCGTAGAACGTCTTTTCACCACGACACCAAAACGGAAAAGGAGCTGAAGTTGGCTGTCCTTCATTTTCTTTAAGTTCCTGTTCAGTATATCGAAACTGCAACTAACTTCACAGCATATTGAACACAGCTTAGCAGGGTTGTCTTTCTACTTGCAATTGTCATACTGCAATTAGTAGATGAAGTAACGGATGTAATTTGGTGAAGTGGCACCAAAAAAAAGTGACACGGTACACACATCCAAAGTTGGTTGAAAAAGTTTATCATATCAGCAAGCCAAATTGCTGATATGATAAATCTCTAGTAGATTATCTGGTCTTATTTGATGCTCTTATTGGAATTAGGCGGCTTTTAAATCTTTAGCGTGATATACTCCTTGAGACTTGCCCTGTAAATTCTCAACTTCGTAGAGGTTGTTACCGACTTTGCGTGCTATTCGGCATTTAAGAAAACGTTTGCATAGCTTTGCCGAAATTTGCTTCGAAAAATCAGATTGTTGAAAGTTTCTTCGAAAAACCTCTTGTCCTACCAAGAATCTGGTTTCTCTACTTCTCACATTGTATCTCTTTGTATTCTTCTCATATGCAGTGTGCAAATTTTTACGTACATCACCTCTAATTAAATCCAAAAACTCATGTCGATTTTCTATTCTGTTCTCGGGGTCTTCCAAAAGATCGAGTTGTCTTGCTAGTTTATATGCTGATGCATGCGTTATCATGTTAGTTCCGAATAAAATGAAATATGGAGTTGCTCCTACGGCTGTGTGTAACGACGATCGAAGTGCGCATTCAATTTCGCAGATATGTAAATCCCATTCTTGCTGATTATCTCTTAAATAAGATCTTATGGCTGCAAGAACCGACTGATTAACACGCTCAGCCGCGTTAGCTTGAGGTGCATAGTTCGCTGTTCTTAAATGGTTAATACCGAAAGTCTTTATCATATCCTCAAATTCTTTGCTAACAAACTGCACACCGTTGTCCGATATAATCGTTTCTGGGCATCCAAATTTATAGAATATTTCCTGTATGAGAAAGTTTACAACGTTTTTAGCATTGGCTTTGGCCATGGGTTTTAGAAAAACGTACTTGGAAAAATAATCCATTGCAATAAATATAAAAGAGTTTCCCTTCTTGGATCTAACATAAGGCCCTAGAAAGTCAATGTAAAGACGTTGAAATGGTCTTCCTGTCTCTGCTTCACGTCCCATTGGAGGTCTTAAGATTATATTAGATGGTTTGGATTCTTTGCACGTATCGCATCTATTTATAAAATCTCTAATCTGCGTATTCATATGCGGCCAATAAAAATATTCTCTGAGTCTCCGTATGGTCTTTGCAATTCCCCCGTGTGAGGTTTTCGGTGGTTGGTGAGCTTTAGCAATGAGATCGAGGGTTAACTCGGTTGGAACCCACAGTTTCCATGCATGGGACTCTTGGCTAACGTCACCAGCATACGGCACAGTTCTTTTATAAATGAATTGGTCTACTATTTGGAGGTCTGGCAACATTTCTTTCTCTTTCAAAATCGTCTTTTTTAGATTGCTATACTCCTCTGAATTAAACGCAGGAGACTGTAAATCAATCAAAATGTCTTTTTCTTCTTCTATAGCATCTAATGAATATCGCGAAAGCATATCCGGTACAATGTTTTGAGTTCCTTTGCGATGTCTAATCTCAAATGTAAAAGACTGGAGTTGTAAGCTCCATCGAGCGAGACGGCCTGTCAAATCTTTTTGTGACATCAGCCACTTAAGGCTCGAGTGATCAGTTATCACTACAAATTTGGTTAATTCTATGTAAGGTCTAAAACGCTTTATTGCTAACACAACCGCTAAGCATTCGCGCTCCGTCACAGTGTAATTTCTTTGCGCTGTCGTTAATTTTTTTGAGAAATAAGCTATCGGATGTTCTCCTCCCTCTGAGTCTTCTTGAAAAATTACTGCACCTACGCCTACATCTGATGCATCGGATTGAATAAAAAAGGTACGTTCAAAATCAGGTTGTGCTAACACTGGACTGTTAATCAAGCAAGCCTTTAACTTGTCAAAAGAAGTTTTTGCTTCATCGGAAAATTCGAACTTTTTCGCCTTCTTCAAGGTCTCGGTAATTGGTGCTGTGATGGTCGCGTAATCCCGAATGAATCTGCGGTACCATCCTGTGGTCCCTAGAAAACTCCTGACTTGCTTTACCGTGGTAGGGTAAGTAAACTTCTCAATAGCTCTAACTTTTTCGGGGTCAGGTTTCAGTAAACCTTCTCCTACAATATATCCTAAATATTTCAATTCCTTACAGCAAAATTTAGATTTATTCACATTTATGGTCAGTCCGGCGTCGTCTAAACATTTAGCTATATCCGTCAATAAAGAAATATGTTCATCGAAAGTTGGTGACACGACGAGTAAATCGTCTAAGTATACGAAGATCTTTTCCCTTAACCGCGCAGGTACGACCCTGTCCATTAGACGGCATAACCTTTGGGCCGCGTTGCACAGCCCAAAAGGCATGACCGTAAAATGGTACAGGGGCCGTCCTGGTACTGTGAACGCTGTCTTTTCTCTCGATGCTTCTGACAAGGGAATTTGCCAGAAGGCATCTTTGAGATCTATACTTGAGATAAAATGAGTATCTCCTAAGCGACTCAATAAACCTTCTATATGGGGAAGAGGATAGGCGTCTTTCACTGTGAGATCGTTAAGCTTACGAGCGTCTAAACAAATTCTAACTTTTTCCCCTTTCTGTACAAACGTAACTCTATTGTTCCATGGACTCTCACTCGGTTCGATCACTCCCAGTGAAAGCATCCTATCCAATTCCCCATACATAAGTTTTTGAACCCCTGGCGAAATCGGAAAGTGTTTCTCTTTCACAGGTACTGCGTTACCGGTGTCTATATGGTGAACTTCAAGTGATGTCTTACCTAGACCTTTCTTTAAGAAACATGGAAACAAAGATTTGGTTTGTTCTAAAATAGCTTTCTGTCTTTCATTTAAAATATGCATACGAGGATAAACCTCGGAAACGTCTTCTACACGATCTTCGGTTGTAGCTAAACTATTAACTTCAAATCTAATCAGGTTAAATTCTTTGATAAAGTCAATTCCCAAGAAAAGTGGCATTTTCAATGACGGGACCAAATAAAAATCTATTGATTTTGAACGTCCATTGAAATGTATTACTGACCTAACACGACCTATAATTTGATTAGCTTTACCATCAGCTGTACGTATGGCTGATTTATACGGAAAAATAATAAGCTTTGCTTTTTCAACGAAATCTAAACATCCATCTCCTAGACAAGAAACGGTTGCTCCGCTATCGATTAAACCTTGTATAGAATGTCCATTAATTTTAATAGAAGTATATATGCGACCATCGCCTTCTTCGCTTAAACTAGCGGAGGCTATTTCTTTCCTAATTTCTTTGCGCTTTCTATATCTCTGTCTGGTTTTCACAATCCTATCGGAAGGTGTTCCAAAAATTCTCGCTTTAACCTCATTATATTTCTCCATGCGCATATGCCATGGGTCTCTACCTGAATATTGAACTTCGGGTTCGGTTTCAGTGCTAAAAATACTTGAATTATCTCCTTTCAAAATATATATCTTATTCGTCTCTGATTCGACACTGGTATTTGGGTTATAGAAAGTTGAACTATGTTGAGAATTGTCTGAAGATAAGGCTTTTAATGTTGGTTTGGGGTTGTCGGGTTCTTCGAACGATTCTCCACCCCTGATCGAGTAACGTTCGGGTTCCTGTTTCCCTGACAAGTAGGACATTTCGGATAGACGGTGTTATCATATCCGCATTTATAACAAAAAGTTCTAAGCTTTTCTGAAGTACAATCGAAAAATGTATGGCCTTCTTCTCTACAATTCCAACATATTAATTTTCTTTCCTTAGTAATAGCATCTACATCTTCGAAGACTTTCTGATCTTCTTGTACAAAGTTAAATTCATTAACATGTTTCTGTGGATATCTAGAATTGAAAGTTCGTTGATTGTTAAGCATATTTTCGGCTCTTCTAGCTTCTGCTCTGAAATGATCTAAACTACAAGGTCTGATGGCAAAAAGAAGTTGCATCATCGATGGCTTCAAATTACTCTTCATAGTATCAACTAGATCTTGCTCGCCAATGGGATGACGTTGTTGATTTCTTAAATGCAACACAGCATTACAAAACTCATCAAAAGGTTCATTATTCATCTGTCTTCTATCTAAAATCTTCCTTTGAATGTCAAAGTCACTCTCAAATCTATGAAAATTCTTAACCAAAGCATCTTTTACACTGGCCCAATCTGAAATATAATTATGCATCCTTCTATAATTCCAAAGCCACTCTAAAGCTGGACCACTCAAAAAGTGATGAAAATTCCTAAGCACTTCTGACCAAGGACAATTATAATCTGCTCTAAGAGTCTCTACTCTGAAAACAAAATCTTCTACGCTAGGTGTTTTCGAAGTTCCGTCGAATTTAAGACCCCACTTGTCTATACGTCGACAATTATCTACTGAAAGTTCAGATTGATAAGGCTGTATATTTCTAACTCGGCTCACATCTGCTTGTTGTTGAGTTAAATTTGTTCTAAACTGTTGCTCAATCTCATGAAATAAATCGTTATTTTGTCTAGCGGGTGCATATGGATTATAATCGTATTGATTCCAAGAACACATTCCTAAATTTGGATTATTCAAAGCGGAATTAGTTTGAGAGTAATGTGCCTGATTAAACGATGGTGGCGGAAAATTCGTATTCGGTAAATTGCGAATCATAAAATTTGTCGTATTGGCGTTATTCGAAGGTTGATTAGATCTATTACAATTCTGAAAATTTGCTGCATTCATATTATTCATAGATGGATGAGGATTTGTTGGATTCATATTAGTCGATGTTATTGCTGGTTGATTACATTGATTTCGCAAATTAGGTGGATATGACATATTTGGTTGTGATCTACGTTCTACTTCTTGACGGTTATCCAATCCGTTTGTGCTCAAATTTTCGATGGCATACTGTTGAGATAAACTGGTAATCGTGGACTGAACAATTGATGGAATTAAAGTTTCGATCGACTTCAATAGTTCGATATGACGAAGTCCTTCTCGAGCTATATTGGTTTCATTTTGTGAGTTAGCAACTGATTCATTTTGCTGACGATTTTGTCTATAATCTTGTATAACTGTTCTAGCTGCTTCACTCATGAAATCCGGTGAATTAATTGAAACATTTGGTGTTAACTGTTGGCTTTGTTCAAAACCATGAAAATCTGAACCAGACGATATTGTGGCTGGTCTTGACGTAGTTGTATTAAGGACGAGTCCATCAGTAGTAAAAGCAATTCTATCAGCAGAAGTAGTTGCTGAAGGTGTTGATTGACTAGCTGTTGTTGTTGTCATAGCTAATGTGGTAGCTGTAGTAGCTGTTGTAGTTACTGGGGTAGATTCGTTTTGGTTTGTATTCTCCATTTTTGATTTTGTCTTGGAACGAGTCTGATACATTATCTGTAGATCAGGAAAAAAATGAACGACGTTTGGCAGGTTCTAAGTATCAGTTTCCAATAATTCTCGTCGTCAGCAAAAATGGGAATAAATGACAATAATCGGTATTAATGTTGGTAAGTCCGGGTAAAAATTGGTTCGAATAAAATTCGCAAAAGTCTTGGCTGGTTAAATAGAAACTAGGACTTCGATAGGCTCTTCAGTCCTCTTCGCCTACTCCTAATGTCCTATGGAGCAAACTGTCTAACGTAGCGAGTGGCTGTTGTCGGTCAGACTTTCCACAAAGAGTTGTTCGAGGCCTCTTCAGTGTATCATTAGATAAGCATAGAACGGCTTTCTAAAGATATACTGGGAAATCGACAACCAGACAACAATCAGCCCTACGGAAAATGCTCCAACGCCAGGTTGAGCGCTGCCGTCCGAAGGCTCTCCAGGCTACTTGCCCCTACAGACCTTAAGGTACTCCAAATCAACCTCGAGCTGAGATGAAGACCAGTCTTTCGGGTACCCGTAGTCCGGTTCTGTGTACACCCTGTGTGTACGTGAAAACAAACAGATAATATATGGCTACTATTTCAGGCCGATATATTTTTATTTAAGAACAAGCAATTGGTAGTTTGAGCCTATCAAACTCCTCCTGCCGTCTTTTTAACGCAATCAGAAAACAAATGTCTTAAGGGCGACGACCCTAAATCAAAAAATTTTCAACTTTAGTAGAAGAAAATTCAAACTACTAAAAATTTAAAAATCTTACCTTTAGTTTGATAAAGAAATGTAAATGATACGAATAAGAAAATGTAATCAAAACTAAGTAATGAAAAATGAATAATAAAAAAAATGAAAAAATGGATAATCAAAACTACGTAATGAAAGTTAATAAAAATAAATAAAAAATTGATAATCAAAACTATGGAATGAAAAATTAATGAAAATATGGAAAATGGATAATCAATACTATGGAATAAAAATGAGAAAATGACAAAACTATGTAATGAAAAAAGAAAAAAAAGTAATCAAACACTACTAAAAATGGAATAATATTGTTAATAAGTAATTTTAATAATTACTAAGTAAATACAAATTTCCGAAACCAAAAAGAACGTAATAAAATTGATAAATGAAAAAGTGCATAAATCCGAGGATTCGAATTTATCCTACCTTTTACTTCACGGGTTTCCTTCAAAGATGGTTATAGTAGGTACGGTATTTGGTTTGTGAATCAAAAGTTTTTAAGAAAACAGATTGTTGGATTGAGGTTGTCTTTCGATCTCAATTCCTCTATGTATTTGTCGCAGAGAAACAACTGAACTTGAGATAGAATTTGAAAACTGTCCCTTACGTTAGCATTTGCTGGGCGCATCATCTGTCGACATTCCCTGTCATTAGTGGACTTCCCAAGCAAATAAACTAACCATGAATAAGATACTCCAGTCGCAATTAGCTTGCCTAATCACCTGACTGCTAAGACTTACCGAATTATCCAATCACAAACACAAATCTGTTGCGACAAGACTGACAAGTATTATCTATCTCGGACTAACAAACTTTTCGGCAGGGTACTGACCTGTAATGTTCACATTTCAAACTCTTCAAAAACTGTATCGGTTTCTCTCTGCTTTAAAACGGTACGAAAACGAAACCTTGTTTGACTCCCTGTGGGTGCCAAATCAAGTTTAGAAGCTACCTTCAACTGAAAAGAATGGACTGAACGAATCTTGGGGACCAGTCAGACCTTCTGGCCTGAAAGGGCCTCAATTTTGGATTGAAAATTTTGATTCGTACGCCCCACGTTGGGCGCCAGAATATAATAAGTAACTGTCACGATTCAACCTTAGCAAGATTGTCCCATGTCTGTACTGCCACACTGGCTTCTTTTCAATCTGGGTGCGGCTGGAGCTCGTCGGCATTGGGGGGGGTGTTCGTTGCAGACAGACCAAGAAACATCGTGGTAGAATATTATATCAGTTGAACCAGTGTGTTCCCAAATAAGAAAACCGAGACAAAAAGAATATATAAAAAGGGCTACGAACCTTTGAAGTCCATTTCGGGCATAAAATCAATCAGTAGTTGTTTCAATCTAACAATCTGTAGTGATGACATTCAAATGTAGGTGTGAAAGATGTCATTTTCACCTACTGCTCCCACCCTCGGCTTACCACCATAGCCTGCCATGATAATCCTTTGCCTAGATCTGGATTATCCCTTAAAAGCGATCCACGACCAAATACCTACCGATTTCCTCTACTCAACCATTACAGAAGTCACAGGAAAAATATTCATTTCAAAATTCGTTTTATTTTTCCACAAATCATTTAAAAAAACGTAATACTATGATCTTAGATTAAGCATGTAGTATGAAGATTTATTCATTTTAATGTAAACAGGAGGCCATAAAAAGGTTTAAACAACTCAGTAGCTTATGTGATCTAATAATAAATAACTCCAAATCGTTGATTCGAAGCACCAGAATACAATAAATATAGCTGTCAAAATATAATTATTCAAAAAAATATTTTTTTTCTCGACGAAATTTTAATCTTGTATTTTGATGCAATTTGGCATCGTAAAAAAACAACTCAACTAATAAAAAACCCTATTATAGCGCTATAACATGTTTTCTATATTACCATAACCTGTTTAGGTCGTACTCAATTAAGATTAAAGTTAAAATTTCGTACTCGTCACGCATGGGAACTTCCTATACGTGCAAACCTTGACAAAAATGGTACTTTCTCTAGTGGTATTCTTTTTTGTGTTCTTTAAATATTTTGAAAAGAAGGCATACAAAATCAACAGACATGGAAAATGTTATATCGCAATAAAAATTAAAGGTATAATGGCAAGTAAATAATGATAACAATCAACTAACAACAAGTTGTCAACAGACAATATATGAAAATTTAATTTAAATTGTTCAAACGCAAAAACAATCAATGATATTTATCATATTAGAGGTTTTAAGGACAGAATGTTAAAAAAAAACAGGTTCAACGTCCACGTCGGATACTTCATTCGGGCGGCCTTGATCTGCTTGTTATCATGTACTTACTTCCGTTCTTGGCTTTTGCTTACTGGTGACTGAAGATTTTGATGATGAGGCCCTATTGTGAATGGCTGGCTGATGAAAAGATTTGACGATCTTCCTCTGCTACCAGATGATGATTTTCGTTGATTGTTGTTTAGCTGTTTGGTTATTAGCTGTTTTGTTATTATTTGCGATGTATTTCATTTAGGGGTTGGCCTTTAACACTTCTGTTCGCTTTTGTTCTTGCTCTTTGTTGTGATAATGCACTTTTTACCACTCACACCTCTTTGTTATAGCATTTTGACTATTCAGGAAAACTAACACTTTCTCGAGGCGGCACAATTATGCATTTTAGTTAGCTTCCAGTTCTCTTTTGTTATTTTTCTTTACTTTTTCGGCAAATTCACCTTCACTGTCTTTTTGACTTCTTCGTTATTATTCCTTAAATTCTCTATATTGTGATTTATGCTTCATTCTATTATTCTTCATTTTGTTTTTTTTTTTCCTGTATTTATTTCCTTTTTCTTTCATGTTTGTTTTTAATATTTTTTTATGTCTTCTTTTGTTATAATTTCATTTTCAAAGTAATTTTCTTCTATGTTTATTTTTTTTTTTAATTTTTCTGCTTTTCTCTCACTGTCTTGTTTTGCTTATTACATATTTCATTGACCTGCCGATTGTATTTCTCTTTTTCTCTAACGATCGCGGTCTACTCCTTTTTTTTCACTGCTTTGTTTTGCTTTTACACCATATTTATCCTTGTCTTTATCTTGCTGGTTTTCTTATGTTTCCTCATTAGCAATCACGTTCTTTATTTAATTTTTTTCTCTTTCACTCTCTGGTTTTGTTTATTGAGTTGTTAAACTTTCCCGTTTTGTCACTTTATCATGTCTATTTTGTAATTTTCTTAGGTTGCCGTTTCTTTCTTTGTGAGTTTCGTTTTTGATTTTCAATGATGTAAACTTTGCTTGTTCACAAAAGAAAACAACTTAATGAAACTATGGCTCTAGAACACAAACTGTCGGCTGAAGCTGAACACTTTTGTATTGCACTGCATTCCGGTGTTTTATGACGTCATGACTGGTTGTGGATGGTTAATGTGGTGATGGATGAAGTATTGCGGGGTATGATGGTACACACTCTTTTTGTTTTAGGCTATTGAAGTTGTTGTGTGATGTATTTTGGTTGTTCTGATTATTGATGTTGTGGGGTTTGCAAGTTGGCACTGTTTTAAGTTTAACTTTTAAAGCTCTTGTGCTCTTTAGGTTTTGTGGTGTTAAAAAGAGAAGGCACTTTAGTTTTTTTCGGCTATGTAGTTGTTTGATTCGACAAGTTGTTATGAGGCGCGGTGCGCGTTTTGCTTTTTTTGTAGAAGTTACAGGTTGCAACAGTATCTTTTTTTTTGTTTTATTTGCCAGTTACCGGCATTGTGATGAAGTTTTATTTTAGGTATTTTGTTTAGTCCCGGTCCACAAGCGAGAAAACTTTTTTTATTGGGAATTTCTGGATGTGAACTCCGGAATTTTCAACTTTTTATGAAAATATTTAATAAATCGTAATAGATAACGATAACTTTTGTACTTTTTCGTTTGGATTGATTGTTATTTTTGTTTATTTCGTGGTGTTTGATGCGGATTCGCAAGGATCTTATTTTCTTCACATGATCCCCATTGAGACAATTTTTTTCTTCGCAACTGTTTCTACCGTAGAACGTCTTTTCACCACGACACCAAAACGGAAAAGGAGCTGAAGTTGGCTGTCCTTCATTTTCTTTAAGTTCCTGTTCAGTATATCGAAACTGCAACTAACTTCACAGCATATTGAACACAGCTTAGCAGGGTTGTCTTTCTACTTGCAATTGTCATACTGCAATTAGTAGATGAAGTAACGGATGTAATTTGGTGAAGTGGCACCAAAAAAAAGTGACACGGTACAGCCAATTGGCCAATAGGCTTCTATCGCAACGTATAAATAAATAAATATATATATATATATATATATATATATAAATAAATAAACAAATATATAAATATATAAATAAATAAATAAATATTTAACAAAATACGTTATTTTTTACAGGACGTTTTACAGTACAAAATTGACAGTTCGGTTTCCGTTTTTCTGGTCGCAGTCTTAGAATATATTTCAGCAGACATACTGAAACTAGCTGGAAATTATGTAAGAAAAATTAAGCATTGTGAAATATCAAAGGAGGATATTGAAGTAGCAATGTGTGCTGACAAGGTAGGCATACTTGTTAAAGATGTAGTTAAAACTTTTTGCATAGTTATTCTAAAACAACATTTTAGGTTCTGATGGATATGTTTTATCAACCCGATATTAAAAGTAATGTATTACCTAGTCCTTTACCGACGCTGCCGGCCCAGCGTACGAGTACCACGTACGAGGAAGTTGTCAAAGATTTAATCAACGACGAAAAACAATACCAACGGGATTTACATATGATAATACGCGTATTTCGGGAAGAACTCGTTAAGATAGTCAAGAGTCCTAAAGAGATTGAACAAATTTTTTCAAACATTATGGACATATACGAGGTCACTGTTACATTATTGGGTTCGTTGGAAGATGTGATTGAAATGTCTCAAGAACAGAGTGCACCTTGCGTTGGAAGTTGTTTTGAAGAATTAGCTGAAGCTGAAGAGTTCGATGTGTATACTAAGTACGCACAAGAAGTTACATCTCAAACGTCGAGGGATGCGCTAATAACATTGCTCGCAAGGCCAGACGTAATAAGGATGTTCACTTTTTTCCAAATATTCTAAAAACTTATTCCCATATATGTATATTTGTAGGCAATGTCCCTAATGTCAGCAGGACACGGATTCCGAGACGCCGTAAAATATTACCTACCAAAGTTGCTATTGGTACCAATATGGCATGCGTTTATGTATTTTGATTATATAAAAATATTAATGAAGTATAGTCCTTCACAAGACGATATCGAAAGCTTCGAACAAGTCCAGGGCCTTTTGCGCCCTTTAAGAAATGATCTTGAAAACATTGTTGCCACTTTGCCAAAGTATGTATTCTATTCAGATCGTTCTTCAAGTCGACATAAAACATATTTTGCCAATTTTTCCCAACAGAGAATCGTGCATTGCTATGAGCAGCAGAGCCCGTAGACAACTTGCCATTGAACGTACAAGGGAACTGCAGAACACCGTAGAACATTTCGACAAAGATGTTGGACAAAACTGCAATGAGTTCATTCGAGGTATATTGGACAGGTATTACATTAGTGTTTCGTACTTATATAATTCATTATTTAATTTTTACAGAGGATGTGCTAGGAAAACTTGGCTCTGGTAAAAAAATAGCTGAACGTAAGGCATACCTTTTTGATGGTCTAATGCTACTATGTAAACCTAACACAAAACGGCAAACAACTTCAGCTAACTCTCAAGTCTATGAGTATAGGTTAAAAGAAAAGTTTTACATGAGACGAGTTGAAATAAATGACCGACCTGACACCGATGAACTTAAATATGCATTTGATATTGCACCAAGAGTTCAACCACCGGTAACACTAGCTGCTAAAAATGCATTGCATAAGAATGATTGGATGGCCGATATTATAATGGTGAATACGAAGTCAATGCTTGATAGGATTCTGGACAGCATTTTATTGGATATTGAAAAGAAACACCCGTTGCGTATGCCTAGCAGCGATATATACAGGTTCGCCGAGCCTGACAGTCCCGATAATATTGTATTAGAAGAAAGAGAAAGTGCAGGAGTACCATTAATAAAGGTAATATTTGATAAAATGTACATTTCTGTATAATAAAAAAAAAACTATATTTACAGGGAGCAACATTGTGCAAGCTCATTGAACGGCTTACTTATCATATATATGCAGATCCCATGTTTGTACGCACATTCCTTACCACATATCGGTATTTCTGTACGCCACAGAATTTACTTTCTCTGTTGATAGAACGATTTAATATACCTGATCCCAGTTTAGTTTATACGGACAATAATGATAAAGATTGTGAAACCGATAAAATTCATAAAAATTCTCAGAGGGAGGATTGGAAACGTTATCGAAAGGAATATGTCCAGCCTGTTCAATTTAGGGTCTTAAACGTACTTCGACACTGGGTGGATCATCATTTTTATGACTTTGAAAAGGATCCACCGTTACTTGAAAAATTGATGCAGTTCCTAGAGAGTGTAAATGGCAAATCAATGAGGAAATGGGTCGATTCTGTTCTAAAGATAGTACAAAGAAAGGTAAATATAAAATGACATAATTATATGTATATAATGGTATTATTGCAGTTTTATTCTCAGTGTGTTACAAAATTTAGATTTGTTTAAGTACTTGGCAAGGCATATTTATATAATGTAGATGCACGAATTACAACAACTAACAAATTTATAAAAACAACATTGTTGTTATTGAAAATTAAATGTCAAAGAAAATATTAAATAATAGGGTCCTTCTAGAAATTTACTCAGGAAAAACGTAAATACATTTTGAAAATCCTCAAAAATAGAACAAATTTGAATCAAAACGTAAATATAAAGCATTCAGAACTGTCGTAGGTCATTTTTATTACATGTTTAAGTATTTTATTGTAGCAAATTTCCAAGTTCTAAATTTCATGAGTAGACCCTATTACATTGTGAAAACCAAATTTATAAAAAAAATACAGCTGATTGTCACTTCTATCTTCTATAAATGTGCCTTGGTACTTGGTGGAAATATTCGCAATAACTTTATTTAATAAGAATTTGTATGTTTTTTATTTCATTTATTTAATTTGTCATTTTTTATAATATTAAAAACTACTTTTAATATATGTATGTTACTCCAGATTCCGTTAAAACTATACATTTTGTAAGAAAATCTATTTTCTAGTGTTTTACCTCAAAAATCTTATTTATATATGAATTGTATATATGCACAAATTCTATTTGATGTGATGGGAAAAATAAAATGTTTGATTAATTCATGATTTTAATCAGGTAATTCACACATTCTGGGATGCAGGTCAATTTTAATTTTTTTAATTTAATTTTTATTTGACAAACACAGTAACCTAGCCCATAGGGCCATGAGCGGTTCCAAAAACAGCTATACAATAACTACTCTCAGATAATTTTCATGAAAATTACACAGGGACAACGGCCAAATTTGATGTTTTGTGAGTCAAATATACAAAAATGTCTAAAAAACTACCAATTCGAAGTGAATAAAAACCAGTAAAATGGTAAAAATGCTGTCCAGTCATACAAGAGTTAAATGAATCTGGCATGGACTTTTTTGTTCATTTTCTTCAATCGTTTACCATGATATTGTCATCGAATCTTTGACATGGCATTTTCTTTCACCAATAGTTTGTCGTGTCATTAACGAAGACAATTTGGTTTTTATATCGATTGATTTTTGTATTCGTATGGCAAACAAATAAAGCGGCCCATACACTATCAAATTGGCTTGTCCAGCCGACGAACCCCCTCAGCATTCAATCTGCAACCGAAATCTTCAAATTTTCCTCTAAAAATGAATGAACTTAACATTTTTATTATTCTTCACAAACACAGTGTTTTGTTTTTTTTTTTCAAAATTGCTTTTTGACAACTTTGAAAATAAACCATATTCTCGAAACTAGTTGATTTTCCTCAATCCATTAGTCCATATTTACATTAGGCAATTTTCCTTGCGGCAATTGTCAGTTTGATGGAGAGAGGGGTGAGACATATGATAACCCTTTGCCTCTCAACACCCTCTCTCACCTACAAACTGACAATTGCCGCAAGGAAAATCGCCTAATGTAAATTTGGACTAAAATTCAAACACATTCTCATATTTTGAAAAAAAAAAAAATTTAAAACGTCGGTCCTACGTTTCCTAGAAAATGGGGGAAGTACGAAAATGAAAGTAGTAAAGAGTCTCCAAACAAACTGATAAATACAAGTTTTTATTACTAAGAAGAACCCGATGGGATGATTTTGAACACTTATAATACCCTCCACCACAAATTATGTATAATTAAACCAGATTTCAGCCGTTTCGGTTGAATGATGTGGCTGAAACATTAAAACTACCGAAAATCAGGCGATATCGTTCTATGGGGGCTGTATCAAAATGTGGACCTTTATAATAATATAATTCTCAGTTGGAATGTTTTATACTCTCAACGAAGACTAAATACCAAATCTCAGCTTTTTAGATATGATCTAATGTTGGATAATGTGGCCAAAACCTTCAAAATTATCAAAATCGGGCGGTACCTTTCTATGGGGGCTATTTCAAAACGTGGACCTGTACCGGCAATTCTCCGTCGGAATAATTTTTTCCCCCAACTAAGACTACATACCAAATTTTAGCCATTTCGGTTTGGTAATATGACAGAAATCTTCAAAATACCGAAAATCGGGAGGTACTGTTCTATCGGAGCTGTATCAGAAGGGTATAAAAAGTATATAAAAATACAAATTTGCCCAAAGTATCAATAAATGAAGTAAAATAGTCAATTTAAAGCTATTCTTATCTTAATTATGAGTAAACATACAATAAAACATGAACTTTTATTTTCTGCATGCAAGATCTAAATATTTATGCTCGAAAAACTAATTCAAGACCATAGAAAATGACGTTGCGGTAAACTTTTTTCGATCCACACTTTTTTCACTTTCAAAATCCAAACAATGTTTTTTTTCCAATTTACACGTGCAACAACAACATTTTCCAAAATATTTTTCACCAAATAATCCAAAAATTGTTTTTGCAATTTACATGTTCAACAACAACATTTTCCAAAATATTTTTCATCAAATAATCCAAAAATTGTTTTTCCAATTTACATGTCCAACAACAACATTTTCCAAAATAT
Source organism: Musca autumnalis (assembly GCF_047663935.1). Lineage (NCBI taxonomy): Eukaryota > Metazoa > Arthropoda > Insecta > Diptera > Muscidae > Musca > Musca autumnalis. The sequence goes on along the minus strand of NW_027411755.1, from coordinate 96,643,028 downwards.
TTTTCACCAAATAATCCAAAAATTGTTTTTCCAATTTACATGTCCAACAACAACATTTTCCAAAATATTTTTCACCACTTACAAGGGGAGGGGGAGAGGAAGGAGGAGAATAAAATGAAACGAAAACAAAAGTCATTAATAATAAGCCATGATAAGGGCAAATAGGTATTTCAGTTTTTTTTACTTTAAGAGACTTTAAGAGGATTTCAAAAATTTATGAGACCTCAAAAGGTCTTGCGCAGCTTGAAGAAGACCTCAAGAGGCTTGTTGGTACCTATGGAAGACCTTAAAAGGTCCTGTGTCGCCCATAGAAAGCCTTAAGAAGCCTCTAGAAGATATCAGGAGCTATTTTGTATCCTGTAAAATACCTCAAGAGCTCTTCTGTGGTTCATAGAAGATCGCATGAGGTCTTCTATCACCTGCAGAAAAGCTCAAGAGGTCTTTTATAGCCTGTAAAAGAACCCAAGAAGACTTTTTAGCCCATAGAAGACCTCCAGAAAGCTTCTGTCATCCATAGAAAATCTCAAGAGTTTTAGCAATCTTCTGTTGTCCATAGAAAGTCTCAAGAAGATTTCTGTCGCACATAGAAGGCATCAAGAGACCTGTAGAATACATCAGGAGGTCTTTTATCTACTGTAGAAGACTCCAAGAAGACTTCTATCGACTATAGAAGACCTCAAGAGATTTTCTATTGCTTGCAAAAAAGCTTAAGAGGTTTTTGTAGCCTGCGGAAGTCCCCAAAAAAACTTCTTTAGCCTATAGAAGACCTCAAGAAATATTCTGTCGCCCATAGAGGACCTCAAGAGAAATGTTCAGGAGTCTGGAACTTCCAAAAGACTGGCTCAAAGATCACCGCTCCTAACAGGTCTATCCCTTCTGAGAAAGTTGGAGCTGGAGGGTAGATAGAGGATAGTGCTGTTAGGAGTCCAGTGAGTGAAATGTCTGACGGACCATCAACTAGTGGGAAATCAAAGATCACTACGCAGCTTCTTTTCAGTATGGGAGGTTCAATATGGGACAGCTCCGTAACTGGTTTCGTCTTTCTAGGAAAATTGAAGCTGAGACACTGAAATGACTCTGAACTAGTCGGAAATTGAAGATCTTCCAACGATCCACAGCCAGGTGCCTAGAGGATGGTGGAACGTCAATCCGACAATCACTCGGCTTCTTGCCAGACAGTACGGCCCGGACACGGGCGAAAGCTCCTTCAACTGACTTCTGAGAAGACACATGAACCATTCAGACCTGCTAGGTTAATCGTCCCATAAAAACTTCTGGTCGCAACCATTGATAAGTCTGATCCTTAAGGCAGGATCAACCAATGATAATTATCGAAAGGAGTGACTGGCATTGGTGCAGCCTTAAGAAGTCTTCAGTTGTGCATAAATTGCCTGAGGAAGTATTTCGTTGTCTATAGAAGACCTGTTGTTGTTGTAACAGTGTTTTTATTATGTTTATATGTTCGTTCCTCTGTTCAATCTGGCTCTGGGTCTATCTCCAGTTCCAGAAAAATGGCTGCTTCGATGGGATGTAGCCACAGATCCACTGGAGTTAGATGGGTAGGTTTGGCGGGGCAGTTAAAAAGGTGTTGTGTGTCGTGCGGGCCCATGCCGCATACTGGGCATATGTCTTGCACGGCGCGATCGATTTCCGCCTAATACGAATTTAGGCGACTGCAATATCCCGAGCGTAGTTGAGCCAAAACTACTCTGGTTTGTAGTGGCAGCTGACGCTCCTTAGCTGCGATAGATGGAGGATGTACTCCGAGTACTTTATTCACACTATAATTGCTTAAGGCCTTGGCAACTGCGTGCGTGTGAATGCCATTCAATCCTGCTTGATATGCTTGTTGATCTAGGGTTTCTCTCCTGTATCGTTGGACCTCTCCCTCTAGAGCATGGATATCCTTCCTGATCTCCCTGAATGGGCCGGGTCTACCCACAAGATGGTGATTGGGATGGCTCACACGATAACATCCAAGCAGGTACTGCAACGAAAGCATCTCATTGTGTTGCTTTACAGGAAGAATTTTTGCCTCCTCATGTAGATGGTCCACTGAAGATTTGAGGAGGTACCCTGTCGCTGTTCTCAGGGCGGCATTCTGGCAAGTTTGAATCTTTTTCCAGTTCGTGTCACACAATCTCGGGGACCAGACTGGAGCCGCATAGCTTACCACAGAGCGACCTATCGCGTTATACGTGGCCAACAAGGTTTCTTTATCTGCACGCAGATAGCTGTGGCGTGTGCGCACGACGTGAATGTAGTGTCGAATGTGTCACCTAAAATTTTAGGGCAGTTTGTGGTCGGAATTCTGCTACCGTCGACCACGACATTCAACTCACGTCCAACTACGCTGTCCATGTGGTGAACAGAGTGGCTGTAGATTTTGTGGGGGAAATCTGCATATTCCTCGAATGGAAAAAGGTGGTAGGTTAGGTTAGGTTAAATGACGCGCAGCTGTCGTGTTGGACAGCCACTCCACTCGGAGACCTTATGGTCCATTGTGTTCATCCTATAGTAAGGGTAGGAGAAAAGAAAAGAAATAATAGCATATCGAGTTTAGAAATAGGAAAAAGGAATAATTAAGTAAGTGAGAGGATAGTTGAGAATGATTAAGTAAGTGCTATAGATTGAGAGATTATTTGTAAGGAGAGAGAGAGAGAGAGCGAGTAAGGAGGTTAGCAGTATTAAAATGCTGTAATTTGTTCGTTTTGAAGCCACTTCAGACCCTTGGCGAGAAGAAGCAGTGTTGTCGGCTCGGCTTGGCAGAATGTTGTCAGAGATGATAATGTGTGTTCACCCATTGTTTGAACTCTCCTGGTCCTGAGCATTGGACAACGGCATAATAAGTGCTCAATCGTCTCTGTTTCTTCTTCGTCTTCGCATAATCTGCAGTAGTCCGTGGGGTCATCTCTATCCCATTTGCAGGTCATTGATCTTATCCTGCAGTGTCCCGTGATAACTCCAATCATTAGTTTTAGATCGGGTTTTCTCATAGAGAGTAGGGAAGTGGTCTTCCTTTTAGAGAGGTTGGGCCAGATTGCCTTTGATACCTTGCAGCCAGGTTCGTTATTCCAGATCTGACCAGCCTTCTCCCTGTATGTTTGTTCTAGGAGCCGCATGAAGTGACACAGGGGTGGCCTGATTGAGTTATCGATTTCGATGTCGTTTGACTCAGATCCGCGACGTGCCAGTTCATCCGCCTTTTCATTTCCCTCGATGTCGCAATGCCCCGGGACCCAGCACAAGGTAACGATTGATCGTAGGGCCTCCAAAGCTTTCCTGCAGTGCAAAAAAGGTGGTAAGATCAGTTAAATAGTTGTTCAGTCTCTCACAGATGTCATCAGGATAGGTACCCGACGCCAAGATCGTGCAATCATCCGCATACGTCACGATCTCAATGCCGTCTGGAGGGGGTGGAATACAGGAGAGGTAGAGGTTAAACAGTTCTGGAGATATCACCCCACCTTGGGGAACTCCCTGTTTCACCCTACGGGGTTTGGACTTCTTATTCCTGAATTCCACGTACGACTGGCGTCCACACATATAGTTGACTATCCAACGTTTCAAGCTTGGCCGGAGGGTTGTCTGCTCAATGTCCTCAAACAGCGTGGAGTGCCTGACTGCATCAAAGGCTTTTGATAAGTCAAGCGCCACCATCGCATGGCCGTCTCTGGTTGAGTCCTTTACAGATATATGTGGTAATGGCGTGCAGCGCTGTTGTCCTGCTGTGCTCTTACGGAATCCATGCTGATGATCGGCAACTTGATAGCTATTTCTGATACTGGGGAGGACTAAGGCCTCAAGTGTCTTTGCTACGGGCGACAAAAGCGAAATCGGTCTGTACGATTCACTTTTGCTGGCATCCTTGCCTGGCTTCCGTAGTGGGACCACCCTGCCCATTTTCCAGACTTCGGGAACAACGAGGGTGGCTAGCGACAAGTTGATGACTTTGGTGAGATACTCGACTCCCGGCTCATCCAGCTGCTTCAACATTACCATGGAGATTCCATCAGGGCCCAACGCTTTGGATGATTTAGTGTTCCTGATGGCATTGGCAACATCATCCATTGCAAATTGTGATGGCTCATCCTCGGCAGGAAGAGATCTGATGTGACGTAATACTATTCTCTTCGCCCTGTCACTCTCGGGATGCTCGACAAACTGTCGATTGAAATTACTTGCGCACATCTTCGGGTCAGTCAACGTAACGTCGTGCGGCGTTCAGAGGTGATAAAGTCGGGTGGTCTGCTAATGGAGACAATTATGGGGAGATGGTCTGCTCCAAGGGAAATGTTTGTCAGATCAGGTGACACGATGGTTAAGTCAGGCGAACTGTGACACTCTCCTCTAATTCTGGTTGGGGCGTCCCATTGACCGTGCGAAAAGTAGAGCTGTCAATTTGCTCAGCCAGCGCTGTACCTCTCTGGTCGTTTCCCAGGGCCGAATGCCACATCTCATGATGCGCATTAAAGTCCCCCAAGACCAGACGATTATGACCTTCCAAAAGCGGACTAATTTTAGGCATATAATCTGAGATACAGCTATTTCTCGGCGGGATGTATACGTTCAGCAACTCTATCTCGGCAGTTCCACACCTGACTGCTACCCCCATACATTCCATGTACGGGTCATTAGAGACAGGCTCAAGCGAGATAGGTCTGTATTGGACAGACTGGTGCAATAGGAAAGCCAATCCCCCACCTCCACTTCTGGTGCGATCTTTCCTCAGAACATTGTAACCATCACAATGCTCTAAGCTGTGGTTGTTGTTCAGCTTGGTTTCCTGCACCGCCGCGACCTTGATGTTCTTCCGACTCATAAAATCTACTATCTCCTCGATCTTACCTCGGAGTCCATTGCAATTCAATTGCAAAAAGGCTGCATTTTCGGGGATTGGGACACCAACGGCTGGTGTTAAAGGCTGCGTGTGCGGTTGTTGCGAAGGGGACTGCGGGGGAGTTTCGTAATCAGACGACGAGGGAGTCTCGTATTCCGACGACGACTCACTGGGGACTGTGTTCACGCAGCATGCAGCAACATAGTCCCTACCGTAGTCCCTCACGTGGACGAGTCCAGAACAACCCCTTAGATGCACCCACTCCTGACATCTATTGCATCTCACCGAAGGTTGGATGTGGGTGAAGATGCGGATGTGACAAACTGAGCACAGATGTATTGGTCCTGGGTTTTCCTCCGTCCCGGCTCGGACCAATAGAATTCGGAGCAGGCATTCCGGGATATGCTGCTCCCAATACAGAAAAACGAAACAAATACAAACATGTACACACTGAGGTAGCAGCCGCTGGCCGGAACATTGGTTTTGTGTTGTTCCGGGTCAATCCGGTACGAAAGAACCCGCTGCCGTGGGATTGATAGAAGACCTGTAGGGATCTTCTTTTGTTGTTAGATAACCTCAGGAGATCTTCTGTTGTTTATAGAACACCTCAAGTGGTCTTATTTTGTATATAGAATACCTCAGACGGTCTTCTATTTTTTTTTTATCGAACGTTCCCACGCTTCACTTTCCCACCCCTGCCGACCGAGGGGGCGTCCTCCCCTTTCGTGGGGATCGCGTACACATCATGATCCACATCATGGTGGCGTATACGAAGAAAATTCGAAAACCAGCTACAGAATCTACTTCATCAGCCAGTTATATATTAAACCATACAAACTACTACATAGTTATTTAAAGATATAATTATATTAGATTTTATGACTTCCAGATTGCAAAAGTCCACATTATAGTACATGGAATTAAAATCAGTACACATTTTGCTAAGTGGTTCACCCATCGAATAATTGGTTCGGTGAAAATCTATATATAAGAATTGATAATATCTACTAGGTCTAAAAGGAACATTTATTCTAATAGACGATATTAAGAAATCAGACGGCACACTACCATTCAATACTTTTAAAACAAACATAGTATTCAACATAATACGTCTACTTTTTAATGTAGGCAATCGAATTAACTTTAGCCTGCTAGAGTATGAAGGCAATTCAAAATTACTACTCCAATGTAAACCTCTCAATGCAAAAAGTAAAAATTGCTTTTGCACTGATTCGATTTTATCGGAATAGATTCCATATTGCGGATCCCATACGACTAATCCATATTCTAATATAGGTCTTACAAGGGATGTGAATAATTGCTTAGTTATATATGGATCAGAAAACTCTTTTTTGCCCATCTTTTTATAAATCCTAAGACTCCATAGGCTTTATTTAGTGTTGGGCAATCTCGTTCATTGAGCTGATCGATCTTTTTCATTCCGTTCACCAAAAAGATCCGGGTCATTTACTTCGTTCGTTGGCTCGTTTTCGTTCAACAATACATTTGACTGTATTATTTTCTTTTGAAGTCGTTCGTTCTCTGCTGCATACGACTCCGTCGTTCTTTTCACCGAATCGTTCTTTTGAAAATGTTCGTTCACGAATGACACAACTGTTGTGTTACTTGCTTGTTTGTGTGCTAATGGGGGTGGTTTTTTTTCTGAACGTAGTGGTGGTGGTTTTGATATGAAAGAACCAGATGAACGAATGATGCAAAAGAAAGAAATGACCGAGATGTGCTACTGAATGAGGTGAGTTACTGAGCGAAAGTAGATCTCTGAATCATTGTTTGTTTTGTGTGGAAATTTGTGCTGCTTGGGCTAACGCAGCGTTTGTTTAGATTTTGACTGCAAAACCAATGCTGCTAATTTTGTAAGCAGCAATGACTCGTCCATCGGGGATCTAAATGAACGATATAAAAGAATGAGCTGGATACGGATCCGTTCGTTCTTTTCACGGAATCGTTCCTTTGAGCCGGTTCGTTCATGAACGACACAACTCTAGCTTTATTTAACATAGAAATTACATGATTGTTAAAATTTAATTTTGGATCCATCAAAAGACCAAGATCAACAAATGATTCTACAGATGATAAAACAAAATTATTAATATTGAATTGCCTTGTCAAAGAAGATGATCTGGAAAAACACATATGTTAACGTTTATTCAAATTTAAATCCATACAATTTATTTTGCACCATTGAAAAAGGTTATTTAAATCAGTTTGAAGTAAATCAGCTTGTATCAGAGAATTATGAGAAATGAATAACTTAACATCATCAGCGTACATTAGCAATTTGGTGTACATTATTGAACTTGGCAAATCGTTTATAAACAAAAGAAAAAGAACCGGTCCAAGGTGACTTCCCTGTGGAACACCCGACGGAACAAAAATCGACTTTGATAAACATCCCTCAAACACAACAATCTGAGACCTATTTTGCAAATAGTAGGATGCTATCCACTTGAGTAAATTTGTATTGAAGCCTATATAATCTAATTAATGTAGCAGAAGCTTATGATTTCTGTCAAAAGCTTTGCTAAAATCTGTATAGATTGTATCAGTCTGATAACGCTGAACAAATCCTTTTATTACATTCGATGTAAATTCAATCAGATTTGTTATTGTTGAGAGACCACTGCGGAAACCATGCTGATATGGACTTAGCATGGGTTGAATTTTGATGGAAATTACATCCGTGATTAGTTTTTCAAATAGGTTAGGAATTGCACTTAATTTCGCAATTCCTCTATAATTCGAAACATTTGATAGACTGCCAGATTTGTGTAGAGGAATAATGTAAGATTTTTTCCATAAAGTTGGAAAATGACCAAATTTAAGGGAATAATTAAACAGTTGTGTTAAAGGAGTTGATAATGTAGGGGAACAAAACTTAAGAATTATACTGGTAATCCCGTCAGGGCCTGGACTTTTTATTGACTTTAAAGTTCGTAAACTTCTGGAAACGTCTTGAGTTTTTAAATAAGGCATACTTATTTGGTCTATCTTAGATAACTTGTAAGGGCAAGGGTCTCTAATTTGACACACTGCATTTGAATAGGTTGTAGTAAAGAATTTTTTAAAACCTTCAGCTATATCAGAGTTATTTACAAATTCTTGGTCATTGAATTTCAGAATAGTTGGTTTAGAGGAAACTTTTCTTTTCAAGTTAACAAATTCATAAAAGGATTTTGGATTTGATTTAAAATTATCCTTAATCTTGTTGAGGTAAAGATTATACAACCTACTGGACTCCAAAGTATACTTGGATCGAGCAAGAGAATAATTGGCATAGTCTATAGAAGAGCCAGTTTTTTATATTTCCGAAAAAGCTTATTCTTGGAATTTTTTATAGACGAAAGTTCGGATGTTATCCATGGATATTTACGGAGTTTTTCATTCTGACATTAGGGACACACTCTGAGACAAATTTATTAAGGATATCATAAAATTTAATTATTACAAATTCAAGTTCTTCGTGACTCTTACATAGACATACTGATGTCCAGTCTACGGAAGAAATAAGGGAGTTGAGCTTTCTAAAATCGTTTTTTAAAAATCAGGAACGGATTTCAATAATTTAGAATGAGTTTCTACTATGTTATTATTTGATAGTTAGAACATAAAATCTCACTACTTAACACGGATGGTTTTAACCACGTTTTCGAAAATACAATAACATTATAATCGAATCCGAAACTATCAGTAAATAAGCGAGTTAATTTTGTATTTAACCCTCTTACATTCTGATAGCAAATAGAGAATGAACTAATTAGTTTTTTGATACTGTAGTCTGTCTTTGAGGCAAATAAGCTACATTATCTGTTCTTTCCACAAATTCTTTCACAAATGCTTTAACATGCCAAAATTCCTTCGATATTAGTTGCATAAAGATATTTTCATTCACTACAACTTTAAAAGACGATTTATTTCCTGAAAATGCTGATCTAAGCTTATAGCACATTAAAAAATAATTTCCATCAATTTTAGATTTAATAAAATAATTTATATCATCAGCTGTAGTATTTGAGGAAAACCTAGCTACAAAGACCGCTTTCAAGGCCGGAGCATTTGATAACGGTCCCTGGACAGCTTGTAGGGATTGCTCAGTTTTGTCTTCAGAAGACCTTCGACGGGCTTATATTGTCTATAGAAGGTGTCAGGATGTCTTATATTTTCTAAAGAAGACCTCAGGCGGTCTTCTAATGTCTTCAGACAACCTCAAAAGTTGTTCTACTGTTTGTGAAAGACCTCTAGGGGTATTATTTTGCCTTCAGACGACCTCAACAGTTCTTCTCTTGTCTATAAAAGACCTATAGGGTTCTTCTTTTGTCTCTAGGGGTATTTTTTTGTCTTTAGATGACCTCAGGCGGTCTTCTATTGTCTACAGAAGACTTCTTTTTGTCTTTACACGACCTCAAAAGTTCTTCTAGGGACCTTCTTTTGTTTTTAGACGACGTCAAGAATTATTATATTGTCTATATAAAATCTCAAGTGGTCTTATATTACATATAAACGACTTCAGGCGGTCTTCTTTTGTCTATAGAAGACCTTAAGAGATCTTCTATTGTCTTAGGCGGTCGTCTATTGTCCATAGGAGACCCCTAGAGGTATTCTTTTGTCTTCAGAAGACTTGAAGTGGTCATATTTTGTATATAGAAGACCTGAAGCTGTCTTCTATAAATTATAGAAGACCTCTAGGGGTCTTCTATAACCTATAAAATACCTCTAGGGATCTTCTATTACCTATAGAATACCTCTAGGGGTCTTATTTTGCTTTAGACGACCTCAAGTGTTGTTCTGCACAAAAATTGCATTATCCATACTTCTCTCGAAAATGGTATGAATGCTTCAAAAGTCCAGATCAATAGGTTTTTTTTTTTCATTTTCAGAGGATAGATTTTGAAGACCAACATCAAGCAGCTTAAAAGGATATTCATCTCAAATAAATATTTTCTTTTAATTTGTATCCTGACAAAAAGGATCGTACTTTCATTCTCCTTTTCCCAATACCGATTTTTTCCTAAATAAAAATATATGTCAGAAAGGCTATTACAACCTACATGGCAAACTTATTTTTTAAAACTTTCGATTTTCTTGTAATTATTTCAGTTCTAAATTCCTTTCTACAAATTTGGGCATGCTATTATTTTCTATGTGAAAGACAAGGTAATGGTATTTGTGCGAAAACACTCCCGTTTTCCTTGCGGACTCAACTTTCGTGGAATTTGTTCCTATTAAAGGAAAGTGAAATCCAAATTTGTTGTATTATCGACCTTTTTATGTTATTAAATTGAGTAATTATTCAAGCTCGAGGTCATAACTAAATATGTTGATGATTTATTCGCTGTTATAAAAAAGAGTGCAATACAAGAGACGTTACAAATCCTTAATAGCTTTAATAAAGATATTCAATTCACCATCGAAGAGGAAATTGACAACAAACTACCATACTTAGATACAATGGTCATGAGGAATAATGGAAGAATTCTGCTAAATTGGTATCAAAAACCATCAGCTTCTGGTAGGATAATTAACTTTTTTTCAAAACATCCAAAGAATATTATCATCAACACAGCAAGGAATCTCATTCATAGAGTATTCTCTATAAGTGACGAGGATTTCCAACATGAAAATAAGAAAGGAAAGTGAAATCTTAAAGAAGACACAGAGAAACAAACACACGCCGCCTCTTTTCCACTAACCCAAAATTATACTTCCGTGTTTGCGGCCGAAATAAAACGAACGAATTACTATCACGTTTTCAAAAAGCAATAAAAAGACGCCTTAATTGAACAGAGTTAACAAAAGAAAAAATAATAATAAACAAATCGAAGTAAACAATGTTGCTGACTGACCAAGTTCAACTATAGGGGAAATTATTAAACACCTGTACGAATGGATAGGCAACATAGCCATTCGACGTAAAGCGAAAACAAAACTACAAGAAGTCCGCAAATAATTGACAAATTACAACCAGAAATGGCAACAGAAGCTTCGAACCCCAATTTTTGCGTTGGCTTTTGAATATCAAATGTCAATTAAACAGGTGTTGCTTTCAGTGATTTTTGTAGTTTCTGGAGTCATTTTTTTACTTTAGCTGTGACATATAAAAACTAATGTTGGTAGGTTAGGGGTTTTGAAGAACTTTTCTAGTGTTCATTTCGCCACGGCATTTAAAATAGGTAAAATTGATTTAAGAGTGTTGACAGGAGAACACCTGACCCTGAACTAATATATGTAAGTCTTGCTTTGTGTGAAATTTTGATTAAAACATGTCATTCATTACACCTAGCGCCTCTTTCTAATAGAAAAGGGTAAGTAAAGTAAACTTGGCAAATAGAAGGCGCAAAAGGTTAGGACGTCTCCCTATTCCAGTGGAAGGCATTGTGACTCGCAAGAGAGACCATTTGCTCCAAGTGAGCGTAAATTGGTTATCGCTCACAGCCTGTGTAGATGCTAACACGTTGTGAGCATCAACAAATTTGCGCTCATTGAGAGCACAAGGGAGACCCAAAAAATGTCTCTGCCTTACTCTGCCCTATTCTGAATCACTGTTGTTTACATTTTCTTTTCGAATGACTTTTGCAAGCTGTATAGGCTGTTATTTGTCGTAGTTAGGCAGCCCACCACATGTTAGCCGCCAGTGTTTATGTAGGATGTTGTTATCCTTATTATCATCATTATCTTTATTGTCATTTTTTACTTTAGGGCGTGTTTGGTAGTATGACTATGTCGAATGTATTTTTTGCCTTTTCTGTTTTCCTTCTACTTCAGATATTGTTGTTTTATTTTTATCGATAAAAAACAAAGGACAAATAATTTGTCTCTGCTGTTGGTTGGCTACTTGGTTGGCGATGATGTCAAAAGGTATGCACTGGAAGTTGACCGTGAGCGAGTTTTCTTTAGAAGGTTGTTGTATACTCGGTCTGTGCTGGTTGCATTGTTTAGGTGATGAAATTGACAAATGTGTGTACCATCCGCAGCGTGATAGAAGACCGCGAAAGTTGATGAGACAGGGAAAAACGGCCAGACACGTGCCTTCTATTTTTTGGTCTTCTATCACGCTGCGGTTTCAGAATATGGTTAATAATTTTCGTGTTGCACAGTTTAAGTAGACATCGGATTTTGCATATTTTTTAATAATAAAGATATGAAGATTCTGATTGGACCAAAATTCGTTTCAAAGAAATCTAAATTCAATGACAGGGTCATATTTTGTTTTTTTTTTTTGCATATTTGCATATTTTGCGTATGCACAAAATATGTAAATATGTAAATTATGCAAACAATATTTGGCCGAAACTCGTCATAAAAGTCGTAAAATTTACAATTAAAGTTGGAAAAATCATCAAAAAAAAAAAAAATTTAAAGTGTCCTAAATTAAGATTGTTGACCGTTTAACGTCGCTTTTTTAGCAGATTATTATGCTATTGAGACCCCTTACCACAGCGTGGATATACAAATATGGTTATATGTAAAATTCAATCAGGGTTTAAAAGCCAGCATCTAAAAACATTAGCATTAGCTGTACTCTTCAACTGCTACACAATATTAGCTCTGTTCCAGAACTAAAAAGTTTTTACAATTTTTACCACTTTTACACATTTTGCGTTCCCGTACACAAAATTTATATGAAAATCGTTTACGACTTTTACAACTTTTACGACTTTTACCACTTTATAAAGTACGGGAACAGGCCAATTGACACACTCCGCTAAATAAGCAACCGAACGCATATTTATTTTTGTACATTTTTGCTTATTTCGTTTTTTACGCCTAATCTTTTTTTCGTTAGGCATAATCGACAACCACGCTACATATTTAGCAGTCGGCTGACCATTCGTTAGCCACAGAGGGTGTTTTTAGTGATTAGGGTTGCCCACGCAGTAATAAAAAAGGTGTAATTTAATGTCAAAATGACCACATCATATGGTAGAACCTAAAGAATATTAATTATTATTGTTTAAAAATAAAAAATATATATTTTGAACGGCTTCACCAAAAATTCACATGTCCTTTGAACGAAAAAGAGGAATTAATTATATCGTGATTTTTAATGCATTGCACTGGTAACCCTGATCTCAAAAGCAATTGTTTGCTGAAAACATGGCTAAGCCGTTGAAACTTTGTTGCTTATTCTCTTTTCTGATATGTGTTGATCATGTGTGCTGCAAAATATGAGTATGCGTGTGCGATGCTTTTTTATTATAACAACAATATCAAATAGCATCAGCATCGCTAGCAAAATTTTTGTAAAATTTGTTGCTACGTGTTGGCGTTGTTCATTGTTGCTAACCATATTTTAGCAGGCAACGCTGCAAATATTCGGTGCTTTTGCTTAGCATTTTAAACCCTGAATTCAATATTTTCTTTGCCTTAATTTGTTGCATTAGTCTGGTTTTAACTCAAAGGGAAAACATCGATGACGGATTTTTTATACGACACTCCCCTAATGTATTTAGTTTGGTTAGATTTTAAGATTGTTAAAGTTTGAGCGCAATTGGAATATGTTAACACATGCCACTGGGGCCTCGTAATTATGAAAATCTCGATTTTTTTTTGGCTATTTGACGACTTTAGTGACCCTTATCTATGAAACGGTTAAAGCCATTTGCCCGCGTTATGCATTAAATTAAATGTCATACTATTCTTAATATTTCTTGCCGAACAACAAAATACGTAAGTAGTACTGAATTCAAGATAATTGTCCCGAAAACGCCTTGGGGTGAAAATGGAGTCTATTGCAAAAAACCTTTTTATAGTGTTTTATTCAACTTGCTTTGGTGTCTGTTTAGTTCAAATCTAGTAACTTATTTTCCACACAGTTGTAGTTAACCAATCGAACTAAATCTTTGCGCACTTTTCAGACTTGGATGACAATACATGAATATGAAACCAAAACCGTATAACGGTACCACCCGATTTAAGGATTTATTTTATGGATTTTGTTTTAATTTCTATGCCGAATTGGCTATAACTTGGCATTTGGGGTTCCCATTGGTACAGAAACTTCCTCACCAAAAATGTTGGACTCAGGTCAAGGTTTTGGTATAGCCCCTATATAACGGTACAACACGATTTCAGGTATTTTAAAGTTTTTATCTACATTTTCGGTCTAAATTGGCTATAATTTTGTTATGAGGTTCTCGGTGGTCAAAAAAGTTAAATGCTGAAAAGTTAAAAATAAAAAAATAGTTCAAAAAGATAAGTTACAGTGTTTTATTTATAAATGCACTTAAAACTAGAAAATAATTTTTAATGATGAAATCTCTCAGATAAAACGCTTGCATTTGAATTAAAAATTGTGGCGATATTAAACAGCAAGCGTTTTATTTGAGAGAATCCATCATTAAAAATTATTTTCTAGTTTTAAGTGCATTTATAAATAAAACATTGTAACTTAATTTTTTAAATTATTTTTTATTTCTTCCCATATTATCAATTTTTGGGAATGAAAACAAATGTCTTTTTACATTTTGTTCATATTTAAATTTATTTAAGGAACTGACATAATGTGATTTTGGAGCCATCTGGGTAAAAATGACTACTTGGTGATGAACTCGACTCCTTAGGTTTAGGATGCGTAGCTGCCATGTTGGCAGCCACTCCACTCGGAGACCTTGGGGTCCATTGTGATCATGTGTGGTTCAGAGAACTCACACAGCCTCGAGGAAACAAGGGAGTTGTAGTTTTCCCAGTTTGTCCTCCTTGGATTCCTATGAGGCGGTTGCCTTTTACTTCCATGGTGGACTTGAAAGTGTATCGCTCTGTGATCTGAAAATGAACACTCCTCCGATACTCTCCAGTCCACTATGTCTGTATCTTCCATATTTGTAAGGGTTAGGTCGATGACCTCCTCCTTACCCTATTATGGAAGGTGGCAGTGTTACCCCTATTACATACTCGTAGATTATTAGCTAAAATAAAATCGAATATGAACTCACCTCTCGCATTGGTGTCTCTGCTTCCCCAGTGGAAGTGGTGAGCATTTGCATCACAGCCCATCACTAACCTGCATCTGCCCGTCGTCTCCTCCACTAGTTTGCGCACCAATCCGCTTGGTGGGTCGGGTGTCTCATACGGCATGTAGACCGAGGCCAGAACTAATAAAGCCCTACCGGTAACTTCGTCTAGCCTCACTATAATTGTAGAGTTGAATATGGTCTAGACTTTTTCTAGCTACAATACAGGTTCTTACCTTGTCATTATTCGTATAGAATAATGAGAAATGCGTATTGTTTAGTCCAGAAACCCTATTTTTATATAAATAGGGTTCCTGGACCAAAGAGATATCTATTGCAGAGTCTGTGAGGGAGAGAAGGAGTTCGGCAGCCGCGGCCCTACAGTGGTGCAGATTGATCTGCACTACCCGAAGGCCATGCTGCCGAACTACTTTACTGCGACCTCGAGATCCGGAACCGAAGTCCACCAGAGCCGAAGAACAGCACTCCCCCACAGTCTCTGATATAGTCCGCACTCTCACTATCAACGGTGAATCCCATCACCATGCCGCCCATCTCCTTGAAATGGTTGAGAAGCCTCCAACCTACAACGGAGAGACCTCTGTTCTGCTTCTTCAGCATCTTACCCACTTCCCCTGCATCAGAGTCAGGAGGAGGCACCCACGTTGTGGCTCCGACTCTCCTGGGTATCTCATCAGCAGGGACCGCGATCATCCCTTCTGAGCTCGCTGTCCTACCATCAGAAGGCTGTGGGGGTATCAGACCTGGGTCGGCTTTGCTGGCCTTCCCGGCGGCTTTGCTGACCGGTCCCCTGTGAGTGCGAGTCCATGTGGTTGCTCGGTCGACGGTCCATCACCCCCTTAGCAACAGGATGCGGATCTTCAGAAGACCCTCTTAACGCATTCCTGCGCAGATGTCTTTGAATGTCCGCCCTGTTTCGAGGTCGATAGTCCATCTCTCGCCACCGCCCCATGGCTACTCACAGTGCCAGCACTGTCGTTAACTGTCGTTCACAACTTTCAAGTTGTTTACCATCCTTACCCTTCCCGGTAATTGATGTTCTGTGGTCAAGTTGCAGGATCTTTTTTAAGAAATTCGGAGTTAATGCTTAATCTCTTGAACAACAAGTATCCCCTGTAATTACGCCTGGTAGACTTTTTCTGGGAATTTCGGCAGTTGTTCTTTTGTTTTCTTCTTCTTTATTATTTGCCATTCCGTATTCGGGTTTTAGCGATCATACAATTACATATTGATAATTTGGTATATTTAACAAATCAGTTTATTCATTTATATATAGGTTTCTGTTTTTGGCGGTATTCAGAAGAGTTCTTTCATTATGGTGTCCAGTCCAATCTTGAATGTTTTTGAGCCATGATGTTTCCCGTCGCCGTTTTGGTCTTCTCCCATCGATTTTTGTTTTTATATTTTTTATTAATTGGCGTTCGACATTCATGCGTTCTAACACTTCGTCGTTTGTAATGCGATCGGTCCATGGACGATACATCCATATTTCAAACGAGTTCAGTCTTTTTTCATCTACAGCTTTCAAAGTCCATGTTTCCGCAGAGTACAATAAAACGGACCATATGTAACATTTTATAAATCGTATTTTTGTAGTAAGACTTATGTCGTGGCTAAGTTATGTTTGAAAAAGTTGTTTCTTGCCATTTCTATTCGGCATTTAATTTCTCTTGATATGTTCCATTTATCGTTGATTTGAATTCCGAGATATTTGTAGGTTGTCACTCCCTCTATTTCATCGTTATTTATCTTTAGTGGCGTATTATTGTCGGTATGATTCCTGCTACAAACATATATTTTGTCTTCTTGACGTTGATTTTTAATCCGTATATTTCGGTATTTTGTGTTACTGCGTCTATTAATTTTTGTAGTCCAGCTATACTGCTTACTACTAATACGGTGTCATCGGCATAGCGTATATTATTAATTAAGGTGTTGTTTAGTTGGATACCAATATTCTTTCCACGTACAGATTCTTCGAATATTTTTTCGGAATATATGTTAAATAAAAGAGGGGACAATATGCAGCCTTGTCTTACACCTCTTCAAATTGGAACATCGTCAGTTAATTCATTATCTATTTAAATGTTTGCTATCTGTTTCCATTATAGGTTTTTAATGTAGTTTATATCACTGTCTTCCAATCCGTTTGAAAGTAGGATCTCTATCAATTTATCATGGTTTACCGTATCGAACGCTTTTTCGTAGTCTACGAAACATAAAAATACATCTTTTTGTACCTCTCGACAATTTTGTATTAATACTTGTACAGCTAGTAATGCTTCTCGTGTCCCCATGCCTTCCTTGAATCCAAATTGTGTTTGATTCGTCTATGTATTATTTTTAAAAATATTTTAAGAGCGTGGCTCATTAGACTTATTAGTCTACTAACAAAGTGCCCGCTACTTCGTATGCGGAAAGGATATAAAACACAACTAAACAATATATAATATGGAAATGGCGAACACTGAATATTTTGTTGCACTAATACCAGTTTTAATCAATATTTATTTTTATTTTAGTACTGTTCGTACCCCTTTAGTTCTATTTTCAAAAATATCAGCCGTATATCACCCTTACACATTGCCTTCCTTGAATCCAAATTGTGTTTGATTCGTCTATGTATTATTTTTAAAAATATTTTAAGAGCGTGGCTCATTAGACTTATTAGTCTACTAACAAAGTGCCCGCTACTTCGTATGCGGAAAGGATATAAAACACAACTAAACAATATATAATATGGAAATGGCGAACACTGAATATTTTGTTGCACTAATACCAGTTTTAATCAACATTTATTTTTATTTTAGTACTGTTCGTATCCCTTTAGTTCTATTTTCAAAAATATCAGCCGTATATCACCCTTACACATTAACCGCGAGACCAACGTTGCACACCAATACTCACCCTAAATCCAAAAAATACAGATTCCAGCACTGTCCCAACAAATTGAGTACCATTAAGTACTTTTCGTATACTTATGGTACGTATTTTGACGACATATCTCAACCCTACAATGACATTAATACAAAATAATACCAAACTTAGTACCATTTCGTATTCTTCGTACCCATATGTAAGATTTTCGAAAACTACCTCAATCCTTCACTTTAACAGTAATCTTAATTCCGAATTTCAGGACTCCAGCCCTATCCGTTAAACCAAATCCAAATTGCACCAAATTTAGAATAATTTAGAACTTTCGTACCCATATGTACGAATTTTCCTTCCTCAATTCAACAGGCCAGCTCTATCCGTAACAAATTTAGTACTATTTAGTACTTATCGTACCCATAAGTACGAATTTCCAAAACTACCTCCATGTCTCAATCCCACACTCCAACGTAGTTTTACCATATCCAAGGATTCCGTCCCCCAAATCCAAATGTAGTACCACTTAATACTTTTCGTACCCATAATTATGAATTTCTAAAACTACCTCAGTCCTAATATCCAACAGTAATCCTAATTTCATATTTCAGGCCTCAAGCGCTATCCGCTTACCATAAGTACGAATTTCTAAAACTACCTTTATCCTACACTCCAACTGCAATCTCAATTCCAAATTTAAGGATTCCAGGTCTATTTGTTCACTCAAATCCAAATTGTACCAAATTTAGTACTTTTCGTACACTCAGAGTTTCCAAAATCCCTTTGGTACATCTTTTTTACTCTTCATCAGTGACCCTCAGTCCAAATTTGAGGAATCAAGCTCTTCCGTTCACCCAAATCAAATTGTACTAAATTTAGTACCATTATTACTGTTCGTACAGTGATCCTAATTCCAAATTTCAGGATTCCAACTCTATCCGTTAGCCCAAATCCAAATTGTACCAAATTTAGTACCATTTAGTACCCATAAATACAAATTTCCAAAACAACCTCAATCGTGCACTTCAACAATAATCTCAATTCCAAACTTCAGGCTTCCAATTCCCCATTGTACCAAATTTAGTACTTTTCGTACACATAAGTTCGAATTTCCGAAACTACTTCAATCTTACACTCCAACAGTAATCTTAATTCCAAATTTCGGGATTCTAGCTCTATCCATTCACCCAAATCCCCATTGTACCAAATTTAGTAACATTTAGAACTTTTCGTTCCCATAAGTACGAATTTCCAAAACTGCCTCAATCCTATACTCCCAACAGAAATCTAAGGATTCCAGCTCTATCAGTTTACCTAAATCTCTATTGTACCATTTCGTACTTTTTTTACTCTAAGTACGAATTTCCAAAACTACTTTAGTCCTAGTAATATCAATTCCAAATTTAATGATTACAGATCTATCCGTTTACCCAAATCGAAATTGTACTAAATTTAGTACCATTTAGTACTTTTCGTACACTCATCTCTATATATATAAAAGGATGATGTTAGTTACTACGCTTATAACTCAAGAAAGGCTGAACAGATTTTGACAATTCGCACAAATTCGGAATGGTCTCATGGCAGAAAAGGATAAAACCTAAAACAAATCGCGAAAATTTGCAAAAATATTTTTTCAATAAAGTCAATTTTTCCACAAATTTCTATCGAGCTTCGCGTTTGGAGTAAATCTTGGCACTTATTTGGACAGTTTTTGGCGAAAATTATATTTGCACCTACTGTGAGGGTCCATTGTACGCCTCTGTGTTGTCAATTTTTGAAAGTTGTATATTATTTTTTATTCACAATCAAATCGATTTTTTATTTTCAAGCGTCTTTTTAGGAAATTAACAGCTAAAAATGGTTGAAAGGGCTTAGTTTAGAGCTTGTAAAGATTAGTGGTGGTTTCGGTCAGATACCGATTGAAAAGACTAAGATGATAATGCCAAAAGTGGTTTCCACAGTTTTGAGGAAAAAGGTACAAATCCACAAAATTAGTGGGTTAATTGAAACATCAAGAGCTCCGAGGTAATTTCATTTAAACCGTAGGTAAAAATATCTTCGAAATATAAACTTCCGATGTATGCGGTATAATATTTAAGCTGTACCAGATATATTTTGATACTGTTTAGATTCTGTCATGATAGAAAAAAATGAGACCCCAACGTAAAAGGAGTATGAATTCAATCAATTTAGTTCCCGCAGAGCTGGAAGGCAATTACAAACGGCCAAATACATACATATCGTCACCATAAATGCCCGAAGACGTAACCGACATGAAGATCGAAATTCGTTTTTTGACGTAATCTGATACATAAAGCTAAAATACATGCTCTAGCAAAATTTCAAGCTTCTACGTTCAAAAACAACGATCCTATTCAAGAAATGGCATTTCGGAAAATAGGATAATATTGCAGATTTTGTTGTAATGGAGGATCTCAAAACTATGCAATTCCGCGGTTTTGGTTTCACTACTTATTCCCCTTCGTATATGATCGATAATATCCCATATACTCGCCTTCATAAGATTAATATTCCGTAAAACAGTTTTTAATATTATAACGTTTTTTGCTTCGTTTTTTGCTGATATTCAAAATTGAAAAAAAAACAAGAAATCGGAGGTACTGGAGATTTTTTGGTCGAATTATCTGACAAATTTTCTTTATCGGCGACATAAGTAGGTAAATACGTATTAATCGTTAATTAGTTTGTGATATTAATTTGACTATGTTATTTACGTCGACATTAAATATAGGGTGACCAAGTAATCGACAACAGTCACGTTTTAGTGTGACAAGATTTCAAGCATCCGAAACACACAAAGAACGGCAAGTAATAGAATAGCGCTGTCCATGTTACCAGAACCATTGCATCTAATACCAAATTTACAGTGCAAGTAGAATTCGGGAGATCACATTAAATAGAGAAGTCAGAAAAAATAACTAAAAAAGCGTTAAGTTCGGCCGGGCCAAACTTTTTATACCCTCCACCATAAAATATTCTGAACTAAAACGGAATAATTATATTCTTACCTGTCCACAATTTTAGACGAAGATATTTTGTGACCTCTGATACCTAAATAAGGTAAAAAACATAAAAAATGTATTCAATCGGTAAGGAACCTTATATGGGGCTATATCAAAGTGAAAATTGGGAGGTACTGTTTGTTGTATAGGGGGCTATACCTAAACATGGACCTATGTTGACAGTTTTTGGTGGAGATATTTTGTGATTACTAGAAACCTCAACGGTCAAATTACAGGTAGTTCGGTTAAAAATTTTAGCTAATATCCTCAAAGTACCGATAATCGGGAGGTACCGTTATATGGAGGCTATACCAAAACATGGACCTATGTTGACGGTTTTTGGTGGATATGTTTTGTGACCACTGGGAACCGTTATATGGGGGCTATACCAAAAAGTGTTCCGATATAACCCATCTTGGAACTTGACCTGCCTATGGAAAAAAGACGCTCGGGTGCAAAAATATAGCGCTCTAGCTCAATTATTGCGAACGCTAGAGTGATTACAACAGTCGGACAGACAGACAGACGGTCATGGCTAGATCGTCTTAGAATTTTATCCTGATCAAGAATATATGTGCAAATGATTAGTTCGATGTGTTACAAACAGAAAAACAAACTAAATATACCCTCCATACTATGTTATTGTCAGTTTATAGAAGAGAGAGTCGAGGAAACACAGAAACACTTTGCCTCTCAGTACCTTCTCTCTTCGTCAAACTAACAATTGTCGAATGTACAATTGTCTAATTTGCATCTGCTTCAAAGATCGTCCTAAACAATTCAAAACAAAGAAGAAATTGAACAAGGTGATAGCAATAATAGTATTATAGGTTTGAACGAAAGCCATAAAGTTCTGTACCTAACAAACTGCGAGACGAAGTTCTCCGGGTCCCGTAGAAGTTTATAAAAACCCTTTCCTCTCCCTCTGTCCAAATTTGAGGAATCAAGCTTTATCGGTTCACCCAAACCCAAATTGTACTAAATTCAGTACCATTTAGTACTTTTCGTACACATAAGTACGAATTTCGAAAACTACCACTCCAACAGTAATCTTTATTCCAAATTTCGGGATTCCAGCTCCATCCATCTTCCGAAATCAGAATTGAACCAAATTTAGTACCATTTAGTACTTCTCGTACACATAAACACGAATTTTCAAACTTACCTCAATCTTACACTCCAACAGTAATCTTAATTCCAAAATTAAAGATTCCAGCTGTTTTCGTTCACCCAAATCCCCATTGTACCAAATTTAGTACCATTTAGTACTTTTCGTACACATAAATACGAATTTCCGAAACTTCCCCAATCCTACACTCCAACTGTAATCTCAATTCCAAATTTCAGGTTTCCAGCTCGATCCGTTCACCCAAATCCCTATTGTATCAAATTTAGTACCACTCAGTACTTTTTGTACCCACAAGTACGAATTTAGTACTTTTCGTTGCAATAAGTACGAATTTCCAAAAGTATCCCAATCCCACACTCCAATAGTAATCTTATATCTAAATTTCACTATTGCAGCTCTATCTTAAATTCATATTGTACCAAATTTGGTACTATTTAGTATTTTTCGTACCCAAAAGTACGAATTTCTAAAATATTTCTATCCTACACTCCGACAGTAATCCTAATTCTAAATTTCAGGATTCCACCTCCATCCGTTCCCCCAAATCCAATTTGTACCTTATTTGGTACTATTTTTAGTACCTTTCGTACCCATATGTACGAATTTCGAAAACTACCTCCATATCTCAAACCCACACTCCAACAGTAATAGTAATTCCAAATTTCAGAATTCCAAATTTATCGGTTCGCCCAAATTCAAATCGTACCAAATTTAGTGCAATTTAGTACTATTCGTACACATGAGTATACATTTTCAAAACCACCTCCTCATATCAACTCATCTTCTCATTGACCGTGCAAAACGTAGAGCTATCAATCTGCTCAGCCAGCGCTGTACCTCTCTGGTCGTTTCCGAGGGCCGAATGCCACATCTCATGATGTGCATTAAAATCCCCCAGGACCAGATGATTATGACCTTGCAAGAGCGGGCTAATGTCAGGCCTATAATCAGGGATACAGCTATTTCTCGGCGGGATGTATACATTCAGCAACTCTATCTCGGCAGCTCCACACCTGACTGCTACCCCCATGCATTCCATGTATGGGTCATTAGAGACAGGCTCAAGCGAGATAGGTCTGTATTGGACAGACTGGTGCAATAGGAAAGCCAATCCCCCACCGAATACCCGAAGTAAGACCAAATTTCCCAGCAGAGGCGACGGGATTAGCAAACGAGCGTGATGAGCTTCGTCGTATCAACCCCAATGACCCCAGAGTCAGGGAGCTGACACTGGAAGTTAACAGGCTGGTCGGTGAGCATAAGCGGAACAAATGGTTAAATCATCTGAAGAGCTGCAACATTAGAGCCGGTATAGGTGAATTGTGGGCAACGGTTAAGTCACTCTCGAACCCTGGAAGAAGGGAAGATAGGACCTCAGTCAAGTTTGGCGACGTTACGTTGACTGACCCGAAGAGGTGCCCAAGTAATTTCAATCGACAGTTTGTCGAGCATCCCGAGAGTGACAGGGCGAAGAGAAGAGTGTCGCTAGCCACCCTCGTTGTTCCCGAAGTCTGGAAAATGGGCAGGGTGGTCCCACTACGGAAGCCAGGCAAGGATGCCAGCAAAAGAGAATCGTGCAGACCGATTTCGCTTTTGTCGCCCGTAGCAAAGACTCTTGAGGCCTTAATCCTCCCCAGTATCAGAAACAGCTATCAAGTTGCCGATCATCAACATGGATTCCGTAAGCAGCACAGCACGACAACAGTGCTGCACGCCATTACCACATATATCTGTAAAGGACTCAACCAGAGACGGCCGTGCGATAGAACAGTGATGGTGGCTCTTGACTTATCAAAAGCCTTTGATACAGTCAGGCACTCCACGCTGTTTGAGGACATTGAGCAGGCAACCCTCCGGAACTGTTTAACCTCTACCTCTCCTGTATTCCACCCCCTCCAGACGGCATTGAGATCGTGACGTATGCGGATGATTCCACGATCTTGGCGTCGGGTATCTATCCTGATGACATCTGTGAGAGACTGAACAACTATTTAACTGATCTTACCACCTTTTTCCATTCGAGGAATATGCAGATTTCCCCCACAAAATCTACAGCCACTCTGTTCACCACATGGACAGCGCAGTTTGGACGTGAGTTGAATGTCGTGGTCGACGGTAGCAGAATTTCGACCACAAACTGCCCTAAAATTTTAGGGGTCACATTCGACACTACATTCACGTCGTGCGCACACGCCACAGCTATCTGCGACAAGTTGAAAAGTAGGAACAAGGTCCTCAAGTCCCTGGCCGGCAGCACTTGGGGTGCAGATAAAGAAACCTTGTTGACCACATATAACGCGATAGGTCGGTCTGTGGTAAGCTATGCGGCTCCAGTCTGGTCCCTGAGATTGTGTGATTCGAACTGGAAAAAGATTCAAACTTGCCAGAATGCCGCCCTGAGAACAGCGACAGGGTGCCTCCTCAAATCTTCAGTGGACCATCTACATGAGGAGGCAAAAATTCTTCCTGTAAAGCAACACAATGAGATGCTTTCGTTGCAGTACCTGCTTGGATGTTATCGTGTGAGCCATCCCAATCACCATCTTGTGGGTAGGCCCGCCCCATTCAGGGAGATCAGGAAGGATATCCATGCTCTAGAGGGAGAGGTCCAACGATACAGGAGAGAACCCCTAGATCAACAAGCATATCAAGCAGGATTGAATAGCATTCACACGGACGCAGTTGCCAAGGCCTTAAGCAATTATAGTGTGAATAAAGTACTCGGAGTACATCCTCCATCTATCGCAGCTGAGGAGCGTCAGCTGCCACGACAAACTAGAGTAGTTTTGGCTCAACTACGCTCGGGATATTGCGCCTAAATTCTTATTGGGCGGAAATCGATCGCGCCGTGCAAAACATCTGCCCTGTATGCGGCATGGGCCCGCACGACACACAACACCTTTTTAACTGCCCAGCCAAACCTACCCATCTAACTCCAGTGGATCTGTGGCTACATCCCATCGAAGCAGCCATTTTTCTGGAACTGGAGATAGACCCAGAGCCAGATTGAACAGAGGAACGAACAAATAAACATAACAAAAACACTGTTACAACAACAACAACATCAACTCATCTTCTAAACCTTGATTTTCATTCCAAATTTCAAGATTTTAGCTCTATCCGTTCACGTAATACCAAATGGTACTAAATTTAGTAACTTTTCGTACACTTATAGTTCTAATTTCCAAAAACCCTTTGGTACACCTTTCTAACTCTCTACCAGTGAACCTAATTCCAAATTTCAGAATTCTAGCTCTTCGCGTTTGCCTAATACTAAGGGTAACATATTTAGTACCTTTTAGTACTTTTCGTACCGTTCTAGTTCGAATTTCCAAAAACCGAGCCTTATCTGACCTATTCGGACTATGAGTGACCCTCACCCAAAATTTCAAGATTCTTGCTCCAGCCGTTTAGCCTGGGCGTTGATTATCAGTCAGTCAGTCATCATTACAGAACTCTTTTATAATATTAGATAGTCACTGCAGGTCTTCGCATTGTTTTTCTTGGGTATTGTGATAAATGTTGATTTGAGCCAATCTTGGGGATATTGTCCTGTTTTATATATATTGTTGAGTTTTAAAAGAAGCTTGGTGTTATTTCCGTCTATTAACTTAAGTACCTCGGCAGGTATTTCGTCTGGACCCATTGCCTTTTTATCTTTCATTGACATAATAGCTAGTTGTAATTCATTCTCAGTAATGGGTGTCCCTGTAAAATTAATTTCATTCCCAGAGTTGGATAAGGATGTTTGTTGGTGATCGATAAATAATTGTTTAATATATTCTTCCCATAGTTTTTTTCTTTTCTGCAGTATCATATATTGCTACTTTATTATCATTGTAGATAAATGTTGACGATCTCTTTTGTTAGTTTGGTTTTTTCCCATCTTCTTCTGCCAGCTTTGTTAGGATTTTTGTCGCATTTGGCTCTTTACGGTGGTTTGAACTATCTGATCAAACAATGACAGGCCAACAAGTTCAGGACTAAGATACAGTATTTCCCTCTTGTATGCACCCCGGATATAAGCATTCCCCGGTTAATAGCACAGAAATTTGTGCAAATGTTATTTTTTGTTCAAAATACATTGAAATTATTTCGATATATGCATCCCGCTTACATGCATTCCCCTCTTATAAGCACTTGAAATTTTGTCATCATTCTTTCATGTTGGCTTACAAAATTCGTTTATATGCACCGGCTCAAAATAATTTGGATGATAATAAAATTGTTCATCGACTTTAAATATGGTAAGCATATACGTGGAAAGGACAGTTATGTGGAGAAGGTTAGGTTAGGTTTAGGATGCGTAACTGCCGTGCCGGCAGCCACTTCACTCGGAGACCTTGAGGTCCATTGTGATCATCCTGACTATTGGAATGTATGTGTTGTAGAGATGATGATGATGTAACTGTAATTCGATGAGGTGTATGGTTGGTTATTGATTTGTAGATGAAGAATGTGGCTATGTGTGTTGTTGAAGAGGTGTACCGGTTGTGGATTTGATGGATGGATGATGGATGGTGTTGAAAAGAGGATTCATTGTAGAATATGAATGAGATGATGTTGGATGCAGCTATGTGGTGATAAGTGAGTGCAGATGGTGTTGATGTGTAGTGGAAAGTGTGATGTGTTTCGTGCTGTGAGCGAGGCTGTATAATGTTGCGTGACTGCAGATTGTGGTGATATGTGTCTGATGGGTATATGGTGATTTGTGCATACGGTGATGATATTCTGAATGATGTTAGATGCAGCTATATGGTGATGTGTGAGTGCAGATGCTGCTGATGTGTAGTGGAGAGTGTGATGTGTTTGTTGCTGTGGGCGATGCTGTATGATGTTGCATGACTGCAGAATGTGTTCTGAATGGTGCTGTAAGCCTACAGATGATGATGCAAGGCTGTTTATGATGATATAGTGAGCTATGTGGGAGGAGATTGTGGATTAAGTTGGAAAGATGGGAAGGAGGAAAGGGGAAAGTGATAAGACAAAAGAGACAAGAATAAGAAGAATGAGTAGTTGTAAAGAAGAGTAGTAGATTGTTTTAAGAAGAAAGAGATTGTACTGTACTAAGCCTGTTCTGACCCGCCCCAGAGCCACTTTAGACGCTTGCAGTAAACCACCAGGATAGTAGGGTCAATAGAGGAGAAGTAAGAAAGAGAGTCAATCACATGTACACCAAATAGTCTATGCCTTTTGACCATCAGTCTAGGACATCTACATAAAAGGTGCTCGATTGTCTCCGTTTCCTCCTCATCCTCACATAACCTACAGTACTCAATGTTGTTATCATCCCACTTACAAGTCAAAGATCTTATTCTACAGTGGCCAGTTATGACCCCTGTAGCGATTCTGATTTCCGACTTGCAAAGTGAGAGAAGGGACGCAGTCCTACGCCCTGAGATTGCCGGCCAGATTGACTTCGATACCTTGCAACCAGGTACGTCTTGCCAAATTCTTACGGTTTTCTCTGCATAAAATTGGCAGAGTTTGCCGAGGAAGTAGCAGAGCGGTGGCTTGACATAGTCCTCTACCATAAGTCAGAGGACTGGGAGCCTCGCCTTGCTAGTTCATCAACAATCTCATTCCCTTCAACATTACAGTGCCCTGGAACCCAACAAAGGTTGACGCTTAAATTGCAAGTTTTAAGGTGGACCTACAATCTTGAACGATCTTAGATTTAATAGTGTAAGATCCTAACACCTTAAGGGCAGCCTGACTATCTACATAGACCGTAACTGTCCTGCCTGCGTTGTCCGTCATTCCTGCTACTAATTCTAAGGCCTTCAATACTGCAAAGACTTCAGCCTGAAAAACACTGAAGTTTGCATTAAGCTTGAACGAGCGCTTAATGTTTAGCTCTTCGCAGTACACCCCCGCCCCAGTACCTTCATCCATCTTTGAATCATCAGTAAAGATGGAAAGGCTATCGGGTAGTGGTCTGCCATGCTTCCATTCACTTCTATCAGGGATTGTTATCTTCGCTACATCAAAATCCAGTGAAGGCGAAATGTAGTCGGTTACACTCCCCCCTCTTAGTCCGATCCGACTGCTTAGCTGTTGTAAAATGCTAGCATGTCCAGACCCTGAAGAGCGCCACTGGTTAAGCTCCTTGAGCCTCGAGGCACTACGGGATGCTTGGTACTGAACAAGAATATCCAGAGGCTGGATTTTCAGTACTGCATTCAGTGCTGCCTGAGGGGTGCTCTTCACTGCTCCTGTAATTAGAATTGAAGCAGATCTTTGCACAGTAGCAAACCTAGACAAATTTGGCTTGCTGTTCAGGGCCTGCCACCAAACAAGACATCAAAATTGGGCAGACCACTGTCATAAACAACCAGTGTATCACATGCGGTCTCAAACCCCAACTCTTACCTATGGAGTTCTTACAGGAGTAGAATGCAACTAGACACCTCCTAGAGCGCTCCTCTGTGTTCTTTTTCCATCTGAGACGATGGTCAAGAATCACTCCCAGGTACTTCGCCTCCGTAGAGAGATTTAGCCGCACTCCATCTAGTGTTGGCGGTACGAACTCGGCGGTATTTCTTTTTCGGGTAAAGAGCACCAGCTCTGTCTTCGCCGGATTCACACCAAGGCCGTTGATGTGCGCTCAGCGCGAGAGTTTGGCAAGTGCTCCCTGCATTAAATCGGACAATGTAGACAAAAATTTCCCACTAATCAGGATAACTACATCATCCGCATAAGCAACTACCTTAGTTCCTAGTTTGTCGAAATCAGTGAGTATCCCATTTATCACCAGTAGCTAGAGTAAGGGAGACAGAACTCCCCCCTGAGGAGTGCCTCTGGTAACAGATCTCTTGATGGAGCTCTCCCCAATATTAGAATTGATTAGCCTGCTTCTAAGCATGCTATCGATCCAGTTTATTAGGATAGAGGGGACACCCAATGATTCTAGAGAAGAATGGATGGATTCGAGTTTCACATTATTAAAGGCGCCCTCTATGTCCAGAAAGGCTGCCAGAGTGAAATTCGATTCATTCAGATTTTTCTTTATGTACCCTACGACACTATGTAGTGCTGTTTCTGTCGATTTCCCTTTAATATAAGCATGCTGTGAATTGCTTATAAGGTCTTGGCCTATGAAAGCTCTTATTTTTAAATCTAATAACCTTTCTAAAGTCTTCAAAAGGAAGGAGGAGAGACTAGTCGGCCTGTAGTCCTTCGGCAACGAGTGACTTGGTTTCCCAGCTTTGGGAATATAGGTCACTGTTACCTCTTTCCACAATGCCGGAATGTGCGATAGTCGTAGACATGCCCTAAAGATCATCTGAAGAATGGTTATCAAAACAGCAGGTGCGTTATGAAGCATCGCTGGAATAATACCATCCGGTGCTGAAGACTTGTAGGGCTGAAAAGTACTAATCGCCCTTGAGATTTTGTGATAGCTTACTAGCCTGTCAACAAGTGCCAACTCCTATGAGGTATGGGTCCCACTCGCGTCCACACCGGGTTTACTCGAGCAGGCATCCTCACTCCCAGGGAAGTGGGTTCCTGTCAGCAGATCTAAAGTCTCTAGAGCAGAGTTAGTCCAGGTACCATCATCCCGCTTGATGCTCCCAATGGGTTTAGGATCCTTTGAAATCACCTTACGGAATCTAGCTGCTGATTAACACCCTCTATAGACTCACTAAAGCTAATCCACGAATTTCTCTTAGCCTTCCTGATTTCACTTTTATACCTATTGAAGCTCTCCCTATAGAGATCCCAATCGGCATCAACTTTAGTGTTATTAGCTTTATTATAAGCTTTCCGGCTATTCTTCCTAAGTTTGGTTAACTCTTCGTTCCACCAAACTGGTTGAGTTCTCCTACCAGGATAAGATAATGGGCAAGACTTCTCATAACAACCCTGGAGGACACGCGTAAGATCTGCAACTTGGCCATCTATTTCCTCCGCCTATTTCTATTTCCCCCTCCACCTCGAGGAAACAATGGAGTTGTAGTTTTCCCAGTTTGCCCTCCTTGGATTCCTATGAGGCGGTTGCCTTTTACTTCCATAGTGGACTTGAAAGTATATCGCTTTGTGATCTGAAAAAGAGCACTTCTCCGATACTCTCCAGTCCACTATGGCTGTATCTTCCATATTCGTAAGGGTGAGATCAATGACCTCCTCCCTTACCCTATTATGGAAGGTGGCAGTACAACCCCTATTACATACTCGTAGATTATTAACTAAAATAAAATTGAATATGGACTCACCTCTCGCATTGGTGTCACTGCTTCCCCAGTGGAAGTGGTGAGCATTTGCATCACAGCCCATCACTAACCTGCAATTGCCCGTCGTCTCCTCCACTAGTTTGCGCACCAATCCGCTTGGTGGGTCGTGTGCCTCACACGGCATGTAGACCGAGGCTAGCACTAAAGCCCTACCGGTAACTTCGTCTAGCCCGACTACAGTCGTATCGCCATCACTGTAATTGTAGAGTTGGATAAGATTTAGACTTTTCCTAGCTATAATACAGGTTCTTACCTTGTCTCTATTATTCGTAAAGAATAGTGAGAAATGTTTATTGTTTAGTCCAGAAACCCTATTTTTATATAAATAGGGTTCCTGGACCAAAGCAATATCTACTGCAGAGTCTGTGAGGGAGAGAAGCAGTTCAGCAGCCGCAGCCTTACAATGATGCAGATTGATCTGCAGCACCCGAAGGCCATGCTGCTGAACTACCTTACTGCGACCTCGAGAACCGGAACCGAAGTCCACCAGAACCGAAGAAAAGCACTCCCCCACAGTCTCTGATGTAGTCCGCACTCTCACTGTCAATGGTGAATCGCATCACCATGCCGTCCCTCTCCTTAAAAAGCTTAAGAAGCCTCCAGCCATCCACAGAAAGACCCCTGTTCTGCTTCCTCAGCATTTTGACTACTTCCCCTGCATCAGAGTCAGGAGGAGGCACCCACGTTGTGGCTACGATCCTCCTGGGTATCCTCTCAATAGGGACAGTAGCCAGCCTGCAGCCGTCCCAGAGGTCACCAGCACCCTCTATTAACTGGATGAGGAAGTCTCTCGACTCCTCATCCTGACAATAGGGGATTCTGATTCCCCACTGGATAACCGCCCTGCCGAAGCCGGTCTTTCTGGCGTCAACCTCATCGGTGGTGATGGCCTTCCTGAGAAGGCGTTCCACTGCGATCCAGTGTGTGTCGCTGATCCTTCCATCTAGATCAGCCTTATCGATGATCGCCACTCGGAGATTCTCAGGGGCGATCACCCCTTCTAGGCTCGCTGGCTTCGGTGTCCTGTCATTTGAAGACCGTGGGGGCAACAGACCTGGGGCAGCTTTATTGGCCTTTCCCGATTGAGCCCCTACTGTCTTCGACGATCCACCACCCTCTTGGGAACAGGATGCGGATCCTCAGAGGACCTGACCCTCTTAACGCATTCCTGCGCAGATGTCCTTGAGTATCCGCTCTGTTTAGAGGTCGATGGTCCATCTCCCGCCACCACCCCATGGCCTTTCACAGTGCCAGCACCACCCTTCACATCAGAAGAGTGAGGTCTAGTAGGTGACGATGGCTTTACAGTGGTCTGTTGCCCAGTCCTCTGCACAGTCGCCCCTACTAGATCTGCACTTTTCTTTACCCCGGCAGGTTCGATGGCAGCCACCGACGAGACAGTCGACATAGGCGGTACCTTTGGCGGCTGTCTAGCTTGTGGCTGCAACCTTCCCTGCGCTAACTTCGAAACGGAAGGGATCACACCAGTGTTTCCCTTGCGTTCCGTCGTCTTCGGGGCCAGAGGAGCCAAACTGCTCGATCCTACCGCGGTCGTCAAAGACGTCCGCAAAGGGCTCGAGCAGTTTGACAGCACCGGATTTGCATTTTTCCCTGTAGATGTTGCCCTTGTCTCAGCCGCTGGGCTGGAGACTGCAGCCTCGACAGGGGTCGGAATTTTGTCAATTGGCAAGAAGATCTTTTCAATGTGAGGGTATTTCCGTTCGAAACGCCTCACAAATCGGATCTTCAGGCCAATTTCCCTAAATTCCGACTGGGTCACCTCGGAGGGGGTCTTTGCCAATAAACCTCTGACAGTAGAAAATAGCTCTGCGATAATTGTATCTATCCTTCTTCTGCCGAGATCTATTAGCTTTGATTGAGGGAGACATGGGGGAGGCCGTCGACGTATCCTCCTCCACAGCATCCTCTACCAAGGCATCCTGCCTGTTTAGGGGAGGTTTGTCGGAACCGACCGACACTTCAGCCCCTGAGGGAGCAGGATCCCCGACCGTGAGGTTAGAGTTCTCCAGGGCACAAGAGAGAGCAGCGATGGATGATTGAGATGGGATAATTGTAATATCCATCTCATCATCCTCCCAACTCTCCTAGTCCAATGGAGGGGGCTCTCCTGACTTAGTCGGAGACTCTCGTTGTCCCTCAGGAGCTCGAGCAATTCCCTGCTCTGCTTATTTATGGCGTCGCTAACACTGTCCAGTGTCGTTCTCCTGACGTCCCCGCCCAGGGATTGGGTATTCGCACGAGGTGCAACATTGTCCGGGTGCATAGCAATGGTCGATGATGAGGGTGAATCGGAATTGGGGTTTTTTGTTTGTTAAGTTGAGTATCCATGAGAATATGAGTTTATGGGGGAGCTGAGGACAGCCATGACATAGCCCTACCATGACTATGTGGAGAAAGACTAGTCAAGAGATCTCAATATAAAACGCAAAATGAGCAGGCAGTTCTCGTAATGCGTTCTTTTGGAGCTGGTCTTTCAGGCTATATGCTTTTAGAGAAACCTGAACTAATTGCAATAAAAATAAATAAGCCATTTACTCCATCTACTGGCTGGCTATGGCGGTGG
The DNA here is from genome assembly GCF_047663935.1 of Musca autumnalis. Lineage (NCBI taxonomy): Eukaryota > Metazoa > Arthropoda > Insecta > Diptera > Muscidae > Musca > Musca autumnalis. Next base: position 96,610,355 of record NW_027411755.1, on the reverse strand, counting down.
CAAAAAAGCAAAAAATTATTGACTAATTAAGAAAATCAATGAATATTGTTGACATTTAAAAAGGCATGTTTTTTGTATTTGCATACAATGTAATTTTTGACGAGCAGTAACAACCTACAATGTTATGGAGATCCAAGGAAGTCAGAGAAGTTACGTCGTAAAATAATGAATTAGATGAGAACGATTGTGCAGAAAATGAAATTTCCAGAATTTCCTGCCAATAAATTGCTTCATGAAATAGAAAACATAGAGAAAGTCTATTTTGGACAATGCACAGGCAAAAATAACGGACTTTCTATACCCTCCACCATAGTATGAAGGGCATATTAACTTTGTTTTTTCCGTTTGTAACTTATTGAAATATTCATCTCCAACACTATAAAGTAAAATTCAGGCTAAAATTCGGTTTCGATCTATGCATTTCCGTTCCTCGTCTGTGGTAATCACTATAGCATCCACAAAAATAGAGAGAGAATACTAAAATTTCGGAAAGATGAGTTTGTCGTTTGCAGGTCGAGTTTTGGCATAGCCCCCATATAACGGTACCGTCCGATTTCAGGTATTTTGAGGGTTTCATCTACATTTTCAGACCGAATTAGCTATAATTTGACACTTATGGTTCCTAGTGGTCAAAAAACTTATCTATCCAAAATTGTGGACATAAGCATATGTTTTGGTATAGCCCCAAATAACGCTACCGCCCGATTTCAAATATTTTCAAACTTTTAGCTGACCGAATTAGCTAAAATTAGGCATTTGAAGTTCTCAGTGGTCAAAACTCTTCTCTGCCTGAAATTGTGGATATTTGTACTTTCGTAACAGCAAGAAAACTAATTATTCTATATTATTTCAGAATATGTCATGGTTCGGTCCGGCCGAACTTAACGCTTTTTTATTTGTTTAAGAATAAAAATAATTAAGATTCTCCTCTCTTTAAATATACGTAACTTCTATTGATATCCGATCTTAGTACTAAACAAAGAAGTGGGATGTTTTCTTATGAATGAAATGGTTTTCTTTTTTGGTTGATTTAAAACGAATAAATTGCAATTTTAATGAGAATTTGTATATGGGGGAGTTTTATATATGCACCGATAGTGCTTATAAGCGGGATTTGTATATAAGCACTAGTTGTGCTTATAAATGGATTTCGATATATGAATTCCCCTCTTATATGCACTGCCTTGCTTGCATTTTCCACAGATGATTTGTCATTTTGTTATTTCCTTTATCTGATATTTGTTTCGTATTTCAATAAATCTTCAATGCGGTATAGGTCTTATTTTGAACCTAAAAAATATTTCTGAATTTCGTTTTCGCTCAATCTATTGTCTCTAATCCTTTTCAACCTATTGATTATATTTACCCAATCCATCCTATATTTTATTTACGTTTTGTAAAATCAAAAAACCCACACTCTCATTTATAACACTCAGTTGTTGTCGTTTGATACAAATTAATTAAAAAAGGTGAAAACACAAGTGCTTCTTGGTAAGTAGTTTTAAAACATTCTCGCATACATCGAACTTGGATTTGGCAATCGCAGACTATTCATATAGAAATCGCGTGAATATGTTTGGTTGATGTCCGGATGTGCTGCCAAACTTGCAGTCAAAATACTTCTAATAAGTCTGTACGCAGGTACAGAAGCTCTCGACCTAACATCTGCTGAAGCTGGTAAGACCCCATTATTCTAGACATTCGTACACTGCTAGGTCTTCTTTCTCCCCTGAGTAGTTCTTTACCCCAATACCAGAACTGCAACCTCTTCTTTCTGCTCTGTTTTGGGAATACCTGATAATAGTTTTCCATGACAGTGCACGAAAATAGCCTTGTTTTGGGGAATCTTAACCCTTCCTTGAAGTTGTTACTACTCACGTTCCTATAGGACACTTTACAGGGGTCCAGCAGCAATGACAATTTCATGGTTAGGAGTTCTTGTTGAGGCCGCGCTTTGTTATTTTCGAGACAGATGGTTTTTCAGATTCTACTAAGCGTTTAGCATCAAACAAGACCTAGACCTCATTGAAAATCTATTAAAATACGAAAACATAGACAAATAAGTATCAGAAAAAGGAAATAACAAAATGATAAATCACCTGTGGTATCTTAGTCCTGAACTAGTTGGCTTGGCATTGTTTGATCCGACAGTGCAAAACAACGTAAAGAGTCAAATGGCAACAAAAATCTTAACAAAGCGAAGATGGAAACTTCTCCGGAAATATTCGACCCAAAATTACAAAAGAAAACTGTTCGAAATTCCTAAAAAGGTCACATTAACCACAGATTATAACCAATTAATTACAAAGGACGAACAACTAAAACAATGCGTTCTCCAAGCAGTCGGCTGTATTTTTAATTCTTCGAAAGACAAAAAAGAGTGTCTAAATTTCTAACATTTTGTTACAAATTAAAAAATACCAACAGTTAAGTTTAAAAATTAAAAAAAATACAAACAGTTTATTAAAAGTTCCGAGCGTTTTTGCGGCAAACCACGAGAGTAGAATGAATGCAGTGGATTTAAAGTCCTTGCCGAAAGCTGAACTGGTGATAAGAAGACAATATAAAAAACGGAACATGATGACGGAGAGCAGAGGAAGTAAACATAATAATTTGTGTTAATATAATAAAGTTTTTAATACTCTTTTTTACACAAATAATAGTTGCATTTTATTCTGGGATATTCGCAGCCAAATTTGAAGGAAGGGGTTCCATGCGATGGCGTGATTTCATGTCATCTTTTGCATTGGTTCAAACCAAGTCGCGAAAGATCCGATATTTACATTTGCTTTTGAACCAATGCAAAGGAAGTCGTGAAAGATCCGATATTTTCATCAGTGGGAAGTGGGTTTTATAAGGCTCTTGGACTAAGACAATGTCTACTTCAGCGGTCGTGAGGGACAAGAGTAGTTCAGCGGCGGCGACTTTGCAGTGATGCAGATTAATCTGCAAGATGCGCAGCCTTTGCCGCTGCCCTACTCTGACTGAGTTTCGTGGGGTGGACTCAGTCGAAACCGAACCCATCCTGAACCAAAGTTCAGTTTTCCCTCACGTTCTTTATGATACAACTCCCCAGGGGGGGTCAACCGCCACTCTTGCAACCATCCCATCGTTCTCGTTACAATGTGCTAATACTGATTACAGTCCAACCCGATGTAGTGAGGTTGGGATTCTGCAATTTTAAAATCTTCAGCAAGAGTTCTTTGGCCAAAGTAGGTGGGGGAACCCAGGCTGAAAGAATTTTCCTGGACGGAATCTCGGATAAGGAGACCGCAACAAGATCTGCTCCTTCCCACAGTGCGCCAAAGCCATCCACCGTCCACACGAGGCAATCTCGCAATTTCCTGTTCATACAGTTCAATCACCTTGACACCCTTTAGCAAGAAGGCGCTGCCAAACTGACGATCCCCCTGATCTTCCGATCTAGATACGATGGCTGACCGAAGACCGATTTCAAAGAACAACCAGTGACAGTCGCTGATTATCCCTTTAGGGTCAGCTCTGTCGATGATTCCCACTTGTAGATCTTTATCAATCGCCACTGTGGCCGGTCTGTCGTATGGCCTTTTGCGCCCTTGACCGTGCGCCTTGGAGTTACCTTTTCCAGAGGAGGTGGATCCCTTTTCTGTACTCAGTTGCTTCTCCTTGGTTGTACGTTCAACGGCTGCCGCATACGAGGTTGATGGTTCAACCAGCCGGGATGTCATCGTCTTCTTAGGTGAAGGCTGTGCACACTCGGAGGAGCAAATGCGCTTCACAGATTTATGCTGTGGGGCATTATTAGTTCCTCCAGAAGACGATGTTTCCTTGGCTGACTTTACCATCTTCCTGTTCAGACCCACATTTCCATCCGCTTTACCCTTGCTTTTTGGAGCAGAATCGGGTCGATCACCCTTATGGGTGTCCGTTGGTTTGAGTGTGCACTCAATAGCCTTTTCCAGTACCTTTTGGCTCGGGTTAGGCTTCGGAACAGATTTCGGCTCAGCACATTTGCCAGAGACAGTGGGCTTCGGCGGCTCTACTACTTTATCCGGGAGGAAGATCCTTTCCACCTGGAGCTTGCATGAAAATAACATCAGAATGACATTTATTTCACAAAGATACCCATTTTGTTAACGATATTATCGCTCAAACTTTACGAAAGGTACACTTTAAGACGAATTATGTCCAAATATGCATTTATCTGTCCATAATGATTGGGAGAGTAATACCCTAGACAGACGGCAGAGTTAATTTGCATTAAAAATGTCCTAATTTGAATTAATTTTTCACCCTGACAGACGATAGTACCTGCATTTATGAAACAGCTGTTTGTGTTGTTTGTTTGTACCCAGCAGACCATTTCATAAAGCTTTACAAAAGTTCGCCAAAATATGCGAAACAAATACACTTTCTACCTTTGATATTTTCACCACGATGAAGCAAAAATAAATTTAATTTATTCGCGATATTTTTGAGTCTTTTTAATATTATAAAAATATTGCAAAAATTGCTGATTTGCTTTCCATTTTTATTTTCTTAAACATGGAAATTTGACAAAAGACAATTGATTTTCAACAGCATTGCCATATTGAAATTGCTAAATTCAGTTTAAATTTCCTTTGATTTTGGGCATTAAGAATGTGGATAATGCACGAATTAATTTGAATTAAGGCAGTTAATGCAAATTAACGCTGCCGTCTGTCTAGGGTATAAATGATTTTAATTGAAAGTATAACGGACATTTTTTTGTGGATATGCGTTATTCAGCGAAAAGCAAAATATGACTTCAAATTATTTTTTCTGCTGCCTAGAGGTTCTCGTTCTAATAGAGAGCTTCTTTTGAAATATAACTTGCTCAGAAATTGGACATTTTTGTGCAAAAGTATGGTTCGAATTGTAATTCTTTTCTATTTATTGCAGATCAACGTCTGCAAATCCACATTTTTCGCATATATGGTGTACATTATTAGTATAAAAAGTCTTATCAAACTTTAGTTCAATTTTCACTGGTGAAGTTGCGTGTATTTAGAAGCCATCAATATTGCTAGGAAACCAAAAAGAAAACGCCGATTTTATCTGATAGTCTATCGGCAATAAGGAGCATTACTAATATATCCAAGACTAAATGGTCGGGTATTAATAAAATAAGGGACTTACTCATATCAAATATGGGTAAGATAAAGCTGGCTTGGATTCCTGGTCACAATTTTAAAACTGATATCAGCCATACGTACTTCATCGGTGGGATGGCGCATCATGGGTCCAAGAGTCACAAAATTCGGTAATAATGGTCATTTCTTCACATTTCGGTTTTCGAAGTCTGGGTCTTGAAAAACATATGAGTGTAGGGGTTGAACCCTTATCAGGGTGATACTGATCTAATGACGTTATAACGGGCGGTATCACTGGAAATTCGGTGGTCTATAAATTTGAAAAGTTTTAGAAAGCTCATCAGATGATAATTTTCCGCACACATTTAATATATACACATTTCCGGGAAGATCACAGCCTTACCAATATTATTGACATCTTCGAAAGTTCTCAAGTCTTCGGAGTCGAGATATTTTTGGTTAGGCTCCGACTCCAGTCCAATTTGTTTTCACTACTCCGACTCCAACTCCAGAGTCGACTCTGAAAGGCAGTTAATGCAAATTAACGCTGCCGTCTGTCTAGGGTGTAAACGATTTTAATTGAAAGTATAACGGACATTTTTTGTGGATATGCGTTATTCAGCGAAAAGCAAAATATGACTTCAAATTATTTTTTCTACTGCCTAGAGGTTCTCGTTCTAATAGAGAGCTTCTTTTGAAATATAACTTGCTCAGAAATTGGACATTTTTGTGCAAAAGTATGGTTCGAATTGTAATTCTTTTCTATTTATTGCAGATCAACGTCTGCAAATCCACATTTTTCGCATATATGGTGTATATTATTAGCATAAAAAGTCTTATCAAACTTTAGTTCAATTTTCACTGGTGAAGTTGCGTGTATTTAGAAGCCATCAATATTGCTAGGAAACCAAAAAGAAAACGCCGATTTTTTCTGATAGTCTATCGGCAATAAGGAGCATTACTAATATATCCAAGACTAAATGGTCGGGTATTAATAAAATAAGGGACTTACTCATATCAAATATGGGTAAGATAAAGCTGGCTTGGATTCCCGGTGGGATGGCGCATCATGGGTCCAAGAGTCACAAAATTCGGCAATAATGGACATTTCTTCACATTTCAGTTTTCGAAGTCTGGGTCTTGAAAAACATATGAGTGTAGGGGTTGAACCCTTATCAGGGTGATACTGATCTAATGACGTTATAACGGGCGGTATCACTGGAAATTCGGTGGTCTATAAATTTGAAAAGTTTTAGAAAGCTCATCAGATGATAATTTTCCGCACACATTTAATATATACACATTTCCGGGAAGAGCCTTACCAATATTATTGACATCTTCGAAAGTTCTCAAGTCTTCGGAGTCGAGATATTTTTGGTTAGGCTCCGACTCCAGTCCAATTTGTTTTCACTACTCCGACTCCAACTCCAGAGTCGACTCTGAAAATAAATAAAAAAATCATATGGGTCTATCTTGTATTGCCACTAAACTTGAGTTGCGTTGTCAGTTGTCTGCGCGACTGAGACGAAATGTTGTACCATTAATGTCAACTCAACTGGGTGGTCGATAAACATGTTATCGATCAGTGTTTTTTCAAACTTGTGACCTCTATTCGTAAAAAAAACATTTCAAAAATAATTGCGCTTTGGATAACTCTTTTGTGTATTCTGGACAATATTTTAATGGGTCTATCTTGTATTGCCACTAAACTTGAGTTGCGTTGTCAGTTGTCTGCGCGACTGAGACGAAATGTTGTACCATTAATGTCAACTCAACTGGGTGGTCGATAAACATGTTATCGATCAGTGTTTTTTCAAACTTGTGACCTCTATTCACAAAAAAAAAAAAAAAAACATTTTAAAAATAATTGCGCTTTAGATAACTCTTTTGTGTATTCTGGACAATATTTTAATATTTTGGCTGAGTTTTCGAGCAAATTTGGAAAACAACCCAAGATTGGAATATAACCTGCCCATTGAATCTTCGGATCGTCAAGTTTTATTTTCTGTCCCAAAAAATGATAATTTCGGTGGAATTATTTTTTGATGATGAAGAAAATGTACAGGACATTGCATATATTAGAAGAAATTTGAGGGACAAGTCGAATCCATTGGAATTGCCATCTGCACTGTAAGCTGATGATCATGTGGAAAGATCTGTATAATCAGTAAATTATTTCAGGTTTAAGGCGTGTTTTCGATTGCCAAAGGATCCTGTAGTTTACGTTGTGGAAACGTTAAAGGATGACTTCAAAGTAAGTTACAGATCAACAGCAATACCCCCACTTTTAAAAGTGTGCGCAGCGTTGCGATTCTTTGAGGACGGAAGTTTCCAAAAGTCCCATGGCAATGATTTCAACAATTGCATGGCTCAATCTACATTGTCGAGAGTATTGAAGGAAATTGTCCACTCGATAGAGGACAAATTTTGTGTTTCGAAGTTAACAGAGGAGGAAAAAAGGCAAAATAAAAACCATATTTATTCAAAAACGAAATTCCCTGGTGTAGTTGGCTATATAGATGGAGCACATGTGCACATTATGGGTCCAAAGGAGGATGTTCGTCATTTGTACTTAAACTGAACCTACTGTATTTGTCACCAAATTCATTTGCAAAAGATTTGCTGCTGTCCGCTCCAAAGGCGATAGATTCACTTATTGTGATGGACCACCACCAGCGTCGTTGAAGTTTATTTTATTTTGAGGCATTTTCTTTTTCAACTTTGCTTTAAAGTGAATCCAGGCTCTGCCACTCTTCAGGTGTTCGTGTTGGAAGTTCATGGCTGTTTAAACTGTCCGAAATGGACCTCCACGCTTCATCCGCTGTGGCTTTGGTTTCACCAAAACTCCCGAACTCCTCGGGCTAAGTTTGGATTTTCACTCAGTTTATCAATTAATATTTCGAACTGTTGCTTTGTCGTTATTTTCACCCTATTGATACACAAAATTAATTAATGATGCAAAGAATCAATAATTGTTAACAAAATGTTTATTTTTCCTTCTATTTTACTTCTTGTTTCTTCAAAAATGTTCACTGCAACTGAAAATTGGTGGTTGCTGAAAACCAGCCGCTTCGTCAACTGAGATTCGCAACTTCAGTTGAGAGTTGCCATACGTGGATCAATTTTGACAACTGACAACGCCACTCAACGATAATTGTTATCGATGATCGACCCCATAAATTTCCAAATTGTTCAAACGTGAAATGTGAAACAAACGTTAAGCTCGACTGGGCCGGCATAATGTAAAAGAAATACTTTAAAGCCATATCTTGGTAATGGGAAATGGCTAATTTGACAAAGAAATTCAATTAATAAATCACAAGAACAATGTTAGCGATTTTAACCGCTAAAGCAATACCATTTTTTTTTTGAAACTGCTATGGAATACAAATTTGACTTCAAATATTTCCTTTTGAATGTTTTGTTCTTCATGTTGTTCTTTTATAAAGCCTTTACCTAATTAACTGCGTGTTGCGTGTGCGTTCAAAAATACAAAAACAAAATACATGTATTTGTTTTTGTTTTCAATTTGAAATACATGTATTTTGTTTTTGTATTTTTGAACGCACACGCAGTTAATTAGGTAAAGGCTTTATGTATTGTTTTCTTTTAACATTTCTCTGTAATACAGCAACGCCCGTTCAAATTTTTATAAACTATTTGTATGTCAAATGCACATACAATATTTATTTCGCTACACTATCCATATTTATGTATATTTCCTAAAAATTCACTTATTTATTTTATTTAGAGTGAACAAGAAAAATGTCAAAAACAAATCACGTTTGCATATGGCCATAGCCCTCCCCCGATAGAACATCACCTAAATGTTCCCGAATCTGAGATTACTCTTTTAACATTGCATCCGTTGGAGTTGGCTAGACAACTTACTTTATTGGAATTTGAGCTGTATAAAAATGTGAAGCCGTCAGAGTTGGTGGGATCGCCGTGGACAAAAAAGGATAAGGAAATAAAAAGTCCAAATTTGCTTAAGATAATGAAGCACACGACTAACGTAACCCGGTGGATAGAAAAAACAATAATAGAAGCTGAAAACTACGAAGAACGTGTGGCTATGGTAACTCGGGCAATAGAAGTGATGATGGTAATGCTGGAGTTAAATAACTTTAATGGGATATTGTCCATTAGCGCAGCAATGGGAAGTGCATCAGTATATCGCTTAAAATTAACATTCCAAGGTCTGCCGGCACGTTATGAAAAATTTTTGGAAGAATGTCGTGAAATGAATGATGGACATTTAAAGAAGTACCAAGAGCGTTTGCGATCCATTAATCCCCCCTGTGTTCCATTTTTTGGGCGATATTTAACAAACATATTGCATTTAGAAGAAGGAAATCCGGACTTTTTACCCAATACTCAGCTCATCAATTTTTCAAAACGACGAAAAGTTTCAGAGATTATTGGTGAAATTCAGCAATATCAAAACCAACCATATTGTTTAATGGCCGATGCTACAATAAGGGTAAGTAAGTCAACTGTATACTCTAATGTGTAAAATTTTTTTGTCATATAGTTCGTAAAAATAATCTCCGGAAACGGCGTGGCCGAATTTGAAGAAATTCTATTCGATAGGTCTAAGAATATATCGTAAGATTTTGTTTATACCAGTTAGCATAGGGGCGGGGTACTTCTCCCCTTTTTATTAAACTATTTAGTGAACAGTTAGACACAATAGCGGTTTTCACGAATCCTTGTTAAGTGGTATTGCAGACCTAGTATACCTTGTAAATATTGTAGACATACAACTGTTTACAATACCGCAACAACAAGATACATGAAAGTTTAATTCAACACAAGATTGTTAATTTAATTAGTTATTTGTTTTATTTTATTTAATTTGTTTATCTGCCTAACAGATTTTTCAAGAATAAGACTCGTCACTGCTTCTAAATTTAATAATTATTTTTCTCAAATTATTCGTGATTACAGGAATGTTTTCTCGAGGGAAATCTATTCCTCCATGGGAATTGACTTCCGCAGGAATATTCGTGATTGGACTGAATATTCACAAAATAGATGTTCACATTTTATTGTAAAAAAACCCTAGTACATATACAGTGTTGCGCATATCAAAAGCAACATATCAACGCATTAATTAATTTTTTTGGATCCGTTATAATTTTTTAAAATGTAATATTGTTTTCCAGTTGTTCTTTGTTATGTACAAAGAGCTTTCAACAAGTTGTTTCTGTGCTTTGTAGTTGGATGGGATAATAGTAATCGCTCCACAAACATCCCATACGGGACAAGGGAGACCTCTCTCATATCAATGAGTGCACCCCGATTCATATTGAGCTCAATGATATGGGACCTACTGTTTATCGCCGAGATACCACATGTAGAGAAGTTTTACATAGCTGAAATACTCAGGAAATGTCGCCAACATTACTGAGGGGTATTTTGCCTCCGTTGAAAATTTGATGTTGATTGCCCGGGGAATCGAACCCACGACCTCCTGCGTGTAAGGCGGGTGTGCATACCATTGCACCACGGTGGCACCCAAAGTTGGATGTCATAACAATAACAATATTGACTGATCCTTGAGAATGCGGAGTGCAAAACAAAAGCAACAAAACAATATCATTAAAAATTTTAGAGTTATCGGTTTTAATTAGCTGTATTTGTCATTTTGAGAAGAGTGTCATTTTGAGAAGAATTTGCATCTGTTATCCTAACAGAGTTGCCATCTCCTACCACTCTTCTCATGGTTTGGGGGAAATATCATAATATCCTCAAATCAAACTTTTTCAAACTTTTTTATAAAAATTTGAATTGTAAAGTATTAATTCAGAAAGTTCGTATGTCTGCGGTATAATAAAAAAGTTAAACAACTGAATATTGGTAAACACAATACATCCTGGTGTGAATCCCTTCAAGCTGTTGGTACTATGTGGCTAAAAACGTTGGTGAATCTTTAAAAATAATGCGAATAGGAACTTCCAAGAATTTGCTCTTATTTCCGATACACGCCTAAGATTAGTTCGCAGAAGAAGTTTTGAATATAATTTGAAAAGTTATACAGCTCCCAACTCATACAAATGCAAATTCTTCCCAAAATGACACTGACATGTCCCCAGCCTTTTCATGTTTGTTCCCCAGTTTTTTCTATTTAGTTGATGTCACATGATGTTAATCTTGGCCCCTAATTGAAGATGCGTGTTTTTTTAAGAACAAATTTAATGGATTTTGTGGTAAACTCGCGTATGGTCATATGAACTGTAAGAGTATTCGCCCATCAAGATTCAATAATAAGATTGATGAGCTTAGATGTCAACGTTTTTGCTGTCACTGAGTCATGGCTTAATTCTGCAGTCTCTTCGAAGTCCCTTCTTCCAGGATATAAGTTTGTATGGAGTGACCGTGTTGGTGGTGGAGTTTCTCTGTACATTGCACATGGGATTGGCTATAAGGTAGTCTTCCGTGCGAGTAGGACATTGAGTCCTTTTGTGAAACGCACAAGGCTGAAATTTGGTGGAGAGCTAGTTTTTGCCATTAGAAGCAACGTCCTAAAAGTCCCCATGTGTGCAAAAAAAGTTATTCGGGGTCAAAGGTCAAATTTTAATGGTTTTTAGGTTTTCGGATTTATTTTTTGAAAACGGTTGATCTAATCAAAAAGTGACTAAAGTAAATATTGTAGACAGAAAAATTATCTACAAGTTCGATCTTTATAATTTTTTCCCTAAAAGGAACCATTCTTGAGATATAGCTGTTCTTAAAAAACACATGATTTTTATGCACTTATAAGGGAAATATGGACATCTTCATACGAACCGGCTAAAATAAGCGAAGTAACCGGGTCTGTCCCCCAAAAAATATATATTTTCTTGAAGAGCGAAATTATAGCTATCTTCTAAAAAAATTCCAACAAAATCGGAGTATGTTTAGTAGAGTTATTCAATGTGATGAGGTCGACTCCTCAACCTCATCACTAAAAATGCAGCCCAAGAAAAACTAAGGAAAAAACCCAAGAATAGAAAACACGCGGGCTGATGTCTGTTTGATGGTTTTAGAGAGACTCAACTTTATTCACTAAATTATTTACAGATCTTAAAAATAACACACACACATACAATACATTTAGTAATGTACGCTGTGTACATAAATGCACATTAAAAATACACCCCACGCAGACAATGCGTAGCGGTGATAAGATTACATATTTTACGTTCGTCCCTTTTTATCTTAACTCAAGTGTTTTGGACGCGACTCGTTAATTATTTATGACCGACAGCTGTTGTCTTTAAATACAGATTCTAATCTACCTGACCCCATAACAGAGAGAACAATTCTACAAAATTGTCCATACTCCCCACCGTGAAAAGATCCTAATCTTTTAACAATTATATGTTTGTATGTTACTTTTTACAATATAGGGATATTATCATTAACATAATATAATATTTTTCATTTTCAAATTGCTGAAGGCATTACTTAGGTTCTAAATTAATAATAAAAATATAAAGAATTATAATCTTATGTCTAGGTGACAGCACCCAACACCTTCAGCAACCAGCTATGATGTGGTGGATCTTGCTTCCACCGATGAAACATTTTGAATATCCCATTTTTTTTGTAGGATACTGCATTCCAATAAATCTTTCTTCATAACTGGACATGTTTTGGAGACAACTTCTGGCACCAGTTCCGGTAGCACCATGGCATGATAAACAACGTACAACTGTACGCTTCATACTATCTGCACCGGTAACTTCTTCGTCCACTGCATTACACGGCGACTTCGTTTCCCTTTCGCCACTCTGCTCTTGTAGGGACTTCATAACAATTTTGGTTGATGATTTATGAGCTGCGTTCGTAACGTTGTGAGGGCAATAGAACGGACGTTCAATTCGCCAATCATCATTTTCCATCTCATTGGTACCTTTGTTTTGTACCGTTACCATCGGCTCATATTTAGAACCTTCGATGTCATCACTGCTGGTTATAAAATATTCCGTTTGGCTACTACCTGCTTCGCCACACAGTAGTTTGTCGTAGACAGGAACTTCAACCTCTAATGAATTCTTACTATTCGTTAATTCATGATACTCTTGCTGCTGTATCATTTCGTCACGTACACGTTGCAATTCAGCTTCCATATGTGCTACCTCAGAAGCATTACGTGTACGTTCATTTTGGAACAATTTCTCCAAATCGCCATAGCGAGAATTTACTGCAGCGTTTGTAGATTCCAATTCATCAATTTGATAACTCAAGCTATTAATAGTTATCCGAGCGGCAGTTAATTCTTCGATAGCACTTGAAGCTGCAACGGACTCACGATTGGCTTCTGCTTGAAAATCCTTAACCTTTTGTTTATACATCATTTCAAGTTTGCACATTTGTCCTTCGTGTTGTTCACGCAAATCTTGCAACGACTGTTCCAATTCGGCATCATACTCTTGTTTCTTGACGGCACTTTCTTTAAGTAGACTCTGAATGTTGCTTTCCAAATCAATTCGTGTCTGTGTTTCATCTTGCAAACGTTTATGAGTCTCATCCAATTGTTTTCGTAGAAACTCCAACTCCTTTTGCAAGTTATTAAGGCCATCGACGGCTTTTCCACAATCAGCATTGGCAGCATAATATTTAGCGTTAATGTCAGCCAACTGTGACTCATACTTCTGAGCCTTTTCTTCAGCAATTCGGCAGTTCTTGGTTGCTTCATTCGAGGGAAATCTATTCCTCCATGGGAATTGACTTCCGCAGGAATATTCGTGATTGGACTGAATATTCACAAAATAGATGTTCACATTTTATTGTAAAAAAACCCTAGTACATATACAGTGTTGCGCATATCAAAAGCAACATATCAACGCATTAATTAATTTTTTTGGATCCGTTATAATTTTTTAAAATGTAATATTGTTTTCCAGTTGTTCTTTGTTATGTACAAAGAGCTTTCAACAAGTTGTTTCTGTGCTTTGTAGTTGGATGGGATAATAGTAATTGCTCCACAAACATCCCATACGGTACAAGGGAGACCTCTCTCATATCAATGAGTGCACCCCGATTCATATTGAGCTCAATGATATGGGACCTACTGTTTATCGCCGAGATACCACATGTAGAGAAGTTTTACATAGCTGAAATACTCAGGAAATGTCGCCAACATTACTGAGGGGTATTTTGCCACCGTTGAAAATTTGATGTTGATTGCCCGGGGAATCGAACCCACGACCTCCTGCGTGTAAGGCGGGTGTGCATACCATTGCACCACGGTGGCACCCAAAGTTGGATGTCATAACAATAACAATATTGACTGATCCTTGAGAATGCGGAGTGCAAAACAAAAGCAACAAAACAATATCATTAAAAATTTTAGAGTTATCGGTTTTAATTAGCTGTATTTGTCATTTTGAGAAGAGTGTCATTTTGAGAAGAATTTGCATCTGTTATCCTAACAGAGTTGCCATCTCCTACCACTCTTCTCATGGTTTGGGGGAAATATCATAATATCCTCAAATCAAACTTTTTCAAACTTTTTTATAAAAATTTGAATTGTAAAGTATTAATTCAGAAAGTTCGTATGTCTGCGGTATAATAAAAAAGTTAAACAACTGAATATTGGTAAACACAATACATCCTGGTGTGAATCCCTTCAAGCTGTTGGTACTATGTGGCTAAAAACGTTGGTGAATCTTTAAAAATAATGCGAATAGGAACTTCCAAGAATTTGCTCTTATTTCCGATACACGCCTAAGATTAGTTCGCAGAAGAAGTTTTGAATATAATTTGAAAAGTTATACAGCTCCCAACTCATACAAATGCAAATTCTTCCCAAAATGACACTGACATGTCCCCAGCCTTTTCATGTTTGTTCCCCAGTTTTTTCTATTTAGTTGATGTCACATGATGTTAATCTTGGCCCCTAATTGAAGATGCGTGTTTTTTTAAGAACAAATTTAATGGATTTTGTGGTAAACTCGCGTATGGTCATATGAACTGTAAGAGTATTCGCCCATCAAGATTCTATAATAAGATTGATGAGCTTAGATGTCAACGTTTTTGCTGTCACTGAGTCATGGCTTAATTCTGCAGTCTCTTCGAAGTCCCTTCTTCCAGGATATAAGTTTGTATGGAGTGACCGTGTTGGTGGTGGAGTTTCTCTGTACATTGCACATGGGATTGGCTATAAGGTAGTCTTCCGTGCGAGTAGGACATTGAGTCCTTTTGTGAAACGCACAAGGCTGAAATTTGGTGGAGAGCTAGTTTTTGCCATTAAAAGCAACGTCCTAAAAGTCCCCATGTGTGCAAAAAAAGTTATTCGGGGTCAAAGGTCAAATTTTAATGGTTTTTAGGTTTTCGGATTTATTTTTTGAAAACGGTTGATCTAATCAAAAAGTGACTAAAGTAAATATTGTAGACAGAAAAATTATCTACAAGTTCGATCTTTATAATTTTTTCCCTAAAAGGAACCATTCTTGAGATATAGCTGTTCTTAAAAAACACATGATTTTTATGCACTTATAAGGGAAATATGGACATCTTCATACGAACCGGCTAAAATAAGCGAAGTAACCGGGTCTGTCCCCCAAAAAATATATATTTTCTTGAAGAGCGAAATTATAGCTATCTTCTAAAAAAATTCCAACAAAATCGGAGTATGTTTAGTAGAGTTATTCAATGTGATGAAGTCGACTCCTCAACCTCATCACTAAAAATGCAGCCCAAGAAAAACTAAGGAAAAAACCCAAGAATAGAAAACACGCGGGCTGATGTCTGTTTGATGGTTTTAGAGAGACTCAACTTTATTCACTAAATTATTTACAGATCTTAAAAATAACACACACACATACAATACATTTAGTAATGTACGCTGTGTACATAAATGCACATTAAAAATACACCCCACGCAGACAATGCGTAGCGGTGATAAGATTACATATTTTACGTTCGTCCCTTTTTATCTTAACTCAAGTGTTTTGGACGCGACTCGTTAATTATTTATGACCGACAGCTGTTGTCTTTAAATACAGATTCTAATCTACCTGACCCCATAACAGAGAGAACAATTCTACAAAATTGTCCATACTCCCCACCGTGAAAAGATCCTAATCTTTTAACAATTATATGTTTGTATGTTACTTTTTACAATATAGGGATATTATCATTAACATAATATAATATTTTTCATTTTCAAATTGCTGAAGGCATTACTTAGGTTCTAAATTAATAATAAAAATATAAAGAATTATAATCTTATGTCTAGGTGACAGCACCCAACACCTTCAGCAACCAGCTATGATGTGGTGGATCTTGCTTCCACCGATGAAACATTTTGAATATCCCATTTTTTTTTGTAGGATACTGCATTCCAATAAATCTTTCTTCATAACTGGACATGTTTTGGAGACAACTTCTGGCACCAGTTCCGGTAGCACCATGGCATGATAAACAACGTACAACTGTACGCTTCATACTATCTGCACCGGTAACTTCTTCGTCCACTGCATTACACGGCGACTTCGTTTCCCTTTCGCCACTCTGCTCTTGTAGGGACTTCATAACAATTTTGGTTGATGATTTATGAGCTGCGTTCGTAACGTTGCGAGGGCAATAGAACGGACGTTCAATTCGCCAATCATCATTTTCCATCTCATTGGTACCTTTGTTTTGTACCGTTACCATCGGCTCATATTTAGAACCTTCGATGTCATCACTGCTGGTTATAAAATATTCCGTTTGGCTACTACCTGCTTCGCCACACAGTAGTTTGTCGTAGACAGGAACTTCAACCTCTAATGAATTCTTACTATTCGTTAATTCATGATACTCTTGCTGCTGTATCATTTCGTCACGTACACGTTGCAATTCAGCTTCCATATGTGCTACCTCAGAAGCATTACGTGTACGTTCATTTTGGAACAATTTCACCAAATCGCCATAGCGAGAATTTACTGCAGCGTTTGTAGATTCCAATTCATCAATTTGATAACTCAAGCTATTAATAGTTATCCGAGCGGCAGTTAATTCTTCGATAGCACTTGAAGCTGCAACGGACTCACGATTGGCTTCTGCTTGAAGATCCTTAACCTTTTGTTTATACATCATTTCAAGTTTGCACATTTGTCCTTCGTGTTGTTCACGCAAATCTTGCAACGACTGTTCCAATTCGGCATCATACTCTTGTTTCTTGACGGCACTTTCTTTAAGTAGACTCTGAATGTTGCTTTCCAAATCAATTCGTGTCTGTGTTTCATCTTGCAAACGTTTATGAGTCTCATCCAATTGTTTTCGTAGAAACTCCAACTCCTTTTGCAAGTTATTAAGGCCATCGACGGCTTTTCCACAATCAGCATTGGCAGCATAATTTTTAGCGTTAATGTCAGCCAACTGTGACTCATACTTCTGAGCCTTTTCTTCAGCAATTCGGCAGTTCTTGGTTGCTTCATTCAATAGCTTGCGTAGGAACTCCAATTCCTTTTGTAAATCATTTAGATCATCAATAGCCGTTTGAGCATTTTCCTCGGCAATTGAGCAAGCCTTGGTTTGTCGATGTAATCTGGACTTCAATTGCTCATTTTTCTCACGTATTTGGTTATTTTCGATTTTTAATTTTCGCGAAACATCACCGCGAACGTTTTCATTTTCGGTTTCCGTATGTTTCAAGATCTCAACAACTTCCTGCTGAATCCCTAGACTACCTAAAAACTGTACTTTATTTTTTATTATCATCTTCTTAAGTGATACTCTGGAAATGTTCCCATATTTCAACATGCGGTAACAAATTTTTAAAAAATTGAAATTCTCAACGAGATCATCCTCTTTTGGAAATTCCCTCAAATATTTCATCAATACTGACGATGCAATATCGTATCTTTCTGTCATATATTCCACACTTGGAAAGTCAGTCCTGATTTCAGTTTCCAAGCCATTCAACATATATTCAAACTTTCTAATTAAACCACCTTTTAATGTTTTAGAATGGCGCAGTATGTGTCTATTTTCATACTGTACCAATGGACTTAAGCTGTCCATCCCAGCTATATATTTAAATCTAGAAGGAGTTCGCAACTCCGACGAATCCCTATTTGATTCTAAGCCCAAATCTATTCTAATCTGACGATCTAAATAGTCGAACTTTTTTATTGCATATCGCACACCTGAGGCGAATATGCTATGCATTTCATATGGAAATTTTCCCATATGCCGGAGCTCCCTATCATTGTCTAAAAAATCCTTTCTGGCTTCCGTGAAAGAACTAACAATGACTTCACACTTTTCCCTAGTTTCTCTTGCTACACTTTTTTGAGCAATTTTGCTCATTTTTAAGTATAGCGACACAATATATTCGCCCAACATCTTTTGATGCTGAATGAATTCTCCAAAATTCATTTTGACGAAAAAATATTGTGCGTCTTTAAGAAAACAAATTCAATTTTTTTTGTTTCTTTAAATAAACATGTTACCAACCTAACGTAGTCACTTTTTTTTCGTTTCACTACGTGTCACTAACACTATACTAAATAGACGGATACACTATCACATTTCACTATGATCCTAGCCTATCCTAGCGGATAAATACAACGCAGTAACTTTTTTTCTACGCGCTTTTCCCGCTATTATCTATCTACGCGAACTATTACGTGTCTTTTTTTAAACACGAAACAATCACGTCGGGGTCACCAAAATGATGAGGTCGACTCCTCAACCTCATCACTAAAAATGCAGCCCAAGAAAAACTAAGGAAAAACCCAAGAATAGAAAACACGCGGGCTGATGTTGTCTGTTTGATGGTTTTAGAGGGACTCAACTTTATTCACTAAATTATTTACAGATCTTAAAACTAACACACACACACATACAATACATTTAGTAATGTACGCTGTGTACATAAATGCACATTAAAAATACACCCCACGCAGACAATGCGTAGCGGTGATAAGATTACATATTTTACGATCGTCCCTTTTTATCTTAACTCAAGTGTTTTGGACGCGACTCGTTAATTATTTATGACCGACAGCTGTTGTCTTTAAATACAGATTCTAATCTACCTGACCCCATAACAGAGAGAACAATTCTACAAAATTGTCCATACTCCCACCGTGAAAAGATCCTAATCTTTTAACAATTATATGTTTGTATGTTACTTTTTACAATATAGGGATATTATCATTAGCATAATATAATATTTTTCATTTTCAAATTGCTGAAGGCATTACTTAGTTTCTAAATTAATAATAAAAATATAAAGAATTATAATCTTATGTCTAGGTGACAGCACCCAACACCTTCAGCAACCAGCTATGATGTGGTGGATCTTGCTTCCACCGATGAAACATTTTGAATATCCCATTTTCTTGTAGGATACTGCATTCCAATAAATCTTTCTTCATAACTGGACATGTTTTGGAGACAACTTCTGGCACCAGTACCGGTAGCACCATGGCATGATAAACAACGTACAACTGTACGCTTCATACTATCTGCACCGGTAACTTCTTCGTCCACTGCATTACACGGCGACCTCGTTTCCCTTTCGCCACTCTGCTCTTGTAGGGACTTCATAACAATTTTGGTTGATGATTTATGAGCTGCGTTCGTAACGTTGCGAGGGCAATAGAACGGATTGTCCTTACGTTCAATTCGCCAATCATTATTTTCCATCTCATTGGTACCTTTGTTTTGTACCGTTACCATAGGCTCATATTTAGAACCTTCCATGTCATCACTGCTGGTTATAAAATATTCCGTTTGGCTACTACCTGCTTCGCCACACAGTAGTTTGTCGTAGACAGGAACTTGAACCTCTAATGAATTCTTACTATTCGTTAATTCATGATACTCTTGCTGCTGTATCATTTCGCAACGTACACGTTGCAATTCAGCTTCCATATGTGCTACCTCAGAAGCATTACGTGTACGTTCATTTTGGAACAATTTCTCCAAATCGCCATAGCGAGAATTTACTGCAGCGTTTGTAGATTCCAATTCATCAATTTGATAACTCAAGCTATTAATAGTTATCCGAGCGGCAGTTAATTCTTCGATAGCACTTGAAGCTGCAACGGACTCACGGTTGGCTTCTGCTTGAAGATCCTTAACCTTTTGTTTATACATCATTTCAAGTTTGCACATTTGTCCTTCGTGTTGTTCACGCAAATCTTGCAACGACTGTTCCAATTCGGCATCATACTCTTGTTTCTTGACGGCACTTTCTTCAAGTAGACTCTGAATGTTGCTTTCCAAATCAATTCGTGTCTGTGTTTCATCTTGCAAACGTTTATGAGTCTCATCCAATTGTTTTCGTAGAAACTCCAACTCCTTTTGCAAGTTATTAAGGCCATCGACGGCTTTTCCACAATCAGCATTGGCAGCATAATATTTAGCGTTAATGTCAGCCAACTGTGACTCATACTTCTGAGCCTTTTCTTCAGCAATTCGGCAGTTCTTGGTTGCTTCATTCAATAGCTTGCGTAGGAACTCCAATTCCTTTTGTAAATCATTTAGATCATCAATAGCCGTTTGAGCATTTTCCTCGGCAATTGAGCAAGCCTTGGTTTGTCGATGAAATCTGGACTTCAATTGCTCATTTTTCTCACGTATTTGGTTATTTTCGATTTTTAATTTTCGCGAAACATCACCGCGAACGTTTTCATTTTCAGTTTCCGTATGTTTCAAGATCTCAACAACTTCCTGCTGAATCCCTAGACTACCTAAAAACTGTACTTTATTTTTTATTATCATCTTCTTAGGTGATACTCTGGAAATGTTCCCATATTTCAACATGCGGTAACAAATTTTTAAAAAATTGAAATTCTCAACGAGATCATCCTCTTTTGGAAATTCCCTCAAATATTTCATCAATACTGACGATGCAATATCGTATCTTTCTGTCATATATTCCACACTTGGAAAGTCAGTCCTGATTTCAGTTTCCAAGCCATTCAACATATATTCAAACTTTCTAATTAAACCACCTTTTAATGTTTTAGAATGGCGCAGTATGTGTCTATTTTCATACTGTACCAATGGACTTAAGCTGTCCATCTCAGCTATATATTTAAATCTAGAAGGAGTTCGCCACTCCGACGAATCCCTATTTGATTCTAAGCCCAAATCTATTCTAATCTGACGATCTAAATAGTCGAACTTCTTTATTGCATATCGCACACCTGAGGCGTATATGCTATGCATTTCATATGGAAATTTTCCCATATGCCGGAGCTCCCTATCATTGTCTAAAAAATCCTTTCTGGCTTCCGTGAAAGAACTAACAATGACTTCACACTTTTCCCTAGTTTCTCTTGCTACACTTGTTTGAGCAATTTTGCTCATTTTTAAGTATAGCGACACAATATATTCGCCCAACATCTTTTGATGCTGAATGAATTCTCCAAAATTCATTTTGACGAAAAAATATTGTGCGTCTTTAAGAAAACAAATTCAATTTTTTTTGTTTCTTTAAATAAACATGTTACCAACCTAACGTAGTCACTTTTTTTTTCGTTTCACTACGTGTCACTAACACTATACTAAATAGACGGATACACTATCACATTTCACTATGATCCTAGCCTATCCTAGCGGATAAATACAACGCAGTAACTTTTTTTCTACGCGCTTATCCCGCTATTATCTATCTACTCGAACTATTACGTGTCTTTTTTTAAACACGAAACAATCACGTCGGGGTCACCAAAATGATGAGGTCGACTCCTCAACCTCATCACTAAAAATGCAGCCCAAGAAAAACTAAGGAAAAAACCCAAGAATAGAAAACACGCGGGCTGATGTTGTCTGTTTGATGGTTTTAGAGAGACTCAACTTTATTCACTAAATTATTTACAGATCTTAAAACTAACACACACACATACAATACATTTAGTAATGTACGCTGTGTACATAAATGCGCATTAAAAATACACCCCACACAGACAATGCGTAGCGGTGATAAGATTACATATTTTACGATCGTCCCTTTTTATCTTAACTCAAGTGTTTTGGACGCGACTCGTTAATTATTTGTGACCGACAGCTTCTAATCTACCTGACCCCATAACAGAGAGAACAATTCTACAAAATTGTCCACAATGTTAGAGTCATTTTATGCAAAAATAGCCCATTTAACCCACATGTGTAATTGTAAGCCCAACGGGAACGACCCAAACGAAAACTCTCCGATTTTTTTCTAGTTTTGTCAGAAGGTAGGGTTTGTTGCGCTGATTACGAAAATGTATAATTTTCAACAGTTGCGGATCCGGTTCGCCGATTATTCGACCCGAAAGGCCAAATTTAAAAACCGGGTTAGACCCGGTTCTACTGAATCGATTACTGCAAGTGGATATCGTTTGAAAGCTTATGAAAGTATCTAACACATAGTGTCATTACTTTAAACGGTTCGCCTCATAATGTACTTACGCGGCTAATTTGTTATTTGACATTTAAAAATCACAAATGTTCAAAGTGTCAGCAGACAGGTCACAAGGATAACTTTTGCAAAAGCGCAAAACGAGGCAAGTCCACTACAGACAAAACTGCAGTCAAGTCGGACAAAACAAAATGCAACGCCAACGCTGTATTCTCTTCGAAGCAACTCCAGTTTCAACAATTGCGAAAGTATACCACCGTGGAGATAAACAAAAAACAAGTCAAATTACAAATCGACACAGCATTTGATATTTCAATCATATCACGATCAACATGGGAATACATAGGTAAGCCACACGTACACAAAACAAATGATACTGCTACAGACGTAAATTCCAACAGCATCAGCCTAATCGGAAAGTGTCAATGCAACATAACGGTATCAGACAAAACGCTAACTCTACAATGTTACGTCACGGAAATCGATAACTTAAACATAATGGGTATCGACTGGATACAAAGTTTTAACCTTTGGGACAAACCAATTTCAGCTTGGTGTCGCCAAATATCAAACGATGAATACATATCAAACCTGAGAAGCAAGTTCAAACCTGTTTTTGACAACAGCAGTCTTGGCCTTTGTACAAAAACCAAAGTGTATATTAAACTTCTTCCAGACGCAAAAGAAACATTCATTGCAAAACGCCTAGTAACATATGCGGTGAGAACAGAAATAGAAACAGAGCTAGATAGACTTGAAAAAGCAAATATCATCACACCAGTCAATTCTTCAAAATTTGCAGCGCCAATAGTCGTGAGTAGAAGGAACGGAAAAATTAGAATTTGTGCAGACTATTCCACGGGTCTCAACAATTCAATTGAACCAAATCAGTATCCTCTACCCACTCCTGAAGAAATTCTCTCAGATTGTCACGATTGTATGATGTTTAGTCATTTGGATCTCTCTGACGCATATCTTCAAGTAGAAGTCGACGATCAAAGCAAAGACTTGCTAACTATTAATACTCACAAAGGGTTATACAAATTTTATCGCCTCACTCCTGGTATAAAATCAGCACCAGGATCCTTCCAGCGAATCATGGATGAGCTATGCACAGGCATCCAAGGAGCACGAGCGTACATAGACGACATAGTCTTGGCAAGTAGATCTCTTCACGATCACAAAACTAATCTTAATTTGTTATTACAGAAAATTCAAGATTACGGTTTCAAACTCAAATTCGAAAAATGTCAATTTTTCAAACCATCAATCAATCATCATTTTTCAAACCATCAAATCGCGCGAGCGATGTTGTTCGTTTCGTTGATTTAGAGAGACTGTTTATTTACTACAAAATATTTAAACCTAAATCTTACAATCTAACAATAACACACATACACATACATTTTGTTTACACGCACATTATAAATGCACGCTGTGTCTATAAATCAGCCATGCACGCGTCTTTACGAAAAAGTTAACTACAACTCTCTTTCCCATACAAAAACCAAAATAGCATTCTCTTCTTGTACATCATTGCTATAAATACATCATGCACACACACGTTGCGTTGGTAATGGAAAATACATTTTTTATTATAGACCCTTTCTTATCTTTACTATTTTGGGCACCACATTTGTTCCATTATTTATGACAGGCAGTTGGTTATTTTTAAACATAGATTCTTAGACCACATGCATTAAAAAGAAATCTACCTGACTCTATTTACACAGAAAAGAGCCTTCTACAAAATTCGCCAATGTCTACAACATGAGAAACATCCGAAAACCACTAGATGATCTCTTAAAAAAAGATCACAAATTCATTTGGACCAAAGAAGGTCAACAATCTCTCAACGAATTCAAACGCATTCTAACATCGGATTTACTACTAACTCATTACAATCCAGCATTGCCAATTCACATTGCAGCGGACACATCATCACATGGCATCGGAGCGGTAATATACCATACTTACCCAGACAACAGTGTCAAAGCCATTCATCACGTCTCAAGATCACTTACTCCAACGGAGCGAAATTACAGTCAAATCGAAAAAGAAGGACTAGCACTAGTTTTCGCCGTACAACGTTTCCACAAAATGATTTTCCGAAGAAAATTCACCCTACATATCGGCCATAAGCCATTGCTCACCATATTTGGTTCCAAAAAAGGTATTCCGGACTACACCGCGAACAGGTTACAACGTTGGGCTCTCATCCTTCTCACCTAAGATTTCGATATAATGTATACCAATACAAAGGATTTTGGACATGCAGACGTTCTGTCAAGATTGATAAGCGCACATGAAAAACCATCAGACGAGTACATCATAGCTTCAATCAACCTAGAAAACGACATAAGGTATGACATCACAGACGCCGTATCAAAACTGCCAGTTAGCTTCAAAATGATACAGGATGCAACCAAAAAGGATTCAACCTTACAAACAGTTTCAAACTACGTATACAACGGCTGGCCAGAAAACAAAAACAGCATAGATTCTTCAATTCTTCCATATTTCAACAGGCAAAATTCAATATCAATAACAGATGATTGTCTTATGTTCAATACGCGCATAATAGTACCCGAATGTTACAGAAAACAAATTCTCAAACAACTGCGTAGCGGACACATAGGAACAGAAAGAAGCAAATCTATCGCACGCAGCTACGTATATTGACCAAACATAGACAAGGACATAGAGACTTATGTCAAGAAATGCAACAATTGCCAACTCGCAGCAAAAAGTCCCATCAAAACCAACCTTTGTCCGTGGCCCACAACAACATGCGTTCTCGAACGTGTTCACATAGATTACGCAGGTCCTGTATAAAACATTTACTACCTCGTAATAGTGGATTCATATTCCAAATATTCCGTCATATATGAAACTTCATCAACCACGACCGCAGCAACATTAAGGTTACTAACAACTTATTGTTCACAGTTTGGAAATCCTGAACAAATCGTATCCGACAATGGAACACAATTTTCCTCAGCGGATTTTGAAAATTGGTGTTCTCAACGAGGAATCAAACACACACGGACAGTTCGATATCACCCAAGTTCCAATGGTCAAGCAGAAAGATAAGTCGATACTCTCAAACGATCTTTAAAAAAAATCAGAGGGAAAGGAGACGGCATCTAATGCACTACAAACATTCTTAGAAGTGTATCGTTCAACACCAACAAATATAGTAGTGAAAATCTGGTACTATTGACTCACTACTTCCAACGTCTCTACTGACTCACTACATCCAATGTCTGTACTGACTTACTACCTCCAATGTCAACACATGGTCCCAATGTCACTACTGAATTTCGAATGACACTTTCAGTAGTAGGTCAGTATAGATTCACTATTGACATTTCCTACAGGGATGTTTTGCATATATGTATGTGTGTGTTTTGTATTTCGAAAACTAAAGCCAATAATCATGAAAATCAACCCAATAGAAAGTGTCTTTAAGACAACATCGATGAATCGCGCACGACATTTCCAATTCGTTCACGACTCCTTGCAGACAGCCTTTTGGGATCGTTGACAACTTTTTCACACAAGTGTCCCAGTATTCATGCACGACAACTTGGGCGACAGGGTAAGCGAAGCTATCGTCGACGACGACTTCGAAGACAAAAACTCTACTTTTCGTTAGTCGATGGTCAGACTAGCAAGGTTTCATGAAACCAATTTCGTTAAAGTTTCTTTTCAAATTTCGTTAATGTCCACACGCGTTAAGGTGAAATTTAAGATCTTTGCGTGTCCTCTTTATTTTACCATTCGCGTTTGTTGTGTTTCTCATACCAATAAAAACAAAAAAAGACATAAATAAACCAAAAAACAACACAAAATAATTAACATTAATAACTAAATTAATATTAATAGTTAAATTTTCACTATTTCATTTATTAAATGCTTTTATTAAATATATTTATGTTTGTTTTGCTGTTAACGTTTGCTTGAGAAAATAAAAATGAAAGAAAATTGAAGAAAAAATCTTGCAACGAAGAACAAGAAGAGGCAACACAACAAACACAGAAAACCATGTACATGGGTTTCACTACTTCATACCCCTCGCCTCTAAACTTGACGTCGCCATGTTGAAATCGTGCTAGTCTGACCATCGACTTAACGATCCTTTTGCAGACAATGTCTTGTAATTTGTCACCAACGACCCTCCTAAAGATAATTTTATTTACATACATAAATATTTTTTTAAATTTTTTTTATTTTATTAACATACATAAATATAACATTTATGTACATATAAAAATATACTACATAATATAAAAGCATTTCCGCGGCAGTGTGGTCTATAATCCAGAACGGCCCAAGACTCCATTTAACAACAACTCCATTTAACAACAACTCCTTTGGAGAAAAAGAATTTTTAGGCAAATTCTGCAAATATAAAACATTTTGCGCAATTATGTGATGTTTAAATATATGTACATATGTATGTCATTTATGCAATTACCTTTAATTGTTTCCACGATCGCGTTCCACTATAATAGACTCCAAATAACAAATTCTAATTCTATGTTGTTTGCTTCATCCTATGTTAAAAAAAAGCATTGTTTTAAAGTTTATATGTATGCCACTCATACTATTTCTCACTTACCTCCAGCTGTTTTGAAAAATGTCGCGAATTTTTAATTCACACTGCAATGGTTGGACGATTTTAGTCGTATTGAAATATTAACAATTCCTAAATATGTATGTGTACAATTATTTCATAGCATATTTTGTTTGATTATTTTTGTTTTTCTGGTGACACACTGCAAGAAATAGTCATGCATCGTGTCGTGCACGACAATTTCGGAAATTTCATCAACGAATCGTCGACGAAAATGTTATCGAAGACTCTATTTTCTATTGGGAATTTTTTTTAAAGGATAATTATTTGTGTCTACCTGGCATATTATTGTGTCTACCAATTCCGATCGAAAGTGGAATTGATTCCGTTTTAGAAACCAAAAAAACGAACATTTTTTTCGGAATGAAACCACTTTTGGTTTATCAAGTGGAATTGTTTTTTTTTTTTTTTTTGGAAACATGTCACCTTAAAACACTTAAAAATAATAAAAATATTAGCGGTATTCACTCATGTTAGTAAAGTGGCATTGTAGATCTTGTACATCTTGTTAATATTGTAGATCTACAAGTGTTTACAATACCACAACAACAAAATACATGAAAGTTTGATTTACCACAGGGTTGTTAATTTACTCGACCTAAAAGTATTGTAAACATTCCATTGTACTTTTACAAGGGTTAGAACAGCTGATTGTTGTGTCGTCACTTTGTTGTGAGTTTTATTTATGTCGGAGTTTTGTTTTTTTGGTAGAAAAATGGGAAAAATAAAAAGAATGAAAGAATAATAAAAGAATGGAGGCCAAGAAAAAAACAATTTTTTATTAAAAAAGTGTAATAAAACTGAAACTAAAAGATAGACTTACGACGACGTTAAGATGCTTTGATTTGTTTACGATATTCACAAAAAAGACATTCACACTTCGTTGTAAAAACCCCTGGTACATATAGTAAATTAACAAGAGTTGTACATCTACAACTATGAGTGAATACCGCTATTAATATGTTAACAAAATCACATTTAATTTCATATTTTTTTATCATTTTATTAAAAAAAAAATCGCACATTTCCATTGTTTCTCAATCAACGAAACCAATTATTAACAAAGTATAGCTACATAATTTTTTCGTTGTAAATTTGTAAAAACTATACAATCAGGCATTAGGAATGATAAATTACAGCAATGATAGAAGAAAACAATAGAAGAAAGAACTCAAACAGAAACAATAGAAAAATTAAAAATCCAATAAAAATTAACTTCTTTTCGCACAAAAAAACTTTCTTTAAATATAATATTTTCACAATTTCCACTTCTACATTGTTTTCTAATCATATGTTTTTGTTTTGTTTCTTTTGATTCCTCTAACGTTGCCATATTTATACTAAATAAACAGATTTTAGGAATTCACCAAATCGATCGAAATCTGAAGAAGCTAAAACAAAAACGATTGATATAAAATTACGGAATTGAAACCATTCCGATCGGAATCTGTGACATGCATGTACGAATGAAAAAAAGGTTTAATATGTTTCAATAGCGGTTTTGTGTTTTTAAGGGGGATTTCGGTCATAACATATTTGGGTAATACGGACGCTCCAAGAGCGCTTTTGTGGTAGGATGGTGAATTATTTTAGTACGTCGCGTTGAATATTAGGTATGGGCGTTATAAAGGAACAAAAATGTCGAATAATTAAAAACTTAATTATTACAGTAATGTACAAAAACAAAAAGGATGGTTTTTAAAAATATCGAAATAAACATTTAAAATCGGATAACCAATTTCAATCACTCATCAGTTAATTACACTGTGACACAAAATGAAACTCAAAGTCTGGGGGTGGAAAATTCCTTTGGAGATGAAAGCCCTTGATTAGTATATTAAGAACCCAAAAGGAAATTTTCGCCATAGTTCAAGTTTCTGAGATATCGCGTGATGATTTTTTTGATTTTTTCCTATAATACTTGGGAAAATAGTTTAATATCCCTTTTGGCGTTATTGTAGCTTCGTTTTGAGATTACATGTCTTAAGTCAAAACGATTGGCGAATCTTTTTGTAGAATATTTCATTCTTCTAACTCAATTCCTTTCATAGCCTTTTCGTCCTTTATTTCTTGAACCGTTGTTGAATTACCTAGATGAGATTTTCTAATATTCTACAAAAATGTTGCTAACAAGGTTTTAGGTACGGCTCTCTTTGGCAACTAATCAATGTTGCCCCGTTTTAATTGTCCTTTTTGATGTTTACTCAGTCTTGGTTCAGAGAAAACTATGTTTGATTTTTCTGTATAATCGACACTGGTTATTTATTGGTATGTAGACTTACTAATCGGTTATTACTTATGTAGACATCTGGGGTGCTTCTGAAATATTTACCACAAAAAAAGCTCCTGTAATGAAGAACACGTAAATAACAAATTTTCATGGGCGGACAGATTCGGTTATCTAAATTTTTGAACCGGATATTCCTACTTTAAAACCGATTTTTGAACCGGTTTAATGTAACCGATTAAGCTTATATGCATACCATTACAAAGCTTATAGAGTTGTCAATCAAATGAAATTAACTAGCTGATTTAAACTTTGCCAGTTGCAGTGGTAGAACAAAAAACCCGTTTTCTTGAACCCATTTTAAGGGAAAATATCACTACGCGCAATTATGAAGATCAAAGCCGGGGGGCGAAAAATTCCTTTTGGCAATAAAAGTCGATGAAGATAATATTACGAACCCGGAAGGACAGTTATGCCGTAGGTCAAACCTCTGAGTTATGGCGTGATCAAATTTAAGTTACGTTCTTTTTTTTATGCATGTAAAATTCGTCAGGAAAGAATTCATTTCGCTATAACCCAGAAGTTTGACCTACGGCACAACTGTCCTTCCGGGTTCGTAATGTTATCTTCATCCACTTTTATTGCCAAAAGGAATTTTTCGCCCCAAGCCTTTGATCTTCATAATTGCGCGTAGTGATATTTTTCCTTAAAACCGGTTCAAAAATCGGTTTAAATGTCGGAATATCAGGTTTAAAAGTTGAGATACGGATGAAAAATTGTTATTTACGTGTTCTTCATAACAGGAGCTTTTTGTGGTAAATATTTAGAAGCACCCCAGACGTCTACATAGCAATAACCGATTAGTAAGTCTACATACCAATAAATAACCAATGTCGAATATACAGAAAAACCAAACATAGTTTTTTTCTGAACCAAGACTGAGTAAACATCAAAAAGGACAATGAAAACAGGACAATATTGATTAGTTGCCAAAGAGAACCGTACCTAAAATCTTGTGAGCAACATTTTTGAAGAATATTTGGATCTTGAATTCTACTACGGTTTAGGAAATAAAGGACGAAAAGGATGTGAAAGGAATTGAGCTAGAAGATTGAAATATTCTACAAAAAGAAGACATGAAATCTTAAAACGAAGCTACAATAACGCCAAAGAGATATATGAAGCTATTTTCCCAAGTATTATAGGGGAAAAATAAAAAAATCATCACGCAATATCTCAGAAACTTTACCTAATGCGAAAATTTCCATTTGGGTTCTTAATATACTAATCAAGGGCTTTCATCTCCAAGTGGAATTTTCCACCCACCAAATATGCTGCTGCACAGTGTTACAAAGGAAACATCAAAACCTAAGAGGATCCACAAACTTGTTTAAAATTCTTTTTTATATTTCTTAGCATTGGCTCGCTATCTATTCCTGATTTTAAACATCTGCAATCATATTTTCCTTTTCAGAGATTTTTGGAAAACCTAGATCCCTTTAAGGGCATGTCAGATACAGACATATCAAACTTTTTGTATCATGAAAGTCTTCGAATTGAACCTAGGGGATGTAAGCAGCCTCCAAAATTTGTAAGTATCAATAATATGCTATTTTAAATAAAGTTTAATAACAGTTTTTACAGCCCAGAAAATGGAGTTCTATTTCTCTGAAATCTCCAGGGATTAAACCACGTCGACAAAACCTCAGTAGTAATTCCAGTTCAAGTAACATGGCATCCAATAATGGCCAATCAAATGTTGTTAGTTGTCCTCAAACGTTGACATCCCGATCGCCAGCTGCTGAAATTAGTGGTGCTGAGCAATCTTCGCCGAATATTGGTAGCTGTTCCAACATTACTGCAAATGACATTCAAGCGTTTTCTGTATTCGCCAATGTAAATATACCAGAACGGAATGGTTCCAAATGGACCTCTACTTCTGGCAATAGCAATCAGAATTCGAATTTAGCTTCGTCTTTGTTAACACAGCCTATAACAACACGAATTGACGCCCGGCAATTACCCGAGTCTGACGACGCCCCACTCTTACCAAAAAAACCCACTTCAGCAGCGTGTCTACAAACAACATTGAGTCCAACATTTAGTGAGACGTCTTCTTCGGTACGTTTGGATTCAGTTCTTACCGTTTTAGATGATTTAGGCACCCAATCTGCGATACAGTTGAGTTCCAATCGAAATGTGAACAGTCAGATTAGTATGGAACATGAAACATCATCACCTTTGCCAAAATTGGTTGTTAGCCCATTACGAGAACATCATTCCACAAATAATAGATCTCCATTCCACTGCACAACGTCAACGAATAAAGCCAATACTATCCCTACGCCTCATATCAGGTAAGCAATAACGAATATTTTATTCAGTTTAACAGTCAAAACTTAGCTGTTTTGCAAGTTTAACTCTATATTATTGTATAAAATGCTCTAAAAACGAAGATATCTAAAAAAAACAAAAATTTTCACCTTGTAAGATGCGATAGTAAGACGTTAATGTTGTTTGTACTTTATTCCCACAACACGGTACAACACAAAAGCAATTACAAAAAAACAAGTAAGAAAAGCGTTAAGTTCGGTCGGACCGAACTTTTTATACCCTCCACCACAAATTTCAGCCATTTCGGTGGATTAATGTGACCACTACATTCAAAATACCGAAATTCGGAAGGTACCGTTCTATGGGGGCTATATGATGGCGGGGACCTATACCTATAAATTTCTAGGGGAAAGTTTTATACGCCTAAAGAAGACTAAATACCAAATTTCAGCCATATCGGTGTGATAATGAGGCTAAAACGTACAAAATATCGAAAATCGGGAGATATTGTATTATGGGGGCTATATCAACACGTGGACCTATATAAACATTTTATGGTAGAAATGTTTCTTAGCCTCTGGAAACACAAAATACAAAGTTACAACCGATTCTTTGGTCAAATGGGTCTAATATATTCAAAATATATTAAAATGACGCGTACTTTATAAGGGGTCTTATGTGGGGACTATACCAAAACGTGGACCTATATAACCCAACTTTGGTAGGAATGTTTTCTGGCCTCTGAAGACACAAAATACCAAATTACAACCAATTCTGTGGTCAAATGGGTCTAATACATTCAAAATATATTAAAATGACGCGTACTTTATATGGGGCCTTATATGGGGGCTATACCAAAACGTGGACCTATATAACCCAACTTTGGTAGGAATATTTTTTGGCCTCAGGAGACACAAAGTACCAAATTACAACCAATTCGGTGGTAAAATGGGCCAAATATCTTAAAAATACCTTAAAACGACGACGCGTCACGCGTCATTTTGTATGGGGGCTATACGAAAGCGTGGACCTACATAGCCCGCTTTCAATACCAAAAGTCCTACGTAAATATAACATATTTTCCCAAAATTTCATCAACCTACGTCAATCCGTTCGGACGCTAGAGTGATTTCCACAGACGGACAGACAGACAGACGGACGGACATTGCTATATCGATGTAGAATTGCACGCTGATCAAGAATATATATACTTTGTGGGGTCTACAATGATTATTTCGAGTAGTTACAAACGTAGTGACAAACTTAATATACCCCCATCCTATGGTGGAGGGTATAAAAATGAGCAGATTACGAATGAGGTCCCAAAGTTTATGTCGGGTGGTAACCTAAGTTGATATAACACGTTTAAAAAAGTGGGTGTAGTCGGGTCTTAGGCCCCAAATATGTATATAAGGTCGGAAATACAACCACCATTGTCTCGCAAATTAGTCTTTAAACCGATAAATTTGTAATTTTTGCTAATATAGCGTTTTAAAAAAATATGGCATAGGGGGGGTACCCCATCGAATTCAACAAAATATGTAGCGTATTTTCACTGTAGGCAATCCCTGTACATTCCCTGAAAATTTCAGGGAAATCGGTTCAGTAGTTTTGTATATATATATATATATATATATATTAATATATATTTGTTTCACAAACATCCCTGAAGGGACATATCAATGACTGCACCCCGATTCATATTAGCTCAATGATATTGGACCTACTGTTTATCGCCGAGTCCGAACGGCGTGTCTTAAGACAGCACTTTGTAGAGAAATTTTACATGGCTGAAATACTCAGGAAATGTCGCCAACCCTTAGTTTTGTAGATATAACATATTTAAAAAGTGAGCGTAAGAAACTGATGCAATTACCAATGAACCATATTTTTAGTTTTATTTATAAAGAAGATATAGGTATCAAGAAAATATTTATACAAACCTGTTAGGGTTCCACTGTAAACTAACAGAAACTAGGCATCATTGTTAACATACACAACGCAGTGATTGTCCTACACCACAAGTCGTAACACGCACATCAACTATTGTAACATATTTTAGTTGCCAGAATTAAACATAATAAATCTTGCTTAAGTTTGTTATTTTATCAATAAATCTTTTATTCATAACATAAAAACACAACTAAATCTTTTACTCGAAACGTAAGAGTACAACAACTGGCGACGAGGACGGTGAATAGTGAAATAAATTCTTTAATTTCAATTCATCTACGCAAACATCGACAAAATGTCAACCGAGAACATTGTGAAATTACTAGCTGAACAGCAAGCGGCTATGAATCTTCGAACGCAGTTACTGCAACAATTAACAAATCTACTTCAAGCACAGAGTACTGGAAATACCAACGATGCTACGACTCAAAGCACTTCAAAAGCAGCATTAATGGAATCTCTTTCACATTCCATGACAGACTTTGTTTATGAATCGGAAAGCGGATCAAGCGTGGTACAACCACTACCTACACGTCTTCTTGGAGAAAGATGTCAAACAGTGTTCACGAAAGATTCAGGAACTACGTTCTGCAAAGAATCCAACAGAAATGAGTCTCAAAGAAACCCTTCAGAAACTTAACAAACTATTTTGTAAGGTATAAACTCAAGTGTCTCAACGCTACAAGTGTCTGCAAATGATAAAACTTGATGGAGAAGACTATAAGGAATACGCCGGTAGAGTCTACATACAGTGCGAACTTAAGCTAAATGAAATGCAAGTGGATCAATTCAAGCGTCTAATCTACGTCTTAGGTTTACAATTAAGCAAAGACATCGACATTCGCTTACCTTTACTGAAATTGCTAGACGAAGTAAAGGACTCCACAACTCTAGACACTCTTGTAGACGAAACTCAACGATTCATGGATTTGAAAACAAACAATACATTGATCGAGCATCAATCGCAATCAATTTGCGCAGTCAAGAAATTCGCCAAGAACGACAACAAGCATTCCCATAAAATTATTTTTAGCAGACATGCATTACACAAAATATTGTCCATTTAAAAATCACAAATGTTCAAAGTGTCAGCAGACAGGTCACAAAGGTAACTTTTGCAAAAGCGCAAAACGAGGCAAGTCCACTACAGACAAACCGCGGTCAAGTCAAAAAATAAATAAATAAATAAATAAAACGCCAACGCAGTTTTCTCTTCGAAGCAACTCCAATTTCAACAATTGCGAAAATACACGACCGTTGAGATAAACAAGAAATAAGTCAAATTACAAATCGACACAGCATCTGATATTTCAATCATATCAGAGTCAACATGGGAACACATACAGTCAACCAAAAAAGTCTACATACACCCTATAAATCTCGAGTTTTAAGGGTAAGGAAGCATTTTTATGAAAATCCAAGTACATAGTACTATTTCATATCTGTAATAAACAATAATACATACAACAAAAATAAATTCCATAATACGAATAACGGTAAATTCTATAAAAAATAATAGGGAAAAAGTGTACATTCACCCAATGAAATATTAAAAATTTATGGATCAAATTACAAGCAAGAACCTTGGAATTACCTTGTAATAAGTTTGTGGACCTTAACTCAATCAGAAATGTACAACATTATTATACAAACCCGCTCCTAAAGTTTCCAAAGCATCAAAATAAAAGCACCACCAAAGAATGCATGATATTTCTATGAAATTTACACTGTTAACTAGTATGCTCTCGTATTATGATCGTTAGTGTCACTTGAAGCGCTATAAATGTCGGATACTTTTACATTGCTGATTCAATGGATGCTCGAGGATTGTACCAGACCTTATTACAAGGTAATTCGAAGGCTTCTGCAAGTAATTTGCCCCTTGGAATGTTGTGAAAACTATAAAATTTATGAGAAAACTCAGGAATTCGTATATTTAGCGAAGCTCAGGAGCATATATTATCCACAAGAAAAACTTCATAGCGCTCTTGGATCCCAAAATTATTAGTCCCACTGTATTTTCTGAGGTTTCATAAACTACTAGACTGAAAACTCAAAGAAATCTGCAAGGGTCCGCCTTAACGAGCTATACGCGAAGTCTGACCTTAAATAACGCCAATTAAAGCACAAATATGTTCCTATTTTGTGTAAAATATATCATAGACAACCAGAGACATTCGATAAAGCAATAAAATGTAAAATTTGTATTGCTTATTCCATAAATTTTACGGTAATCTTAATATGTACACTTTTCCCTATTATTTTTTAATTTTTATAGAATTTACCGTTATTCGCATTATGGAATATATATTTTTGTATGTAATATTGTTTTTAGGGATATGAGACAGAACTATGTACTTGGATTTTCATAAAAATGCTTCCTTACCCTTAAAACCCGAGATTTATAGGGTGTATGTAGACTTTTTTGGTTGACTGTAGATAAGCCACACCTACACAAAACAAATGATACTGCAATAGACATAAACTCTAATAGCATCAGCCTAATCGGAAAATGTCAATGCAACACAACGGTATCAGACAGAACGCTAACTCTACACGTCTACGTCACGGAAATCGATATCGACTGGATACAAAGTTTGGGACAAACCAATATCAGCTTGGTGTCGCCAAATATCAAACGATGAATACATATCAAACCTGAGAAGCAAGTTCAAACCTGTTTTCGACAACAGTAGTCTTGGTCTTTGTACAAATACTAAAGCGCATATTAAACTTCTTCCAGACGAAAAAGAAACATTCATTGCAAAACGTCCAGTACCATACGCCGTGAGAACAGAAATTTGCAGCGCCAATAGTCGTGAGTAGAATGAGCGGCAAAATTAGAATTTGTGCAGACTATTCCAAGGGTCTCAACAATTCAATTGAACCAAATCAGTATCTCTGCCCACTCCTGAAAAAAAATTCTCTTATATTGTCACGATTGCATGATATTTAGTCATTTGGACCTCTCTGACGCATATCTTCAAGTAGAAGTCGACGATCAAAGCAAAGACTTGCTAACTATTAATACTCACAAAGGGTTATACAGATTTAATCGCCTCACTCCAGGTATCAAATTAGCACCAGGATCCTTTCAGCGAATCATGGATGAGCTATGCACAGGCATCCAAGGAGCACGCGCGTACATGTTGTTGTTGTTGTAAGAGTGTTTTATTATTATATTCGTATGTTCGTTCTCCTGTTCAATCTGGCTCTGGGTCTATCTCCAGTTCCAGGAAGTTGGCTACTTCGATGGGATGTAACCACAGATCCACTGGATTCAGATGAGTAGGCTTGGCGGGGCATCGATTCCCGCCCAATAGGAATTTAGGCGACTGCAATATCCCGAGCGTAATTGAGCCAAAACTACTCTGGTTTGTCGTGGCAGCATGTGTACGCGCGTTCATAGACAACATAGTCTTGGCAAGTAGATCTCTTCACGATCACAAAACTAATCTTTATTTGTTATTACAAACTCAAATTCAAGTATCTAGGTCAAATCATAGATAAAAACGGCATATGTTTATGTACGGCTAATTGCCTCTTATGCATTTTTATTGTTTTCTTCGCAAATGTCAGTTCGCATAACAGTACTAAAGAAATGTCAATTGCTGTGCAGCACATGTGGTGACACTAAAGAATTTTGGCAATTGTTGTGCAATGTGATGTGTCGCGCGACATTTATGAAGTCGCGACGATGTCAATAAAAACACATGCTGCATTTATGAGGACGCGACGATGTCATTTGACGCACCACACAGCATTTATGAAGTCAGCAGTTTTCCCTTTTCTAGGATAGCGTTTTTCCTTGGCGCCTAATTATAATAAATTGATTTAAAATGTATTATTTTTGCACACTGGAACGAAGGTTTTATTCGCATTTATTAAACTGTGTACTAATATTGCGAAAAAGATCGATAAAAACCAGTTATTTAACAAAATAATTAAAAAAATTGTTGGCTTTGTATTGTTGGACTGCAAAATAATACTTGTTGTGTATTTATTTCAGCTATAGTCCATATTTTGTTGCTTCAAAATTTGAAGAAACAAAGTGTTTAACAAAACAGTAGTGGGTATATGATTTTGATTATTCTGACTCAATTGTGCGGTCAACAGATTTAGGAGGATACAGAAAATTTCTCGTTCTGTTTAATTTTCTGGTCACTCTTATTGACCTGTTTATCGACACCGAGTCAGCGGTTAAGAGAACTGATGAGGAAGTTTGGCTGCTTCCGAAACTATAGTATTCTCTGCCTCCGCTCGTAGTAATCAATTTCATTATCCACTGTTAAACATTTTGTTTCTTCAAATTTTGAAGCAACAAAATATGGACTATAGCTGAAATAAATACACAACAACAATTAAAAAAATTAAAAAACCGAATATTTTTGACGCATCGAAAACAGGGTTAACAAACTTTTATTTATTATTCTAGGTTATAGGGTTGCTGTGGATCCATGTTATACACATTTTTTAATTGCCACAGGGCCAACATATTTTTCAGTATTTGGATTTTGGTTATAGGGCAGGGGTTTCTAAAATACTGAGGTGTTATTATTGGTAAAACTGAAAACGGAATATTTTTGACACTCACTGTAATTGGCGATTTCGTTTTGTGTTTATATTCTGTTACATTAGTTTATTGTGTTGTTGTAACAGTTTACCTGATTTGCTTGTCATCTCAAAAAAGAGTTGCCAACGATTTGTTTATTATAAGTAAAGGATTAAGAAATCCAGCTACAAAACCTCCAATAATTTTTAATATAATATAATTATCATGACCTGTTCGTGTGGTTCTGTCTAAATCAATGGCACTGCAAGTGTGCTCTTATGAAGACAATAGTTAATGACATTATTAGAGAAAATAACGGAATTCATTGGTGCTGTCCAAATTGTAGAAAAATCTCTGCTGAATTCTACGATTTTGCAAAGGATCTACATTCCGAATTAGATTCAATAAAGGAGGAACTTTCCATAGTCTCCTCCCGTTTTGATAAAATCTCCAATTTGTTTAGGAAATTCCCGGATTTGGATGAATTCACATCGTCGCCATCGGTTACTGGGCAGAAACGCAAAAGGACAGCGAAAAAGGGTGCAGGTACATCTGCTCCTAGTTATTCGCACAGAAAGTTTTATTTATTTGTGCCCGAAACAAGAATTAACAAACACTTTATTTTCGTTTTAAAATTCACAATATTTATTTGTTCGCATCAATCGCCTGTTATTTGTCAACTAAAATTAACATATCGACGCCTCCAAACAATAGTATGCTAAGTCGACTTAGCATGTTTTCAAGTTCTTTACATTTTTATATTTAACGTCCTTTAACATAAATTCTGTCAAATTTTGGTAATGATCGGACAATCCGAACAGAAGTTATAAACAAATATTTCCTTAGCATAGTACTGAAGGTCAAAGAAATTTCCAAACTTTTAGAGCTTGTCCTGCAAAACTCGCTTTTCAGAATTAGCAAACTATTATTTGGAGGTGTCAAACGTCCTTTAACTTAAATTCTGTCTAATTTTGGTAATGATCGGTCAATCCGAACAGAAGTTATAAACAAATATTGACTTAGCATAGTACTGAAGTTCAAAAAAATTTCCAATCTTTGAGAGCTTCTCCTGCAAAACTCACTTTTTAGACTTAGCATACTATTATTTGGAGGTGTCGATATGATTTGTCCCTTTTGTAGGGCCTAACAAATAGAGGAACGAAACAACAATAAAAACGGGCAATGCATAATTGACAACAATTAAAACAGATCGATCAAGAATTAAAAGAACGACAATCAAAACAAACGACCATTAAAGGGCTACAGTTAGCGAATTGTATGTAGGCATACAAGAGGAACTGCATCTAACAACATTGTTGTTGTTATTGCCCATCAAACACCAAAACGGACGAAGAAGACGAACAACATACAGATGTCCATACCACATGTAGGCAATGTTGTTGTTGCTTCTCGTTGAGACAAACAAAAATGACAAAAAGTGCCCACACGTAACCGTGTACGTTAGGGTGGGACTAAAAATACACGAAAACAATTATCATTAAGGTGGGTCGAAATAATGGAATTTAACAACTTTCGAATTAATTTAAAATAAATAATAAAAACATGGACACATTGGACAACTAAAAATAATTAAATTAAAATTATATAAATTAACAATATTCGACAAAAATATGAAACACGAATGGTGTTCTCCTCCAACATCCTCCGCCCGTTGAAGCTTCAAGTTTCAAGAAAAATATGTAGTGATGGAGGATTCAATTTGCACTTGAGTTGCAAGCGAAATATTCATCATATCCTTGAATAAGAAGATGTGTAAGGGAAATCCAATAGCAAATTGATGGTTTAGGGTAACAGTGTGGGGAACTTCGAGGTTTTGCAAAACTGGTGCTAACCCAGCAAAATGTTTGCCTCCAAAGATGCAGTTAAATGATATGTACAAGTGATCTGGATGTGCATCAAATTATGCATTTTCACTGATGATTTTTACAAGAGCGTGACTACTGAAAGATGCACTCCAAAGCACTGCATTTTAACTAACCCTTTGGCACTGCATTTTAACTGACCCTTTGGCATTTCATTTTAACTAACCCTTTTGCACTGCATTTTAACTGACCCTCTGGCACTGCATTTTAACTGACCCTTTGGCATTGCATTTTAACTAACCCTTTGGGGTAGAATAGGAGGCAGTCCAAAGCACGTGTTTGGTACAGGCATTCTGCGGAAATTGTGCAAGCCATTACAAAATATGCCAGAACAAATAAAATGCATTTATTATTTGTGCAAAACAAAAATATTAACAACTTTATTACATTAACACAAATTATGAAAATTCTCCATTGAATTCAATCGCAAACATGCGTGTTTCCTCCGCTTGCATTTGTTCCAAGCTGAACTGTTTTTGCTTCATTTGCTAAATGGGTTGTCTTCCCATCACCAGTTAAGATTTCGACACGTACTCCAACAGCACTCCATTCGGAAATTTTCTTCTGGTGAGTTGCCGGAAAAATGTTCACAAATTAAATATTATTTAAATATTAAATATTATTTAGTTTGTATTAACAAATGTTTGGACATGTTAACACGCTTATCTCTTTTTGGAAAATGAAAGCCGCTGCCTGTAGAGATGTACAATCTGATTTATGTACATATAGGGATCTCTAACAACTGCTAATAAAATGTAGCGAACGGAGTGCCTTTTTCACGACTCCGTTTGGACTGCATCCGGATGCTGTTAAATTGTGAGGAATTGGAGTGCCTTTTTCACGACTCCGCTGAACTGCATCCGGATGTTGTTAAAATGTGACAAGTGGATGTGATTCTTTGGATTGCATCCAAAGGCGGTTAAAATGTGAGGACTGGAGTGCCTTTTTCACGACTCCGGTTGAACTGCATCAAAACATGCCGTGACAGAACTAGTCCACATTGCACTACTTCCAATTTATTTTGCTGGGAAATGTTGAGTTGGTTGAAATACTATTACATCTGGTGCAAAGTGGATGTCAGATGCTTGTTCTATGTGCAAAACTAGAGCGACAATTTTTCAATATACAAATTCGACTTCGGAAAGTAAGTGGATAACATCTTGTAAAGACCGAGCTATCACGTTCTGGAACATCCAGGACGAATTCGAATTCAGTACGAGGGCAATTCCAAAAATTTCCTTGTAATGGTTCACGAAACAGCCGAGCATAACACCAATATGAAACGATATCAGTAGGCCTACCTTTTGTTTAGACATGTCTCCAAAATGTGTTTCGAGTTCCTTCTTTGAATTTTGTGACACGATTTGCCACGAAATAATTCAAAGTCGACGAATGTAGTTCGAGCCAGTGGACGACAGTGTTAAAATATGTCCAAAAGTGCAGCGACGAGACGAAATTTTCAATTTTGGTCGTGATTTTGAGCCACGTTTTTGTGAGAAAAATGACAGCGAATGACAGCGGCCACGCTAGCAAGCAACAACAAAGCTGTCATTCAAAACTGACAATGTGTACCAAGCTTTACGATCTAGAGTTTCGATGTTATCGGCGGCAGTATGTACGTTATCGACGTAAAGATCTTCTTGTAAGAACTCCGAACCACAAGAATGCGATGTGATATGCTTATATGTAATGAGAAACGAAATACGATTTGCGAAAAAAGGGGGCGGCCGATAAACCATAAATATCAATGTGTAATTGGAATACCTGAAGTTCATCATTTCTATTTGTCCTCCACAAAACGAAACCTTCTATCTGGTTCCTTAATTCGAAACTGTCGATACATTTTCGAAATTTTCTGCAGTGAGAGCGTATTTGTTGTGAGCGAAATAAGTGTGGTGATCAACTCTTGTTGATAATTCAACGAATGATTCGACGAAATGCGACCGAAAGCATGAAATACGACTCGAAATTTTGCAGAACTACTTTGAGGCTTGAGAGTGCAATGATTAGGTATTATATAATGCGAATTAGTCAACGATTGTGTGCAGGGTGACATGTGTCCGAGCGACACATATTCTTGCATGAATTCTTCATGCATGTCACGTTCAAGTCGTCTTTCGAACGACAAATAACGTGTACGAGCTATTTCAAATGAGTTACCAAGATAATTGGGTAATTTCTTGAATGGAAGCGAAAATTGTACTCTTCCATAAGAATCAAAATTACTATTTTCGATAAAGTGATTTTCACAAGATTGCTCTTCTTCGGTGTATGTTGCAGGAGACTTCAAATACTTCTCAACTTCAAAGAATCGTTTCAAAGTTTCATCAATATTTTGTTCTTCGTGTGTACTTACAGTTAAGTTACACGTCAACGACGTATTAGAATTACTGGGCGACGCGCCACCAACTATCCATTCGAAAACAGTATTTGCGAGACACGGCAATCCATTTCCCAATAAAATTCTGCCATCCAACAACAAGTCAGAGAATACCTCGGCACTTAAAAGCTTTGTTTGTAGAATAACGTCTAATTCAGTGTTTTGCGGAATATTCCAATGCGAAGTACTGATGAATTTGCCAGGTTGGCGAGGCGATATTGTTTTAGTTACAGCAAATGTTGATGACCATTGGAACGAACTACTTCTCGATTTTATTGTAATGTCGGCAGAACTCTTTATTGCCCTTCGAACTTCTCCGATCCCAGAAATTTCTTGGAAAACTGTCTAAATTTGAGTTTAAGCCTTTTTGCAGCTTCTTCCGAAATGAAATTTAGTTCAGAACAAGAATCAAGTAACGCTCTTACCGTCTGGAACGAGCCACGATTATCCTTCATCAAAATCAAAACAGTTGGAATCATCGCTCTTCTCAAAGAACGAGCCACAAACGAAACTGGATTTGAACTTGTTGATGGTTGCGGTGAATTACAATTCGATGTTGAGGTACTTGGTTGTTCTGGGCTACTAAATATATGCAATAGAGTACGATGTGCAGAATCACAAACTCTGCATCGAGATTTTGAGAGACACTTCCTTATTGCAGTTGACTCCTTTTATTCCACTAATTTAATTGAATTAAATAATATTCCAATATATACAGATTTCAGCAAAGCTTTTGATAGGGTTAACCATAGGCTTTTGTTGTATAAATTAAATTATATGGGCTTTAATGTTAATTTAGCAAAATTGATATCTTCTTACTTACAAAACAGACTACAGGTATGTTTTGTTTGATGGATGTCTCTCGAAATCGATCGACGTGCAATCGGTTGGCACGCAGCGGACCAAATTCAATACTGCATTCTAGATTGCTAATGTACACGCGGAGAACAAGATATGTCTGATCCAACAATATTCCAAGAGCAAAATATATATTGTTATCATATTGTTGGATTCCTTATGTGGTATGTCAATCCAACAATCGTTATTGTTACACTGGACTATATTATGTGTTCTAAATATAAATATGTATTGTCACTTTGACGTGTCACTTGAACGTTTTGGACCAAATGAACAATAAATATTGTTAGAACTTACAATAGTTTTGGCCAGAAGTAACAATATTTATTTTCGAAAATCACAATACTTTTGGTCAAAATGGACAATAAATATTGTTAGAACTTACAATAGTTTTGGTCAGAAGTAACAATATTTTTTGTTATAATTTATAATAGTTTTGGCCAAAATATTATTTAAAGATTGCTCA
The DNA here is from genome assembly GCF_047663935.1 of Musca autumnalis. NCBI lineage: Eukaryota > Metazoa > Arthropoda > Insecta > Diptera > Muscidae > Musca > Musca autumnalis. The sequence goes on along the minus strand of NW_027411755.1, from coordinate 96,566,635 downwards.
TTTTCGTTACCTTTCTGCTTCCGACTTTTCTCCAATTCAAAGAGGGATTCTTTCTGTTAAACGCGATGCTGATGTCATAATTTAATGCTTGTATTTTTCCTTAATGACATAAATTATTAGTGCTTATAGGGGTTCCAAAGACGTAACTCGAGACTTAGGGGTCGATTTTGCATTGCCACTAAACATGAGTTGCGTTGTCAATTGTCAGCACAACTGAGATGAAATGTTGTATTATTGTTGACAACCCAACTGGGTTGTCGATAAACGTGTTATCGATCAGTGTTTTTTCAAACTTGCGAACTCTATATTAATCCAAAATGCACAATTCGCAAAAAAAATATTTTAAAATGATAAGTTCAGTAGAATTTTTTTTGTTTTGAAGAAAATGTACAGGACATAGTATTTATTGGAATAAATTTGAGGGACATGCCGAATCCATTGTAATTGCCATCTGCACTGTAAGTTGAAGCTCATGTTGGAATGATCTGTATAATCAGTAAATTATTTTAGGTTTAAGGCGTATTCTCGATTGCCAAAAGATGCCGCAGTTTACATTGTGGAAACGGTAAGGGATAACTTCAAAGTAAGTTACAGATCAACAGCAATACCCCCATTTTTAAAAGTGTGCGTTGCGTTTAGATTTTTTGCGGAGGGAAGTTTCCAAAAGTCCCATGGCAATGATTACAACAATTGCATGGGTCAATCTACATTGTCGAACGTATTGAAGGAAGTTGTCCACTTGATAGAGGACAAAGCCAAAATTCGATCGTTTCGAAGTTGACGGAGAAGGAAAAAAAGACAAAGCAAAAATAATTTTTATTCAACAAAAACTGGTTGCCGGTTCGTCAACTGAGATTCGCAACTTCAGTTGAAGGTTGCCATACATAAAGTCATTTTGACAACTGACAACTCCACTCAAGGATAATTGCTATCGATAATCGACCCCTTAGTTCGCATATTACCAAAGCAACGAATTGGTTTAAAACGATGTCATATAAACTCACAAAGCTTAGTAAATAAAGTTAATGAGTTCAAATATATCTTTGAAGGCTCCAGTATTGATATAGTATGTGTTTCAGAAACATGGCAACATTCTGCTATACCTAATAGTATGATAAATCTAAATGGCTATAATGTCTTCCGATCTGATATGGAACGTCGTGGTGGTGGGGTTCCTATTTACACTAGGAATAGTTTAAAAGCAAGATTTCTTCTAAAATCCGATCCAGCCGATCAATTAGAATATATTTTCGTTGAATTTTCATTAAATTCCAGGAAAATCCTAATTGGTTGTTTTTATAGACCAAATAACACGGTAGACTTTCTACAGATTCAAAATGTTTTGGAGACTACAACGTTGGGCTACAACGCAGAGTCGCTATTAACGGACAATATGCTATCCCTGGGTCTCTTTGCCGCTAATAGTAAAAACCCAACTCATTTTTCATCTACTACTAATACCCTTCTTAGATCTGTTCTTTGTTAACAAAAATCCTAACATATTACTTTATGATCAACTGTCTGCCCCTTGTTTCTCTAAACATGACCTGATTTTTCTAGTTTACAAATGCGAAGTATCAGAAACAGTAGAGAAGTTATCGTACCGAGATTTTAAAAGCCTGAACTACTCCGTTCTAGAAGAAAAGATCCAGCAAGTCAATTGGTATGAGGTACATTATATAATTTCTGTTGATCAAAAATTGAAATTCATACAAGACAACATCTTGAAATTGGCTAATAGGCAGGAATTCCAAACTTCCAACGGCAAACAAAATAATGATACATATATAATCAATCTTTGAAACCGATATGGACGTATGGCGCTCAATTATGGGGGTGCACAAGTGAAAAACATATAAATATGATCCAACGATTTCAAAATAAAGTGCTAAGATGCATTGTAAACGCACCATGGTATGTCCGTACACAAGATTTACATCGGGATCTTGGGATAAAAACTATAAAAAAAGAAATAGAAAATATAGCAACAAAACATAACATCCGATTAAGAGGCCATGCTAACACAGAAGCATCAACCTTAGCTGATCAGATTGGTTCGGACCGAAGACTTAAGAGAAGGAAGCCATTGGACCTAGTTAGATAGAAGTTCTATGTAACCAGAATATTTACAATGTAAATTTTATATACAAACACATAAAAAACATATTATGTATTCTTTAAATTTGTTTTAAATTGCTTGTTAGTTAAATGTAACTAGTTGCAATAAATAAATAAAAAAAAATCTTGAGCATTTATGACAGCACGGTACCAATAAAAAGTAAAGGATTCAGATCAAAAACGAAACCATGGTTTCATAACAGTATTAAAAACTTTATAAGGATCAGGGATTTAGCATACTCAAGGTGGAAGCGTTTCAAAACGCCCGAACTCCACGAAGAATTTCGGACAGCCACAAGCAATGTTAACGCACTTATTAATGCTGCTAAAACACAGTACTATTCATCTGAGTTTAACTCGGCAATAAACTCAAAAATCAAGTGGAAACTAATGAATGACATAGGAATTGGAAAAGCAAAATCGTCTACTCAGTATCCTGGAGACATCAATGAATTAAATCAGTCTTTCGACAACAAACCTACAATAGAGACAGACAATACATTCTACCAAAACAACTATACTCCTGATGTCAATGAATTTATTGAAGGCAATTTCGAGTTCAGATGTGTATCACATAATGAAACTCTACAAATTGTTTTGTCGGTTAAATCTACACCTTCTTCAGATGTAATTCGAATTATTTCAATTGTAATTCGATAATTATATTTGTAATTCGTAACATTTCATTTGTAATTCGAAATATTCCATTTGTAATTCGAATTATTCGATTTGAAATTTGAATTACTCCATATGTAATTCGAATTATTCCATTTGCAATTCGAATTATTCCATTTGTAATTCGAATTATTCCATTTGAAATTCGAATTATTCTATTTGTAATTCGAATTATTCCATATGTAATTCGTATGATTTCCTTTGTAATTTCAAATAAAATAATTCGAATTACAAATAAAATAATTCGAATTTCAAATGAAATAATTCGAATTACAAATGGAATAATTCGAATTACAAATGGAATAATTCGAATTTCAAATGGAATAATTCGAATTACAAATGGAACGATTCGAATTTCAAATAGAATAATTCGAATTACAAATAGAATAACTCGAATTACAAATAGAATAATTCGAATTACAAATGGAATAAATCGAGTAGTTGAGTACACCATTTTCATATGTAATTCGAAGAATTTCATTTGTAATTTGATTATTTCATTTGAAATTCGAAACATTTCACTTGTAATTTGAGAATTCCAATTGAATTTCGAATTATTTCATTTGTAATTTGAATTTTTTCATTTGTAATTCGAATTATTTCATTTATAATTCGAATTTTTCCATTTGTAATTTGAATTTTTCTATTTGTAAATCGAAGTTTTTCATTTGGAATTTCAAATGAAAAAAATCAAATTACAAATGGAAAAATTTGAATTACAAATGAAATAATTCGAATTACAAATGAAAAAATTCAAATTACAAATGAAATAATTCGAATTTCAAATGGAATTCTCAAATTACAAATGAAATAATTCGAAATTCAATTGGAATTCTCAAATTACAAGTGAAATGTTACGAATTGCAACTGAAATTATTCGAATTACATGTGAAAATGGTGTAGTTTTTTTCTACTTGCCTATCAATCATTGAGAAAATATGTACTAAAAATTAAAAAAAAAATCATTTGTATTTATCTCATGATAATCATTCTATTTGAGTAGTTATTTACTTGCCAAATGCTCTGTAACTTATAATTATAACTTATTTTTAAGATAACAATATTTTTATATGTAAGTTGGAGTAGTTTTATTTGCAATTAATTTATAATCGGCCCTAGGGCTTAAAATTGCATTCACTGAAATAAATAAATAAATTACAAAGGGAAGGTTACGAATTACAAATAGAATTCTCGAATTACAACTAAAATGTTTCGAATTACATCTGAAAAAGGTGTAATGCTATTGGCCATGATAATGTTGATCCAAAATTTATTAAAATTATACTTCCTTATTTCCTCCCCATTTTCACCCATCTTTTTAATTCAATTTTGATTTCTAGTGTATATCCGGAAATTTGGAAACATGCAAAAATAATTTCTATCCCGAAATCTAATAGGGAATATCGTCCAATTTCCATATTGTGTTATCTTTCCAGGCAAAATCGATGATAATAATGTAAACTGACATTGTTCTACCAGACCACTTCAAGGCATTCGACACAGTCGACCATGCATACTTATTAAGCCGGGGCGATTTGTATGGAAGGAAAAAACCTCAATGGGCCTTTCGCGTTTCTGATTCCTGGGATTGAACTGAGCAAAAAAGTCCACTAGACCATAGGTCTACGGTGAAAATCGAGCCTCCCGATTTTGACTTTAATTTTTTTATCCACGTTTTTTGGAAATGTTGGCATATAACGGCCAAACCATTGAGATTTTCGATCCAACACACAGACAAAAATTGTAGCCAACACAGTTATTAAGAACTCTCTAATACATCGCAAAAGCATTAGAACGCTCCTTCAGGCAGTTTTGGCCTTGAGAAAGTGCAAACTTTTCGGAAAATGTCGATAAATGGCACTGTGCTACAAAAGTTGACCAGAAAAATATTCAAGCGTTCTGATGCAAAATTCTATCGTGTTGGGATCCATGGACAACGAAAATGCCATTAGTTCGTTTGGCTCACTTCGTTATATTTTTTATAACGGTAAAAACAGTGAAAATGTGAGTTTCTTACATTTTCAAATTTAAACGGGCATATCTTCTTTTTTCACAACGGATTTCTATTGATCCTTCTTTCTTTCGAATAAGTTATTATTTTTTTAAATCGGTTAACAAATGGCTAAGTTATAGTGGTTTATGTCTGAAAACCCCCACAAAAACCCTATAACTGAATTTCTCATAATTTTCAAAAATATATTGTTTTTGTTTTTGTTATGTTAAATATTTATTTTGAAAATTGTGAGAAATTTAGTAATAGTTTTTTGGTGGAGTTTTTCAGACTTAAACCACTATAACTTAGCCATTTGTTAACCGATTTAAAAAAATAATAACTAGTTCGAAATGTTGCAGGCTGTCAGTGAGTTTTGTAAACATTACTCTCTGTAAAGAAATTAATGATGAAGTTAAGCCAATGCACTATAGGTCAAACAGCCCATTTTACTGGCCAAAAGTCAGATTTCGCACTTTGTATTTTCACTTATTTTGTGTTACTTTCTTGTAAGAAACACTTCAAATATAATAAAAATAAATTTTGTTTTTGTATGAGAAATTATACCATTACATGGCAGGCTGCCAAATATGTATTATCCAAATATCTTTAAAAACTTGTGAACGAAATATGTTTACTTGTATACGTTCAGGGTGAAACAAAATCACAATATTAGCATAAGTAACGATTTGATTAGAAAGTATTCGATATCTATTTATCAAAAATGCCCTCCTATTATCATTTATGTGTATAAATAGTTATTAAATGGGTGTTAACTTTGAATTTTCGAAGAAAGTAGAACATTTTGAGGTTATGTACGCTTTTAAAGTCTCGGCAACGTTCGGCAATGAAAGTGAAAATTGAAATTGGTTCATTAACTCGTGCCGAATGCAGAAAATTTTATGTGATTTAGCGTAAGTTTGCTCGACAAGAATTATACAACTTCTTTTAGGTTACCATATTTTCCATAATATTGATTTTATTTGAAGTCAGGGTTAAACCTCTTACCAAATAATGTTAACCAAATTGGAGTCTACAGCATTCTGCTGTGTTCTAAAGTCAAATTATTTACAAATCTTTTATAAATATATACAGTTATAGTCAAAATATGTCACATCATATTGTGGGATTTTCAAGGTAATAATTTTAAGGCATATTCACATTAAAACTAAAACGAACAACAACAAAAAAGCTTCTGAACTTATCGGACGTCGATGTCTTCAATTCTGTAGACAAACAACATACCTTCCAGTTTTTGTCCCCAAAGGGTTGAGGTACCAGTTGTGTATTTGGTACATAAAGGGTTAATTTTTTGGCCCACGTTGTTCCATTTTTCTCCTTGAATCTAAAAACGCTATATTAACTTAAACCAAATACTTGTTTTAACTTTAAGACTTTTGGCCAATAAAATGGCCCGTTTGACCTATAGTGCAATGGGGGAATACTCCAGGCTTAAGCAATCATATGATTGAATCTTCAACTATAACAAAACAAACAGAAAACAGCGAAGGCACGCGCAAAAGGGAATTTTTAACTAAATTCCAACAACATACTCACAGGTAAGTGTTTTGATGTTATTTCAACTTCCAGAAATCGATGATTTCTTAGTTGAATCGTGCTGTCAGCTTGCAAATATTTTGTTCTGGTGTTTTTTTTTTTTTTTTTTGGGAAAGCCGAAAAGTGAGCATCATTCTCATTAACTTGAGAATACTCGGTACTTAAAAAGTTCAGGTTTTCACTACAAAAATCATCATTTCAAAAACTGAAAAGACAATTGATAATTCCCTTTGCCGGGATGAAATCATGATATTGGTGGGGATCAGTAAATGATGAAGTTAAGCCAATAGGGGAATACTCCAGACTTAAGCAATCACTATTTTTTTTCAGAATTTCAGAAGCTTTGTGGGTTACATCTTTTGGTAATGTATTTTTTTGAAATGCCAAAAGACGTAACCCACAGTTTATTGAGCATACATTTAAAGAAACTACTATAAATGAAAAATTATAAACAAATTAGAACTGACTTATTGGCCTTGTAATTCTCATAAGGAATGTTGTCATAAAAGTAATGACAATCGCTTGGAATTAAGCATTTTAAGTCTTGCATTTTAAGTCTTGAAATTTCTTTTTTTTTGAAACTTTTAGCCTTTTTGTGTACATCTGAGGAGGATCCACTACCTCAAAGTTTACGGAACTTCTCTGTGGTAGAATCTGGTAGTCATCTTTGATATCAGTTTTAAAAAAAGATGTGACTGCCAGGATCAAAAGCCAATGCTCGCAGTTTATTGACTGTAGGATCCTCCTGTCTTTTTGTCTAAGTAAATCAATACATAAAATTTACGTTTTTCTCTGGACCTATTTGATTACTACAATCAGTTAAATTTATCCAATTATCTCTATTATACCATAGGTTGATTGACAATACCATCTTTTGCAAACTTACAGCCAAATCATATCCGTCTTTGAAGAATACATCTTTGTATTAGAAAGACGTGAATTTTTCGTATCAACGCCTCAAATTTTTAATATTTCCGTTCGTTCTTTCTCTTGGAAAAATGGGCAATATCGAGACGACCTGCTTTACATCCGGGCTTCATTTGTCTTGCATTGCCTTCAGAATAACCACTTCCTTTTGTCCGGTTAACATATTAGCTTCGTTCCAGAACTCAACAGTTTTTACACATTTTTCCCTCAAAATGCGTTCCCGTACACCAAAAACGTTGCAAAATGTTCACTTCACTTTGAACAAAAATGGCGCTGAATAGCTTTCTCTTTAGAAACTTTACACGACAAATTTGGGCGAGCAAAAATGTGCAACATGTTTGCCAGCTTCCGATTGGCTGATACGCCGACTTTGACATTTGTTCCAGTTATTTTGAGGTTTCTGCCATTTTTCCGTTCCCGTACATTTTAGAAAAATGTGTATGTGGAACTCATTTTCGACAGTTTGCTCTTTTGATACTTTTATCATTAACAAAGTACTGGAACGAAGCTATTGTTTTCCATCTGTGCGTTTTAGATGTTTATTTAAATCAGGGCATAGGTCTTCTGTCATCATCTTCAATCATTTCAATTATGGATTTTTTTTGTAAGACCATTAAAAACCGTCTACAGTAAAAAATGTTGATTTAAAAATTAACTAAAAAAATGATCTTCATGATTTTTGAAAAAAAGTTACTATTCTTGACATATCGTCACCTAAGAGTCAAATTACACATATGCACGATGGGGCCAATGGCAGGTTTTTGAGGCAAAAAGTCATTTTTTCAAGTCAGCGATTGAAATCAAATTATAACGGAATTATATTCTTAACACTTTCAAACCTCCAAAACCAAAAAATTACAATCTGGCAACGATCCACGGCGACATGTCAAGCTGTCAAAGATGTCATAATTATGATTCCGTTTATTTCTGACATTCAGTCGTAATTAAACAATTTAAGTATTTTGGCGCCAAAACCTGATCTGTTGATATTATCTATTTTTTAAAAATGGAAAATACGGGTAATGGTATGTAAATTAAGATTATTATTAAAAGTGTAAATGTAATATTAGATGTGGTCAATAATTTGTTGTGTCAGTAAGTGATGGTTTTTGATGTAGTCTGTGGTATCGTCCATGTGTTCTTTGGAGTAGAACTTTCGGCTTCAGGGTGCATTCTCGTAAAAATATGTATCTGGTGAAAGGTGACAATGTCGGCTAACAGATTTTGAAAAGAATTTTTGCGTATACTTGCGAATAAAAAAATTATCAACTTCCAGATATCGTAAAACTTAATTTGGATATTTTTAATTTTTGGTTGGAAAATCAGCGAAAACCTAAACACCTTATAGAATGGATTTCTGCAAAATTTAATCGAGGTGTCAAAGACAACTTCAAGACGGAAGTTAAAAAGCAAATTTATAATATTTGCGCACGCCTTAACCAAAAATGGATAAAAAAACTGAAGGTCAAAAAGTCGTGTATTACAATTTGAAAGCTTATGGTTAGCTAGCGACACAGTATTTACGCTAGAACAAGGTAATGATAAAAAGAAGAGAGCGGCGCCCTAATGTGGATTATAGTGAAGGAAGAAAACTTGCTTCGGAAGTATGCTATGAACACGGCAACAATACCAAACCCTTGATTCATGCCGCCTCTGTTTCGGGCAATTTGTCAAAAGAAAAATATTTAAACTATGTTCTCAAGGAAGTTCGGTATCAACCAACTAAATTGAGAAAACAATTAACTTCGACAGAGAAAATTTATGAACGATATATCCAAATCTGAACCGATTTCAATAATGTTTTCTAGACCAAATTCCGTCACACACTTTAAATTTCATCACAATTGGACATATATAGCGTGATTGCTGCCCGAAATACCTAAAATCGGGTGAAAATATATATGGGAGCTATATCGAAATCTGAACCGATTTCGATATAATTTGGCATACTTTTTTTTCTAGTCGTAATTTCGTCACACATTTTAAATTTCATCGAAATTGGACAGACTTTGCGTGTTTGTTGCCCCAAATACCTAAAATCGGGTAAAAATATATATGGGAGCTATATCCAAATCTGAACCGATTTCAATATAATTTAGCAAACATATTTCTAGACCAAATCCTGTCACACGTTTCAAATTTCTTCAAAATTGGACAGAAATTGCGTGTTTGTTGCACGAAATACCTCAAATCGGGCGAAAATATATAAGGGAGCTATCGAATTCCGCCACGTATTCCAAATATCATCATAATTGGACAAAATTTTCGTGTTTGGTCCATCAATTACTCGAAATCGGGCGAACATATATATGAGAGCTATATCTATATATGAACCGATATCAACCAAATTTGGCAGATTAGCTTCTAGGCCAATTATAAACAACTGCACGAAATTTTGAAGGTCTAGCTTGCCCCTGTGATTTTTTGCCTCAAAAACATATAATCGGCCCCATCGTGATGTGGAGAAATAAGCCGAGTAAGAGGCAATATTGTTAAAGTAAGTACACCATAGGGTAGATAGGTGCATACGTTACCCATTTTGTAGTAATTGGTTCAGTACAACCGGGTCTAACCCGGTTTTGAACCTGGACTTTCGGGTCAAATAACCGGATAACCGGATCCGCCCACGTGGGAATTACACAATCAGCCCAATCATGAATGAAAATTCCGTGCGGAATTTCTCTCTTTTCCCTTCTTTGCTATCACAAACAAAAAATCCGCACGGAAAAAAATTCCGATGGAGAAAAAGTAGGTATCATGAACGCTCTCAAACATGTGTTTTCCTCCAAAAAAATCTCCCTTGCAAAACTGAAGGGAGTTTACAAAAAATCTTAGTATTTCCCACAAACTTTGTACAAAACATGCAAAATAAACACTTTTGTTGGGTTTTTATACTAAAATCTTCAATTCGCGATGGAAATTTATTAAAAAATTAACATATTTTACAAAATAACATTAGTTTGCAAACTCGGTCACTCTCAACTTTATCAACGAAGGATGGCAGAATTTTGCACATACAAAACACCGCTTCGATATTGTTGAAAAACGCTGGATAAATGCATATTTGCAATTATTTTTACTTCAAAATTCATATTTTTTCAATTTTTGCCATCTTTTTATTAAAAACACTCGTTTTTTATACATTCATGATAGTGGCAGTTCGATAGCACAATGCACTGTTTCCTTGGAATTTTACAATCTTATTTGATGATTTTCATAACAAGTAACATCTTCTGAATGTCTTTGATGTGTAAAAGCGTAATTTATTTGATTAAATTTGTTTATTTTGTCTAAAAACACAAACACTTGACATTTTCTCTTTGTTTTCACAACAATTAGGGCACACAAGGTATGAAAACGACCCTTCAGTGCTGCCAAATTCAATGATTATTTTTCCCCAGCTATTCATGATAGGAGGAATGTTCTCTCGAGAAAAAACTATTCCGCGAGAACTGCATTCCGCAAGTATATTCATGATTGGGCTGATTATACTCAATAAACTCTCTCTCTCTCTGGTATTATAATTGCTGCCAAAATCAAAAACTACATTGTTTGTACTGCTGTTTAATTTTCAAATAATGTGGGTTACGCCTTTTGTGTTTTATGAAAATTGCAGTAATCTGTTACGTCTATTGGCATTTCTTGAATAGGATCGTTATTTTTAAACGTAGTTAACTAACTGGCTGATGAAGTAGATCTGTAGCTGGTTTCGATTTCCTTCTCATATCCCATTTTGATCCGGATCATGTAATACAAAAAATGTTTCTGAAACAATGTATAGAAACATTTTATTTATTTATTTATATTGAATTCTTACATGTAAACTGTTAGGGACACATCCCACAATAACAATATGGCATCGCATATTGCAACACTAGTGGAGTGGCATCACGTCTTAGAACACTGTCAATATGGCAACACTCATAATCAACCGCCACTTCATTCTCAGTAATCACTCTCAGTAGTCTTGTAATTTCATCATATTTTCTAAGTTAGTAGCTGTGAACGCTCATCATCCAATAAATCATTTAAACCTTTAGTATTATTAAATATTGTCTTTTATTTAACAACAATAAAAGTACAACAAAAGTGGCGACGAGGATAATGGAAAATTAATCAATAATTGCACACACAACAGTTTGCCAAAATGTCTCAAGAAACAATTGTGAAATTGTTAGCAGAGCAACAACAAGCAATGTTGCAACAAACGCAATTACTTCAACAAATGGCTGAACTTCTTCAAATGCAAGTTCATCACAATCTCCACATACATCGAATTCGTCCAAAGCAGTACTAATGGAATCACTGGCACAGTCAATGACAGCATTCGAGTACGAGCCAGAGAGCGGTCTCATATTTCAAGCATGGTACAACAGGTTCGTGCATGTTTTCGAAAAAGAAGCAAGCTCACTCGAAGACCATGACAAAGTAGCTCTCTTATGGAGAAAAATGTCAAACCAAGCACACGAGAGATTTGCCAACTACCTTTTACCAACAAAACCAGAGGACATGACTCTTAAGCAAACAGTCGAGAAACTTAAGAAACTCTTCGGTAAGACAGAAACACAGGTTTCACAAAGGTACAAATGCCTACAGTTAGCAATAAGTGACAACGAAGACTTCAGAGAATACGCAAGCAGAGGAAACCTACAATGTGAACTTTTCAAAATGCAAGATCTGAAAATCTATCAGTTCAAGTATCTTATTTTCGTGCTAGGACTCAAGTCAGCGAAAGAAAACGACATAAGAATACGCTTACTAAAGGCACTGGATGATGAAAACACTACACTAGATAACCTAGTGGACGAAACACAATGTATTATCGACCTCAAAGCGGACAACAACCTCATTGAGCATCAATCAAAAACAGTCTGTTCACTCAACAAACACGCAGAAAGTTCTAAGAAACACAAAATACCCAAATCACCCTGCTGGTATTGCGGAGACCTCCACTACGTAAAATTTTGCCCCTTTCAGAAACATAAATGCGCAACATGTCACCATGTGGGTCACAAAGACAACTTCTGCAACATCGCCAAATCTGGTAAGAATTTCAAGTCATCGTCAGACAACAATCAAAACAAATTCAAAAACCTCAACAAAGCGAAGAAACCATTCAACACAAAGGCAGTTCACAAAACGAACAACAATTATTTCCGTGATCTCAGAAAATACACAACAGTCAAGATCAACGACAATCCAGTCAAACTTCAAATTGATACTGCATCGGACATATCAATAATATCAGTCAACATATGGAAAGCCATAGGTAAGCCAGAAGCGTTCATAACAGAAGACAGCGCTAGCGACGCAAATGCAAACTCAATCATGCTTCTAGCAGAATTTGAATGTGTCGTCACAATCGACGACACAACAAAAACACTGAAATGCTATATATCAGATATAGATAAACTCAACATCATGGGAATCGACTGGATTCAAGCATTCAATTTATGGCAAAAACCAATAACTTCATGGTGCCATCAAAAAAAATTCGATGACGACATTGCACAATTAAAAAGCAAATATCAATCCGTATTTGACGACAGCACCCAGGTCTGTGCAAAACAAAAGTCACCATACAACTACTGCCAAACTCAAAAGAAGTATACGTTCCTAAGCGACCAGATTGGAAAATTCAGGCATCATAACACCGGTAAATTCATCAAGATACGCAGCACCAATAGTGGTCAGCAAACGTAATGGAAAAATACGAATATGTGCAGACTATTCAACAGGTCTCAACTCAATGGTAGAACCAAATCAATATCCATTACCCACACCGGAAGAAATCCTATCAGATTGTCATAACCGTGTAATTTTTAGTCACTTAGATTTGTCAGGCGCATACCTACAAGTCGAGGTCGACGACGACAGTAAAGAATTACTCACCATCAATACACACAGAGGATTGTATAAATTCAACCGTTTAACCCCAGGCATAAAACCAGCGCCGGGAGCGTTTCAAAGGATTATGGATGAACTATGCGCAGGCATAGACGGACAAAAGCATATATAGACGATCCAACCTAAAATGCCAATTCTTTCAAAAACAAATCAAATATCTAGGACAAATTATAAATAAAGATGGAATCAAACCAGATACAAACAAAATTGTAGCCATTCAAAATCTGAAAATTCCAGAAAACGTTTCAGAGGTAAGATCATTACTAGGCTCTATTAATCATTACGGGGAATTTGTCAACAACATAAGATCTTTGCGAAAACATTTTGACGATATACAAAAGAAGGACACCAAGTTCGAGTGGACGTCACAGTGTCAAAAATCCTTAGACGATTTCAAAAACATTTTGACATCGGATTTACTTTTAATACATTATAACCCAAACCTGTCCATACACGTAGCAGCAGATGCATTATCACACGGAATAGGAGCAGTTATGTATATATCATATGTTTCCAGACAACAGTATGAAAGCAATACATCATGTATCAAGATCCCTCACACCAGCTGAAAAGAACTATAGCCAAATTGAAAAAGAAGGCTTAGCCCTTATATTTGCAGTTCAGCGGTTTCACAAAATGATATTCGGACGCAAATTCACTTTGCACACCGATCACAAACCATTACTGGCAATATTTGGATCAAAGAAAGGTATTCCAGTATACACAGCGAATCGTTTACAACGATGGGCTCTCATTTTACTCGCTTACGACGTCTAAATCAAATACACAAAGGACTTTGGTCACGCAGACGTTTTATCAAGATTAGTCAACAATCACGAAAAACCACCAGACGACTTTATTGTGGCTTCAATATCATTCGAAGAAGACATACGTAATGAGGTAAACGAAGTAATATCAGTCCTTCCAGTTTCATTCAAAATGATCGTGGATGCAACAGCAATAGACACCGATCTACAAATGGTAACCAAATACATACACACTGGCTTGCCAGAAAGCAACAAAAACGTTAACCCATCAATAATTCAATTTTACAATCGCAAAGAAAATCTTTCAATCATCTATGGTTGTATTCTATTCAACAATCGCGTAGTAATCCCTCAAGCGCATCAAAAGAAGATTCTACAACAACTTCACAGAGGACACATTTCGGCAGAACGCAGCAAATCCATTGCCCGAAGCTATGTTTATTGGCCTAACATCGACAAACAAATCTTTGTCCGTGGCCATTAACCACACACCCTCTTGAAAGGATCCATATAGACTATGCAGGTCCAGTAAAAGGTAAATATTATCTCCTTATCATCGATTCATACTCGAAATACCTAGTTATTTACGAGACGTCAACTACAACCACACATGCAACATTAAAAATGCTGAACGAATATTGTGCTCTCTTCGGAAATCCAGAACAATTAGTCTCAGACAACGGATCACAATTCTGTTCAGAACAGTTCGAAAAGTGGTGCAGCAAAAAAGCCATCAAACATACCAGAACTGTACGTTTCCATCCAAGTTTAAACGGACAAGCAGAACGCTTCGTTGATACATTTAAACGTGCATTAAAAAACTCGATGGGGAGGAAACGCCTACGGAAGCTCTTCAGACATTCCTGGAAGTCTACAGATCTACACCAAATCCAAATTCAGCAGAAGATAAGACTCCAGCAGAATCCTTCATCGGAAGAAAAATGAGGACAGTTTTCGACGCCTTAATAAAACCACAACCAACTGAGCACAACATCAATCACAAAATGGAACAGCAGTATAACACCAAACACGGTACCAAAATAGAGAGTTCAATAACGGAGACTTAGTTTTATGCAAGAAACTTTAAAGGAAACAAAAGTTATTGGACTACAGGCGAAATCATCGAACGCAAAGGTAAAGTCATTTACAACGCTCTAATTGACGTTGAAGATAGAAAAATTCTCGTACGCGCCCATACCGATCAATTAAGACACAGAGGCGCAGATTCTCCAAGCAGCGAAGAACCTTCAAAATTGCCATTGGACTTCCTACTTGAAGAATTCGAAATTGATCTACCAACGCAACAACAAGAACACTTTGCAACTCCAACAGGTTCGCCACATTGGTCTCCCAAAAGGATCACATGTCGCAGACAACCTGTTGAAACTATTTCAAGATCACCCATTTCATCTTAAGGAGGGAGATGTTAGGGACACATCCCACAATAACAATATGGCATCGCATATTGGAACACTAGTGGAGTGGCATCACGTCTTACAACACTGTCAATATGGCAACATTCATAATCAACCGCCACTTCATTCTCAGTAATCACTCTCAGTAGTCTTGTAATTTCATCATACACTGCCGCTCACTTGAATAGAACCCCCCCGCAAAATTTTATTCAACCTCCATTTTTGTCCGAATTATACAAGATATGAAGTTTTTAACTTTTATTATATTTCGCTTCATGTGTTTGGAGTAAACATAGTCATTCATCTGCGTAGTCATTCATTATGCGTAAAATATTCGACTCTAGGAGCCAGTACGCTTCCAAAAATAAACTTGTTGACAGAAAAAAGCAAGCTTTGTTAAGCATTACACCTGATTATTTAAAGAATCCTTGCCAAAGCAGGATATACGGGTGTATCCTTAATCAGGAGGGATATACTTTTACTGAATAGTACTCCGATTTGAATATAGAGTGAATATATATTGCTATTCTAATACAATCTTTCTGTATTCGCAAGTTTTAAAGGGGGGTTCTATTCAAATGAGCCAAATCTTTTACTCCAATTTTTGACTTTATTTTGTCTTCCTTGTATAATTCTTATATAAATTGGATTTGAATGCAAATGAATGACTAAGTTTACTCCAAACACATGAAGCAAAATATAATAAAAGTTAAAAACTTCATATCTTGTATAATTCGGAAAAAATGGTGGTTGAATAAAATTTTGCAGGCGGGGGGGTTCTATTCAAGTGAGCGGCAGTGTATTTTCTAAGTTAGTAGCTGTGAACGCTCATCATCCAATAAATCATTTAAACCTTTAGTATTATTAAATATTGTCTTTTATTTAACAACAATAAAAGTACAACATAAACAAAGTCTTTTGGCCAATAAAAGGAATACATTATGCAAATCGCAGATATGTCTCTACTCCAAAACATGGCATTTGAACGTGCCTTATTAATATTAAATATAGAAAGTAGCACCGAGATCATTATTAACTAATTATATAAATTCATATTAAATATAAAAAGAAAACTACGTTCCTGCCACAAGGCAATAGCACACAGAATGTATTGTAATCTACTTAGATAAACATAGATTATCACACAAAGTGTCTAATAAGACGTTTTGAGAACGAAGTCGGGGAAATGCTAAAGTCTTTCAATTCATTCGGCAAGGAATTGTACAGTCGCACAACGCGTACCATAAACGAAAGGTTTATAAGATGGTGAACTGTGGGAATCTGAAGTTGAAGACGGCGAGTTGAAGAGCAAAAAACGAAATCATTTACCAGAAATAGACGGCACTGATGCTTAAATACTTAAAAAAAAAACTAAGCATACGACGAGTGTTCACAAACGCACAGAAGGAACAACCAAAGAAGTCCACCATGTAAGATGTGACGACGACGATTAAATTTATATACAAAACGAATAATCCTGTTTACTGCCAATTGAATCAAGTGAAGATTACACCAATTTGTCCCAGAATAAACATCAAGGCTGTAAAGAAAAATAGGTAAAACCAAGGCATGCGCCAAACGTTTCCTAATGAAAAGCGGCAAAGCGAAATCATTTGCATAGACACTCCGAAGAGAGGAATTAAGTTGGGACCCAACCATATTTATATGACGACAATAATTAAGCTTGTCATCAAACAACACTCCCTGACACAACAACTCGGAAACAAAATAATTGTTCGTATTATTGTGTCTAACAGATACTCCACTATTGAAAGTCGCAAAAACATAGCTTTTGTCTTCGATGGATTTACACTTAGAGAATTATTTATCATCCACCCCTGCAATGCCTCCATTGCATTATCAATCCTGGCCTAAAAACTGAAAAGCAGCTGCACGTCATCATACCCTTACCCTTAACAGAAACAATGCAGGTTGCTCGTGATTTCAAATCTCAATCAGGGAGGAAAATTTCATGGAATAGTATCCGAAACGAAATTTTTGTATTTAAGGTTAAATACGTACAAAACGAATAAAATGCGTACAAAACGTATAAAAGGGGGTGCGACACGGGTTGTAAAGCGGTCAATACAATTACGAAACAGTTGACGTTTCGAAATTTAGTCCTACTGTTTGTTTTCGAATCTTGGTAATACAGCAGAAATTCGCGAATACCAAAGATATTCAAATTTTGAAAAATAATCCATGAGAGAACCGATTGTTGCAGATGAAGTCATCGATTTGACAGTGTAGACTTCGGAATATTTGGAGTACGGGATCAATAATCAAAAGGTAACTCTTTTGACCGGTACTCTTAACACCGGTACTGCAGAGTCAATCGGATATGTTTTGTGACACACTTCACCTCTCACTTCAAGTTACAAGCAGTTTGTATGGACGGACTAGTACGTATTCTTTTTAAATACCCTAATGAATCTTTGGCCCAAGAAATTCGCAAAAAGTGGGAGTAAATGGGGTGAAAAAATGATTGAGGCGTGAAGTGATAGGTGTAGTGTGTCTCAGAACATACCCGAATGTGTACATGCTGACCGAGTTTGCAAGAAAGACAAACCTTCTCCACTGATATGCGCCGTTGATTTGCAACGATGGCAGCATTAAAAATAATGTTGGTTCAGATTTTCGGTATTTTGAAGGTTGTGGCCTCAAAATGGTTTTCTTCTTTGTACAAGAATTTTTTTGAAATGAGTCCATATTTTCATATAGCCTCATAGAACGGTACCTCCCGCTTTTCGTTAATATGTTAGTTTTAGCCGCATTATTCAACCGAAATGCCTGAATTAAATACCAAAATTCTTCTTCGTTGCCCTAAAAGGCAAAATGACAAAATAAAAACCGACTGAGCCCGATGAGCTGCCTACTAACAGCGAGGCCAGTCACATAGATTGGTGGTTGTGTGTGTTCGAATCGTCGGATCAGCTCCAACGAGAAAATTAATAAAAATTAACATTAAAATGATCTTCACCCTAACAGGCAAAATTTCAAAACAGTTTGACGTTTTGATGCTATAGAACAGTGATGGCCACCAACAACAACTTTCCTATGCCCGCGGGCATACGACACACACGTGCACTGTAAACACATTCGTTCGGTTAACGCATTGTTTACGTTTCCACTCACACTAGCGCAAGTTATAATCTGCAAATGTGTGATTTTGGCCATCACTGCTATAGAACGATACTTCCGGTTTTCTAGATTTTGAGTGTTTTAGCCTCATTAATCAACCGGAATACCTGAAAATTCGCTATTGATAAAAATATAACAGGCACAAAATTTTCCATGTAAAAAATCTGACAGTATAGGTCCACCTTTTGGTATTGCCTCTATATAAGGATACCACCCGATTTAAGATTTTTTGAAGTTTTTAGTCACATTTTTCTACCGACCTGGTTGTAATTTGGAATTTTGTGTACCCAGAAGATAGAAAAACTACTCGCCTAGCCCTCATGAACCGGTTTTGGCCAATTTTGTTTATTTTGAAGCATTTTTGTCAAACTTTCTAACCGAGATTGCTGTAATTTGGTATTGTGTGTTGACAGAGGATACAAAAGCTCAATTCGGAAAATTATAAATATTGGTCCATTTTTTGGAAAGAATAACGATGACGCCCCATATGAGCTCTTTTAAAGTGCTTTGCTCCATTTTTCTTCTGAAGTGAAGCTCAGTAGGTAGAAAACCTTAACGCAGAAATTTATTAATATAAATAGATTATCTGCAAGGAATGAGCGTTAGCGTAGAGAAAGAGCTTTGTACTTTCATAAACGAAAGGAAACTAATTCCTTTTACTACAGTTTATGGTGGAGGGTATAAAAAGTTCGGACCGGCCGTTCCAACTTGTTAGCGATCAGTTTAAATTATTACGTTATAAACTACCAATATCCTTTTTCCATCCTTAATTTTAGTATGTATTTTATTCTAAATATTTTTTAATCCGATCCGATGTTTCATGAATTGTACTTGCACAACACACAACAACTTGTGCATTCATGGAATTGGTTCTAATGCTTAAGAAAAGATCTGATGTTTCACGAATTGTGTTTATCATTTAAGGAATTCGGTCAAATGATGATCGGATCATTCATGACTTCAATACAAAAGATCCACTGAAGTCATGGTATGGCATGGAACCACCAAAATTGTACACATTAATCTCTCTACATTTTGTTTCGTAAACTATTTATGCAAAATGCATTTTTAAGTCTGCAGTGTGCCAATACAGACATGGGCCAATTTATAACACACGGCATAACCGAAAAACATCTAGGGCAATGTTACTATACAAAAAAAAAAATCCCACATTTTCGTATTCTAAATAAAATTGTGTGGGAGTTATTTCCCATATTCCATATCCCTTAATTCTGAATGAAGTTCCGGAAATAGTATTTATTTTCAATCTTGAATTGTGGGAGAATTTAGTGTCTATTTGTGGGAAAAATCTCCTCAGCAAACAGTATGGGAGTTTGATTAAATTGTTCAAGAAGTTTGTGTGAATATTGAGAATAGGGCTGAAAAAATTAATTGATAACCTTATTATTAATAACCTTATTATTAAATTATTAAACACATGCTGTAATTTCTGTTAGGAATCATCAGGAATTATAAGGATTCTATTTATTAACCTTTACTTTTTTTAAGAGCATATAGAAGTATAAAGATAAACCTAGGCAATTATGTACGTAAATAGAGTAGTTTTAATTATAGCAAATATTTATTAATGTTTACTGGATTTGAATTAAAAGCAAATAACATGAGATGCAGTTCAGAGTTTTTTGTCAATTAACATTATTTTTCAAAATGGTTGTATACCTTACTAATTTAAGTAATGCATTTATTGTTACTAATAAAGTAAGTAAAAATGTATACTTTATATATTTCAGCCCTTCTGATCCATTGGCAGCTACTTCGAATTCAACTTTTCAAAGCTCCGATTTGGATTTCTACAACAATACTGTACCTGTTTCCCCTCACGTGAATGTACCCATTTCGGCGAGTATTCAATATCGCGCAGCTCCACCACCACTTCCTCCTAGAAGAAAGGAACGGACAGAAAGTTGTGCAGATATAGCCCAAAAACGACAAGCTCCAGATGCACCAATGGTAAGTTTATATTGTTAATCGAAAAATGATTCTACATAATATTTTTATTTCAGCTTCCCCCAAGGGATGGAGATTTGAGTCCTCCTCCAATTCCACCAAGAATCAACAATCATCAATATAACTGTCACTCGAATTTTCCAGGACATATATATGACGTATCAAATACAAACAGCTTGTTATTGCCAAATACCAGCACTATTATGATACGTAGAAATTCAGCAATAGAAAAGCGTGGAGCCACAAAATCTGCTGCCTCAAGCACATCATCAGCATCGCCATTATTATTATCAAATTTGACAACGACCTCCATGTCATCGCCTACATCCACGACTAGTTCAAATATACCCGTTGCACTGCCCCATCTAAGCCATTTAAGTACAATAACATCATCAGACGACCAATCAATATCTCCTGCGTTAAGCTCATCCACAACAACATCTCCAATGACACCAATCACTCCCATATCACCACATATCCCAGCAGGATATCAGCCAACTGATATATCCCATCATCACTTGTATCTTAAAAATATTTCAAGTTCCTCATCTTCCATGTTTTCTCAGCATCCATCTACGTACCGTCAACGGAATCCTAACAGTATCTCACTTGGCAGTCAACAAATATCAATATGTAATGAATTATGTCCAAATACAGATAATTTACCAAAATTGCCACCAAAACCTAGTCTTGGTGGAAATGCTTGTAACAATTCAGGTACGAAAAAATTCATTAATAATTTATACATATAAAATTAACATTTTGTCTCTTTCAATATAGACAAGTGTACTACTATGTTTCCTTACCCGAGTACAAATCACGAATAAAAATCTGGTGATGTGATATGGATGCAAGAACAATTGGTATATTAATACTAATTTGTTATGTTATTGTAAATAAAAATACATTATTGAACGTAGTAAATGATAATAAAATATGATACTCTTGTTAAATTTTGCTTGTTTCTTTTGTTTTGCACAATCGTGCAAACAATTTTCGGGCCATGGTCGGGGGTATAGAAAATTCCAAGTGGGGGAGATAGTACTCGTCTGCGGAGACCGTAGTGTGTGGAAATGTGTCGGTTTGCTCACTTTGTACACCTGGAATAATTGTAATTATATTATTTTATGACATAGGACCCTCTGCGATCACGTAGAACCTCTGCGTTCACTAATGCTTGTCGTGAAATAACGTCTACGCGTTATTACTTAAAGGCTTCTGACTCCATTACCACCGCTTACAAAAGGTAATCTCTTTGTCTTTGTAAGAAAAGAAGAATCGCCAATAAACTTCAATCATTTTAATATTAAGATTTAATACTGGCTGTTATTATTTATTGTTCTTTTTTCCCCCACTGCTCATCATTCGTTAACGGAGCTAACGAAGAAACCTATGGATTTCGCCTCCCTCACCTAAACATTTGATCGCATCGAGTCAAATTAAAGACACCCTTGTTGTTGTTACCCCCCTCTTGTACGAGTTTTGAAACCTAAATTTGTTGTTGACTGGATTTTGCACAACATTGAAACACCATACACACACCAGGTACGTAAACCCAGATGTAGTATCCCCCCATACCAGTTGCTGATATTAATAGAATGTTCGGTTCGAAAACGACTATCACTGTCGAATGCTTCGTCAAAAGTTCGAAAGCGATATCATTTTCTAACATTCGGTGAATGTTTTTTCTTCACAAGAAAAATTGATTCGAGAAAAATTTTTTTTAATTTTTTTGTTTCAAAAAATTATTTTATGTTGTTTCTATAAAATTCTCATTTGCTGTTTTCAAATAATTTAGATATAAATGCTACGTATAATATAAACAATAAGTGTTGATAAAGACAACATATGAGTAGGTTGCCAAACACAAGACAAAAATGTTTATCAACAGTTACATATCGATTCGCAAACATAACAAAGAAATAAAAACGAAAAAGGTACATAACAGAAACATTAAGAAACTCAACAAAAAATGTTTTTCGCCACTATCGTAGAAACTATCGACATTCTTTCGCTAATAATATTATTGCCGATATTCGAAATCGAAGGTTTTCCTGCCACAAACTGAGCGACGAATGAATCGTTTTCAATTCATTCTCGTGTGTCGTTCTCGAATAAAATATCCGCAAAACTATCGAGAAACGTTCGGAAACGATATCGTTTTCGATAGCAATGGTATGGTGAGATTTTTTGGTTCGTTTACCGTTTGAATATTATTTATTTATTGTTTGTTCCTACACAACAAGATTAGCATCTTATAAATTATAGTGAAGGAATTATAATTACAAAATATATCCACTTAAACTAAGACAAACTGAATGATTTTATGTAAATTAAACACAATGAATTAAAAAGTAAATAAAAAATATTTAAAGTTTACATTTTGAGATTTAACTTGAAATTATTATTAATAATGACATAAAAGTAATAAAAGAATTTAAAAGGCTTACATTTCGCTAACCGCTTCCAAATTATGAAAATGATTTAATAGTTTAAATTTAAATGTTGATGCATTGCTGATACCTTGAATTTCAGAGGGAAGAGTATTCCATAGGCGTACTGTGCCAATAAAGAATTGCCACTCCGAAACAAGACACCGCCGTTTAAAAGGTTTTAACTTTTTTCATCTTTTCGATCTTGCAAATCTGAGCCTTTCAAACAGGTACTTAGGTGTCTGTATATTATTTTATGAAGGAATAACCGATAAGTACGTTTTTATGAGTTTATTTGAAGTTTTTGCAAAATTGAAAAAATGGCGTAGTTGAAACACAGGTTATTATGATCAACAGTGTCAAAAGCTTTTGAGTGATCAATCAATACTAATAGAATTGCTTTATTGTCATCTATGTCGCTCCTTACCGACTCCGAAACATCAATCAAAGCGCTAATACAGCTATGATCTGCTCGAAATCCAGACTGGGCTGTAGTTAATAGACATTCCCGTTGTATATACTCTCACATTTGTTTATGAAACAACTTTTCAAAACCTTTTGAGAGAAAAGGTAGAATTGACACCGGTCGATATTCCATATTTCTTTGCATGTTTCCAAAGCTTTGGATAAATGCTAGTACTCAAAATATTTTCAAAAACGTATGTGAAAATGTCGTCCGAGTCAACGCAGGGCCCGTAGAAGGAGGAGTTAGCTTGAACAGTCGGAAAGTTTGTGAACGTTTTGTTAAGCTCGTCCACATCTACATGATATGTTTGAGAAATCTTCGATTTTCCTACACCGCACGACGGGGCCAATGGCAGGTTTTTGAGGCAAAAAGTCATTTTTTTCAAGTCAGCGATTGAAATCAAATAATAACGGAATTATATTCTTAACACTTTCAAACCTCCAAAACCAAAAAATTACAATCTGGCAACGAATCACGGCGACAAGTCAAGCTGTCAAAGATGTAATAATTATGATTCTGTTTATTTCTGACATTCAGTCGTAATTAAACAATTTAAGTATTTTGGCGCCAAACCCTGATCTGTTGATATTATCTATTTTTTAAAAATGGAAAATACGGGTAATGGTATGTAAATTAAGATTATTATTAAAAGTGTAAATGTAATATTAGATGTGGTCAATAATTTGTTGTGTCAGTAAGTGATGGTTTTTGATGTAGTCTGTGGTATCTTCCATGTGTTCTTTGGAGTAGAACTTTCGGCTTCAGGGTGCATTCTCGTAAAAATGTTTATCTGGTGAAAGGTGACAATGTCGGCTAACAGATTTTGAAAAGAATTTTTGCGTATTCTTGCGAATAAAAAATTTATCAACTTCCAGATTTCGTAAAACTTAAAAATTTGGATATTTTTAATTTTTGGTTGGAAAATCAGCGAAAACCTAAACACCTTATAGAATGGATTTCTGCAAAATTTAATCGAGGTGTCAAAGACAACTTTATGACGGAAGTTAAAAAGCAATTTTATAATATTTGTGCACGCCTTAACCAAAAATGGATAAAAAAACTGAAGGTCAAAAAGTCGTGTATTACAATTTGAAAGCTTATGGTTAGCTAGCGACACAGTATTTACGCTAGAACAAGGTAATGATAAAAAGAAGAGAGGGCGCCTTAATGTGGATTATAGTGAAGGAAGAAAACTTGCTTCGGAAGTATGCTATGAACACGGCAACAATACCAAACCCTTGATTCATGCCGCCTCTGTTTCGGGCAATTTGTAAAAAGAAAAGTATTTAAACTATGTTCTCAAGGAAGTTCGGTATCAACCAACTAAATTGAGAAAACAATTAACTTCGACAGAGAAAATTTATGAACGATATATCCAAATCTGAACCGATTTCAATATGATGTCTCAATAATGTTTTCTAGACCAAATTCCGTCCGTGATTGCTGCACGAAATACCTAAAATCGGGTGAAAATATATATGGGAGCTATATCCAAATCTGAACCGATTTCGATATAATTTGGCATACTTTTTTTTCTAGACGTAATTTCGTCACACATTTCAAATTTCATCGAAATTGGACAGACTTTGCGTGTTTGTTGCCCAAAATACCTAAAATCGGGTAAAAATATATATGGGAGCTATATCCAAATCTGAACCGATTTCAATATAATTTAGCAAACATATTTCTAGACCAAATCCTGTCACACGTTTCAAATTTCTTCGAAATTGGACAGAAATTGCGTGTTTGTTGCACGAAATACCTCAAATCGGTCGAAAATATATAAGGGAGCTATATCCAAATCTGAACCGATTTCAAAATAACTTGGCAAACTTATTTCCAGTCCGAATTCCTCCACGTATTCCAAATATGTATCATCATAATTGGACAAAATTTTCGTGTTTGGTCCATCAATTACTCGAAATCGGGCGAACATATATATGAGAGCTATATCTATATATGAACCGATATCAACCAAATTTGGCAGATTATAAACATCTGCACGAAATTTTGAAGGTCTAGCTTGCCCCTGTGATTTTTTACCTCAAAAACATATCATCGGCCCCATCGTGCACCGTTGTCTTGAATGACTTTCCATTTACTTTTTGCGTTTATGGCAGAATTAAAACGTGTAACAATAATTTGTTTTGGCTGAGTTTATTTCATTATTCACCATTCTTCGTGCAGAACGATATTCTTCGTGAAGTTTCGGAGTTTTGTATCGCTTCCACCATGAGTATGCTCTATCTCTTTCGGCTATATATGATTTAATGGTGGTGTTAAAGCAGGGCTTAATGACTGATGTATTCCTCCTCCTTCTAATCGGAACAGTGTCATTGTATAGGGATTCAATTTGCTCTCGTGAAAAATTTTAGTTGATCGTCGACCGAAATAAGGCCATAAACATCGTTCCAATTTATGTGATAGAATTTTTCCTCTATAATACCGTAATTTAGATTTCGGTAGTCCCGAAATGATTATGTTTGAATGGATTCCCTCATATTAAAATCATAAGCGAGGAAGATCATATCATGCTTGGAAAAACATGGCACTGAACACTTATCGTATAAAAGGACCTGAGAAAGGTTGTTGACGAAAAATAAGTCAAGTAGAGTACTGGCTGTCGCTGAGAAGTGCGTGGGGCATGATATATTTGTTGGATGTAAAGCAAGCAATGACATAAAGGTTGTTAAAGAAGAGTCATAAAGAATATTACAATTAAAATCACCAGTTATAATCTCTTTATTATATCCCATTGTAACATTCTCCAGAACATCTTGAAGATGATTGAGTCCAATCGAGTTGTTGGGTCGATATATACAACCAATCAACATTTTCTCATTGCTAGATGAAAACGTGTTCGATTTCATCGCCTTGATTTGAATTGATTCGTAACCTGGAATTTAATGCATTTTTAACAAAAATGGCTACTCCGCCCCATGTGGTTCTCTGTCCGACTTATACACAGTATGAGCATTACGATTAAAATAAATTGTTTGTCGAATTTCAATCTCCCTCCTCAATTCTTTCTTATACAGTCCACACAAATCCTGTTGAAATCGTTCCAACGTCGCGTTGATCACACAAATCATTACCCTGTCATTCTTGTTAGATTAGAATTTTACGAAGTTGTCATTCTTGTTAGATTTGCTCCAGATCATTTGGTCACACCATAACAACCCACAAAATAATTCAATTGGCTTTTCTCATTGCGATTCCTAACTATAGCTAAAAGTCACTTTGGTCGACTATTAACATCACTACGTGTGTTAATTATTTTGTTCCTCCACTCAATACACCTTAGTTGGTAAATTTGCAAATAGTTTGTCGTTGACCTGATCACCCAACGTCGCGTTGATCATACAGAGCATTCGGTGTCGTTACTTCGTAAAATTTGTGGCTATTCTCATTTTAACTGAGGATTTGCAAATATAGTTTGTAATAT
Source organism: Musca autumnalis (assembly GCF_047663935.1). Lineage (NCBI taxonomy): Eukaryota > Metazoa > Arthropoda > Insecta > Diptera > Muscidae > Musca > Musca autumnalis. The sequence goes on along the minus strand of NW_027411755.1, from coordinate 96,539,827 downwards.
TTGCAATAACAAAATCGTTAATTTCCAATCACTCTTGCTCTTTGTTGAACTCTCGGGTTGCTAAATTATTACACCAGTCTGAGTGCTGATCATTTGAAAATACCTATGTTATTGTTCTTGTTATTCCCCAGGATCTTTTCTAACGAAGCCCTTTATTTGAGAATTTGCATTGGCAAATGAATAACAACACACATTAGGCCTGTTCGATAATACAAAAGTTTGTACATTTTTTTACAAAATCCTGATCGATAACAAACTTGTTCAATAAAATAGAAATGAGAAGTAGTTGCAAGAACTTGCAAATACTTTTTACTTGCGAAGTTATCGAACAGACCTATTGCCTACAGTCGCATATGAAAAATCTTAAATTTAAGTGTCGCAAGCCCTTGATATAGTAATAAACTTTTATATTAAAAATAACGTTACTGAATAATAAAGATTAATAGTCATTTTCACTAAGACGATTTGAAAAAAAATCGTTCGAAATATTTTAGTTGTTTTTATTTTCAATCAAACAAACATTTCCTACAACAACAGGAGTTTAGTAGTAATTCCAACGAATTTGAATTCGAATCGTCTTAGAGAAACATGCCATAACATCATTAAATTACAAATAAACAATGACAGGTATACAGAGGGTAAGTGCACCTAATGTCGGCATGTACCAGTAGTCGGCACCTTTTGAATTTGAACTCAAATAACTAAAAATTAAGAAAACAAAATAGGAAAATAATCTTAAAAATGCTTCAACAATATTGTCAGCTAACTTTATATCAAATTTCATTGAGCTAGGACCAATTATTATATCGAAATTTAAGTTTTTGTCAGTGCGGGCTTTTCACCGCAACCGAAAATGCATGTTTCTTAAGAAAAAAATTGTGGAGATGTTAACCTTATAAGCACTGTAATTATTTTAAAATGAAGAAATTTTCCACAACATTATTGTTATGTAGGTAGAGAACAGTTTAAAGAACACTTTAGAAAAATAAATTTTTAAAAATATTTATAATTGTTCAATTTTTGCTGATGCCGACTTTAGGGACAAAAAAATATAAAATTTGCCTGAAGTCGGCATGGGGTTATAAACATTGATTTTTATCGATTACTTTTAGCTAAAAATTATAAAAAATACTAAAGAAATACTTTAAAGGCTAATTAATAAAAAAATGGTTTCAATTTGAAAGGAACTTTAGCGATTTTAAGCAATATTAGCCATGATTTGAAGTGCGTACGTTGTGGGGTGCCGAAAACTGGGTAATAGATGACGACTATTGGGTACAAACTAATTTATTTAAACAATATGTTAAAATTTCCTTATTTTTTGAAGTAAAATCAATAGAAATATATATAATAAACTACAAATGTATAAATACCTAATGCTTAAGCTATTGTTCTTTCAAATATTTAAGAAAAAATGTAAAGTATGCATTTTTTCTTTATTTAAATATAACATGCCGACTACTGGATCATATCATGCCGACTATTGGGGAATGGTGCCGACTACTGGTGAAAAAGCAGTATTTCACTAAAATTGTGTTTTTTGCATGTTGAACAGAAATAATCAAAAAAATTGTTTATATAATCTAAAACTACACAAAATAACGAATCATAACAACTTAAATTTAATTTGATTGGATATTTAGACTCGGAATGACATACGGCTGAAGATGCGAGAATCCTTAAAGTGCCGACTACTGGTGCACTTACCCGATATACAACGGCAAGCATACATTTCATAATCGCTTTTCTCAATTTTTCGTTTTATGGAGTTAATCGATGTGTTCACTGGGCGGCTCATATTGTGGTTTGGTTTATTTTGCTGTTACGATCCTCCAACACAAAATAGTTGGCATTGTTATTCCCTCGTTTACTTAAAATCCCAACGCGCCATCCAATTTTCGATCCTCCAACACAAAATATTTGGTTATTCCCTCGTTTACTTAAAATCCCTTTGAAAATTTGCTCTGCCAAATTTTCAATCGCAACGCGCCATTCAATTTTTCGCTACTTTGAATATTTACCTCGAAATTTTCCGCACGGAAAATAATTGTAAAAAGTGAAATTGTTTAAAAATAAAAAATAATTAAAAAATTAAATTTCAGTGTTTTATTATTTATAAATGCACTTGAAACTAGAAAATAATTTGTCGCTTAGCCTCAATAAATATATTCTTCCTCGTGATGGAACCTCCCAAATAAAACGCTTGATGTTTAATTTTGCCACTATTTTTAATTTAAATGCAAGTGTTCTATTCAGCGTTCGAAAACTTACATTAAGGTACCGTACAATAACGTTTTGTAGCGTACCTAGCATGAAAAGTTACACTACGATAAGGTACCGTACATGTACACAAACTTTAAAAAAAATTTTAGCGTTTGTGTACATGTACCCAACGATAATCGTGGCGTACATGTTTGGTATGCAACCACCATTGTAAAGTAACAACCACGTACCCAACCGAAATGGTTGGGTACGTAATGGTTGGGTACGTACTTCATAAATGTTGCGTGTACATTAAAAAACCACGTAGCGTACATCATTATGTACCCTAAAAAACAAATAGAGGTTGCGTACATCTGAGTGATGTTTATGAAGAGGTTGCGTACACCTGAGTGATGTTTATAAAGAAATACTAAATATGAATGGTATGAGGAAAAATACAACCATAAAAATAAGAGTGAATATCGTATAAATAAGATACAAAAGTATATATATTTATATTTAACCAGTAAATATGAAAACATTTATTTATTTTATAAAAAATTAACGAATATATAAAAGATTAACATGTGAAAACATATGTAACAGATTATGTATAATACTAAAGATAATAGAATAGAAAATAGAACTTTCATAATTGAAATCCCCATTGACTTTTACTATTAATATATGCTCAAGATTTGTTGCTGACATGCGGTTGCGCTGATCAGATAATATGTATTTCATAGCAGAAAATAAGCGTTCCACGCTTACTTGGGTTGACGGTATTGCTTGTACAATATTAGCAATCTCACTGATTATGGTTTTCTGAGAGTACCAGAATGCTATTATATTTTCATTTAGTGGTAATCTTGATTGCCGCTCATAAGTGGCAAAATCAGCTTCTAAATTGTGTAAATTAGATGAACTCGGAATTTCTGTGGTAGGATCTATCATTTGCAGATAATCGGAAAAAGATGTGGCTGCATGTGGTCTGCTCGGTGATGGAGTTTCCTCTAATATTGAGTGGCTTGTATTGTGTACTGTTGAGTTCATGCGTATATATAACGATAGTATGTAGTTCTTCGCCTTTTGTTTTTGTTCGCAGGTTAAGCATACTTTGATTCGTAGATCCAAGAACACAGCTGCGTTAAACAGTTCATTTTCTAAAAGTTTATCCTTTCTTATCTTCAAGGACTCCTTGAGAAGGGTTTTCATATTGCTATCCGGTAAAGCGTCAATTTGAAATGTTATATCCATAACAATAATGTATAGTTCACTATAGCACAAATGTTCGCTTTGTAACTTAACGGTAGCTTTGTAAATAGATTTAAATAGTCCCAAGAATTCAGTTGCGAAAGACCATTCTTCAGATTCAAGAAATAAATCAGGATAATCCTTGCTTAGTGTATTTATAAATTCCTTCATTTCCAGGGTTCTTTCAATCATTTTATATGTTGAAAATTCCAACGTGTTGCACAATCAATGATAGGTTTTTTGTAGAGTTCACTTCTTAGAAAATTTAAAATCATTTTACTTCTAAGTTTTTTTTACCACGAATCGTATTTTATCGACATTGTCTTTTATTGCCGACTGTTTCAGAACATCGTTTACACACAGTTGGAGAGTGTGAGCACCACAACGAATGCTAGTAATTGTGTTCGATGCGAAGTTAAAATCAATTGATTCAATTGTGTCAATAGTTATTCGGCAATCGATATAATCTTCATCTTCTTCGAAATCCACGGCATCATTATTTATCGACAATTGCATTTCAGAGTTCAGGATTCATACGGTTTTGTGCATATTTGATCCGTTGTCGGTTGTAATCGTTAAAATATTACGTATATTAACATCATATTCTCTTTGAACATCCAATATACATAACCGTTTTCTCCTTTATAACCAACCATTAATACCTAAGTCCACTCTTGTCGCGACATCCATCTTAAGGGAAAATAATATCCCTTTAAGATCGTTTGAGATTTCCGTTTTAATATTTTTTGAGAAAGCGATAATTCGTTCCATTATGTTATGTTCATTTACCGTTATCCCGAGTACTCTTAAAACAGGTGCTATAAGAACTTTGAAGGCTTTATCTTGCGGAATGCCAATTTAAAACATTGTTGACGCAATTTTGTAAATTACACACTGTTTGATTTGATTCGTTTGTACTGAACATATCACGAAGAACAATATTTTTTGGTCTTGACATTTTTATAATTATTTTCACTTAACGTTTAAAAATGAACTAAATAGCATTTGCAGGGGTTCTTTTGCATATAAAGTTTGCAAAAAATGAATTTTCTTAAAAATTTAAATTACCTGCAACTATTCCAAAGGGTTTTCGCGAAATTTTCCGTAAATTATACAATAAGACTACGATTGTAACAAACTCAAAAACTAGATCATTCATGTGGTACCTGAATGGTTATAACCAATATTGTGGTTTACAATTTGTTAACTCATATGGTTTTGGTGTGCGAGGAATAATATTTCCACCTAATTCTGACTTTCTAACTTATCAAAACCAAAAACTCCGATAATTCTACCTGTAAACAAACTTTAAAAATATAGCAGACCCAAAGAACGGATGTTGCCTTCACAGCTAGGTACCAGTCCTTGGGTACCTCAACGCCAATTCATAATTTGGAAAAACACAAAAAAGCAAAACGTAATTCTTAATGTGGTGTTGTAACATTTCTTTTTGTAAAATGATGTTTATACTGAAAACAACTTACTTAAAACTGTTCTTCGGTGCTTTCTTGACATTGCTAAAATATTGAAAATGAACCACCTGTTTTCACAATACAAATGATACGATTTTTAATAATAAAAAACTCCTCCATAACCTACAGCCCAATAGCAACCCTTTTGAAAACTGTCAAGATTTTAGATATTCGATGAGAGCGTTTTGTTTAGGCATTACTAACTTCTTGCATAGGTATTTATGACATTTAAATAATGGCATTTATAGTCCTAATTGATTGAAGATACATATTCATTTATATTTACTTGTATTTCATTTGTATATATTACACAAAAATTAAACTTAATATTTTTAATATCTTATTAACCAAACAAATGTAAGTGTACCCTAGCAACACTTTCTTTCTAAAGGTACATTATGATGTACTCTACGTGGTTTTTTAATGTACGCGCTGATGTACGCAACCTTTTCGGTTGGGTACGTGGTTGTTACATTACGATGGAGGTTGCGTACCAAACATGTGTGTTTGTCGAACTTTTCGAATCTCGTTGGGTACACGTACATAATCACTAAAATGGATTTTTAATGTTTGTGTACGTGTACATAAACTTTATAATTTTTTTAGTGTTTATGTACATGTACGGTACCTTATGATAAGGTACTGTTTGTTTCCGAACACTGGTTCTATTTGAGAGATTCCATCATAAGCAAGAATATACAGCTGTGTTCAAAATAATAGGAGTGCTCATTCACACCAAGGGAATGGTCGAATAAACATGGTTAAACTTACCCATTTTGGTTTATTTTGAATTTATTTAACATTGTTGACATCCCAACAGTTAATTCATCAGCAGAAATGTGGTAATCCGTTTTAAATTATTTACTGTCTACACCAACATTATAAATCGTCTTCAAATTTGTTGTTCAAAAAAATAGGAGTGCGGAAGAAAAAGGACAATAAAAATATTTTTAGTTGAGTTTAAGATCAGAATTGTCTATATTTTAGTTGACAGTAGTGAATCCAATAGATTTTATGAGATTTGATGGCTGTTTGAAAACAAAAGTTCTTTTGGAGGTAGCCTAAAAACAGGTAATTGTTCTTGCAGCGATTTTTTCCATAAATTGAGCACTTATTGGGTATCTCAATCAATTTTGTAGACAGAACTTTAGTGATTAGAGTTTTTTGATGCTCTGGCTGTTATCTCGAACAATATATAATGATCGGTATCCCGAAAATTCGTGTATTTTGATCCTTGAGCCAAGATAAAGCCGGTTTCCATTAACTCTTTACGCAAGGATCGGTTAAAAAGCGTATCTATAAGGCATTAATTTCTCGATTAAGTGATGTTTTGAGGTCCTTAGCATCTTAACTGCACGCAGAATTGATTATATGGTTCATTTTTGAATAATTGGATGATTGGCACATATGAGACATTTTTCAAAACGCTTTGTTGAGAAGGAAACTTTAAAGACAAACTTTTGAAGTTGGCCTAAGATTATTTTTATTAGGTTTTGCATCGTATAATAAACAGTTTTCTAATGAAACTAACCTAAATGAAGTATTTTTGAGTGAAAAACGTAAGTTTATATTAAAAAATATATTACGGCGTATACCAACCATAGTGCAATCCCAGCCTGCCTATCACTTAATGGTTCAAAGTACATTTCAACCGTTCACGTTGTAAACATTTTTTGAGTAGAAGCGAAATTGATTGCATATACAAGGTAAGCACCCTAAAGACTTCCAAATATTATTTAGTTGGGGAATAAATTCCTTATAGATAAGCTTTTTTGGCCGATCCTTACCTTAAGGGCTAATGTAAACTGTCTTAAACTTGGATCAAGGATCAAAATACACAAATTTATGGGATACCAATCATTATATATTGTTAGAAATAACATCCATAGCATCAAACAAATCTAATCGTTAAAGCTTTTGTCTACAAAATCCGTTGAGTTGTCCATTGAGTTGTCCAAAGTGCTCAAATTATGTAAAATATTTCTGCAAGGACAATCGCCTGATTTTTGGCTACCTCCAAAGGACTTTTGTTTTTAAACAACAATCAAATCTCATAAAATCTATTGGATTTACTACTGTTAACTAAAATATTGGCAATTGTGATCCTAAACTCAACTAAAACTATTTTTATCGTCCTTTTTCTTCCACACTCCTATTTTTTTGAACAAAAACTGTAAACACGATTTATAAAGTTGGTGTAAACAGTAAATAATTTAAAGCAGATTGTCACATTTCTGCTGATGAATTAACTGTTGGGATGTCAACAATGTTAAACAAATTTAAAATAAACCAAAATGGGTATGTTTAACAATATTTTTTGACATACATATTTCTTTTTTTGTATGGGCGCTCCTATTATTTTGAACGCAACTGTACTTATTGAGGCTAAACGACAAATTATTAAGTGCATTTATACATAAATCACTGAAACTTATTTTTTTAATCATTTTTTATTTTTAACTTTTTAGTAAATAAAATTTATTGACCACTGAGAAGTCCATAACCAAATTACAGTCAATATAGGCGGAAAATGTAGATAAAATCTTTAAATTGCCTGAAATCGGGTGGTACCGTTATTTGGGAGCTACACCAAAATCTGACCCATGTCCACAATTTTGGGTGGAAAGTTTCTGTACAATTGGGAACTCCAAATGCCAATTTGGACGAAAAATGATGACAAAATCCTCAAAACACCTGAAATCGGGAGGTACCGCTATATGGGAGCTATATGAAAAAAATTGACCCATATTGGCTTTGGTTTCATATTCATGTATTGTTGTCCAAATCTGAAAATTGTAAAAATGAGTTACTAGATTTGAACTAAACAGACAGGAACCAAAGCAAGTTAAATAAAACACTGTACAAATCAATATTTTAATACGTTGAAAACTACTAGAATCGCTTAATTATGGAATATTCTTGCGAATCGACAAAAATCTTCCCTTTTTGGACAAAAATATTGAAATAAAAAATTGTGAAATTGGAGAAAGGGAAGAAATTCCGCACGGAATTTTTATTCATGATTGCCCTGTTGGTGTTAGCAACACATCCGTTTTTTCTATTCTCCTATCCTTTGTAATTATTCTAATTTGAGAAATTACTTCGTATTGTTACCAACAACGTATGTACATCTTTTACTGCCTTTTTTACGCGTCCGTAGATTACATTAAATTTATTTTCTGCTGATCTCTACCACTCACTGTTTGATTGTTTGCAACAAGATTATTTTTATGAAAAATGATTATAAATAAAATAAAAATCGTCAAATCTATTTTATAAAATCGTCAACAAGTAAAATACGCACATTTAGATATACTAAAATATATTTTTTTAAAAGAAACATATAATGGATTTTCAGGTTATTAAACATGTTTATACCCTTAGCATTTATGCTAACGAGTGTATATACACTTTCATACGGGCAAAATGTACCTCATCGAAATAATGTTTTTTTTATGTTTAGACGAAATCCGTTTCAGACAATTTGGATTTCTGTCTGGAGCGCACGATAACTCTCGAACATATCAACAGATTCGGTCTAAAATCTGGCTTTCGTCGTATTTTGTCAAAACTTAGTTTAAGTTCGAAGATGGCTTATATCGGTCAACTCCTTCCGGTACATTTCCCACAAAAGTTCGAAAATGTTCGGAAAATTTGTGCGCACGATGACTATTGAAGGAAGTAACCGATTTGCTCCATACTTTGCACATCGTGAAAGTTCTACTAGACTTATATAAGGTTCCAATATGGACCCACTCGGTTAACTCCTTCGGGTACCTCCCACATAAAATTTCGGAAGAGTTCAGTTTAGGACCTGCTCTCGAAACGCAGCTTTAGTCAGTGACCCACCATTTATAGTCTGGCACTAGATGGCAGCTGATTTTAATACTGAATAATCTTAAACCCATGGCCTATTTGGAAAATAATTCCCGAGGTGGGCACTGGTGGGCATCATGACTAAAACCTTAGGTCAAATATAAGTATACTAGCAAAATGTCCGCTACTTCGTATGCGGAAGAGGAATAAAATAAAAATTAACAATACTTAATATGGAAATAGGAAACACTGAGAATTTTGTTGTACTAATACCTATTTTACATGATATTTAATTTCATTTAAGTTCTGTTCATACTACTTTAGTTCGAATTTCCACGCCATAGACCCGTTTCCATGTTTTATTATAACCTTATACCGTTTAAGGGTATTTTAATTTTTTGTAGTTTTTTTTTTGAGTTGTAATAATTTGTGATATCAAAGTGTAGAAAAACTTAGTTCAAAAAATGTTACTTAAGATGCAGGCTTTGACGCGGCCCCTATGTAACAGTAAATTTTCTTGTGACATTTCAATTTAGGCTTTTTTGTTCTTTTAAAACAATTATTGCATAGATCTACGTTTTCAATGAACTTTAAAACGTTCGGAATACACATTTTGTTGAAAAGATATGTTTGACTATTTGGTTTAAGTGCATTATTTAGAATCCGCCTTCACGTTAACGTAATAGCAATAGTACACTATTCAGTACATTTTTCAAATCCAGGATCTTAAATCACATTTTCCAGTTTTAGCACTACTTGTTCAACCAATGCCTATGTTATTATATGTAGAAACATCTCATACATTTTTAAGACGGATTTTCATAAACATTTCATCTATCGGTTCACTCAATACCAGTGCTTCAATATTTCTTGTACACTTATTGTTCGATTACGATTAACAGTGAAGCTGACAAATAAATAATAAATCAGAATTCCACCTCTAATCATTAGCCCAATACGAAATTTATTGCACCTTAGTACTTTGCTCACATTAATTACATAATTCCAGCTTCATTCCTACACCCAACACCAATTCCAATACAAAAATGGTACTACATTTGGTACTTATTATAGGTACAAGTTTCAAAAAATATATTACAATATCCTCACTATGTCCCAACTCTGTATCTTATTTACAGCTCTATCTGTTTCCCCAAAACCAATTAAAGCAGTACTGGTACTTATCTCCTCTCTAAATGTCAACTACAGAATTTCACAATTTTCATCTCTACCTCTTTGCGCAAAAACAATTTGGACCAAAATATGTGCCTTTTAGTACTTGTCGTACATATATGCATTAATTTCGGGAATCTTCTTTTTATGTCCATTGTACATACCAACAGTAAATTTAATCCCAAAATTTATAATTCCACCTATAGTTATTCAAAGAAATTTAACTTGTACCAAATATTGTACCATTTAGTACTTTTCGTACACATAAGTACGCATTTCCAAAACTATCTCAATCCTCTACTCCAAGAGTAACCTTAATTCCAATTTTAAGAATTCCAGCTCTATACGTTCACTCAAATCCAAATTGTACCAAATTTAGTACTTTTCGTATGAACTTCTAAAAGTTCTAAAATTACCTCCATATCTAAATCCTTCCAATCTTTATTTCAAATTTCAGGATTCCAGCTCTATCCCTTCACCCAATACAAATGGTACAAAAGTTAGTACTAATTAATACTTTTTGTACACATAAGTACGAATTTCCAAAACTATCTTCATATTTCAATCCTACACTCCAACAGTAATCTCAATTCCAAATTGCGGGATTCCAGTTCAAACGGTTCGCCCATATCCAAATTGTACAAAATTAAGTACGAATTTCCAAACCTACCTTCATATGTCAATCCTGTTGGATAATCATAATTTCAAATTTTAGGATTCCAGCTCTATCAACAACCAAATCCAATTTGTACCAAAGTTAGTACCATATAATATTTTCGTACACATAAGTACGAATTTCCAAAACAACCTGCATACTTTTATTCTACACTCCAGAAACAATATTAATTCAAACTTTCAGGTTTACAACTTTATCCGTTCACCCAAATCCAAATTTTACCAAATTTAGTACCATTTACTACTCTTCGTACACATACAGGCATGTCACAGAAACCAATTCCGATCGAAAGTGGTATTGATTCCGTATTTAGCTTCTTCAGAAACCGAAAAACGAGAAATTCTTTCGGAATAAAACCACTTTTGGTTTATCAAGTGGAATTGCATGTTTTGGTAACATGCCACTTTAAAACAATCCAAAAGCACTTAAAAATAATAAAAATATTGTTTTATTAACAAAATCACATATAAATTTCATATTTTTTTTATCATTCTATTAAAAAAATTCGCAAATTTCCATTATTTCTCAATCAACAAAACCAATTATTAACAAAGTGTTGCCACATAATTTTTTCGTGGAAATCGCGTTTTTCTTCGAACAAAGATTTATCGTTTCTAAAAACTAAATAATCTGGCATTACGAATGATAGCTTAAAGCAAACATACAAATGACAAAATAAGAAAGAACTCAAACACGGTATTTTCAATGTTATGTTGATTTTTTGCGCCTCATTTACAGTAACACTGAAAATCCAATAAAAATTAACATTCTTTTCGCACAAAAAAGCTTTCTTTAAACACAGTATTTCAGAATTCCCACTTCTACAGTGTTTTGTAATCATATGCTTTAGTTTTGTTTCTTTTGTTTCCTCTAATGTTGCCATATTTATACTAAAAAATAAGATTTTCGGAATTCACCAAATCGATCGAAATCAGGAGATGCTAAAACAAAAACGATCGAAATGAAATTACGGAATTGAAACCATTCCGATCGGAATCTGTGACATGCCTGATAGGTACGAATTTCCAAAATTATGTCAATCCTTCACTCCAACAGTAATGATAGTTCCAGAAGTTAGGATTCCAGCTCTATCAGTTTACCCATTTAGTACTTTTCGTACACATAAATACAAATTTCCAAAACTCCCTCCATATCTCAACCCTAATAATCTTAATTCCAAATTTCAAGTTTTCAGCTCTATCCATTCACACAAAGACCAAATTGTACTAAATTTAGTACTATTTAGTACTTTTCATACACATATGAATTTCCAAAACTATCTCCATATCTCAACCCTACTCTCTAACAGTAATCTTAATTCCAAATTTCAAGATTCCATCCCTATCCGTCCACCCAAATCCAAATTGTACCAAATTTAGTACCATTGAGTACTTTTCGTACACATGAGTACTAATTTCCAAAACTCTCACCATATCTCAACCCCACATTCTAACAGTAATCATAATTCCGAATTCCGGGATTCCACCTCCGTCGGTTCATCCAAATCCAAATTTTACCAAATTTAGTACCATTTAGTACTTTTCGTACACACGAGTACGCATTTCCATACCAACTTTCTTATATCGACACCACTTCCCCGCCTTGATTTCCATACCAAATTCCATGATTCTAGCTATATCCGTTCAAAATATATAATTCCCAGCAAAAATCCTCATTACAAACCTCCTTTCCCACCCATTATTTTAACAAGGACATGTCGCGCGAAATATCTGGTTATTTTGTAACCACTGAAATAAGTAGTCAGAATTTACTCAGTATCTACTTATTTCAGTGGATACCATCTACCTTTTTCAGTGGTTACAAAATAACCATATATTTGGCGCGACATGCCCTTGTTAAAATAATGGGTGGGAAAGTAGGTTTGTAATGAGGATTTTTGCTGGGTTGGTACTAAATTTTGTAAATTTTAGTACTTTAGAGATCGAATTTCCAAAAACCCTTTGGTACATCTTTCTAGCTTTCCATCAGTTGCCCTCATTCCAAATTTCAATTCTAGCTCTTACCCTATACTTAATACAAAGGGTACCATATTTAGTACCTTTTAGTACTTTTCGTACACTTCTAGGTCGAATTTCCAAAAACCCAGCCTTATCTCACCCCTACACACCAACAGCAACCTACACCCAAAATTTAAACTTTCTAGCTTCAGCGGTTTCGTCTGGGCGCTGATGAATCAGTCAGTTAGTCAGTGAATACCTCACCTCACTGCTCTTTTATATATGGTAAATTTCAAATTTCCTTTTCAATACCATTGACAAAAAAGAATTAAAAATTTTTTCCGAGCACATCCGCGATTTTTGGGACTTAGGTTAAGAAAAAAATTGTGGTTTCAAAAATGTTCGCGTTCACAAAATTAGATGCTGCACCCAAAAGTTATAGGGGGTTTTATTTCCCTATAAAGAAAAAATATTTAAAAATTCCCTTTGGGTTTTAATAAGAAAATATATGTATAAATCGTTTACAGAATGTTATATCTATCCGCTGATGTTAAAATATTTCTAAATTTGTTTTTAATTTCGCGGAAAATCAACAAATAATGAAAAAATCTTAGAGTAAATTTAATTTATTCTAACTCAGAGTTCATATAAATCTCAAAAAAATAAATTTAAAATTTCTACAGCATCTAAACGCATAGAAATATGTGAGACCAAAATTATAAAGATTGGGTTCATAAGACGCATATTACAGCAACAACAAAAGACATAAACTTATTGTGGAAATATTATTTCAAAAATATATTTTTTGGTTTAATACGAAAAATTGAAGAAACATTTTTAGGAGTTATTCTACTATTTCGCTAAATTTCCATACAAAACATTAAGTATTTTGCTAAAACTTCTTCGAGGAAAATAGTTTGTCATCGTGAAAGTATATTTGCTTAGAATGATAAGCAATAGAGTTAAGAAGTACAGAGTAATATTGAAATCACAATATAAATGATTTTAGACAGATTCGTCAAGAACTGCGGATGTGCCACCACATCCTATTTTGGGATAAATAGGGATATTACTCCCGAATCTTTGTAATTTGTGACACCTCTTTTTGGCAAATATTATAATCGCGTATAAAGGATTACATATATGTAAAAATAATCAAAGAAAATGGCGGTTCAATTCGCGGAATTGTCAAAATATATTTTTGCGGAATTTCCTACTTTCAAGGTATCTATATCCGGTGTTTTAGTGGATGGATTCGAACGCGAAAGGTCTTATTAGATCCGGCACGTAAAAAAACTAAAATCACGCGGGGTTCAGGGGTACCTGTACGACAGTTGTAAATTTTAAAGCCAAAAAATAGGTTTTTCAGAAAATTTACGCACCAAATTTTTGCCTTTGGACTCCTATTACTAGGAAGCTGTATGGAGCACACTCATGAGATATACATCGAACGACGTGGAATCGCGAGTTCTACAATCCTGTAACTAGTTTGAAAATATTATCCAGTTGCACCATCTAATTATAAGAAAAATTCGAAAAACGCTGAAATCAAAACTTCAAAATGTCAGCATCAATTTTAGTGGGATGTAGTGCATATATCGAAAAGTCATGCACGACAACCATGTTTCCCAAGGTAGAGCTGGCAAACCATCGATATTCCCAACATTAGATATTTTCGATATAATAGTTTAAAAAATCGATTGCTATCGATATTATCGTTAATTTGTCACAACCATTAATTTGGAGATGAAAATGGCGGCAATGTCTACGCTTTTGTTGACATTTTGCACAAATAGTTCACAGAAATCAAAAAGGAGAAAAAACAATTACTTTTATTTAATAAAAATACATTTTACTTTTCCGAAAAATTTGTACGTGTGACTACCGACTTACTTCTCACATCCACAAGACCGAAAAGCCGCGAAATTTCTATTAATTTTAGGTTAGGGGTTTTTAATCCGATAATATCGATAGACAAAACTATCTATCGATATTGCATTTTTAAAAAATTATCGATATTATCGATAGTGCCATCGATTTTTTGCCAGCTCTATCCCAATGGGTATTCTTTAGTTCTTTCTTTGAGCACAGGTTTGAATTTTGCGTGGTTTGGCCAGAAATCAAGAAAGAACACAAAAAAACTTGTTTACTTCAACACATTTTTCCCATTTTTTTTATATTACCACCAACGCAGCTTCCACGAAAATCATTTGTTATGGTCCATATTATGAGATCTTGGCTAAAACACTTCAATTAATATAAATGTATCCAAATTTTATAAAATATATTAACAGTTAGCGACTTATTAAATGGTGAACCTCAACTTCAACGATTGTAAAACTTTTTTGAATATTACCATATGTATATAGATATAGATGATCGAATTGGCATTACAAATTACACTAAGAAAATATGCAGCTAACTAGAATTCCACAACACGCTAAAACACTATGTGTTCGATCTTATAAGCTTTTTTATAAGATGATGCGAAAAAAATAACAACTAGCGAAATGAAACAATTAGCAGCGAATTCTGCTTCCAAAAATTGATCTTCTTTATTTGCTGTTGCTATGCCAACTAAAAATACAAAATGATCTTAAATTGCAAAAAAGGGAATTCCAAAAAGCAAATGCAATTTCTAATGATCATTAAACATCATAAAACTACCAAAAATATACATATTTACATTTATGGTTTTGTAATTTACATTAAGCCATACACACATCTCGCTACATAAATTTCTCTTGTTAAGCCATACATATTGACGTCTAGCCAGTGCGGATAAAAAAGTATGTAAATGCATACACACACTGAGCTACATATTGACCGGTGTCTGGATCAATGTATGTAATGCATACACACACTGCATTACATATTTATTCTTGTTCGTCAAGTGCTGGTTTGGCTTGGGCGAAGCACATACGTACAAACGCATGTAAATGGGTAAACCCACTGACAAACATATTGATGCGTTTGATGACGACTGCTGGCTATATTTTTGGCTCTGCTTTGTGCGGGTGTTCTTAGGATTGCTGCTGTTTGATCAGTGGCGTAGCTTGACATCCTCCCCCCGTTGGAAGGTTATGCCTTTCAACATCATCATTTTCAATGGGAAGGATCGCTAATTTTGCTACAGATCGCCGACTAATACCATTTGCTGTCTTCACCATGGCAACTCGAACAACGCTATCACTTCCAGTTATGACGTCTGTCACTCGACCCAATTGCCATTTCAAGGGTGGAAGGTTTTCATCCTTAATTAGCACCATATCGCCGACTGCAATATTTTTCTGCTGCGCCTTCCACTTTGAGCGCTCCTGCAGCAAAGTTAAATAGGAACTACTCCACTTTTTCCAGAATAATTGATGCATATAGCAAACCCTTTGCCATCGAGTCAATTGGTCCACATTCAAATCTGTAACATCAGGTTCAGAAAATGTTACTAACGGAGATCCCACCAAAAAATGACCTGGAGTAAGAATTTCAAGGTCGTCTGGATCTTCTGAAATTGGACATAATGGTCTTGAATTAAGTATAGCGGATATTTGACATACCAAGGTTCGTAATTCATCGAATGTGAGAACTTGCCGTCCCACAGTGCGGTAGAAATGATATTTGGCTGACTTAACAGCCGCCTCCCATAGTCCGCCAAAATGTGGAGATCTGGGAGGGATGAATTTCCAATTTATTTCATCATCTAGGCAAAATTTGTGTATTTCATCCATATTAGTTTGGTTAAAGAACAGCTGCCGTAGTTCTGCTAGCTCGTTTTTGGCGCCAACAAAATTCGTGCCGTTGTCAGACCAAATTGTTTTTGGTTTACCACGAAGGGAAAAAAATCGTTTTAGAGATGACAAAAATGATGATGTAGATAAATCTGCTACCACCTCCAAATGCGTGGCCTTGGTTGAAAAGCATATGAATACGCAGATATAGCACTTTATTGGTGGCCGATTTCTAACTTCTGATTTATAGAAAAACGGTCCACAGAAATCAACGCCTGTTGTAAAAAATGCTCTATTTGGCCTCACTCTATCTTCTGGTAAGCTGCCCATTACATGTTCTGCGATTTTCGGCTTAAGATGAAAACATCTGATACATTTTGCAAGAATAGAGGTTACTAACTTTCGGCCTCCTATTGGCCAGTATTGTTGACGGATGTTGGCTAACAAACATTGTGGTCCAGCATGAAGTAGTTTTTGATGGTAATGAAGAATAAGTGATGTGGTAACTGGATGATTACCTGGTATAATTATCGGATGTTGAGCATCTTGATTTAGAAATGAATTTTGAAGACGTCCTCCAACTCTTATCAATCCTTCTTTATCCATAAACGGCGACAGTGAATATAGTTTACTGGATTTAGACCAGCATCCGGCAAAAAGGGGCACACGTGCCCTTGATGAGAATAACAAGAGAGTAACCACCTCTCAGTCTTCGTTCAGAAGTCAATGAAGAAGGCTCTGTTGTCGCTTATTTCAATGATTTTTAATTTTAGCAATGCATTAACGCACATGCAGTTCGTGGAGAGATCGAAAGAGAGTCGTATGTGTGAGGCCGCAAACAATGCGTATGTACTGGTGCCGATACCTGATTTAGACAAATTTTGGCTCGACTTGAGTGCTTTAAATTCAGCTGCGAAATATACAAATTGAATGTTACGACATAAAATTTTGATACCCATGTTCATCTCTTTCTCTGTCAACTTTCCAAAATTCTTCACTCCAGTTGTGAAATTCAAAAATCGATAAACATATGCGAAAATACTTTGAAGTTTAGGAAATGTATTGCGATATTTACACGATGCCGAAAAATCTGTGATTTTGGTAGATGCGGATAGCACTGTACGTCGACGTTCTGGGAGTGTGTTTATCTTTTCAAATGTTTTTGGCCAAAATTCGGAATTTTGATATAAAAAGTTTGGTCCATCTTTCCAAATATTGTGTTTCAGCAATTCATCTGGTGTTGCGCCCCTGGATAAAATATCAGCTGGATTTGAGGAAGTGGGAACATGATGCCAAATCATATTTTTTGTCATATTTTGAATACGGCTGACTCTATTAGCCACAAAAACGTTATAATTTGACGACTCTTCCTGCAGCCACGACAAAACAACTATCGAATCGGACCAGCAATGAAATTTGAATTTATCTCCTAGTGTAGTTAACATTCCGCTTACCAATTCAGCTAGAAGTAAAGCGGCAGACAATTCCAGTTTAGGTACAGTTAAAACCTTCAGCGGCGCCACTCGAGATTTAGAACAAATTAATGTTACTTTTATTTCACCGCCCATCTCTGATCGAACGTAAACACACGCTCCGTAGGCAGCTAGACTTGCGTCGCAAAAACCATGTATTTGTACATCAGCATTTGGCATGGAAACATAACGGGGAAATTCAAATTTGTTTATATTTGAAAACGTTGAAACATATTGAAGCCACGATGTATGCAAATCTTGAGGCAGGCTTTCGTCCCAATTCAATTTAATTTTCCACATATTTTGCATAAATATTTTGGCCTTAGTTATAACGGGTCCAATTAAGCCGAGCGGATCATAAAAACGAGCTATCGACGATAAAACACCTCTCTTGGATATGGTTTGGGGTTCGTTGAAATGCGAAAAAGAAAATATAAATTTATCGGATTTTGGATTCCAAACTAGCCCCAAGGTCTTGATAATATCGGTGCCGTCATGAAATTGAAGAAATGTTTCTCGATCACCAGATGGTACACAACTCAATACTGAATCTTCATTTGAACACCATTTACGAATATCAAAATTACCTCGTTTAATAATGCAGTGACTTGCTCTCTAATATTTACGACTTCTTCAATGGAGCTTCCACCCGAGATCAAATCATCGACATAAAAATCTCTTCTTATGATTTCAGCACCAATTGGAAAACTGCTTGCTTCATCAATTGATAGTTGCTGCATAGCACGTATGGCAAGGAAAGCTGCTGGTTTGGTTCCATAAGTAACGGTGTCAAGTTTATAAATTTTTATGTCTTCATCTGCGGCATTTCTCCATAAAATGCACTGAAGAAAATCATCTGGAGAGTTTATTCGTACGCACCGATACATTTTAGATATGTCTCCACTCAAAGCCACTCTGAAAAATCGAAATCTTATTAATGTATTAAACAATTTTGGTTGTATAGTTGGGCCCGCATATAATGTATCATTAAGAGATACGCCCGATGTTGATTTGGCGGAGCCATCGAAGACAACTCTAAGCTTAGTTGTCGTACTATCTTCCTTATGAACACAGTGGTGGGGAAGAAAAAATGCCTTTGTATGATTGGGAATAGATTTTACCAGAGACATATGTTGGAGATCCGAATATTCATTCATGAAATCATTATATTTAGTCTTTACTTCCGGAATTCTATTTAATTTCCTCTCAAGATTTTTAAAACGATTAAGTGCTTGGTCATACGAATTTCCGAGCATACTTGTATCTAATTTCTTTGGCAATGAAACAGAATATTCACCTGTGGGCAGCCGAATAGTATTTTGAACAAAATGGTGCTCACATAATTTATCCTCAGGGATGATAACCTCAGAAGCATCGTAATTATTATCGATTTCCCAAAAACCTTTCACAACATCGATCAGAGATTCACTTTCACTATATGAAGTTGACTTACGTGTAGTTGCCAATGAATGAGCCTTTGTCTGAAAAACACCACCACCAGATACGACCCAACCTAAATGGGTTTTTTGCAATACCGCTGACATGTTTCCACAACGAATTTGGCCAACGCTCATGAGCTCGAAAAATAAACTTGCACCAATCAAAATATCAATACGACTTCTTTTATAAAACTCAGCATCTGCTAGCTTGACATTATCAGGAATATTAAATTGGCCAACATCAAATTCTGGATTGGGTTGATAGTCGGTAATCGATGGTATAACGACGGCAACAAATGATGCTGAATAATTACTGTGGCACGACTTTATTTCGACGTCCGTTATTTTGTCAGCAACTACGTTACCTTCTCCTATGCCAGATATAGATATATTTGAATGTTTTACCTTCAGTTGAGCCTGGTTAACGAAGCGTGAAGTTATGAAGTTTAACTGGGAAGCCGAATCCAAAATTGCACGACAAGGCACAAATAAACCAAATTTATTTTTCACTAAGATGACAGCAGTGGCTAGTAAAACGCTAGCTCCGAGTGTAGCTTCCGAATTGTCACTAACTGTATTGGATGATACAAGAGAAGACTGGGCTGCTTGTGTTGATACTGGCTCACGTACCACATTCGTGTTGTCCTGGGAAAGCACTGGATTAGAATCAGGACCACTGTTTCCAATATGAAGAAGTGAATGATGTTTTAAATTACAAAATCGGCATGCTCCCGATTTACACTTCCAACGTCTGTGGCCTTTCTTCAAACAATTTAGGCATAAATTCAATCTCTTCGATTCCTTAAAGCGTAATGATGGCGATAAGTTTTTAAATAATGGGCAATTTGTTATGTAATGATCGTTTGCATCACAAAATGTACAGGTGTGGGGAGTTGTTCCTGAAGCGATAAGAACATTTCGTCCATGAAAATTAGATTTCTTATTTACCTGTTGGTTGTGTGTTTTGGGCTTTATAGAACTTTCCAAATTTTCTAGCATACGACATCTTTTGTCAAGAAAAGATGATAAAAAAGTCCACGAAGGCAATTTGTCGTTATGTAACTGCTCTTCCCATTTTGCTTGACCCTGTGAATCAAGTTTCGATGTAATTAAATACACTAAAAATCCATCAGCCATTTCCTGTTTGGTGCAAATTGTTTCCAGGGCTCTTACGTGAGCATTTAATTTATCACTTAATTGTCGAAGACTGGATGCCGAATTCCTTTCCACATTTTTCAATGCAAATATTTCCTTAATATGAGTCTGGAAAAGAAGTAGCTTATTATCAAAACGATGTTTAAGTAAATCGATGGCTTTTTCATAATTTGAATCCGTTGGTTCTAAAGATGAAATGGTGTCTAATGCTGCACCGGTCAAACTTGCTTTCAGGTGTTGAAATTTTTCTAGGTTAGATAAATCCATATCATTTGCAACGACGGTAGAAAACATGGCGAAGAAATCAGGCCATTCTGTGTATGAACCGCTAAATTGGGGTATACGTAATTCTGGCAATCTGGTTTTGCGTACAATAATTGGTTCATCCACAGAAAATTGACGAAGAGTTGAAGATCGAGGAATTGAACGTTGATTGGTGTTGATGCCTAATTTACGTTTCAACTTGGCTTTAACCTCAAAATACGATGCCATGAAATCCGATCGAATTGTATCATCCACATCACCATCACTATTTTCTTCCATATTTAAAACTGATTCCTCGAAATTTTGATTTAAGCTTTCAACATAATCAAGGCGCACAGAAAGATCAGCCTCATCCAACTTATTCACTTCATCTGCACTAAGACGCTCATTAATATTTTTAATTTGCTTGTTAATTGCTGCCACTTTCTTAAAACACAAGGAAAAGTTGGCAGCTGCCCTTTCAGCCACATTATCATTTGCCGAAGAAGTATTATTATTAGCCATTACAAGCACTGTTGTGTTACGTAATCCAGAATATGAACTTTACCAAAACCACAAAATGTCGTTTAAAATCCGAATTGATTATAAATCGGCCAAAAAATATTTATTTTATTCTGGAACTCGACGAATACGCCTTTATTTAATATCCGAATTAATATTAAATTGTGATACTATTTGCCTTTAAGTATCACGTCGGGGTCACCAATGTTCGATCTTATAAGCTTTTTTATAAGATGATGCGAAAAAAATAACAACTAGCGAAATGAAACAATTAGCAGCGAATTCTGCTTCCAAAAATTGATCTTCTTTATTTGCTGTTGCTATGCCAACTAAAAATACAAAATGATCTTAAATTGCAAAAAAGGGAATTCCAAAAAGCAAATGCAATTTCTAATGATCATTAAACATCATAAAACTACCAAAAATATACATATTTACATTTATGGTTTTGTAATTTACATTAACCCATACACACATCTCGCTACATAAATTTCTCTTGTTAAGCCATACATATTGACGTCTAGCCAGTGCGGATAAAAAAGTATGTAAATGCATACACACACTGAGCTACATATTGACCGGTGTCTGGATCAATGTATGTAATGCATACACACACTGCATTACATATTTATTCTTGTTCGTCAAGTGCTGGTTTGGCTTGGGCGAAGCACATACGTACAAACGCATGTAAATGGGTAAACCCACTGACAAACATATTGATGCGTTTGATGACGACTGCTGGCTATTTTTTTGGCTCTGCTTTGTGCGGGTGTTCTTAGGATTGCTGCTGTTTGATCAGTGGCGTAGCTTGACACTATGTTTTTAATGAAAATTAAGCTATTACCTCCTCCTTCAAAGTCCACTATAGTATTTTGCTTACGTATTAGTTTCGCGATATATTGAATATTTTTACTTAAAGTATAGGTTGTACTCACAACAAAAATATTAGTCGTATGTTCCGACTTTTGAGCTATTGTTCGAATGAAACAAAAACTAGTATATTTTTAAAAAGGTTCATGTCATAGCTGTTGGGCTTGCCAGATGTTGTACCAAAATCTTGACATTAATTATTTTATGTTTGGCCTATGAGTGGATCCACTGTGATATGGCCAAAATAATAAGTACAAACGTTAGTATGCATATTTTTCGTTCAATTCAAGAAATGTATTAATGGTAAACCACAGTTTAGTTTAAATTTAATTTTTACAACATAAATGGTACTTAAATAAAAATAGGTAAAAAAAACTTTTTAAGTTAAACGGTTTTATGTTAAACATACATTGCAATGTTTAAGATAAATGTACTAAAAACCAAAAAATAATAAAATAGATACAGTCGTGGGAATTATCAACATATGCATAGACTAGACTAAAATAAAACCGTGGGGCACGTCAATTGTCTACAAATTATCGACTTAATGTGCGATAGAAGAATCGTTTAATTCGTCGTTAGGCAGTTGGCCCAGAGACGGTGAGGAAATTACTTACTATTTTCTTGCTCATGGAAATTCCAATAGTTATACACTCCATGTAAATAAAAGAGATGTTTCAACTAGTTTATCGTTGGACATTCACACTGCTGACTGGCGAGGAATCGTTTCACTGCTCGTAGTTTGTCTTTATTCGACAAAGTACTACTCGCTCACCACTATGAAACCCTAAAACTCGCTTATAATCGAGCTTGCTAGCTTGTTTCCACATTCTAGCCCTACTTATCACACGTCCATCGTTGTCGGTTGAACAACTGCCTAATTATAGTGTAACATTACAAAACAAACATTTTAATCAACGATTGTAGACAATTGACGTGCCCCACGGTTTTATTTTAGTCTAGTCTATGCATATGTTTATAATTCCCACGACTGTATCTATTTTATTATTTTTTGGTTTTTAGTACACTTATCTTAAACATTGCAATGTATGTTTAACATAAAACCGTTTAACTTAAAAAGTTTTTTTTTACCTATTTTTATTTTCTAGTTTTTAGTTTTTATTTCGCATTCTGTTTAATTCATTTAGTGCTTCATTATTGCAAGGTTTCTTGCAGTCCAACTCCTCTATACGTAGTCCCTTCAAAGATCTTACTCTACTAAGAGCCACGTAAGCTTGACCTTCTTCAAACAGTTTCGCACATATGTATGTATACGACTGCGTGATCCACAGTGCTGGCCCAGAGGTCCAATAAAGGGGCAAGGCTATGTACAACAAGATGCGCCTGAGTCTTGAGGGGAAAACGCTAACGACATATCATTTTTATCCACCCTAATGCCATACAGTTCTCGGCGCGTTTTAACCTTTCACCTTAACTTGGGTGGTGTACCGCTAACGACGTATCATTTTTGGCCATCCTAACGCCACACAGTCCTCAACACGATAAAAAATCTTGACTTGGGTGGTGGATTCAGGCTGGATTAATCAGATAGCTAAATTACAGATTCAATTTCTAAATTTAAATCTTAATTATACGCCATTTAGTGGCTGTGCCCATCTTAAATATTGAGGTTGTATAGTGCACTGTATTCTTCTTGTCAAGCCCTTTTATTTTATACCCATATTGGTGGGATTGATAAAAAAATGTTATCAGCCATTTGGTAGCGGCGGCCACCTTAGATTTCAATTTTGCATAGTAAATTGTATTCTACTTGTAGAGACCTTTCATTTGATACCCACATTGATGGGATTGATAAAACCTAAGTTATCCGCCATTTTGTAGAGGCCGCCATCTTGGATTTTAATTTTATATAGTACATTGTATTCTACTGGTTGAGCACTTTCATTTGATACCCATATTGATGGGATTGATAAAACCTATGTTATCCGCCGTTTTGTAGCGGCCGCCATCTTGGATTTAAATTTTTTATAGTATATTGTATTCTGCTTGTTGAGCCCTTTCATTTGATACCCATATTGATGGGATTGATAAAACCTACGTTATCCGCCATTTTGTAGCGGCGGCCATCTTGGATTTATAATGATAATGAATAAACATAATTGTATTGTCACCAAAATCCAAAGTGTATACAAAATTTCAGATTAATCGGTTGACAGGAAGAGGGTGAAATTTGAATTACTAAATTTGACCCAAGAATAAATAATAAAACAAACGGGATGAGCTAAATAAAACCATTTAAAAATAATTTTTGTGTAGGTCTTCAAGAAAAAATAAACTTCTATATGCGGTAGAAAGGAAAAAGTCATAAAAATTGATGGACAAAATAATAAGTAAATTTTGTAAATAATTACTACATTCAATTGTTTTAGGATAGATTGTAATATAGGATGTTTATATTATTAGTATTCGGTGCATCTACCTTTATTTTGAACTACTGTTTGTATTTTCTTTGGCATATTGCTTAGAAGTTTACTGTATAAGTTCGATACATTGGTTACGCCAATGTATACGTTCGATACTTTCTTTCCTCTTCTTCAGCATTCCAATTACCCACGCTAATTGGCCGCTCTTACGAGCTCTATGGGGATATCTTCTCTGCACTTCATCCAGGAGCCTTATTCGCCTAGTTCGGATTGTAGGAGAAACTTCGCTCTTTTCTACTACCTCTCTTGGAAGCCTTATTCGCTCAGTTCGGATACAGAGGGGCGCTTTCCAATGCTACAGTCGTAGTTGATGTAACGGTCTTGTAAACGCTATTTTGCAAACTTCACTTGCTATTTATCTTTCGAAGGAGTCACACTCCTATTGCATATCGTTTCTTAGGTAATGTTTCTCATTCGAAGAAACCCTATACCATCAATAAACTGAAAATATATTTGAAACTGATACACTCGTGTTTGTCTTTTATTTTCTTCTCTTTTCATCCCTGAGCTATCGACGGTCAGTGGTATCACGCCAACATTTTGATCCAATCGAGCCGGATATTTTCCAGTCGAAGTCGTGGTTGTTGCCCGCAAAACAAATTACATTTGTTCAAGAAGAGAAGAAACTCGGATATTGGATTCTTTTTGTTGAGCAATTTGCTATCAGTTTCTGTGCAAAAATTGAGCATACACGAGTGTTTGTTGTTAAAAAAGAAAAAAATCTCTCGTAATATTACCTTTTGATTTAAAAAATTTTCGCTACATCGCGCATTGGTCGCCTTGATATTGCCTTTTGTTTGTCCATTATCATTCCTTTGCTTTCAACGCATAAAATACAGTCCACTCACTTAGATGTGGTAGTAATTGTAGTGATCCTCACCAACAGTTCTGCTTATTTGAATTTGTTGTTGTCCCTTTATTATTCAGGTTGTATTTTCAAAAATAAAACACTTTAATAGTAAACTCAACAAAAAACTTCCTTTGTCGTTGATGATTGCAGTGATCAGTACTAGCAGTGCTGTTCCTTTGAATTTGTTGTTTTCTACTTCTCTCGTTTGATTCTGTTTTCTAAGGCAGAACCTTTTTAGAGAAATAATTACAACAATTTCACTACAATTACCCGCTATTCGTTTCGTTCTTTTTTTCTCACTCAAAGGCTGCATACTTCCCCCGCCTTCTCGTTAATATCCACAGCCAGCCGCGAGAAATAACAATAAGAACATCGCTTTCTTCCAATTTCTTTTTTGAAATCTAGTTTCTAACCCTCTTTCCACGCACAATTATAAAGCGTAGGTTAGATTACATTGTAAACATACCAACAATTCTGTCGATCACTGCTTGATCGTTTGTAGCGTCGTTACTTGAGTGGTAGCTTCGCTGCCCACACCTAGCTATTTCTCTGCTAACTTCACATGTGTGTTTTTTTATTACCTTTTTTGCTGTACCCGTTGATGGACTAGCACAATAACAACACACATTGCTACAGTCATACCGTCGTTTGGTTTATTTTGTTGTTACAATCCTCTCCAACCAAAAAATATATGACGTTGTTATTCTCCTCGTTTTACTGAAATCACTTTGAAAATGTGCATTCCCAAATTTGCAATAACAACACTCATTCTCGCAATTTTGGTTTATTTGATGCATAGATCGTTCATTACCAACCAAACGCATTCGTTTTTATTCTCCTGGAAATATTAATATTCCTATTTGAGAATTTGCATTCTAATTGCAATAACAACTTACATCTTTCCACGCACAATTATAAAGCGTAGGTTAGATTACATTGTAAACATACCAACAATTCTGTCGATCACTGCTTGATCGTTTGTAGCGTCGGTACTTGAGTGGTAGCTTCGCTGCCTAAACCTAGCTATTTCTCTGCTAACTTCACTTGTGTGTTTTTTTATTCCCTTTTTTGCTATACCCGTTGATGGACTAGCACAGTGGGGTAAAACAACACAAATTGAAAATGTTCAATAATTAATTTTGAGCATTATTTTTTGATAATTTTTTTATTTATTTTTTTCTTAATTTTTAAATATAATTAATGGGCAGTAGGGCTTTTGGAATTTTTTGACACATTCACCCTACATTCGGCATTTATTGCAGTTTTTTGAGCAGAGAATATATGTTGAAAATAGTTGTTTTTTGATATTTTTCTATTGTTTTCGAAGTTTTTACTTTAAATTTTTGGTAAATTATTTTTGGACAAATACACCCTACTTACCGACTTATCGTCCAAACAAGATACATTTCTGGTAAATTCTCGGATTTGCGTGAATTTTCTGGTGTACATCGTAATTTCTTGTACAGATAGCTTATTCGTCGTTGGAATTTGTTCAAGGACATTGTGCACCCTACACTCGCAATCTAGATTTTTCAGATCATTTGAAAAATTCACAATTTTGGCTATTTTCTCACTTTTTATACCCTCCACCATAATATGGAGGGTATATTAAGTTTGTCATTCCGTTTGTAACTCATCGAAATAATCATTTGCGACCGTATGAAGTGTATATATTCTTGATCAGCGTAAAATTCAAAGTCGATTTAGCCCTGTCCGTCTGTTGTAATCACGCTATATTCCGAATGAGTTGAGCTACAGGGCTGAAATTTCGTACATATGTGTTTTTGGTCTGAACTTAGATCAAGTTCGAAGATGGGCTACATCGGTCCACGGTTTGGCGTAGCCCCCATATAACGGTACCGTTATAGATATGTTGAATTAGCTATAATTTTACATTTAGGATTCGCAGTGAGCAAGAAACTTCTCCACCATAAATTATGGACATAGGTCCACGTTCTCTTGAAGTTTTTACCTACATGTTCCGGGCAAATTGGCTATAATTTGGAACGTAGGGTTTCTAGTGGTCAAGTGACTTCTCCAGCTAAAATTTTGTGCATAGGTACTTTAGCAACAGAAAGAAAACTAATAATCCCATATTAGCTCAGAGTATTTTATGGTGGAGGGTTCGGCCCGGCCGAACTTAAAGTTTTTTAACTTGTTTCTTCTTGTTTTTAGTTGATTCAGTGTAAATTCACCGTTCAAAATAAATATTTCTAATTACACTGTGCAACACTGGAAATGCAAACAACTTTTAATGGACATTTTCTTAAAGTACATATTGAGACTACAAAAACCTTAATTGGGTTTTATGTTCTTAGATCGGGTTTAGATTTTATGGCCTCATCTAAACCGACCTAAAATGAGCCTTTTTTCCAGTGATCGGACCTTTATATCCGAAACTAATAAGCTTTGCTTTGCAGTCTTCAGCAATATTGTAGCCCTAAAGTAGTAGAACTTATGTGTCAAGCAGATTAACTAGGAAAAGCTGCATCTAGCGCATCAAATTCGTTAAAATATAGAAATGTTACATAATTTCTGAAATTCTGGTCAGTAACAACTAAACAGTTGGAAGTTGAAACAAGTCACCATTCTAAAAATATTCCAAATAATGTGACCACCAATTCTTCAGAACATTCTGAAACTCTAAAATTGTTATTTCACGTTGTTTAAGGGGTATTTCATAACATACCTTTTACAAAACTTATATCAAACAATGTTCACATAGGCTGTTTATTCTCATGATGGGGATTTCAATGAATTATTGAAATATTTACCAAATTGTTGTTGAAAAATTTCTATAAACAAGGCGATAGAGGCATTTTACAACAATATAATGTTCTGAAGAGTTGTGTATTACATTCCATAGAATATTTTCCCAAAAGGTAACATTAAGAAGAATTTAACATTTTGGGAGATACGCTGCGAAATATACACAAATTATAGAATTTTTAGATATATTATAAAATTTGAGCCAGTAAATGCAGTTTTTCGAGTTCACTGTTCCTCCAAATATTTTTTTCTTGCTCTTCTCTACAAGTTTGCTGCAGATGTCAAAACAAGATTCGTATTGGTTTCAGAGATACAACCCCGATTTGTTTTAAAAATTCGATCTTTGACAATGTTTAGATGAGGCCATAAAAACCGAACCCGATTTAAGAAAACAAAACCCAAATATGGTTTTTGCCTATTGGTCCTCTACTTTCATAAAATTCTGGACAGAAGTTGTTTGCACGCGATTGGCTCAAAAATGTTGCATAGTGTTATTTTTCAATTCTTTTCAATATTGATAATTTCTATATTCTCTAGTCGGCAAAGTGTTTCAATCCGGTACTTGTGTTCAATTTCATATCCTGTTTGTACTCTGCTGTTGGAATTTTGCATTTTATATTTCATTGTCGCAATTTGGATTATTTCCGATCCTTTTATTGGTTGAGTTTTCACCTCCGTTTGAACTTTTGTTTTCGTTCGTTCCCACGCCTCCCACACCCGCCCCCGCCGACCGAGGGGGCCACCTCCCCGTACGAGGGGAGCGCGTACACACCATGGACCGGTCAATGGCGGGTTAGTTGTGGAATAGTACTACCGGCTACAAATCATATCAGCCGATATAAAAATTTTATTTAATTACAAACTACTACCACCGTGGTGCAATAATATGCACGCCCGCCTTGCACGCAGAAGGTCAGGAGTTCGATTCCCCGGCCAGGCAACATCACACATTTTTCAACGGTTGCAAAATACCCCTCAGTAATGTTGGCGACATTTCCTGAGTATTTCAGCCTTGAAAATCTTCTCCACAAGTGGAGTTTAAGACACGCCGTTCGGACTCGGCGATAAACAGTAGGTCCCATATCATTGAGCTAAATATGAATCGGGGTGCACTCATTTTTCTATAATAATTTAATTTAAATTAATATGTGTTTACATGTAAGGCTCTTTGGGCTGAATACTACTGATTCCGAGCTCCAGTTTTGAGACACTCAACTTTAGAACGAACAAGGGTGATAGACATAAATGAAAATAGTTACTGATGATTAGCTGGGTTCTACTGTTCCGCAAAGGGAGTTGTAGATATACATATGCCGAGCTGAAGGGTTCTAAACAGGTACAAGCTTCATAATTAGTTTTCACAATTGGCAAATTAATAGGCAAGAAATTACGGGTCATACGTGAAGGAACATTAAATCTTATTTCTCCTATCAAGTACGGACAGTCAATTAAGCCACGTAACAGTTTAATAAAAAATAGAGCTCTTAGTGTAAATCTTCTTTCTTTCAAGAGTAGGGAGATCAATTAACATTAAGCGGCTTTCATAAGGTGGGAGTAGCACGGTCGTGTCCCAGTGCAGACTACGTAGGTCAAACAGTAGGAATTGGATTGAACCGACTTAATCTTATCAGAGTATAATTTATAATAAGGGCTCCATAGAATGCAAACGAATAAACGTTTCGTAACGTATGGGTCATCAAATTCTTTAGACCGACGTTTTATAAAACCCAATAAAGATTTAGCTCTATTAACACAAGAATCAATGTGCAATTTGAAGCGCAATTTATGATCACCTAAAACACCTAGAAAGTGTCAAAATTTTCTAATTTATGTGAACCAATATAATATTTGGAGAAAATGGATGTGATCTACATAAGGACAATTTTTTACAATTAGTAAGAGAGTGCAGATCATATTGTAGATATATTGAATTACTTGATGAATTCAATTGAAAGAATAGCTTTACATCGTCAGCATACATTAAAATTTTGCAGTAACGTATAGCTGAAGGAAGATCATTAATATAAAGTACAAATAAAAGTGGGCCCAGGTGGCTACCTGGCGGCACACCGGAAGAAACGAACAAGTCCTTGGAAAATTACTCGTTAAAAAAACTTTTTGGGTGCGGCCTTTAAATAAGAAGAAATCCAATTCAATAAAGTTTGTGGAAATCCCATGATATCAGGTTTATAAAGCATATGTTTTGTGCACTACGGTATCAAAGGCTTTACTGAAAACGGTATATATAACGTCTGTCTGTTGTTTATAAGAAAACCCTTTATAGACATGAGTTACAAACTCCATGAGATTTGTAATTGTAGATCTGCCTTTTATAAATCCATTTTGAAAAGGTGAAATTATAGATTTATCAAAGTGAGAAAGTCTTCGAGGAAATAAAAGTTCAAAAAGTTTTGGGATAGCACTAAGTCTTGCTATACACCTATAATTTTCAACAAAGCATCTATTACCAGATTTGTGAAGTGGAATAATGAAGCTCGATCACCAGAAATTTGGAAAGTAACCATTACTTAAAAAATAATTAAAGATTTTTGTAAGAGGCAAATAAAATTCGTTGGCGCAAGATTTAAGAATATAAGTAGGAACACCATCTGGTCCGGGTGTGTTTGAAGAACGAAGTGACTTTAAGCCTACAAGGACTTCTTCTTCAAACAATACAATATGAGGTAAATGATTCAGCTTATCAATACTATAGTTATATTGTTCATTTAGATTTTAGATAAGTAGGAAGACTGAAAGAAGTTAGCAAACATATTAGAGACTTCGGATTCATCCGAAGATTCTCTGCTACCAAATTTCATACAGCTTGGGAAATTATTAGCCTTTCTTTTAGAATTAACAAATTTAAAGAAGCTTTTCGGGTTATTTTTGAAAATCCTTCTCATTTAATCAAGATAATGCAGATAACAATAAGAGTTGGCAGAATTATAATTATTTCGGGCTACAATATAGTTAGAGTAATTCACTGTGGAGTTAATTTTTTTTTTTTGAATTTTTTTGATGCATCTACTTTTTATATTACGCAACATCCTTAACGTCGATGTGAACCAAGGAGGGCCGTGATCAGAAACTTTCGTTCCAATTTCATATTTTAGCGAAGGCAGAGTTAAGGTGATTATAGTGTTAGATATACTTGTTTGAATTTACTGTTTGTCAACAAAATATATTTTTTATAAATCAAAGTAACATTTGAAAATGAACATTTGTATCAGAAAAATTTTTCAATAAATTTTATTCATTCTGTCTTTAATTGTTGAACCGACGTGTAGACATTTGTTTCCTTGAAATCTAATAGGTTATGGGCCCAGCCCATTCGTCGATTATAAAAATATAATTAATTTGTGTGCAGATATTCGTGAGCATTCGTAATGGAGCAAAAAGTGATGTTTCCGTTGTTAAATTCCTGTAATTATTTTACATGGAAATTTAAGATGCAAATGTATTTAATTCAAATGGATTTGTGGGATATTGTGGAAAAGGATACGCCAAATCCTGTTACAGTGGAGTTCAACAAACAAGATCAGAAAGCCAAAACAACTATAGCAATGTGTGTGGAGAATTCGCAAATACATCTTATCAGGATGTCAACAACAGCAAAATCCATGTGGAATACATTAAAAAGGACCTATGAAAGAAAAACAATGACGTCTAAGTTACATTTGTTACGTCGGCTGTATGACAAAAGAATGACAGAAGGAGAAAATATGCAAGATCACATCAATAGTTTGAATGTTATAAGGGCACAATTGCTAGATATGGGCGAGGAAGTCAAGGATAGTTCTATGGTGGCCATTATGTTGAATAGTTTGGGGCATAAGTTACATCAATTGAAGGTCAGCTGGAAGAGTCAATCACACTGGAATATATTCAAGAAAAACTTTTGGATGAATGTGAACGCAGATGTGAAACTGGAAATTCCAATAATATGGCAGAAAATGAAGCCTTAAAGACACAACAAGGAAAGTTCAAGAAACGTAAGCCCATTAAGTGTTATCATTGCCACAAGCTGGGACATTTAAAAAACGATTGTTTTAAATGGAAAAAGGAGAAAGACGAAGAAAGCAAATTGGTATCTGGTCAGGTATGTTTGAATGTTTCTAACAGCACGAATGGATGGGTTATCGATTCCGGAGCATCTATTCATATGACTAGTAATTTGGAATTCTTCAATAAGTTGGAGACCAGGAATAGTAAAGTGTATGTAGCTGACGGAAAGGCTTTAGATGCAGAGGGGATTGGAGAAGGCTTAATAGAAGGAAAACACAATCAAACCCTGCTTCAAAATGTGTTTTATGTTCCCAGTCTCAATGGAAGTCTAATGTCCGTGAAAGCTATGACCTCAAAAGGATGCACGGTTATATTTAATGAAGGCAAATGTATCATCAAAAAGGGAGGAAAGTTCCTGGCCGAGGGTTTAGCAACTGAAAATCTCAATGTTTTACAAGAAAGAAATCAATACAAACAGAATACAACTAAAAATCATTCGTTAGCATGTGTTAATTTATGGCATCGACGCTTAGGTCTCCGAAATATTGCTGATATCAAGAAATTACCAAATTTAGCTGAAGGTATTTGTATACAGAATTGTGAAGACAATAAATTTTGTGATATATGCACAAAATCCAAAATGACGAGGATTCCATTTCCAAAAGGGAGCGACAGCAAAACTAAGGAGGTATTGGAGCTCGTACATTCGGATGTTTGCGGACCACTTCAAGTAAGCTCACAAACTGGAAAGAAATATTTTTTAACTTTTATCGATGATTTTTCGCGATATACGAAAGTTTATCTTTTATCGAAGAAATATGAGGTAACTTTAAAGTTTAAAGAATTCGTTGCTGAAGTTCAAAATTTTACTGGAAAGAACTTAAAAATTCTTCGCTGTGATAATGGAGGAGAATTTATTAACAATGAAATGAAAACTTTTTTGAAGGATAATGGTATAATTTTGCAAACACCAGTGCCATATTGTCCGGAGCAGAACGGAGTAGCGGAGCGCAAAAACCGCACTTTAATTGAAATGGTAAGAGCTATGCTAAATGAAGCCAATTTACCAAAGATGCTGTGGGCCGAAAGTTTTATGGCTGCAAATTACATACAAAACCGATTACCCTCTAAAAGTATACATACAACTCCTTACGAACTGTGGTTTGGAAAGAAACCAGATTTAAGTAACATCAAAGTCTACGGTAGTAAAGCTTATATTCAAATTCCAAAATGTAAACGTCGTGAGCTTGATGATGTAGCAGTTGAAGGTATTTTGGTAGGGTATTCCGAAACAGCGAAGGGATACCGAATTTTGAAAAAAGGAAGCAATGAAATGATCATAAGTAAGGATGTGAAATTTAAAGAATTTGATATGCAGGATATGAAGGATAGTCCAACTGAACAATCGATTCCAATGCAATTTTCAGGCTTTAATGAGAGCAACACAGAAGATGATGAGTTGGATTTCGAGTCTGCTGATGAGGATGTAGAGGATGTCACTATTGAGCAACCTGTGATTAACGTTGATGCTGAAGTCGAGGAAAATGACACAGTAATTCGTCGGTCTGAAAGATTAAAAGAAAAGACCCCTCTGAATTATAAGCAACTTGTCAAAAGCTCCAAATTCTTGGGAAGAATTGCAAACACTCCCAAACTCAAGTCGAAATGTATGGATGGCTGCTGTTAAGGAAGAAATGAGCAGCTTGGAACGTAACAACACTTGGGTTTTAACAGAACTACCCGAAGGGAAGAAATCAATAGGATGTAAATGGGTATTTCAAATAAAGAGCGACAACCTGAACAAGCCAAAGTATAAAGCAAGGTTAGTTGCCAAGGGATATACACAGTCATTTGGAGAAGACTTTGACGAAACATTTGCACCAGTGGGAAAGTATGTGACATTGCGGACGCTTTTAGCAGTCAGTGCGTCGAAAAAGTATGTTGTTAAACATTTTGATGTTAAGTCTGCTTTCTTGAATGGAGATATTCAAGAAGAAATTTACATGGATCAACCAAAAGGTTTCGTTGAATCTGGTCAAGAACATTTTGTATGCAAATTAAAGCGTTCAATTGACGGACTTAAGCAGGCTGCTAAATCATGGCATGATAAATTAAATGAGGTTCTTAACAAAATTGGCTTCAAAATGGGAAAAGCTGACACTTGTTTATATACCAAGAAGGTGGACAGCGGATTTATTTATCTTCTAGTTTATGTAGATGATCTACTAATTTGTACAAAGAACAACTTAATTGTGGATAAGATTTATAAACAGCTTAATGCGTATTTTGAAATTAAAAATTTGGGAAATGCGTCATCTTATTTGGGCATTCAAATTATTCGCAATTCTCGAGGAGATTTTCTACTTCACCAAAATGAGAAGATATCAAAACTGGCAATTGAGATGAAATTAGAAGAAGGCAAATGTCCGCAAATTCCAATGGATCCAGAATTTCCCAAGATTGTACACGAAGATAACCTTTTACCAAGTAATGATAGATACCGATCAATTTTAGGAATGCTCTTCATCTATCAATCACTACAAGACCAGACATAGCCGCAGCCGTTTCTATTTTATGTCGAAGAGTTGAAACGCCAAGAAAATGTGATTGGGAAGCTGCTAAGAAGGTCGTTAGATATTTGAAGGCATGAGCACGAAGTAAATTAGTAATCAAATCGGATTCGGATCTTGAAATCAAATGTTACTCGGATTCAAATTGGGCTGGAGATTATGAGGATCGAAAATCAATAAGTGGTTATCTGGGTGACAACGCAATTTCTTGGTCTTCAAAGAAGCAGTCAACAATTGCGCTATCATCTACAGAAGCTGACTTTATAGCGGCGTCGTATGCAGCACAAGAACTATTACTACAAGATATGGCAATAACAATCACATATCTAATACCTATGTATGAAGACAACCAAAGTTGTATAAGGATTATAAAATCACCAAAGTTTAGTTCAAGAACAAAACATATTGATGTTAAGTATCATCACATAAGGAATTTAGAAAATGATGGTGTAATTGATTTATTGTATTGTTCAACCGATCAACAACGAGCTGATTTCTTAACCAAACCTTTGGCTTCATCTAAGTTTAAGTTTTTAGTTAAGGATTTATTTTGTTGAATTTACTGTTTGTCAACAAAATATATTTTTTATAAATCAAAGTAACATTTGAAAATGAACATTTGTATCAGAAAATTTTTTCAATAAATTTTATTCATTCTGTCTTTAATTCTTGAACCGACGTGTAGACATTTTTTTCCTTGAAATCTAATATATAGAAATTAGCAACGCTTAAATCTATGCTATCATTAATAACAAATCTTGTACGTAATAAAATTGATTTTAGCCGATTACTATCTGTTTTTCCAAAATTAAATTTTGTATTAATATTTTTCTTAGACCTAGGGGTCGGTCTAGAAATTTGTAGTTGAAGGTTAACTGAAAGTGTAGGGTGGTAAACCTCTTCCGGCATTACAATAGGTAGACATCTATTCAATGAAACATTGAGTGTAGAAGAAAAAAGTAGATCTAAAACCCGATCCTTGATGTTTAAGACATTGTTAACTTGGTAAAGACATTGACTAAAAATTAAATTTATAACAATCTGGTGTCGATTGTTCATGAAAACACAAGTGAGGATTGATGTTGACTGCCGGAGGACCACTTTTTCTCATTGTGATCTTATCTGATAGTTACCATAACGTGTTAGAATGGAGATCACCCCTTGTGATCTTATCTGATGGTTATGTAACGCGTTAGAATGTAGATCACAAACTGAGCGATTTTATTGAATTTTGTTCTAGCTTAAGTACTCATCGTGAGAAGAAATCGTAGGGCGTATATATTAGTAATAGTTTACAGTTGCATAAAATGGTATATCGAAAGTAGTAATTAATGAGTTGTTTTACAAGAGTAGTAGAATAAATTATTTACATAGTTGCATTCTGTCAGTTAACTTAAAAATACAATGAATCAATCACAATGGGATATTGGAATATTTACAAACTCACAATGACAAAGGTACGAAACTATGAAAATTGTTACTATTGAAATGTAGAGGGCATGAAAGTGTAATTATTGAAATATGGATTGCTTCAAATTCCAAAAATCATTAATTCCAGTGTTAGTTACAAAATCTATTCTATTGTCCCCAGGGACCCATGAGATATGAGGAAGATTAAAATTAAAATCACCCATACAAATTAATTCGGAGGTAGTAGACAATAAAGAAGAAACGCTTTGAATTAAATTGGCATGTCTCAGATAAATGTCATTGCCTGAGTTTGGTGCAATATAAGAAACAGTTACAAAGATTATATTCCCAAGGTAATTCAGTTTTACACATAGAAACTCATAAGAAGTTAACACTGGTATAACAACTAATACAGATGAAATAGAATTGTGAACTGCAATTAACACCACCACCAACCTTGTTTAATCTATCTCTCCTATAAACTTGAAATTTTTCGATCAGTAAAATTTTGCAACACTGTCAGTTCGTTTTGAAAAACATTACTCTCTGTAATAGAGGGTAATAAATGAAGTTGAGCCAATGGGGGAATACTCCACTCAAACAATCGAAAATGAGATTGAACTTCAACAATAAACAAAACAAACAAAAAACAGCCGAGGCACGGGCGAATGAATGGAGCTTTGTTAAAAACAAAAAAACAAAATTCCAATAACAACCTCACAGGCAACTGTGTTGGTGTTCTTTTCAACTCACAGAATTCGAAGAATTCTTAGTTGATACGTGCTGACATGTTGCAAAATATTTTGATTTTGGTGTTTCTTTGGAAAAGCCGAAAAGTGAGTGTGATTCTCATTCATATGAGAATACTAGACACTTAAAGAGTTCGGTTTTTCGCTAAAAAGGCATCATTTCAAAAACTGAGAAGCCAATTGATAATTCCCTTCGCCGGGATGAAATCATGATATTGGTAGCGATCAGTAAAATTTTGCAACACTGTCAGTTCGTTTTGAAAAACATTACTCTCTGTAATAGAGGGTAATAAATGAAGTTGAGCCAATGGGGGAATACTCCACTCAAACAATCGAAAATGAGATTGAACTTCAACAATAAACAAAACAAACAAAAAACAGCCGAGGCACGGGCGAATGAATGGAGCTTTGTTAAAAACAAAAAAACAAAATTCCAATAACAACCTCACAGGCAACTGTGTTGGTGTTCTTTTCAACTCACAGAATTCGAAGAATTCTTAGTTGATACGTGCTGACATGTTGCAAAATATTTTGATTTTGGTGTTTCTTTGGAAAAGCCGAAAAGTGAGTGTGATTCTCATTCATATGAGAATACTAGACACTTAAAGAGTTCGTTTTTTCGCTAAAAAGGCATCATTTCAAAAACTGAGAAGCCAATTGATAATTCCCTTCGCCGGGATGAAATCATGATATTGGTAGCGATCAGTAAAATTTTGCAACACTGTCAGTTCGTTTTGAAAAACATTACTCTCTGTAATAGAGGGTAATAAATGAAGTTGAGCCAATAGGGGAATACTCCACTCAAACAATCGAAAATGAGATTGAACTTCAACAATAAACAAAACAAACAAAAAACAGCCGAGGCACGGGCGAATGAATGGAGCTTTGTTAAAAACAAAAAAACAAAATTCCAATAACAACCTCACAGGCAACTGTGTTGGTGTTCTTTTCAACTCACAGAATTCGAAGAATTCTTAGTTGATACGTGCTGACATGTTGCAAAATATTTTGATTTTGGTGTTTCTTTGGAAAAGCCGAAAAGTGAGTGTGATTCTCATTCATATGAGAATACTAGACACTTAAAGAGTTCGGTTTTTCGCTAAAAAGGCATCATTTCAAAAACTGAGAAGCCAATTGATAATTCCCTTCGCCGGGATGAAATCATGATATTGGTAGCGATCAGTAAAATTTTGCAACACTGTCAGTTCGTTTTGAAAAACATTACTCTCTGTAATAGAGGGTAATAAATGAAGTTGAGCCAATGGGGGAATACTCCACTCAAACAATCGAAAATGAGATTGAACTTCGACAATAAACAAAACAAACAAAAAACAGCCGAGGCACGGGCGAATGAATGGAGCTTTGTTAAAAACAAAAAAAAACAAAATTCCAATAACAACCTCACAGGCAACTGTGTTGGTGTTCTTTTCAACTCACAGAATTCGAAGAATTCTTAGTTGATACGTGCTGACATGTTGCAAAATATTTTGATTTTGGTGTTTCTTTGGAAAAGCCGAAAAGTGAGTGTGATTCTCATTCATATGAGAATACTAGACACTTAAAGAGTTCGGTTTTTCGCTAAAAAGGCATCATTTCAAAAACTGAGAAGCCAATTGATAATTCCCTTCGCCGGGATGAAATCATGATATTGGTAGCGATCAGTAAAATTTTGCAACACTGTCAGTTCGTTTTGAAAAACATTACTCTCTGTAATAGAGGGTAATAAATGAAGTTGAGCCAATAGGGGAATACTCCACTCAAACAATCGAAAATTTTTCGCAAAAGATTTCAGTATCACTTATTTCAGGCTTTAACCATGTTTCAGTAAATACTACAGCTTTATAATCACAATAAAAACTTTTTAAATAATAGCTACTGAGTTTAGTTTTCAAACATCTAACATTTTGATATAAAAATGGCAATGACTCTAGGTTTTTGGAAGAAAAATCGTATTTATCGGAGTAGATCTTTCCTTGTAGATGAATTTTTTCACTGTAAGTCCGTCGGGCCAAAACTCACCAACAACTGCAGTAGGAAATAAATCATTTGGAACCACAATCCTGAAAGATGAAATAAATCTTGGTTGAGGGGGATTAAATTTAAATACCTTTAAATCATAATCATTTGAAATATTAATTCTACATTTGACATAATTCCGAATATGATCAATTGAAGTAACGGGATGTTATCGAGATACAAAAACAGTTTTCCGCGGCGCAACTAAAATTAGATGATCTAAGGTAACGATGGAGGTTCTGGAGCTGAAGGCTCATGGATAACAACAGAAGGCATAGGGAGATTACTTTGCGAAACCGATGGTGAAGGAATCTCAGCTGGAGTAGGTAAATTGGTAATAGGTTTATTGATGACAGAAATAATAGTATTTGTTTTATTAGTAGGAATAAGAGCCAAGGATGAAGATGACTCAGGCAGAGTGTTAACCACTGATGAGTTTTAAGAAGACTGGGCAATTGGAGTGATAGGAGAAGCTGAAGAAGCAATCGGGGAATTTAAAGCAATTAGATTTTCAGAGGTGGAAATGGTATTACTGATTTTTTCCTTTTCGGAGAATCAACACTATTTAAAATTTTTTCTATTTTTTTTTCAAACTATTAAAAAGGGGATTAAATTTCTTTTTTAATTTAGACACATCTAATTTATTTTTTTTAAAAAGTCGACCGAAATTTATTTCTTTATCTCTACAATCAGGGCACGACCAGCGTAATCCCATGGATCTATCAGTAATATAATCAAATTGTTTGCCATTAAACCCAGCACATTTAAAATGGGCATTGTTATCACATATCCAACAGGTAATAAATCTCTCAGAAAAATTTTTAATACTGCATTCCCTATATAAACAAGCCATGGTGATAATTAATAATATGCCTGAAAGTATCCTATGGTATATATAGGTTAAATAATTATAGTTTGAAAAGCACTTTAAGTTAATATTACGGCCAGGAGTATGCTATGAATGCTTTCAATAAAGAAAATCTATCAAAAAGAAGAAAAAATAAAACAAAAGAAATGAAATGTCAGAACACAGAGCACTACAAACATATATTAATGAAAATTCACAACTTTATGTCAAGCACCAACTTTATGTCAAGCACTAGTGTTTTAAAAAGCACTGAATTTAAAATGTTTTACTGAAATTCGATGAAGTAACAAATAATTAATATAATTATCAGTATTAACACTTTATTAAACACCGAAAAACTATTGAAATTAATTATTTTTTTCAAAATCGATACGAGAGCTCGCCAAAATCACTTGCAAACAAGCAGAGATGCCTTGGTTTTTTTCTTTCCCCAATTAGTAGGATTCGCATTTCTTATAGTTTGAAATTCGCTTCTAGTATTTCCATAGTTATCGCTAAACTTCTGAGCCCACATATATTTTTGGAACTGATTCATTTCCCTCTTTCATCCCCACTCTCTAAATTCGTTGAAATGTCCATAAATCCCCTCGTGCGTTTCATTCGAGCTGCCAACGCTCTTTTAAAATTTGTTGCATATTTGGAGCGACTAAATCCTGATAAGCACACCGTATTTAATCTCAAAATATACGGTTCCGAACTTTATTAGTTATGGACAACCTTTAAAAGCAACATTGCCTTTCGGCAATATCACCTTCGGAGGAACTCCCAATAAGTACGTCTGCTCCAACTACCACTCGTTCGAACACAATACCTTCTGTTTCCAATATCTGTAAACAAAGTCAAACAACAAGCGAATCACTCGCATCTATTTCCTTCCAGCCAAACCTACTTAGTAGTTTCACTCCGATCGATCCACATTCTCACAATTCAGTTTTGCCTCCTATAGACATCGAAGTCTTTAGTGGAGATTTTATGTCATGGCCTACCTTTCGAGATCATTTTAGTAAAATTTTTATCAAAAATTCTGTGTATGATATATCTTCTTTTCGGCCTTGCAACAATAGAAAAAGAATCGATCTCTGAGCTAAAAGCTTTCCAGCGTGGAATAAATAGTTGTATTTCCGTTATGTCTGTTTACGACGTTGTATCGGATCATTGGGATCCAAATCTTGTTCATCTTTGCTTGCAACGTCTTCCTAAACATACAATCGCTCTGTGGAAACAATTAGATTCGTTCCTAACAAAAATAATACAAACATTGTCGTATATTGAAAACTTAACAGGTATACAAAATCCATATCCTCAAATTAGTCGATCTTCTTCTAAATCCTCTTCGCCAATTAGTTGTTCAATGAGAAAACTAACCCACCTTATCGTTCCCCGAAATCGTTGTTGAACCATTCTTGTATGATGTGCCTAAATCACGGACATCTACTCCGAAACTGTTCTCGATTCACAAAGCTTTCGTTTAAGAACAAGTTTTCGCTCGTTAAAAAACATGGCCTTTGCATTAACTGTCTTTCGAATGGGCACCAAGTTAAAAAATGCAAAAGCAAGCACAATTGTTCGGTCTGTAAATGTAGACATCACACGCTACTCAATCGTAGCAAAAATATTAACACCTCATTACGATCATTGAAAATAGTTTCTCCTTTGGCTAATTCTTGTGTTGTATCGAAGTTCTAGTCACAACTCTTCCGATCAGAGTTCTAATTCTAGATTGGTCAATCGGCAAAACCTGCACAGCACACAAAATAGAATTATGCTCCTTGGAACTGTCGTCGTTAATGTCGTACATAATCACAAAAATTATGCTGTTCGAGCCATAATAGACCCCTCGTCGGAGGTCTCTATTGTCACAAAGAGACTACAAAAAACAATTGGAGTTAAAACTGGTTCATCTTATTCCACTCTGTCTGGCGTAAATAGTAATAGCAATTCAAAAGAAATTTGTTATTTGACTTTATCGTCCCCTCAGAATTCATGCTGATGTCTTAGTCTCACCTAACATTTCGAAAAACTTGTTGTCGTTGTCTTCCATATTGAGTCTGCGCTCTAATTTGTGTCATCTCGAACTAGCAGATACATCCGAAAACAAACCAATTGATTTGTTATTGGGCGCTGATCTATACTCCAAAATTTTGTCGGCTGAGTCGCCTCACATTGTTTCGAATTGATTGGTAGCTCAGAAAACTATATTCGGTTACATCATTACCGGTCCAATACCTCGTAGACAAATTACGTAGTCGATCAAAGCGAACACTTTTAAATAAATCGTAGTTTAATTGCATTTGAAAATCTCGCACATTATTTGAACATGCTCAATAGAACTTGATTTGAGTACCTCTAACTTGAAATACAACCGACTAACTCTAGTTTAAGGTTGCTCGTGAATTTAGTCTAACCCTGTTGCCTAGCAGATAGCGCGTAAAGGTGGCGGCTAATGTATAAGTTCGATACATTGGTTACGCCAATGTATACGTTCGATACTTTGTTTCCCCTTCTGCAGCATTCCAATTACCCACGCTAATTGGCCGCCCTTACGAGCCCTATGAGGATATCTTTTCTGCACTTCTTTCAGGAGCCTTATTTGCCTAGTTCGGATTGTAGAAGAGAGTTTCGCTCTATTCTACTACCTCTCAGTTCGGATGCAGAGGGGCGCTTTCCTATGCTGCAGTCGTAGTTGATGTCCCGACCTTGTGAACATTATTCTGCAAACTTCACTTGCTATTTAACTTTCGAAGGAGTTACACTCCTATTGCTTTCGTTCGTACCTTCACATACAAAAGGTAATGTTTCTCATTCGCAGAAACCCTATACCTACAATAAACCGAAAATATATTTGAAACTGATACAATTGTTTGTTTTGTCTTTTATTTCTTCTCTTTTCATCCCTGAGCTATCGACGGCCAGTGGTATCACGCTAACACACACTGTACCAATGATGTTTTGACAATTTGTAACGGTATATATATACAAATAAAGTGCTTCACAAATAAAATAAAAAAATAATTGAAATCAAATATATATAAATATATATATCTAATATATAAAAGGCAATGTGTGTATGTTAGTATGTTTGTATGTTCCGAATAGACTCAAAAATGGCTGAATAGATTTTCTTGAAAAATTCAGATAATGTACAGGGAACACCGGTGGTGAAAATAGGCTATATATTTTTTTGCTATATTTTTTCAAAAATGTATTATTTCAATTAATTAGAACTGTCGTAAGCTGTTTTTATACGGCTAGGAGTAGTGACCGGTGGTCCTCCCCCACAATGTTTTTAAGAAAATCTGAAATCTTTGATATTTTTGAACGTATTGTTTACAGATTGTTTTCCCTGAATGATCGCGGTCATCACAAAGTTTTCAAAAATGTATTATTTCAATTAATATACGTAATTTTAGTAAGCGTGACAAAAAAATGATATAAACACTAGCTTGAACAAGTGGGATAGCGCGGTCGTGAGCTATTTTAATACGGCTAAGTGTAGTGACCGGAGGTTCTCCTTCAAAAATTTTTTTTTAATCTGAAGTCCATGATATTTTTGAACGTATTGTTTACAGATTGTTTGCAATACTACTGTAATTACTGTCTTGACCCTGAATGGTCTTCGCGGAAGTGAAATATCGCGAAAAGTGAAATATCGCGGTCATCACAAAATTTGCAAACATTTATTATTTCAGATAATATACATAATTTTGTAAGCGTGCCTAAAAACGCTATAAACGCTGAACACTAAACAATAAGTGGGACAGCGCGATCAACTCCACATTTTGGAATACAGTAAAATCCGGATAACTTGAGATGTCACAAGATCGAAATTCCAGAAAGATCCATTGGAAATCCGACAAAGTTATTGATATACAATACAATATCATCATTGGAATCAGAATACCGCGATCGTGTTCGATTTTTGAAAATATTATAATTACGGATAAAATCTCAAAATGTGGGAAGTGAAACTTCACGAGCATTGATTTCAGTCCTTGGAATAGCTAGGTAAAGATACATTTTTTAAATACAGCAAAATCTCGATAATAACAACTACAATTTATAGAAGTAATTTTTTTATGAATTATATAAATGTTGCCATACATATCCCGAAGGAACATACATTTCGCTGAGGGGTATTTTACCACTATTGCATATAGAGCGCGAAGAAAAAAGGTGGTACGTTCGATCGGGCTGAATGAGGTTAAATCCACCAAAAATAGCGAAAATCAGGCGCCACCGTTCTATGGGAGCTATATCAAAATGAGGACGTATACTGAACAGTGGCTATATCTCTGAACTATCGAAAATCGGGAGGTAGTGGGAGCTATATCAAAACGTGAACCTATTACTGTTACATACCGAGCGCAAATAAAAAGGCGTGTCTTTCGGTCGATACGAATATTTATGCTCTCCTCTTTAAAATATATTAAAACCAGATTTCAGCCATGTCGGTGTGATAATGATGTTAAATCCTCAAAAATAGCGAAAATCAGCCGGTACCGTTCTATGGGAGCTATATCAAAAC
Source organism: Musca autumnalis (assembly GCF_047663935.1). NCBI lineage: Eukaryota > Metazoa > Arthropoda > Insecta > Diptera > Muscidae > Musca > Musca autumnalis. The sequence goes on along the minus strand of NW_027411755.1, from coordinate 96,495,644 downwards.
GTGGACCTATACCAACAATTCTTTGCAGTACTAATTACGACCCCAACCGAGACCAACAATCCAATATATAGCAATGTTAATTGACGTGCACCGACCATTATATGTGGGTCACAAAGTGCTTTAAACTGTCGATTTATGGTGAAGGGTATAATAAAAGAGATTTTATATCTTAAATTTGGGGGATACCATTATATGGAATTTATGTCAAAACATTGATTTATATTATGAAGTTCCTAGAGGGATGCCTAATTATGGGTGTATCAATACTGGATAGATAATTAAAGTTTACACGGAGAACCCAAACAACGGGCCAGCAACGCGGACCGGGTCAGCTAGTATATATATATATATATATATATATATATATATATAACGATTTGTAAAATGGGATTTGTTATTCAAAATATGAGCCAATTTTCCATATTATTTAATCTGAGTATAGTTATCCTAGTGCATTCATAATAACTGCCAACAAAATATGTTAAATTATGTAATTCTTTGTTTTATACTAATTTCCTATAAACTTTTAACTATTATCGCTACATATCTCCGCCACCGCTTAAGCTTTTTTTGTAGCTTTGGGTGTCAAGTTTTAAAAATAAATAAGATAGCTGAAGAAGTTAACATGTAACGCAGGATATTCCATAAGCGGAGCAACCAATTTTGTCCAAATCTTGGATCTCGTAATACTAGTATGTTGTCGAAAATTAGTTTAATCTCGAAATTAGGCCATATCGGTGCACTTCTTATGTAACGCTCGATATTCCATAAGCGGAGCAACCAATTTTGTCCAAACTTTGGATCTCGTACTATGTTGTCCAAAATTAGTTTAAGCTCGAAATTAGAACACATCGGTGCACTTCTAAGGCTACCTCCCTCACAAATATAATTTTTTTTAATACAGTTTAAGGTCTGTTCAAGGATGCAATTTTTACCGAAGGTAATCCCAGTGGTCCTGTTTACAGCGATATTATGTTTTTCATAATCAAGTCCATGTTTCCTAATATAATGGCTATTAATTATACGGTGACCCATTGAAATGACTGCTGGCCGCAATATCTAACGAATTAAATGACTCTTAAAATAGGCCCACTTTCAAATTATACTATATCGGTCATTCCTTCAGGTATCTCCTTCCTTCCTATTTTTTCAGGGAAACAAGATTTTCAGTTGACACAGGCTAATGATGTTTTACTTAAGGTTCAATCTATTGTCAACTTGGGTATTTTTTAATTATGTGAGACGGATATTTTATATGGTTTAAAAATACTAAGAGATTCAGTCTTATAATTATGATGTAACATCTTATTTTCTTAAAAAATGCTTTGAATCGATTTGGTTCCCTCTTATGCTCATTTCATCCAGTACACAGGTCCGGTCGCAAAAGTGATATTTCAAATTATAGACCTATTTCCAAATTGAGAATTTTGGGACCCTTGTTTTTCAAATGTTCATTAATGGTATTAACTCGTGTTTCAGTTTTGGAAAAATTCTGATGATATGAAGCTATTTTTAAGAATATCCCCAATTCGCGATTCAATTTTATTACAAGCTGACATTAATCGGTCAATCCTTTGGTGCCACTTGAATAAACATAATTTTATTCCGCCTAAATGCATCCATCTTCCACTTGGAAGATTATCTAATATGATTAATAGTCATTATTTCATTGGTGACATTAGTACGAGTAAGCACAAAACTTAATCTTGGTGGTGAGGCTGAATTTTTATTCAAGTGCAACATTGACTATATTTTGCTTAGCGCATATTCAATTCTTGCTTTAATACGTCGTTTTTTGTCCTTTATTTTATTCATCAGTATTGAAAATGGGTAAAAAATATAGTGAAAATAGTTCGCGTTAGGAAAATGTAGATTAAGTTTTCGACATTAGTCCGGTCTTCTTTGGTCCTGCGGGTTCCATTCTAGAGCCAATCTAGCTATATCATCTTGATCATCATTTTCTGCGCAGAATTTGCTTTTCTACAGGGATTGAGTTTGCTAGCTAATTTATTACCCAGCAGTATCAATTTCGTAATATAAAAATAAATATTTCCTTTATTGAAGAAATATTGTTCGGATAAACAATATCTATATCCAATAGTGGACGAAAATCCAAATTACAACTCCAATCGACGAATATCGAATGACAACTCCTTACTTAACAAGAGAGAGAATAAACCACGATAGACGCTTCAAAGTTGCGCCACTTTTTTGTACATTCTCATTAGAATTTGACATCTATCACTTTGTGCGAAAACACAAAGTTGCACTTCATAACATCATAATTTAAATAGTGAATAATTTAATTCGTAATTGAACATTGCCGGCCACCTTGAAATATACAGCGAGGTATCAACTTAAATTCTAGTTATTTAATTAGGAATAAATATTCATGAATAGTTATATTGAATGGCTGAACCATCAATATGTGATAGTAGCCACCTCAGTGCCCTTGGCCTTAACAGCTATACCATCTAGAGGAAGATTGTGTGCAATCTCTCGAAAAGGTGCGTCCACCACTTCTTGTTTTTTTATTTATTTATTTATTTAACATTATAGTAACAAAGCACATTTTGCCATCTAGTTACACAAAACAACAGAAGTTATACTACTCTGAGATCAAAAAACTTAATAAAATAATAAAAACTAAAATTTAAAAATTATAATAAAAATAAATTGAATTGAAAATAATGAAACTGAAATAATGAAATAGTATAATAAATAATAACATTTAAAAATATAATAATAAATTGAATTGAAAATAATGAAATATTAGCAAAAATATAAAGGGGGTATGATCCCAGTATTTCACTTAAACTACTCACAATATTTATTAATGAAAATGGAAATAATTAAGACATATACGATTTCCCTAACATTACAACGCAATAACAATTTTAACTTTATAATCCCAGTTTTGCAACGTAAAGAAAAAAATAAAAACACAGTTAAATTTGAATTTCATTAGCTCGAACATTAGCAACAAACCTCCTCTTAAAAGTACAGAAAGAAAAACTAAACGTTTTAAGCACAGGCGGTAGGACATTAAACACACGAGCAATTCTTAGAAAACCCGTTTTTCCAAAATCGGTGTCATCCTTGGTATCACAAGTTGTAAGTTTCTGACCGATCTACCAACAGAGAATAAATTCACAACAGACTTAGGCACTTACAATTTAAACATTTTATAAAAGAAACAAAGATTCCTAACAGTCATAAAATGTTTAAAACTACAACCAAGAAATTGTTCTACAAAGGACGAAACATGCTGACGCCAACCTAAAGAGTAAACATAACGTATAACTCTATTGAACGGTAACCGCAATTTACGCAACACATAACCACAACTACCACTATACACTTCGAGACCATACAGAAAAATAGGCATTATAAGTGCATGAACCACACGAGTTTTATATTATTATTATTATTATTTATTAATAGATTTGAATTAAAAACTATTTTACATGATAAAAAGCATTTAAGATATAAATATCTATAACACTGGTCAACACGACTTTTGTTTCAACCGAAGTTTTTGTTGTTTCTAAATGAAATCGGTGAGTTATTTTCAAATCCGGTCGAGGTTTTTCTCCATCAGCTCTTGTTCTTGAGATATAGCTCAAAATCGGTTTGTACGAGTTTTACTCAGAATTTCGCTATTTCCGGATACAAACAAATATTTTTTGTGGGTTTTTCGACACTTATATATTAAGGAGATGTTGTACGTTTGATACAAATAGTTTTTGAAATAATTATAGTGAATATATATCAAAAGTATATAGAAAACATACGACGGACCTTGTAAAAATTGCATATTTTGAGTATTTTGAGCTGTGATTACGTCATCGGGGGAAATCATAGGATCTTCATATGGCATACCGAATATGCTTAGGGTGTCTACTATATGGTCTAGTATTCAAATATATAATATAAAGTTCATAGCGCCCATGATTCGGTCATAACCTAAAAATCATCATGAAGATTGCTAAGGAAAAGTAAATGGCTTATGTTGTAATGATATCACTGGTAAATGATATCTCTTTAGCAGTCTTCATGACGATTTTTAGGTTATGGCCGAATAGTGGGCGCTATGAACTTTATATTATATATTTGAATACTGGACTATATAGTAGACACCCTAAGCATATCCGATGTGCCATATGAAGATCCTATGACTTCCCCCGATGACGTAATCACAACTTAAAGTACTCAAAATATGCAATTTTTACGAGGTCCGTCGTATGTTTTCTATATTTTTTTGATATATATATTCACCATAATTATTTCAAAAACTGTTTGTATCGAACGTACGACATCTCCTTAATATATTAGTGTCGAAAAACCCACAAAACGTACTTGTGTGTATCTGGAAATAACGAAATTCTGGGTAAAACTCATAAAAACCGATTTTGAACTATATCTCAAGAACAAGAGCTGATGGAAAAAAACCGCGACCGGATTTGAAAATAGCTCGCCGATTTCAGTTAGAAACAAAAACAACTTCGGCTGAAATATTCAACTTTTTCAATTTTGTTGAGCAGTGTAATATACTTGGCTAGCAGAATGCTGTAAGCCATTTAAAGATCTTAGAATACATTAGTATACTTAATATACAATAGGTTGTGTTTTAAACAAACACTTTCAAACATTAAATTCATTTAATATAAATTTTCTGTATGTGATAGAATTTTCAAGATATTTATACAAAGATTCAAAGTTCGAGCCATTTAAGATCATACAAACTTCATCTAATGTGAGAATAGCTTTATTAAAACATGCAAGTCTATATTCTCTGTATATAGGACAAACACCAATAAAGTGTAACGTTATTCAAATTCCATCATGTTGCACATAGTACAAATGCCATCAGTATCGTTTCGGAAGCATCGTGCATTTAGGTCTAGCAAACCACAACGAGCTCTAATTATTAAACTAGTCGCACGGGCGGATAGTGCGGCTGTTTTAATGGACGTTACATCATAACTCAATTGACAATATAGATCGTATAAGTTGAAGTTTTGGCGTTCTACGGTGATCAGTCTTCGTATTATTTCTTTGGAGTAACAGCAAATAGGAACATTGTTCACCGGAGGAACGAATTGAATAGAAGAGCATATACTGGACCAATCTCCGGCCCAGCCAATATTGAGATTTAAAATTTCCGCAGCTAATATACGTGGTAACCTTTGACTACTAAGACGTAGAATCTTGTTAACATAGTCAAAATGTAATTCTAAAGAGTTTCCAAATAACGTGTTCCAACCGGTCTCAATATGGAGCATATATGTCGGAGTATTTTCAGGTAGAAAAAGAATTCTTTTTATAAAGAAGCGAAAGAGTTTTTCAACGTCGTCATATCTCTTATAGCCCCATACCTGTGCTGCATATAGCAATATTGATTTAGAACAAGCCTCAAATATTTTTAATTTGTTGCTACGTGTAATGTTTTTATTGGCAAGATATTTAGACCATGTTGAGTTTATGGATAATTTTGAAGCTGAAAGTTTTTTTTTTACCGCGATATTTATAAGAATTGACAATATCAATTACATCATCCCCGAAATGCCAGTTTAAATGTCTAGAAATGCGTGTACCCTTGCGAAAAACGAGTATTTTAGACTTTGCCAGATTAACAGAAAGACTCCACATTAAACAATATTCGCGAAAAACGTTGATCATTTCTTGTAAGCCATGTGGCTTGCTTGAAAGTATGACAATGTCATCAGCATATAACAAAATTTTTATATATGTATCCGCGACATAAACACCACCGGGAAGAATATTCGGCAGATCATTCAAATATAGTGAAAACAATAATGGGCTGAGAAGACAACCTTGTCTTACACCGGATTGCACAGGGAAACAAGAGGAAAAGCTGTTGCCATCCCAAATCTTACTTTCCGCCTTTACGTACATAGCATTTAAAATTCTTAAAATTTTTTAAGATAATCCCATGTTTGCCAATTTGTAAAACAAACTGTTTCTAGGAATAAAGTCAAATGCTGACGAAAAATCAACAAAGAATGCATATGTTTGCTTGTTTTTGTGATTATTAAGTGTGACAATATTGGTTAGATTGAAGATGTTATCAAACGTAGAGTAATTTTTTCTAAAACCAGCTTGATACTCGTTTAGGACATTGTTACTATTGGCCCAGTTTGTTATACGATTTAGTAAGATATTGCAGAAGATTTTACATAAAGAGTTTATTACTGATACTTACTTACTTAGTTGGCCCATTACAGAACATTTGTTCCATAGACCGAACTAAGAAAAGATCTCCATTCCTCTCTGTTTTTCGCTTGACTTTTTGGAATACCGCGCCTTTCCATTTCTTCATCCACTTGTGTACTCCATCGAAGCTTAGGCCTGCCGATTCTGCGTGCACCGCCATGTGGCATGTATTCAGCGGGTTCATCATCGCTCATTCTCATTATATGGCCTAGCCAACGCAATCGTTGCATCTCGATACGTTTAACTATATGCATGTCTTTGTATAGCTTATATAGCTCGTGGTTCATACGACGTCGATATTCACCGTCAACGCAAATCGGCCCGTAGATCTTTCGAAGAATTTTCCTCTCAAACACACCAAGCACTGCCTTATCTGCTTGCCCAAGTACCCATGCTTCGGAGCCATACATTAGCACGGGTAGTATCAGCGTTTTGTATAGTGTTATTTTTGTTTGACGGGATGTGGCTTTGTTTTTAAATTGCTTACTTAATCCATAGTAGCATCTGTTGGCCAATACAATTCTTCTTCTTATTTCACAACTGATGTTGTTTGTTGTGTTTATGGCAGTGCCGAGGTAGACGAAGTCTTTAACTACCTCAAAATTATAGGTACCAACTTCTACGGTTGGTCCGAGCTCTATGGACGCTTTGCGCGTCGACACCATCAATTTGGTCTTTTCGCCGTTTACCGCCAGACCCACTTTCGCACATTCTGCTTCGACCTTCCTAAAGGTATCAGTTACTTCCTTTACTGATCGTCCCATGATGTCTATGTCATCAGCATAGGCAAGTAACATGTGGCTATTGGTGTAAATTGTGCCATTTCTTTTGACATTTGCATCTCGTATTACCTTTTCCAGCAAAATGTTGAATAGGTCACACGAAAGGCTGTCTCCTTGTCTGAAACCTCTTTTGGTACAAAATTCTTCGGAGAGGTTCTTTCCAATTTTAACTGAGGACCTAGTATCAGTTAGAGTCATCTTACAAAGCCGGATGAGCTTTGCGGGAATACCAAATTCAGACATTGCATGGAATACCTTTGATCGGAGGGGACTGCCGAATGCTGCTTTATAATCGACAAAAAGGTGAAATGTGTCGATCTGCATCTCTTGGGTCTTCTCTAGGATTTGCCGCAGGGTAAATATCTGGTCAATGGTGGACTTGCCAGGTCTAAAGCCACATTGGTATGGTCCAATTATCTTGTTGACCATAGGCTTTATTCGTTCGCACAGTATCCCTGACACTATCTTATAGGCAATAGGGAGTAGACTTATACCCCTATAGTTGGAGCATACAGTCTTATCTCCTTTCTTGTGGACGGGACATAGGATGCTCAGGTTCCAATCGTAGGGTACGCGTTCTTCCTTCCAGATGGTGCTAACTAGCTGATGCATACACCTTATCAGCGCGTCGCCTCCGGTTTTAAACAGCTCGGCTGGTAAGCCATCGGCTCCTGCTGCTTTATTATTCTTCAGCCGGTTGATTGCTGTTTTTACCTCATCTTGGCCGGGTGGTATACATTCTATACCATCTTCTGGGATTGGATCTGCGGTATCATCGTCTTCGCCACTATTGGATACCAGCAGATTGGAGAAATGTTCCTTCCATATCCTGAGCACGCTATCTGTATCTGTTACCAGATTACCTTGCTGGTCTCTACAGGAGGATGTGCCTGTACCAAAGCCATCTGTTTGATGTTTCACTCTTTGGTAGAATTTTCGGACTTCATTCTGGCTCCTGTACATCTCGATTTTTTCACACTCCCGCTTTTCCATTTCTCTCTTTTTCTTGCGGAAAAGACGTTTCTCTTCTCTCCTTTTCTCCCGATATCTCTCTCGTGCGCTACGCGTTGCTACTGATTGTAAAGTAGCTCTATATGCCGCATTTTTATCTTCGGTAGCAGCACGACACTCCTGGTCATACCATGAATTCCTTTGTGGAGGTCTCTGGAATCCAAGTATGGATTTTGCGGCTGTTTGCATGGAGTGGGCAATATTTTGCCATTGTGTTGTTATGTTATCGGGACAAGGAGTGCTCGCGTTAAGCAATTGGGCTAGTTGAGTGGAATATGCTGTGGCTATCTGTTGTGTTTGCAGCCTATCGATGTCCAACTTCCGCGTTGTGTCTGTTCGTGCTTTATTTGCAACGTTTAGACGGGTACGTACCTTTGCTGCAACAAGATAGTGGTCCGAATCAATGTTTGCGCCTCGGAACGATCGTACATCCAACACGCTGGATGAATGTCTTCCATCTATCACAACATGATCAATTTGATTACTTGTTCTTTGATCTGGGGACAGCCAGGTGCCCTTATGAATATCGAGATGCTTAAATCTGGTACTGCTAACTACCATGTTTTTTGCAGCTGCAAAGTCTATTAGCCTCATACCATTGTCAGATGTTTCACTGTGGAGACTGAATTTCCCGACTGTTGGGCCAAAGATATTCTCCTTTCCAATTTTGGCATTAAAATCGCCTAGAATGATTTTAATGTCATGGGCAGGGCAACGGTCATATGTTTCTTCTAAGCGCTCGTAAAATATATCTTTGGTCTGTTCGTCCTTTTCTTCAGTGGGAGCATGAGCGCAAATAAAGCTGATGTTGAAGAATTTAGCTTTTATTCGAATTGCAGCAAGTCTTTCATTCACTGGGGTGAAGCTGGATACCAGATGTTTTAGTCTCCGACTAACTACGAATCCGCAACCAAACTCATGCTTTACGTCATGGCAGCTATAATACAGTGCGTCACCTTTAGGTGTTGTTGTGACGCCTTTCCCAATCCATCGTATTTCCTGTATGGCAGTAATATCGGCCTTGTACTTTTCAAGTACGTCTGCCAATGCGAAGACTGCACCTTCTCTATAAATATATATCGCAAATCGTTGTGTGAAGACGTGTTTTGTGTTAGCTCCTATAAACGAGTCCTATTTGCCGTTGAAAAATTGTATAATTATAAAATAAAGTTCACAAAGCAATACATTAGATCACCCTGTTTCACATACAACTCTAAACAATTCCACAAAAAACTGTGTTTTTGTAATAAACAAATTTAATTTGTGCATTAAAAAGCCTTAAAGAATAAAAAAAGAAGCAAAAGTGATCAAAAACAACTTTTTGAGAGAAAAGCAAGTGAGAAAGAGAGTAGTGAGAACATTTGGCAATTGACAGTCATGTAAAGTGTCAAAGTTAAAAAAGCTTTTTGTTATTTACATTAAATCTAAATGCTCTCCTGACTTATAATCAACAACCTGTTACGTCTTATAAAAGCTTTCAAATCAATAACATTATTAAATAAACACATTACTGTTAACCAGTTAATTTTTCGCCTAAAAGTTTGCTACAAAAACTGTTCCAAATCATAATAAGAATTAAAAATTTTTTCGAGTTACCCTGTATTATTACTCACACAAACATATACAAAACTTTTTAAACATGAGTGAGCAACACGAAGGAGATGTTACACAAATTAATCTTTTTGCTGATAATGAAAATGTCATACGTGCTTCCAGAGCTCCCAAACGTGTCAGGGAGAGTCTTGCAGTTCCTCTCGGAAATTTTTAAAAAACCCCGCGATCATCTGAATCACCTTTCCGTATGATGCAGATTCTGGACGACCGCATCACAAAACTAAGTGAGCGTCTCTTGGGTGAGTTCAAACTGATGTTGAAGGAGACTGAGAATAGAATCCTGAATGATTTGGACAGGAGGTTGTGCGAACTCCGTGTAGAACTCACTGATATCAACAATCGAGTACTTAATCTTGAAAAGGCGTCAGATGAAATAACTACCCTTAATGCCGATATTAAAGGCCTCAGAATGCAACTGTTGAGGCAGGAAAACTCGCACGTTGCATCTGAAATTCGAGTAAATGGAATACCTTTCCAAAAAAACGAGGACTTGATAGAAGTATTTCAAAAAATATGTAGTTCCATGAATTTAACAATGCCTCGAGTTAAATCCATACACCGACTACAAAACAGAAACAATACTAAAAAACGCAATTCTCCGGATGGTGTAATTCTTGTTCAGTTTATGTCGCCATATGACAAGAATTTTTATCTAAAATCGGTATCTATATACAAAAAACAAAATAATAATGTTATTCTCCTAAATTCTATTGGGTTTGAATCCAACGCCCAATACTACATCAATGAAAACATCTCAAACACAAACTTTCAATACCTCCAGGATGCCATTCATCTAAAGAAAAAAGGCCACATAAAAGCTGCATATACATTTCGTGGTCTTGTTTTTATTAAGCGTCACGACTGCGATGAGCCGATATGCATATTTCATCATAAAATACTCGACGAATTTCGAAATCCTGGCGGCGTGTCCAGAGCAGATTTTCAGTCCTAGCTACATTGCTGATGTCTTGGTTCTGCGCAGTATCCATTACAATTATTCACATATTTTTATGCTTTCTATCAATTATTTTATTACCTTTTCTTTTTTTATTCCAATCACAAATATTTGTCTTGATAACTTTTATAAAATCTTTACTTTGGCACTTATCTTCAACTGTGTTGCTGATGACCTTTCGTCTTTTTCCTATATTCCATTAAATGATTCGCATCGGTAATGATAACAGATATTCCAAAGACACTACAAAGACTCTAGTAAGAATACTTACAAAACAAAGAAATGGTATTAAGATTTGACATATAAATTCTCAGAGTTTACTAAATCAACTGGACGAATTTCAATACATATTTGAAAATTCAGATATGGATGTAATCTGTATATCAGAAACTTGGCTGTATTCCTCAATTCCTAATGGTTTAGTGAATTTGAAAGGGTATAACCTGTTTAGGTCAGATAGGGAGAGCCGCGGAGGAGGCGTCGCAATATATACGAAAAATACAATCAAAGCTAAGTTTACACTAAAATCTAAAGTCGGTGACCGCATTGAATATGTATTCGTTGGTTGTGTTTATCGTCCGAATAATACTATCGATATGTTCCAGCTACATAATGTCCTTCAAAATGTTACTTTAGGTTTCAATGAGGTGATAATCACTGGAGATTTCAACTCCAATCTTTTAGTTGACTCCACATTAGCTAATAACATGTTAACACTGGGACTTTTCCCCGCTAATTGTACAAATCCAACACATTTTTCGACGACAACCAGTACACTTTTAGACCTGTTCTTCGTGAACAATCCTTCAAATATATTACTTTATGAACAGATATCTGCTCCAACTTTCTCAAGACACGATCTTATATATTTGGAATACAATTTAGATATAAAAAAAGAAGTCGAAACTATTTCATATCGCGACTACAAAAATCTAAATTACACAGAGCTTCAAGATAGGATCTGCCAAGTTAATTGGAATAATATATACACATTTTCTTCTGTGGATCAGCAATTGTCGTTTCTTCAAAGTAACATCGTTCGAATTTATGATGAGACCCTTACATTAAAAAATAAAAAAATCTCCTCAAACACTAAGCCATGGTTCAGCCCCACAATAAAATCGTTTATAAGAGATAGGGATCTTGCATACTCTAGATGGAAGCGTTTCAAAACTCCTGAGCTTCACGAAGAGTATCGGCTAGCAAGAATTGTTAATAAACACATTGCCGCTGCAAAAACTCAATATTATTTTAACAAGTTTAATGTTGCCACAGACTCCAAAAAAAAATGGAAGATTTTACGAGACATAGGTTATGGAAAATCCAAGTCGTCTGACTCCTATATTGGGGACCTAGATGAGCTAAACAAAACCTTTGTCAACATACCTTCTACACAAACTGATCCCCTCTTTTACGCACCCAATACTGGGACTGCAGATAATGTGGAAAACGATGGATGCTTCGAGTTTAGATGTGTTACCCAGACGGAAGTATATAGCAGTTTTTCCCAAGTAAAATCGAACGCAATTGGTCTAGATGGTATTGATCCTAAATTCATAAGAATTCTTCTTCCTTACCTCTTACCATTTTTTACTCATCTTTTTAACACAATCTTGAGCTCAAGTGTATATCCGACCATATGGAAACACTCTAAAATAATTCCGATTCCCAAGTCTAGCAATGAGTACCGCCCAATATCAATTCTGTGTTACCTCTCCAAAGTGTTTGAGAAACTGTTACATATGCAAATGACTGAATATCTCTTTCGTGAGTCTCTTCTGTCTGACAGGCAATCTGGTTTTCGTGCAGGCCACAGTTGCATTACGGCACTAATCGAAGTATCAGAATCCATAAGAAGGGACATAGATGATAGCAAAGTCAGCTTCCTCATTTTATTGGATCACTCGAAAGCCTTCGACTCCGTGGATCATTCAAACCTCTGCATGAAATTGAGGCGTTTTTTTAACTTTTCGCACACAGCTACCAAATTAATTATGTCTTATCTTAGCAAAAGGCTTCAATCAGTATGCGTGGGAAACTCGAAATCGAATCCACTGTTAGTCTCGAAAGGAGTTCCACAAGGCTCAATTATTGGCCCGCTACTTTTCTCGCTCTATGCCAACGATCTCCCTAATCAATTGATACATAGCCAAGTTATGATGTATGTAGATGACGTACAGATCCTTTTAAGTGCACCAGTCAACAATATTACCGAACACGTTGATAAACTCAATGGTGATCTTACACGTGTGTATAATTGGGCTACTGCAAATGGATTGTTACTTAACCCCGATAAATCTAAATGCTTAATTATACACAAAAACAGAAATTTTAAACTACAAAATGTTAGTATATATATTAATCATAAAACCATTGATATTGTCTCCTGTGTTAAGAACTTGGGTGTGGTTTTCAACAGTTCCCTGAGTTGGACAGATCACGTGAATGCTGCTGTGGGAAAAACGTATGCCAAGTTGCGTGCCCTTTGGATAACCCATTCATTTACCCCAAAAAGCATTCGCATTCTACTAGCAAAAACTGTACTAGTCCCTGGACTTATTTATGGGTGTGAGCTGTTCGCTAATTGTGATTCTGTGAGTCTGCGGAAACTTAATGTTGTTTTCAATAATATTGTGCGATATGTCTATGGCGTAAAAAGAACTCTGAGCATCTCACACCTTACTAACTCCCTATACGGAGTTAGTTTTAGCAGACTAATGAGTATAAGGTCCTTAATAATGTTACACAAAATTATAGTCAAACAAAACCCTAAATATCTTTTTGATAAACTTAAATTTGCACAGTCTGGTAGAGGTCGGAAGTTAACTCCCTTTAGGCGACGGTGCCTTGTTTCGGAACGACAATTCTATATTTCAACTCCTCGTCTTTGGAATACGTTACCGAATAAAACACAACTCATCAGCAACGCTTCTATCTTCAAGAAAAGGCTGTTCAGTTTTTTCAATACAACTGAATAAAAATTTTTTTGATACCGTCAAAGTAACGATTTTATCATTTTTTACATATATATATATATTTGTTTTTTATATTTTTGTTTAAATTTATATCAATGCATTTAAGCTTTTGTATTTTTTTAACAAGCGCAATTGTAATTATAACTTTAATTAAATTAAATTATAACTTTACATAATTGGATATTGTTCTGTACCTACAAATCTGCACATTAAATATAAGATTTTAATCTTGTCGTGTAGATAAATAAATAAATAAAATAAATAAAGAGTGCGAACATTCCAGGTGCAGATTCGCAGATCATGGTCCTTAAACGTTTGCGGGGTTCGTCAACTTTAGAGGGGTTTGTTTTTCTTTTCTTTCGTTTTTTCATAGTAGGCTGTTTTTTCTAGGGGAGGGTTACTAACCCGACGCCCAAACCCAAGTTTTTAACGTTCTTATGGGTGAACGCGCGGCACATGTTAGCTCACTACCTTTAACGGGTGTTAAAGGCAGTTCCCCAGGTGACACCACGGGGAGGTCAGTGTCCACTTGAGATGAAAGAGGGACCAAGATAAATCCTGGGCTTTGCCATGTTAAAACCGGTCAGGACCGTTCCTTGGTATCTTCCATCCCCTACATCACATTATTACATTATTACTGATAACCCTCTGTAATTATTGACAACACTACGATCTCCTTTTTTAAATAGGGGCATGAGAATAGATGTTTTGAAAGACGTAGGAATATCTTCTTGAAGGAAGATTTTATTAAAATTCGTTAATATGAACTGATGGCAATTACTTGGTGCATATTTATAAAATTCATAGGGGACTCCGTCTTCTCCCGGGGTTTTATTTGCTTTGAGCTTTCTTAGAACATTTTTTAATTCACAAATTTCAAAAGGCGAATTCAAGATAGCATCTGTCCAGTACGGCATACACCAACTTATTCTATTGGAGTTCTCATTTTCTAGCAGAAGGGGTCCAAAATGGTGCAGTCGTCGGCACTCGGCCCACTTTTCACATTTTCATTATGACTTTTTAAGGAATTAGCCAGATTCCACCAATCTTTGCTACAAGAAACTGTATCTAATTTTTTCAAATTATTGTTGAAATATTCCAACTTTTTTTGTTTACATATTTTTAAGAAGTTTGGCCTTGAAGAATAATATCTTATTTTATTTGCCGGGCTGTGATTCTTTTGTTAAATTTTAGATATCTGCGCATAGATGCTCTGTGGCGGAAGCATTGCCAGTCGAACCATTTTTGTTTTGGTTCGAAGAATTTCTTTTTAGGCATTCTTACATTTGCCAATTTAACTTTTTCTATAACAATATTGACCAAATCATCAACAGGCGTGCTAAACGAGAATAAAGGGTCAGAAAAAAGAGAGTTGAGATTTTGTTTGTAATGAACACAAAACTGGTGTTTCCAATAAAGTCTTTGTAATGCCTTGTGAGGATGTCGGTTACTCCTTGGAGAAGGGATATTTACAACAAGGCACAGAGGCATATGGTCTGAAAATGGTTCAGTAGCAATCCGGAAGTTATTGATATAGCCTAGGAAATTCGCAGAACAAAAACAATAGTCTATTACTGAGCTACCCATAACCCCACAGAAACTGTACTCCCCATTCTCATCACCATCTATTCGACCATTTACGATGATACCGCCAACATCTTCGATAATACTTAAAAGTTTTCTTCCTTGGGAACTAATTGTTTTATCTCTAGATGATCTGCATTCCTTGACCAAAGGTAGACCACCTAATATATTTTTATCTATCTTTTGCTCTCAAAATTGTTTAAATAAAGTTTAATGGGTTTTCGAGATTGGCATCATTGTATGGCAATAAATGGCATCGATCGAATTGCTATTGATTGTTACTATAATTGACATTATGTTTCTTATTACTAAAATTATGCAAGACGTCATAAGAGCAGCCATGTTCAGCAAGGATGTTCGACAAGAATTTAGAATCATATTCAGACTGGGCCAATATTTTATCATTAAACCATGTGTACTTTTATCGTTGATGTATACGCATAATTCACCAAGACGGATTTTCAGATCTCTCCTATTAGCTAGCGATTTCGCAACTTGTCTCAGGTTATAACGAGTATTCTGTTCCTCGTTAGTATAATCTCTATGAATATAAATTTAAAGTTCACGCAGTTTGTCTTTTCGGGAAAGAATCGATTGAGCTTGGCTAAAGGTGTCTAAGGTGAACACTACCGATTTACCAGACGATATCATTCTGCTTTGAGCTATTTGTATTTCGATATTTAATTCTTTCGTGCAAATATCTATAAAAAGATCTGGCAACGTTGCCATGAGCAGCTGATCTAATTTGAGCTCTCCGTAAAAAATAAATTAATTAATTAAAAGTTGTAGTATTATCGCTTGTTTGTGGTAAAAAGATAAAGGAGTATATTGAGGAATAAAGAGAAACTGTCTTACTGAAGGTGTTAAGTTGTTTTCTGCGGTGTTGTTGTTGTACACACATTGGTGGCGCTTTTTTGTATCTAAATGGCTCCTTTAACAAGAACCAATAAAACTTTTTGGATGTGTCCAGTCTGTGATCGAAAAGTAAATAAAGGATCTTACAGAGTTGGGTGTGTTGGTTGCCCGAACTACTTTCATCCCAGCTGTATTAATGTCACTTTGGATGAAATTAAGTCTAAGAAGGAGTTTCAATATAAGTGCGCTAAGGGTACGAGTGCTGCAAAAAGGTCTGCGCCTCCAACCAGTGCTAATCGCTCATAAAATACACCTGTTCTACCAAATAATTGTAGCCTACAAAGTGGTAGATTGAGTTCATTTGCTCGAGTTAATGATATTGGTAGTTGTGAAGTGTCTGGTGACAGAAACATGCTTTCTGCTGGAGATGGTGGCAGGCTTTCTGATGATGTAAAGAAAATGTTTGATGACCTCTCGGCAGAAATGAAGAAAACATTGGATGAACAAATGGACAAATATATGAGTGAGGCCCAATTGTTGGTGGTTTTAGAGCCGAATTTCTTGCTGCTATTGAAAATTTGAGGGAAGATCTTTCTGATTGTCAAAAGAAAGTCGATAAAGTTGAAAAGGACCTTAGTGCTTCCTTGTTGGAAAGTCAGCGGAATATAAAAAAGGTTGAAAATGCGCTAAATGCAGCACTGGCGCGTGCAGAGCAGGATAATTTTGTGATGCAGAGGCGCTTAAATCGTGCTGACATTTTGATAAATGGGCTGCCCCGTGGTATAAAAAATCTTCTCGATCCCATTGTTAAAATTGCAAGCTTGTGCAAGGTGAATCTGTCTCAACTAGATGTGCAGCACTGTTGCTACGTTTTTGGTGGAAAGTCCGTTTTAGTTAAATTTAATTCCGTACATACAAGAGATGTTGTTATGGCGAATTATTCAAGGTCCCCTTCCATTACTTTAAATAATGTGGTTAATACTGATGTCAATTCCCGTATCTATCTAAATTACCACCTCACGCCTCCTGCTTTTAACTTGATGAATATGTGCAAGAAGTTGCGTCAGCAAAAGAAACTCTCCAAGTATGTTTTGGTAAATGGGGACATCCCCAAAGTCCGTGTTGTTTTGCCTAATGGTGATAAGGAGGTTTTGACTGCGTTGGAGTGCCAACAAGTTTTTGGAATTTCCTAGTTTTTACACCAACAGTAATTTTGTGTTCAAAATAAAACATTTTGAGTTTTACAGTCGGCTTCGGCTGAGACTGCGCTTTGGTTTGTGGTGTTTTTGCCGTTTAAATTTTTGTTGATAAAAATGTTTTATTTTTTCACTGAATTTCATATTCCTTAATACTTGTGTATGATTATAAATTAATTAATTTTTTTTATCGGTAAAAGAAATATTATGAATACTTGTAATCTTGGGAATATCGTCTGTGATAATTCTTATTTACGTTCTGCATTAGGCCCTTCCTCAGGTTTGAAACTTGCGCATTTTAATTGCAGGAGTTTTAATATATCGGAAAAATCTTCTAAACTGGCGGAAATTAGAAATGTGCTGGAAGAAAATTTGGTACATGTTATCGGAGTGTCCGAAACTTGGCTGAAGCCCTCTGTCCCCTCAGAGAAAGTGGAAATTTCTGTTATTCTTGCTGCAGGAATGACAGGCACGACCAGAGGGGTGGTGGTGTAGCACTGTATATATCAAATACTTTAAAGTACAGTGTCGTTTATAAGAGTAGTTTGTATGGAGTAGTTGAAAGTTTGTTCATACAAGTTTCGTGTGGTGAGCAATTGATTCTTATAGGGGTGGTCTATCTTCCTCATGGGAATTTCACTTCCTTTGAGATGGAAATATGTGATTTATTGGTCCAGTATGAGAATATAGTTATAATGGGTGATTTTAATTGTAACCTCTTTAATCAACATTGTTCAATGGATGTTAGGGATGCATGTAGTAGGCTCAACGTGTCTGTTATGCACAACTGTAAACCGTCGCATTACAGTGTAGTACATGATTCACCGTCACTTATAGACTATTTTCTTGTATCCTCGCCGGAGTTTGTAGATGTGTCAGGTCAGTTTATATGTCCAGGTGTTTCAGACCATTCCTTTATTTATATGGCTTTTAAATTCAGAGTTAATAGGGCAGAGGATTTTATTGAGTATGTCGATTACAGTGCTCTTGATTTCGATACATTAAGAAATGCTGTGTTGAGTTTTAATTTTTCGAGTATTTATTCCACCAACAATGTTGATGTCCAGTGGGATACTTTTGATCGTTGTTTGTCATATTTGCATTCACTTTTCCCTCGGAAGCGTTTTAAACTTAGAAATGAAAATAATAATTGGTTTTCAAATCCTGCTATAAAGTATCATATATCTTTGCGAGATATTGCTTTTAAATCTTATACTCGAAGTAAAACTGCTACGAACTGGAGAATTTTCTGTAGAGCGAGAAACAAGGCTAGGTCTGTAGTAAGGGCAAAAAAAAAGGGAAGCACATGGATCATTGTTTGCAGCGAATGGGGGGAGTAAAGAGTTTTGGAGACTTATAAAAAGTAATGGGCTTACAGATGCTAAGTCCTACCATTGTGATCTGGATCCCGATGAGTTAAATCATGTCTTTGTTAGCAACCAATTAGATGTTTCTGATGACTTGGCTGAATATCATATCAGAAATCTTGATGCAGGTTTTTCCTTCTCTTGTGTTAGTCTTGAGGACTTGACCAAAGCGTTAATGTCCATTAAGTCGAATGCAGCGGGTTTAGATGGTTACACACTAAAGTATGTTAAAACAGTTTATCCGCTAATTTCTACATATTTTTTACATGTTGTTAATAGCATATTAAAAACTTCTGTTTTCCCTAAAGTGTGGAAGACTTCTAAAATTGTGCCAGTAGAAAAGAAAAATGCGTCTGATTTTCGGCCGATTTCAATATTATCAGTTTGTTCTAAAATCGTCGAACACATTCTAAAAAAAAAAATGTTGTTTTACTTTGAAAATAATAACCTTTTCCATGATTCTCAGTGTGGGTTTAGAAATAATAGAAGTGCAGCAACAGTTCTTGCAGGCTTGACTGATGAAATTCGAGCCAATTATGGTGGAACCCGGTTTTGTATTCATGTGTCGCTGGACTTAGAAAAAGCGTTTGACCGAGTTCATTACGCCACACTTTTGGGGAAGTTACAATGCATGTATAATTTTTCAGGCAGTGCCTGTTCTTTGTTGTGGTCCTATCTAAATGGTAGGAGTCAGTTGGTTAGTGTGGGTGGCAGGTGTAGTGGCCAGCTTGCGGTGAGTAGTGGAGTGCCCCAAGGGTCTGTTTTGGGACCTCTCCTATTTGTTATTTACATGAACGATCTTTTTGCCAAGTTGGAGAGTTGGTGTGTCCCGTTCGCTTTTGCTGATGATCTTCAGTTAGTGTTTAAAGGAGATTCGAGATTTCCCTCTGTGTTGCAATCTCAGGTAGATCTAGTTATGGATTTGCTGCATAAGTGGATAGATGACAGCAAGCTTACGGTTAATCCGTTAAAAAGTAAAGCTCTTTTGTTTTCTACGTGTAGTAGTATAAATGTTCATGTAATGTATGCTGGTGCGCTTATTGAATATGTTGGGCAGCTTGAATGCCTCGGTGTTATACTAGACAATAAGCTTTCCTTTACGCAGCATATAACTCGTGTGGTGTCGAGAGTAAATTGGGCCCTAAGATCTCTTTACAGCACTGATTTGTCTTTGCCATCTTTTGTCAAAGAGCGTTTAGTTAAGGCTCTTGTTCTTCCATCTATACTGTATTTTTTTGAAATTTATTCGGGTACGGCACAATGTTGTTTGAACTTGGTACAGCTGTCTTTGAACCGAGCGGTGCGGTACATTTATGGTTTGAAAAGCCGTTCACATATATCGCAGTATGTGCACAAATTTCTGGGCTGTTCGTTTTCCTCCTTTCTGAACTGTCGGTTGTTGCTCATGTTTTTCAAGCTAATTGTTTCTCAATGTCCGAAATTTCTGGTAAGGGCCTTTGTGTTTTTTCATTCGTCAAGAAGCTTTCAGTTGCAAATTCCCCTAGTTGTTCATTTAATGGATACGTCATTCCTAGTTAGAGTGGCTCGTCTATATAATGTTTTGCCCCCTGCGTTCGTTAATGCCTCTGAGAAGGCAGTCATCAAAGGAAAAAAAAATTGTTTTTTGTGGTTATGCCTAATGTGGTGTAGTATTAGTTATCTTGCTTATGCGCATTTTTCCTTGAGGGAGGATAATTACTATTTTTTATAGTTTATTTATATTTTTATTTAATACAATAATATTTTAAGAAATTATTTTAAGAATTTTTAATGTTTACTTATAAAAAATGGAGTAGTTTTTCCTGTTTAAGGTTTAGCTTAATGCGTACATACATATATTGTAATTTTTTATTTATGGGCCCCATCGCCTCAAATTACATGTGAAATAAATGAAATGAAATGAAAAATTTGTTTTTTTTTTTGGTTCTTTAACCCGGTCACTACAATATTAGTGGCACGAGATTTGCGATCTACGATTTCCAGTCGCTTAGACACTAATTTAATATAATTTTTCAACATTTCGTTTTCTTGCTTCAGATCCTCTATTTCCGAACGTAATGAATTTACTTCATCTTTCTTTGCTACGTCTCTCAATTTTTCATCCAACACCTCACACAGTTTATTCCAAGAGAAAACATCTTGGTTCCTGGTAACAGACATTTTTTGGCAGGATAAAAGTTTTTTCGAACTACCCTCAATTGCTTCTGGAGATGTCGATAATAGCGTTCTCTTCAAACTCATTTACTTAAACAGTTAGGATAGTGTAAGGTAGCCTCAGTATTTATCGATATCGGTTTGACAGTTATCGGTTTGACGGTCAGCTGCTGTACGTAAGTTCGTTAGAACAGTACGGGTGTTTTGTTTTGTTTACTTTGTTGTGTTAGTGAACTTTTATTACTTTCCAGTGATATTTATTCTAATTTTGCGCAAAATATTTTGATAATTGTCGAATAAATCAGCTCACCAGTAATTTTGTGTAGAGTAACTTCATATCCAGCAAGAACCGCGAGTTAAGAAATACACCCCGTTCGCAAAATAAAGTCCCAAAAGTGGCTGCTTTGGAAATTAAACGTCGAAAATTTGGAGTCTCTGTCGTACACAACCGTCAGCAAAAAAGGTAACAACAACCACACGAGTTTTTATATTTCGAGGCAAGATGATGTCCAACGAATACAAGTTTCGCAGAGCAAAGTTAACTTTAGACGAAACTAAACTTACATGAGCCTCAAATGTTAGTTTATTGTCCAACATAATTCCCAAGCAATATAACTTGCTTACAACATCTATAGCTTTATTATAGATGGAGAGTAAAATTGCGTCATCGGCTATGTTGCCAAAAAACATGCACTGAGTTTTCTCAGTATTTATCTTCAAGTCATTCGAAGTCATCCTCTCCACCAACAAACTAACTGTAAAATTAATGGTGCTCTTAAGAACATCCATAAAGACAAAATCACCTAAAAACAGTGTTCGGAAACAAACAGTACCTTATCATAAGGTACCGTACATGTACACAAACACTAAAAAAATTATAAAGTTTATGTACACGTACACAAACATTAAAAATCCATTTTAGTGATTATGTACGTGTACCCAACGAGATTCGAAAAGTTCGACAAACACACATGTTTGGTACGCAACCTCCATCGTAATGTAACAACCACGTACCCAACCGAAAAGGTTGCGTACATCAGCGCGTACATTAAAAAACCACGTAGAGTACATCATAATGTACCTTTAGAAAGAAAGTGTTGCTAGGGTACACTTACATTTGTTTGGTTAATAAGATATTAAAAATATTAAGTTTAATTTTTGTGGAATATATACAAATGAAATACAAGTAAATATAAATGAATATGTATCTTCAATCAATTAGGACTATAAATGCCATTATTTAAATGTCATAAATACCTATGCAAGAAGTTAGTAATGCCTAAACAAAACGCTCTCATCGAATATCTAAAATCTTGACAGTTTTCAAAAGGGTTGCTATTGGGCTGTAGGTTATGGAGGAGTTTTTTATTATTAAAAATCGTATTATTTGTATTGTGAAAACAGGTGGTTCATTTTCAATATTTTAGCAATGTCAAGAAAGCACCGAAGAACAGTTTTAAGTAAGTTGTTTTCAGTATGAACATCATTTTACAAAAAGAAATGTTACAACACCACATTAAGAATTACGTTTTGCTTTTTTGGGTTTTTCCAAATTATGAATTGGCGTTGAGGTACCCAAGGACTGGTACCTAGCTGTGAAGGCAACATCCGTTCTTTGGATCTGCTATATTTTTAAAGTTTGTTTACAGGTAGAATTATCGGAGTTTTTGGTTTTGATAAGTTAGAAAGTCAGAATTAGGTGGAAATATTATTCCTCGCACACCAAAACCATATGAGTTAACAAATTGTAAACCACAATATTGGTTATAACCATTCAGGTACCACATGAATGATCTAGTTTTTGAGTTTGTTACAATCGTAGTCTTATTGTATAATTTACGGAAAATTTCGCGAAAACCCTTTGGAATTTAAATTTTTAAGAAAATTCATTTTTTGCAAACTTTATATGCAAAAGAACCCCTGAAAATGCTATTTAGTTCATTTTTAAACGTTAAGTGAAAATAATTATAAAAATGTCAAGACCAAAAAATATTGTTCTTGGTGATATGTTCAGTACAAACGAATCAAATCAAACAGTGTGTAATTTACAAAATTGCGTCAACAATGTTTTAAATTGGCATTCCGCAAATTTAGAGCGACATTTGAAAAATGTGCATCCCGAGTTGTATGCGAACTATATTGATCAATAGCGGGAAAACGTAAAAGAAAAAAAGTGTCATAAAAGTGTTATTAAAAAAGTGTGAATCCAAAAAATATTGAAACAGCATTGGTGGAACTTTTTACAAAAAATGGACGTCCTTTACATGTGGCCGAAGATAAAGCCTTCAAAGTTCTTATAGCACCTGTTTTAAGAGTACTCGGGATAACGGTAAATGAACATAACGTAATGGAACGAATTATCGCTTTCTCAAAAAATATTAAAACGGAAATCTTAAACGATCTTAAAGGGATATTATTTTCCCTTAAGATGGATGTCGCGACAAGAGTGGACTTAGGTATTAATGGTTGGTTATAAAGGAGAAAACGGTTATGTATATTGGATGTTCAAAGGGAATATGATGTTAATATACGTAATATTTTAACGATTACAACCGACAGCGGACCAAATATGCTCAAAACCGTACGAATCCTGAACTCTGAAATGCAATTGTCGATAAATAATGATGCCGTGGATTTCGAAGAAGATGAAGATTATATCGATTGCCGAATAGCTATTGACACAATTGAATCAATTGATTTTAACTTCGCATCGAACACAATTACTAACATTCGTTGTGGTGCTCACACTCTCCAACTGTGTGTAAACGATGTTCTGAAACAGTCGGCAATAAAAGACAATGTCGATAAAATACGATTCGTGGTAAAAAAAAAACTTAGAAGTAAAATGATTTTAAATTTTCTAAGAAGTGAACTCTACAAAAAACCTATCATTGATTGTGCAACACGTTGGAATTTTCAACATATAAAATGATTGAAAGAATCCTGGAAATGAAGGAATTTATAAATACACTAAGCAAGGATTATCCTGATTTATTTCTTGAATCTGAAGAATTGTCTTTCGCAACTGAATTCTTGGGACTATTTAAACCTATTTACAAAGCTACCGTTAAGTTACAAAGCGAACATTTGTGCTATAGTGAACTATACATTATTGTTATGGATATAACATTTCAAATTGACGCTTTACCGGATAGCAATATGAAAACCCTTCTCACATGCAGCCACATCTTCTTCCGATTATCTGCAAATGATAGATCCTACCACAGAAATTCCGAGTTCATCTAATTTACACAATTTAGAAGCTGATTTTGCCACTTATGAGCGGCAATCAAGATTACCACTAAATGAAAATATAATAGCATTCTGGTACTCTCAGAAA
Organism: Musca autumnalis; assembly: GCF_047663935.1. Lineage (NCBI taxonomy): Eukaryota > Metazoa > Arthropoda > Insecta > Diptera > Muscidae > Musca > Musca autumnalis. The sequence continues at coordinate 96,471,574 of NW_027411755.1, read as the reverse complement.
ACCATCATCAGTGAGATTGCTAATATTGTACAGGCAATACCGTCAACCCAAGTAAGCGTGGCACGCTTATTTTCTGCTATGAAATACATATTATCTGATCAGCGCAACCGCATGTCAGCAACAAATCTTGAGCATATATTAATAGTAAAAGTCAATGGGGATTTCAATTATGAAAGTTCTATTTTCTATTCTATTATCTGTAGTATTATACATAATCTATTACATATGTTTTCACATGTTAATCTTTTATATATTCGTTAATTTTTTATAAAATAAATAAATGTTTTCATATTTACTGGTTAAATATAAATATATCGAGCCCTTCCCGCGAAAAAGATGTAAGCGACATTTTTTCGATTTTCGTTTTTTACGGAAATCTATGAAGAATATTCCAACACACCATCTCCCAAATTTTTAGAACTCAGCCATGTACCGTTACGAAATTAGAGCAAAAACAATTTTGATGTAAGCGCCATTTTTGGTTTTTGTGTACATTTGTTTGTGACAGCGAATTGTCGCTTACATCAAATTGCACATTTACATACCCTGTCGTTATTCAACTATATTACAAGAAATACGTTTTAATCTTATAATTCTTCGAATAAATACTTGCTATAAAATTAGTGTGCTTTGTTTTTAAATTGTAGATAAGAATTACTCTAAAAATGATGTGTTTCAAATAATTTTTTTTGATGTAACCGCCACTTCTCAAAGTAAAAGCCTGATTGCGTGACAGCGAAAAAGATGTAAGCGACACAAACTACCGTTATATTGAAGATATTCCACAATTTTTTTATTTTTTCAGTAAATAGGATTTAATAACAGAACTATACCAAATTTGAATAAACAATTTTGGTTATATCAAAAGTTATTCAATAAAAACCGTCTCCTGTAAAATTAGCTTTTTGTCGCTTACACCTTTTTCGCGGGAAGGGCTCGATATATACTTTTGTATTTTATTTATACGATATTCACTCTTATTTTTATGGTTGTATTTTTCCTCATACCATTCATATTTAGTATTTCTTTATAAACATCACTCAGGTGTACGCAACCTCTTCATAAACATCACTCAGATGTACGCAACCTCTATTTGTTTTTTAGGGTACATAATGATGTACGCTACGTGGTTTTTTAATGTACACGCAACATTTATGAAGTACGTACCCAACCATTTCGGTTGGGTACGTGGTTGTTACTTTACAATGGTGGTTGCGTATCAAACATGTACGCCACGATTATCGTTGGGTACATGTACACAAACGCTAAATTTTTTTTTTAAAGTTTGTGTACATGTACGGTGCCTTATCGTAGTGTAACTTTTCATGCTAGGTACGCTACAAAACGTTATTGTACGGTACCTTAATGTAAGTTTTCGAACGCTGCCTAAAAACAATAACTAAATGTCATCTGCAGCGTACGTTAAAATACTTTAAATAACGTTTCCAATCGTTTCGTATTTTCCCATAGGAACAATACAAAACGAAACATAACCCACGTTGGCCGAGCTCGCTGTTTAGTTTTGTTTTGTTTACATTCGTGAGTGCGAACAAAACGAAAAGCGAAAAGTACTTAACACCACAAGAGCAGATAGAAAACGGAATAGTACTAAACACATTTGAATAAATCAAAAACGTTTGGTGGTTGATAAAATTCACTGTGGTATGCTGATTGGTGGTTGATAAAATTCACTGTGGTATGCTGATGCTAACTTATATATGTGTGTGTGTGTGTGTGTCTGAGTGTGTCATTGACAATACGCACGGCAAACGTTTCCCAAAAATACTTCTTGTTTCGGTGATGAATGAAACAACTCGGCAAACCATAGCCGAAGTTACATTTCAGCAATCGTACGGTTTCCATCTTTTTACATTGAAAAGTTTGTGTTTTTGTTTTGGTTGTGAGAATGAAACGATTCAGAGAAGCTGAAAAGTTTGTGGCTTTGTGTGATTGGTACGGGAATCGTTTTGTTTGTTTCCGTTCATTGGTCATCTGCAAATGCAAAAGACAAACAGTTCGTACAGTTAACACGACCAAAAAAATCATTAATATACATTATGAATAACAAGGGACAAAGCGCTGAACCTTGAGGTACCCCACTACTCACAGACAAGACACTAGACATTATATTTCTACTACTAACATAATGCTTTCTACCAAACAAATAAGAATACAAAAGTTTACAAGCAGAGGAGGAGAATTTAAAGTTATTAAAAACCTTCTCGATCAAAGTAGCATGGTTAATTTTGTCGATAGCCTTCTCCAGGTCAAGGGACAAAAGTACGCAGCATCCACCATCGCTGATTTTCCTCCTAACGTTGTCTGTCAACACTACAAGGAAGGATGTAGTGCTACGATTAGGACGAAAGCCAAACTGACTATCATGTAATAAGGAAGAGTCATATAAATACCCAATAATTTGCTTTTTCATTACGTACTCTTCCATTTTAGATAATACGGGCATAATTGAAATGGGCCTCAGATCGCTAGAATCTTTACTCTTGGGTATCGGAACAATTTTAGCCACCTTCCAATCCATGGGAAATGCCGACGTCATAATCATGGTATTCACAATATACAAAACGTACACACATATATGGGGAAACACCAACTTTAGATTAAATTCGTCATAGCCAACTGCATTTGACTTAAACAAACCAAAAGCTTCTACAACGTCATCACAACACACATTTCGAAAACTAAAACCCTCACAAACATCTGTAGGTATACAAGGAACACGTATGTTTCCATTAGATTGATTACGTACAAACTCACAATTAAGACGCTCAACGTTATCACTTTCAACAATATCCTCGGCATCATAAGCAACCCCATTAACTTTCAACGTTGACCAAATTTCTTTGGATGTTTTGCCACAAAAAGGGCTATTATGGGTCAATCTTTTAATTTTTCTTACTACATTTTTTGCCTTGTTGCGCAACTTACAATATCTCCTCCAATTCTCGCCCATCCTATCATTTAGATAGGCTTTATATGCAATATCCCTTAAGGATAAGGAGTACCGTATTTCCAGCGCTTTGTACCAGTCGCCGTCCTTAATCTTTACCATTCTCCTTTTGACGGGAAACGCAGGGTGAATGCGGAGAAGGTTGGTGTTCAACAAATTCACTTGCACATCCACACCTGATAGGCTAAAAATATCCACAAAATTACACGAGGAAATAACATCGGTCAAGTCTTCAGGTCCTAATGCATCATAATCAACGTAATCATAGTACATTTTTGCAAAGGGATTATAAACTTCAAGTTACAGAAAAATAAACGCATGATCAGACACACCAGGACAAGCAAATTGACAACTACATTTCAACACACTCGGACACGACAACAAAAAGTAGTCTAACAAAGAAGTAGAATTATGGGCCACATCATAGTGCGTAGGGATGGAGTTGTGAACGATATCTAGATTCATTCGACTACAGACATCCTTAACAACCACACTTTTATATATATCAAACATATTGCAGTTGAAATCCCCCTTAATAACAACGTTAGAATACCTAACAACAATGTCACAAATCTCCTGTTCCATAACACTCACGTCACCATGGGGGAGATAAACCAAATAGGAACACTCGTTAACATAAAGTTCGCAAAAAATATACTCTACAACACCATAAGACATACCTCTACACAAAACTTTATGTTTAAACATACAACGCTACTCCACCCCCTCTTATATCAGGGCGATCACTTCTGTGACACACGTGTCCTGGAATTTTCACGGCGTTGGTATGAACTGAAGGCTTCAACCAAGTTTCAGCAAAAGCATCCAAGTTATGCCCTTCAAGTATGCTCCTAATCTCATGAACCTTGTAAGAGTTGGCTTGCAACTTAAAACTTCTAGCGTTTACATGGCCAATATTAAAATTATTCTTTAAATTGCACAACTGGGAGGATAGAAAGGAATTGTCGCTGACAATATCACCTAAGCACGTGGAAAACATAGTAAACAATTAAAAATATATCCCGAAAATAAAAAAAAAAAAAATAATAAATAAACTGTACTACTCAGGCAAATTTTCTACTATATCAGCTCATCAGATGTCTGCACATTGAAATTAAACATTAGTTGCTTCGACCGCATTTACATCACATTCAAGCAAATTTGTACACTCATTGATGTCATACTCTACTTCAGTTCCATTAGGCAGCAAGATCAGGACCTTCGGATTATCAGCACTTATCAACTTAAACTTTTTTACTTCTCCACAGCTTGCGACATATATACATCAACTTTGACGCTGCCCTATTGTGGTGGTCATTTAAAAAACACGACTCCTTACAGCCACGCCAGTAATATCGCTAAGCATCAACGGATCACGACGACTCTGGTAACTAGCCATAAGACAATCTCTAACATGGACAGAATTGAACTTAACAAGGACTGATTTTCCATTAGACATGTAACAGCAATGATTGATGTCGTTAGGTTGTACTTCAATGCCACACAAGGCAGAAATTTTACAAATTGGCTCTCTTATAGCCCGTTTAGACTATACCCTTATACGATGATTAAGGGCATTATCTCGATTTAAGTGCTTAATCCACCCAAATCCACCCTGATTTACCATACAAAATTAAATCAACTCAAAACTTGGATTTGTTTTAAATCAAATGTTGAATCGAAATATTTTGATATACAACACTGCTTTTTGCTCCTAAAAATGCAACTATTGCAGTCTGTACCAATATTGGCAACTATGTTCATGTGTCGTTTATTTACTAGGGTTATGACTTTTTGACCTTTTTTCTCTAAAATGATTTCCTGTAGCGAGAGTGAATGAAATTTTGCCTATTAAAAATTTGCTCCAAAAATTTTTTCCTGTTGCACGAATAAGTGACATTTTGCCTATTAATGACTAAAATAATTTTTATTCCATTTAAATATTGAAAAAGGTCCCGCACAAAGCAATTTATGTGATACATGGAATAAAGCTATATATGATATAAAATTATATATATGTAATAATATGACGATAAAATTGGTGAGAAAAAAAGCTTATGTCATTCTGGATATGTCGTGGGGCTTTAACGATTGTTTTCAGTTATTTATGTGCTTAAAGTGACTCCAAGTTTTTTTCCAAAAAGCTCATTTATAAAAACTTTAAAAGCTTTTTGTGCGTGAGCTTTTTTCTATCGAATCACCTTGTAATTAAGATTTTATCTAATCTTAAGCAAAAGCTCATCAAAATATGACACAGGGATGTGAGGTTGTAAAAAAGTCATAACCCTATTATTTACAATTTTTAAATAACTGTAAACACAAACACACAAAGACGAACAGAAGCGGAAAAATAGAAAAAAATATTAAATGAAAATAAAATGGATGTAGCTTTAATTTAATATAAATTGTAAACAACATATTAAATAGCAATTTGTCAGATTTTTTTTGCAGTATTCCATTCCATTTTTAATTTTCAAGCAATTCTTTTTGCAAATTCGCGTATGTATACGTAAACAAAGATCAGCTGACTGGCATCTTATATCATTTTAGACTAGTCTAAACAACTAGGATTTTAAAATCGAGCCGATTTAAAATGACTAGTCTAAACGGGCTATTAGATTCTTAATGCCGTCAGGCAACCCACTGACTATTACGTTTGATCTGTTTAAACCAAACCCGTTCGTGGGTATTGATTTGGTTACGAAGTTTTTCGGCAAATCACACACACGCGACCCGAACGCAAAGTAAGAGAGCAAATGTTTTGATTTTTTTACTTCAGTCTTGTACTGAATTTCATGCAAGCAGGTTGATGCCGCTTTATTTGTTTATTTTTGGGTACACAGAAAAGATTTTGCAGTTGTACAGCAAATATGTGGAGGGAAGAATTTGAAAATGATTTTTGTTTTGTATTAATATTTTTAATGACGCAGAATGCCTCGTCTGCAATGCAACAATAAAAAATGTATGTATGCTTAGAAAGTCTTAAAAAATCATTTTTATATACAATTTGTTTTTTCTCTCAAAAAAATTAACATATGAAGAAAAATACTTTTCAAATTATGAAGTTATTTATATTATTTTTAATTTAAGTCATACAAAGCGAACGCGCCAACAATATATTTTTCATTTCACACTCAATATGAAAATCATCAACCTGTTCTGTCAGTGTAATTTTACCCACACATAAACAATTTAAGCGCTCGCTCTTCTTGGTCGGCTATGGTTTAAACGCCTCGTAAGGACGTCAATCTCAATCACATACTCTTGCATCTCCGTTTCAATTTTGTTCACAGCAGCACAGCAGTCTCTGACAGTTTCTTCCATCTGTCTAATACGATTATCAACATCAGAACGTATTGTTTTAACAATGTCTTTAATATTAACCATAAAACTCTGAAATTGCTGTTCTAAACAATGTTTAAATGACTCAAACTCCTTTTGTACTGACTCCATGATCTGCGATTCAATCCCAGCACTGTTAACATCCTCCTCGTCTACTCGACTGTTTACAGCCCTACTCTCCTTAGCGACCTTAATACATGGGGGACATGTAAATAGGAACATCTTATTCATTCTATTTTTGTATAAAAAAGTGTGCTGCTCTTTAGAAACGTTGACACAATCTATATGGAAGTACAACCCACATACACCACATCCAACACTATTTTGGTTGCCCTTAAAAATTTTCTTGCACGAAGGGCACGTATATGATTTTGTTGCAGACGGCATTTTGTTGCCCAAGTGTAAACATAAGCAATAATTCCCGATATAAGACGCACCAGCCAGCAGTGAGAACAACAACAATACAACAATGTTGTGTATCCAACAGATTGCAAAACTTGAACAATGATCAACAATATTCAAAGACAAAGAAATATTGGATCAACAACAACAATGCAAAAATACACCAAACCAAATCTGCATCCAAACAGCTGACAACAATTCCTCCAAATGTGTGTGTACAAACATATGCAAACACCACTATTCCAATATCTGTTTAGGCAGAGAGCATACAGCACCACTAAATTTAGTTTTTCATAAATTAGTGAAGAAACAACTTTCGCAGCAACAGCATTACACGGCAATTTCAAAAAATTTTCTTTTGCCTTAAGGGCACTACACTCTAAAAGAGGACTGAGTGTAATCTCCCGGATAGGAGCGATCTCAATTTTTCCGCCATACTGGTCGGATCTGTTACTACTACTTCCAACTACAGGTGCTTTATAAATATTTATACATGTACACGTCAGACTGAGAGTAAGTTTTCTTATACACTTTTCTACTATATGAAAAAAGAAAGAAATTCATCACGAACATTTTCATTTTGACCAGAATGATCAATTAAATCATTGGTCGTCCTACAACACCGTGCTACTTTATCACGAAGTGAAAGACCACGGTAAACGACCGGAAACGTTTTACTTTAAACGACCAATTTACGCGAAGTGTGAGAATTGTTCAATCCGAAGAACCACGAAATCGTCTATTTGAATATCGTGTGCCAATAAAAATTGTATTCATGTGTCTCTTGAAATATTTTAGTTAGTAGCGCGATTCTGTAACTTCTTAACGACAGAATTAATGAAGAGTGTCGGTAGTTAATGACAAATTCCGATCGGAAAATTTTCAAATTTTTTAATCCCTGGTTGTCCATTTCATACCACTTATTTTTTTTCTTATTTTTATTATCTAATAATTAATAAATTTAATAAATATTTATAAAATCTATTATATATTTGAGTTTGGTGATAAGTGACTGACTGACTCATAATCAACGCCCAGCTAAAACGGCTAAAGCTAGAGCTTGAAATTTTGCCAGTAGATCACTGTTGGTGCAAATGTGCGAGATAAGGCCGGGTTTTGCAAAATTCGTCCTGGAACCACAAAAAATAACAATAACAAAAATCCTTATTATTCACTGTTATTACTTACTTATGTACTTAGTTGGCAACACATTTGTCAAATTAAATGCTATAATTTCTTAATACCGTAAAATATCACAAACAATTTCAAATTTTGTAGTTTACTTCTAGGCGCATTTATTTTATCGTAAACCAATATATATTGGAAAGACAATGAAGGTTGTTATTTTCCATTGCAACAGATGTCGCAGTTGGTGATAAAGGTATAAACTTCAAGTAAGCTATAAAATTTTGCTATAAGCTATATAATTTTGTTTTCACATAACAGGTGTCGCACAAAAGATTTTCTTTCGTTAAAATCCAGTTAGACAAAAAATGATAACAAACGATGAATTTGTAAAAATTTTGATTTTCAATTTCAAATTAAAACAAAAATTCTTTCAATAATGTTTGGTTTGTTGTACATATGAGTTGCTGTTGAAGACAAAATTAGGGTATTTGTTTAATTTAAAAATCAAACTTTGGTTTTGTTTTCGTTTTACTAATTTTCATAAATTTGCATACGTTAGAATTTCTTTGCTACTTTGAAGTCCAACTTTGCGCTTACGGCACAAAGTAGTACTGTCAAACTTCTAACGAGTAACTAATGCATTGAGCGCCACTTTACAACACCTACGCTTTCGTTGTTGACACTTGTTTAATTCGTTCTTGAATTTCGCCAAAGCAACAGCTTTTACAAAGGTAAATATTATCTACGATAATATTATAACTCAAATTTCTCAATAAAACCAAACCATACTTTGAATTATTTACTGCCAAAAAATTTGTGTTTTTATTTCTTCTTTTTCCATATTTATTTGCTACGCAAACATTTGGTCCTGAGCGAACCGGATAAACAATTGTTTACGACAATTATAAAGGTTTTTCTCTTCTTCTATTTTCATAGAAGCAAGCCAACCACAACACATCCATCACCTCATTAATTCACCCTCATTTCCCTCATAATAATCATTAAAAAATCAAGGTACGTATCTCTATTTAAGAGTGCATTCGCGAGTGTTTCAATTTGTTTACTTTTTTCGGAAAAATAATTGCAAACAAAAGACATAACCTACGGTCGTCTTACAATACGCGGGTTGTTGTTGTTGTTTTTATTCTCCCGTCAAACCTACTCGTCGCATGCAAAGTGATATTCCTTAAGAGATATTGCAAAACAAATAAAAATAAAACAAGTGAGAACAGTGAAAAAGTGCCTAAATATCGTTCAGTGGTTATTAATATTTTTTTATTTTATCCACATACAAAAAGCCTACATAGTGTTTTACAACAAAAAATAAAGGCTAAAGAATAAAAAGAAATTAGAAAAATACAAAAACAAAATATACAGGCACTCAGTGAACCACATAACCACATTGACTGCATTAGCCAGTACTGTTGTTGTTGTTAATGTTGGATGGTCTTCTCACTGTTCCCACATCAAACCTTTGTGTGCACACGAATAGGGTTACCCAAGTGGCGTGATAAATTTTTGGTAATAATTTTTTGTCGAAAATAAATTAATTTTTTTTTGGAAAATATTTTCGGGTATTTTTACGAATACGTACGCGGATAAAAAATTGTTGGAAATTCGGGGCGTACTGTACAGTCGGTCCTCGATAAATACGAATATATAGTATATTATTTTTTATTACGTAAATTATAATTTATATATTTCGAATTTTGATTTTTTATTAAATTTTTAAATTTTGGGAAAAAATTTAATACAGTTAACATTTTGTGGTCGTGTGCATCTTACAGTCCGTGCACACTACATTGTTGAATTAGTGTTTTTTGGTGAATTTTTTGAATTTTCTCAAAATAATTTCGGTTTTTTGAAAAAGTTTTGAACTTTTGGAAATTTTTTGGTATTTTCAATCAGTGATTGTATGTTCCGCATACACTGAGCGAAAATTATTGCTTTTTCACACACTGAAAAAAGTGAATTTTTGATTTTTTTCTACTTTTCTCTCAAATTGGTGTAGTTTTCGCTACATTTTAAGGAAAAGTTTCTTCCACTTCATATTTACCGTGCAGTTTATTGGTTTTTTGCTGCTTAATAAATATTTTGTTGGTTTTTGAATAGAGTTTTTTCCAATTATTCTTTCTTTGAGATACAAATCACATTGATTTTTGGGTTTTAATCTTTAATTCAAGTTTATTTTTTCGCAAGCTTGTCTCAATAATAGTTTTTTTTGGTCAATTATTGAATTTTCAACAATTTTTTGTTGGAAATTTATTGCAGACTTGTGGTTTTAGTCTTTGATTTGGTTTTAAAAGTCAATTAACCCATCAAAATGCCTTTGAGTTCTCTTCAATCCTTTATCAGAGCCACTGATTCTCTGGTAGAGTTCGTTGCGAAATTTGAAACTCTTCCAGATGAAGAGCTTGACACGTATTCCTTAGAAATTCATGGGGATGAAGCTAAGGTACTTTGGAATAAGGTTAAAGATCTCTTTGACAACTGCCTAGATGAGATTCAGTCAAGTGACCAGCCTTCGGCTAATGAACTTACGTCCCTTAATAGCAAGTATGATGTTGCATTTAAGTCATATGTTAAGATATTATCAGCTGTAAATAGGAAAATAGACAAATTTCGTCCTTCAACGAAGAACCAAACTCCAGCTAGGGTATCTAATCAAGCAAGCACTCCACGTGCAGCACAGCCTCTAGAAGAAGACATTGCTTCTGGTCTGAACGTTTCGCGTCAAAGTGGTATATTTGGTGAAGGTTCTTTTGTTTCCAACGCTGAGAGTTGTCTACACAGTATTAATCTTCCGCCATGTGACATCGATGTCTTTAATGGTGACATTCTTACTTGGCCAACATTCAGGGATTTCTTTTCAGCTATTTATATTGATAATTCTCGCCTGAGTGATATTGAAAAATTGTGTCATCTGCTCAAGAAAACGAGTGGCGATGCACGAGATATTGTGTCAAAATTCCCTCTCACTCATAGAAGTTTTAGTTTAGCTTGGAAATCTTTAAAAGAAACCTATGATAATGTTCGCATTCTGGTTAACAACCAACTCAAGGTTCTTTTTGATCTTCCAGTTCTTGACAATGAAACGAGCGCTGGTTTGAAAGGTCTACAACGAGGTATAAATGGGTGCATTTCTGCCATGGCAATTTATGAAGTTGCTACTGAAAATTGGGACCCAATATTAGTTTTTCTTTGTCTGCAACGGCTTCCCAAAATTACAGTTACGCTGTGGGAACAAAGCATAAAAGATAAATCTGCGTTGTCTTCATGGAAAGATTTGGATCTCTTTCTAACGGAAAGAATTCAAACTCTTACTTGTCTTAGGGATATAAAAGGAATCGATTCCAACAAACGATCAGAGCAGAAGAAAGTTAGGACCCATTTTACGAATGCGGCCCCATCGAAATCTTCACAATCCTCTGGTGAAAAGTGTTGTATACTGTGTCCCAGGCAATTCCATCATTTAAGATTATGTCCAGAATTTAGAAAGCGCTCTTCGGCCGACCGTTTCTCACTAGCAAAACGACACAAGCTTTGCATTAATTGTCTTTCTCGAGGTCATGACGTTAGGAATTGTACTAGCTCCCACAGTTGTTCAAGGTGCAACAAACGTCATCATACTTTACTCCATCATGATACGGTACAAAATAACAGTTCTAATAATAGAACGACGACGTCGCAACCCCCATTGCAATCAGAATTTGTTCCAACCAATTCCCAATCCAATCAAACTAACCCAAATATCGCAACAACGTCATCAGGTCAGATTTCGAGCTCCAATAGGCAAGTATTCCATACTTCGCAAAACAGGACAGTTCTATTGGGCACAGCTATGGTGAACCTTGTTCACCGGGGTATTACGTATCCAGCTCGGGCTCTAATAGATCCTGCTTCTGAAGCATCATTTATAACTGAAAGGTTACAACAGCGTCTTGGTATAGCCACATCCTCCACTCAAGCTACAATATCAGGAGTAAATCAGGCTGTTTCGATAATGTCACGAAAGTCATGTTCCTTATGTGTAGGTTCCCCTGTAGATACTACGATCTTTATGGAAATGACAGCCTTAGTAGTTCCCACTATCTCAGGCAATCTTCCGTCCTTCTCCATTAGCAAAGAACTTGCATCTAGAATGCCAAATTTACGTTTGGCAGATAGAAATCTATTTGACTGCCGTCCAGTAGACATGTTAATAGGAGCAGATCTGTATCCGAAAATACTTCTTCAGGGGATACAGTCTAATATACTAGGGTCTTTAGTCGCACAGAAAACCGTTTTCGGCTGGATTATTACAGGTCCAGTCCCCAACAATAACATTTCTTCTTCTAGTAACGTCACTACCTTTTCAACAAATGTGAAATATTCCCACGAAGAGAAGCTCAACGAGACTCTACTTCGTTTCTGGGAACTAGAAGAAGTCCCAAAGCGCAAATTATTGTCTCCTTCAGACCAATTTTGTGAGGATAACTTCAAACGAACCACTCATAGGGATTCTAATGGAAGATACGTCGTATCACTTCCCATTAAACATGAATTCATAGGCCAACTAGATCTCGGACACTCTAGGACGAATTGTCTACGACAATTTCTTCGTAATGAGGCATCACTCCTTAGAAGACCAGAAGTTAAGGAAATTTACGATGGAGTGGTTCGTGAATATTTAGAGTTAGATCATATGAGGCCAGTTTCGACAACGTCGACAAACTCTTCGGTTTGTTATCTGCCTCATCACCCCGTTATCAACCCCGATAAACAAACAACCAAATTAAGGGTGGTTTTTAACGCATCTAACAAAACATCTAACGGGAAAAGCCTCAACGACATTCTTTACGTCGGTCCGACTTTACAACTGGACTTGGTCCTCCTCATAATTCGATGGAGATTATATAAATATGTTTTTAATTGTGACATTACCCAAATGTATCGCCAGATACGGGTAGACCCAGCTCATACCTCTCTTCAAAGGATTCTGTTTCGGGATTCTCCCAATAATCCTATACAGGACTATGAGTTACAAACTGTAACTTTTGGAGTTAACTGTGCCCCTTATTTAGCCATTCGGACTTTGTTACAGTTAGCTCAAGATACTGAAGCCGATTTTCCGCTGGCGGCACACATATTACGTAAGTGCATGTACGTTGACGATGTCCTGACGGGATATCACGATTTGGAGACTGCGAAAGGTCTAGGGATCAACTTATTAATGCATTAGATTCCGCCAAATTTGAGTTGAGAAAATGGACATCTAACGATCGCTCCATCCTAGACCCCCTTCCCGTTGAACATTTGATAGACTCTAAGCTTCTTAACTTCGTGGAAGCTAGTAGCTCTAAGCCTCTGGGTATTAGATGGAATGCTCAGTTGGATATGTTCTATTTTAATGTCAAGCCCCTTGCCATCAAAGATAATTATACCAAAAGGGAAGTTTTGTCTGCAATTGCTAAGTTGTTCGATCCCATAGGTTGGTTGAGCCCCGTAATTGTAGTAGCCAAGATTATAATGCAGCGTATTTGATTAGATAAGATTGATTGGGACGATTCGCTTCCGTCTACGACGGCACATGAATGGCATAGCTTCGTAGAAACTTATCAGGGCGTTAATTCGATTCAAATACCTCGTTGGGTTAAATATGTGCCTGATTGTGTAGCCGAACTTCATATATTTTCTGATGCCTCGGAAAAGGCATACGCGGGGGTGGTGTACATCCGTATCATTGCCTTTAATGGTGAAATTTTTACATTTTTGCTTTCTAGCAAAACAAAAGTAGCACCGATCAAATCCATTTCTCTCCCTCGACTAGAATTATGTGGTGCAGTTTTAGCTTCAGAACTGTATAAATCGATTGTAGCTGAAATTGATATATCTTTTCAAAAAGTTTACTGTTGGACCGATTCCACGATCGTCCTTTCCTGGTTAAAGAAAACCCCTTCGACATGGTCCACTTTTGTTGCAAATAGGGTATGTAGGATACATGAAAACGTGGGTCAAAGTAATTGGTTTCACGTACGATCTGAAGACAATCCTGCTGACTTAGGCAGCCGAGGACTTTCACCGTCAGAGTTGTCATTGTCAGAAATTTGGTGGCATGGACCACAATGGCTTCGTCAAGATTCTTCGCAGTGGGATATTCAGTCTACTCCTGTTCCTGATACGAACATTGAAATGCGCCCAGTAAGGTGCCATGTTTCTTTCTTTTCGGAACATAAGGATATACTGGATGATTTTTCAGATCTAGATAGCGCGCTACGCGCTGTTGCAATGGTTTACCGTTTTTTCCATAAAACTCATCCTTTGCATAAAGGTCGACATACTTTCGATGGAAAACATCCTACGGCCATGGAAATAAAAAATGCAAGATTACGTCTTGCTATAGTAGCTCAGAAAGTTCACTTTCCGGATGAGTATTATTGTTTAATAAACGAAAGGCCATTGAATTCCAAAAGCTCTCTGCTCCCTCTTAATCCTATGTTAGATGATATGGGAGTTATGCGGCTCAATGGACGATTAGCCCAATGCCCAACATTGCCTCTCGCAGAGAAACATCCTATTATATTACCCTACAATTGCAGATTTTCTCTTCTGTTGGTAGAATACTTCCACCGTATTTCCTTTCACGGAGGAATTCAATTAGTTTTACGTATGTTACGCATGCAATATTGGATACCTAGAGCAACATCGTTGATTCGTAAGGTTACAAGAAAATGCAAACCTTGCATTTTAGAAAAGAAAAGGTCATGTTCTCAAATTATGGCATCTCTACCTCCGGAGAGAACTGTCATTACCAGACCATTTGCCACTACAGGTATAGATTTTGCTGGTCCTTTCGATCTAAAGTCGTTTACAGGTCGTTGTTGTAGAATTACGAAGGGCTACGTATGTGTATTTGTGTGCTTTTCTACGAAAGCACTACATCTAGAAGCCACCTCAGATTTGTCAACGACAACATTTTTAGAGGCATTTCAAAGGTTTATTTCACGCCGTGGTTGCCCAAAAACAATATTCTCAGACAATGGTACCAATTTCGTTGGCGCGTCTAGAGAATTAGAGCGTGACTTCAAGGCTGTACTTCATGAAGGTCGTGATAGGGTGTGTTCACAATATAGTTATCAGGAGCTTTCATGGAAATTCATCCCAGCTGGAGCACCACATATGGGTGGGCTCTGGGAAGCTGCGGTTAAGAGTTTTAAGTTGCACTTTAGAAGACACGCTAGCAACCTAAAATATACTTTCGAAGAGTTATCAACGATACTCTCTCGAATTGAAGCGTGCTTGAATTCTCGGCCTTTGTGCCCAATGAATGATAGTCCCGAAAATGCTGTAGCGCTAACACCGGGTCATTTTCTAATAGGGTCTCCAATTCTTGCTCCTGTAGAACCATTAATTGACGAAGCTCCGTTGCATATCGTGAATCGGTATCGTAAGATAAAAGCGCTTACTCAGCAATTCTGCCAACGGTGGAAAGAAGAGTACCTGCAGAGTCTGCAAAAGCGTTACAAATGGCAGCATCCGCAGCGCGATATACAAACGGATGATATCGTAGTCATTCGTCATGAACAATTGCCTCCCACATCGTGGAAGTTAGGTCGCGTAATTAACGTTTATCCCGGTAGCGACGGTCACGTTCGAGTCGCCGATGTACGAACCGAAAACGGAATTGTAAGACGACCAGTAGTCAAATTGGTCATTTTGACCAATTAAAATAAATAATTGTTTAATTCTCTTCACTTCGCGGCCTCTCTATCTTTTCACAGAATGGAAAATATTGGTAAGATGGCTGCAACTCTTCCCGACTATGAGGGTCTCACCCCCATGTCTGACGAGGAAAGAGAAGTTGACGTTCCATTGGCACCATCTCAGGAGGTATCGTCAAACCCTACGGCGGAAACGACCTCAACAGAACCAGGTCCTACGACTGAGGCTACGGAAGCTGATACTCCCATGCAGGAGATTCCACCAGCACTGACTTCGCAGAAATTAGAAGAGCCGATCCAGGCCGGGAGCACTGAATCCGTTCCTCCCTCAGAGGAGATCGTGGGTTCTGGTGTAATACCTGTTGGTGGACATCAAGGGTCGACGAAGGGTTCAAAACCGGGAACGAGAAACTCTGGCTCAAGTGGCGGTTTAAAGTCAACCGGATGTCCTCTTTGCCATAAGGCGCATCCATTAAGGAGGTGCAGAAGATTCCGAGGCATGTCCTTGGAAAAAAAGGTCCGGACGTTGGTCTCTCGACACATCTGCTCCAACTGCCTTTGCGCATCCCACTCCTTCCGAGAGTGCACAAGTGAGCAGAGGTGTCGAGAATGCAATGAGAAGCACCACACTCTTCTGCACCCCTGTTTGTCGCGAGAGGAGTCTAAGAACCTCCAACACCTTCGTCCTTCTTCGGGTCTGTCCGTCTCGACACGTCCGCCTGCACTCCCTTGTCCGTCTGTAGTGAGGTACAACCCTGTACACACATTCAGCATCCAACCAATGGTAACCCTGGGTCCCACTGTTGTGTGCAACTTGGTGTTCGGTGATCGACGTTATCCAGTACGGGCCCTGTTGGATCCGTGTGCAGGTAACAGTCGCATCTGTCGATCCTTGGTAGAGTCAATGCAGCTCTCTCCAATTAATGTTGACCAGGACCAGTACTGTCCCCTCAACTTGGAGTCCTTTTACAGTCGAAGTGAGAGACTGTTAGTGTCTGCAAGGGTCTCCGACTTGCAGCACATCATAACTCCATCAGCAACAGCTTCAGATACCATTAAGGTCCACTACGGTGGCATGATGCTAGCGGATCCCCAGTTTTTCAGGGCTGGCCGCATTGCTATGGTGTTAGGCCCGGATGTTTACCCCCGAATCATGAAGCCACAAACATATGCGAGTCCGGGTTTCCCGTGGGCACAGCTCACCATTTTTGGTTGGGTTGTCTCCGGTACATGTCCCATGTAACCCTTTTTTGTGATGACAGCCATACGGTGTCCCGCGACCTGCGTGCTTTACGAGCTCGTTTAGTAGGTAGTTTGAAAAGCAATATTATAATTGCGTTGGCTCTCCGAGCACCTTGATATTGAAAAAATGAATTTAAAAATATACATATATACTGAAATGAATTAAAATTACTTTTTTTCCACTTTGTTTTATGTATATATAATTCTATCTTGTTGCAACATGGCTAGATGTTGCAATGCTGGCGGCAATGTTTAATTTAAAAATCAAACTTTGGTTTTGTTTTCGTTTTACTAATTTTCATAAATTTGCATACGTTAGAATTTCTTTGCTACTTTGAAGTACAACTTTGCGCTTACGGCACAAAGTAGTACTGTCAAACTTCTAACGAGTAACTAATGCATTGAGCGCCACTTTACAACACCTACGCTTTCGTTGTTGACACTTGTTTAATTCGTTCTTGAATTTCGCCAAAGCAACAGCTTTTACAAAGGTAAATATTATCTACGATAATATTATAACTCAAATTTCTCAATAAAACCAAACCATACTTTGAATTATTTACTGCCAAAAAATTTGTGTTTTTATTTCTTCTTTTTCCATATTTATTTGCTACGCAAACAGTATTAAATTCAGAAATCGGTCAGAAATAACAAAAATAATTTCTATTAAAAAAATAGTTTAAATGTTGAGATTTTCTTTACAATTGTGTCACTTCCGCTAACGAAGTAGCGGGCACATGCTTGTATTTTATAAAATTGTAATAAAATGAACCTTTATATTAGGCGATATAATTGGTTTATTTTTATGTAAAAATTAATATGAAATTTTTACAATTAAGATTTAGGTATAGTTACCTAGCACCAATTTTAATTTATTTATTAAATAAATTTATTATTTTTCTTATTTTTATTATATAAAATTATTTATTTTTGTTTATAATAATAAAATTTTAAGTATAAAGTTTTATTTAAGCTTACAAATTTATTATTAGTTTAATTTATATGCAAATTTGTATTTATTTAAATAATAAATAAATAAATTTATATTCGCAGTAATTAGTATTTTTAATTAGAGAAATCTAGAAATAGTAATATTAAAAAGCATTGGCTAAATTTGTGCCAGTAGCCGCGGTTATACGAATAATGCAAATAAATTTTGTTAGTTAAAGTTGTTTAGTTTAAAATGAAGCAAATATTTTTTGAGCTTGATGTCATGTTTTTATTTTAATTTTTCCAATATTTCGCAATTACACTAAATTGCATATTCAGGGAAAATCTACAAAATATTTATTTCATATTAGTATTACAGCATTTAACATAATAATAAACAAACACAAAATTTAAAGAGAATCGCTTACATTAATAGCTTATAAAGATTACTTATAACTATGATAGACTTTACTATCGTCGTCGTCGAGTGTAAATATTGCACTTAGTTATTCTAGTTATTGCACGATTTCTCTTTCTGTGTAAGATGCCGGTAACAGTATGCTGCGTTGTCCGTATCACTCTTAAAGTTAACTCTCTTTGTTGTTGGTATATTGTTTATATGTAGCATCTCCAAAGTAAGTCTCCTATTGTATTGGTTTTCCCTTTGTAGTATTTGCACTTTATCGAAGTTTGGCATATGGTTATTTTTCTTTTAGTGGTCTGCAAGAGCTGTTTTTTTTTGAATTGCATTACTGTGTCTCAATTTAATATCAGATTTGTGAGCCGATAATTCAGTTTTCAATTTATTTTTCGTGGTTCCAACATACATTTTCCCACATCGTTCTCCAGTGTTACCATAACATTCTATTTTATAAATAACAAAATGTTTGTCCAAATTCTTTATTTGGTTTTAAGTGTCCCAAAAAAACCTTTTTGAGGGTATTATTTGTTTTTTGGACCACAATGTACTTACCTTTATCATAAAGATCCGATTTTGAAACCTTTCAGATATTTTTGGAACATAAATTATAGATTTGTAGATTTTCTCTTTCGTATCATGTGTCATGCCTGTTTCTTTTGCGTAAATTAAGTTGTTGATAATATACGTTGAAAATTTATTTTTGGTCAACATTTTTTAATTCTATTTTTGTTCTTATTGTGGAATTTTTCTTCTCTTATATTCAATATTCTGTTTACCATATCCTTTGCCATCTGTTTTGGATGATTGGAATAGAAGTTCAAAATTCTCCCCGAGGCCGTCGGTTTTTGATGATTGGAATAGAAGTTCAAAATTCTCCCCGAGGCCGTCGGTTTTTGATACCAGTCCAGTTCAAATTTTTCTTTATTCCTATAGATAATAGTGTCCAAATACGGTATGGATCCGTTATATTCTTCCATTGTGAATTTAATGTTGTTATTGTAGCTGTTGAATTTCGTCAAGGTATCAGATATAGCTTCTTATTTAAGGATCACAAAAATATCGTCAACATATTTGATTAATATTACAGGTTTTGTCGTCAGTTGTACCATACTGGTGTCAAGTAGTTTCTCCATCACTATATCAGCTACAATCGGAGAAGCTGGTCAACCCATTGGGAGTCCTTTCTTCTGTTTATAAACTTTATCGTCATATGTGAAATAGCTGTTGTCCTTGATGCAAAAAGTAAGAATACTAAAAAATAAGCCCTTTGTCATATAAGTGTATTCTTTTACTTCATTCCATCTTTCTTGTATTATTCGGATTCCTAGGTCTACTGGTATGCTCGGGAACAGTGATACCACATCGGAAGATACCATCTTCTCATTTTCACTATTTGTAATAGTTTTTAGTGGTTAGTCTTCTTTGGTTATCGCTATAGTAACGTTCCCTTAGTCCGAATTCAAAATCAATATGTTGTTGTTCTTTTTCATAAAGATTCTAGTGAGAGCCACTGTGCGGTTAATTAATTTGTCTCTTCCACTTTCTCTCTGTTTGTTAAAATGTGTGTCTATCATTGTTGTAAATTTGCTTCTCATTATCTCTTGTTCTTCTTAGTTGCTGTTAAATTGGATAATGTCATCACCGTCCGCTATAAACTTAAACAAGGGAGAGAAGCCCCTTTACTTCGTTAGGAAATTCTGTGCTTGTTTTGTTTACGAACCATCTTTCATTATGTTTTATGTTATATTCGTTCAATTGTTTCTGCATTAATTTGTAAAATTTTTGTGTTAGTTTTGTTTTGTATGTTAGTTGTTATTTAATCTTCTCTTGAAATTATATTATCTTTCTCCTTTTGCGTTTTGAATTGAATATAAGCGAAGAAAAATTCCACAATTTGCGCAAAAGAACCAAGCAGGACACATGATATTTAGTTAGTTAAGGTAATTAAATAATTATTTAATTTTAACATTTTATGGCATAAGCTGTAAAATAAATTATTAAAAATATTTAAATAAATTAATATATAAATTAAATTAATTATCGTAAAAATTTATAATAGAATTTTATTTTTTAGTCAAAAAGCTAAAATGTATTTAAAAGACAAAAAGACCCTATAAATCTTTATATTTAGATAATTATAATTTTTCGAATTTTTTATGATTGTTGATAATACTTTATTGTGGTGATTTTAAAATTTGAAAAAAAAAAACGTAATTAATTAAATCATTATTTAATGAATAATTGATCCGTTAATAACGATTACAAATTTAAGTTACTTTAGGGATAACAGCGTAAGTTTTTTGGTGAGTTCAAATCGATAAAAAAGATTGCGACCTCGATGTTGGATTAAGAGATACATTTAGGTGTAGCCGCTTAAATGTTAAGTCTTGGCAGATTAGTGGAATAAATTTAGAATTTATGCATGTAGTTTATATTACAAATAGTACATGACTTATTTCGAAAATTTATTATTTATAATTGGTAGATTATTATTAGTAATTTGTGTATTAGTAAGAGTTGCTTTTTTAACTCTTTTAGAACGTAAGGTATTAGGATATATTCAAATTCAAAATGGTCCTAATAAAGTTGGAATTATAGGAATTCCTCAACCTTTTTGTAATGCAATTAAATTATTTACTAAGGAACAAACTTATCCCTTATTATCAAATGTTACTTCTTACTATTTTTCACCAGTTTTTTATTTTTATCATTATTAGTTTGAATATGTATACCTATGTTTATTAAGTTACTTTCTTTTAATGAAGGTTTAATATATTTTTATGTTGTGCAAGTTTAGGAGTTTATACTGTAATAATTGCAGTGTGATCTAATTCTAATTATGCTTTTTTAGGGGGTTTACGAGCTATGGCTCAAACAATTTCTTGTGAAGTTAGATCAGCTTTAGTATTGTTAAGTTTTTTATTTTTAATTGGTAGGTATAATATATTAATATTTTATAAGTATCAATTATTTATTTGATTTTTGTTTTTAATATTTCCTATAGCTTTAATTTGTATTTCTTTAGCTGAAACTAATCGAATTTTTGCTGAAGGAGAATCTGAATTAGTTTCAGGTTTAATGTTGAATATAGAATAGGAGGATTTCCATTCATTTTTTGAGCTGACTATGCTAGAATTTTATTTATAAGAATATTATTTTGTGTAATATTTTTAGGTTTATATTTTATTTAAAGTTAAGTTTTGTTTCTTTTATATTTATTTGGGTACGTGGAACTTTACCTCGATTTCGATACGATATGTTAATGTATTTAGTTTTTTACCTTTTTCGTTAAATTTTTTACTATTTTTTGTAGAGTATAGAATTTGTTATTATATTTATAATAATGAATTAAATTTAGTAGTTAAAGTTAATAGAAAATTAAATGTCTATCTTATGTTTTCAAAACATATTCTTAATTCAAGCTCAATAACTAATAGGTTATCTCATCATTTTGTAGTCAGAGTATTAAATAAGAAATAAGGAAAGTACACTACTGTTAAAATTTGTCCTACTTGGAGAACATATGGTGCTTCTACAGGTCGGGCTCCAATTCATGTTAACAAAATTTCTGTAACTGCTATAGCTCAAAATAAAATTTTATTAATTGGATAAAATTGAAAATTGAATTCTTCGGAACTTTTTTAAATGATAAAATGGTAAAATTACTAAAATAGCAATTGATACTACTAAAGCAATTACTCCTCCTAACTTATTAGGAATAGATCGTAAAATTGTATAAGCGAATAAAAAATATCATTTTGGTTGAATAGGAACAGGTGTTACTAAAGGATTAGCTGGAATAAAAATATCTATTTCTGCTAATAAATATGGGTTAATTAATACTAATAAAATTAAAATTATTGTTATAATAAATCCTACAATATCTTTATAAGTAAAATAAGGATGGAAAGGAATCTTATCAATATTAGAATTTAATCCAATTGTTCCATGTAAAAATAATAAATGAATTATTGTTATTACTAATAGAATAAACACTGTGCAACATTTTTAAGGTGATTTTGTGCAAACAATTCGAACTCAGGATTTTTTGAAAGTACAGACCCAAACGACAGGAAACACTAGTTTAGTATTGTGGTGTCAGATCCAGTTCGGATTTTATGGCCCCATCTAAACATGGCTAAATATTTAGTTTTTAAAGAAATTCGGGGCTATATCTCTGAAACCAATGCGAATCTTCTTCTGACCTCTGAAGCAAATTTGTAGATAAGGACAAGAACAAAATATTTGGAGAAATAATGAACTCGAAAAACTACATTTATTGTCTCAAATTTCAAAATATATGCAAAAATTCCGCAATTTGTATACATATCGCACCGTATCCCCAAAACCATAAATTTTTTCTGAATATTTTCTTCTGGAAAAATATTCCCTGGAATGTAGTACACAACTCTTCAGAACATGTCATTGTTGTAAAATGCCTCTATGCCGTTGTTTTCAGTAAATTTTTCAACGACGATTTAATAAAAATGTCAATAATGTAGTGAAATCCCAAATGCGAGAATAAACTGTTGGTGTGAACTGTGTTTGAAATACATGTTGTAAAAGATATGACGCAAAACACCGCTGAAACAACATGAAGTAAGCATTTTAGAGTTTCAGAATGTTCTAAAGAATTGTTGAGAACTTTATTTGGAAGATTTTTGCAAAAGGTTACTTGGTTCAACTCCCAATAGTTTAGCCGATACTGACCAGAATTTCAGCAATTATGTACATTTTTCTATATTTTATAGATTTTGATGCCCTAGATGGAGTTTTTCTTATGCGGTTTTCTCAAAAGATAAGTTCTACTAGTTTAGGGCTACAATATTGCTAAAGACAGCAAGGCCAAATTCCAACTCTTTTCTGAGATAAGGGCCTGATAAATGCAAAAAAGTGTAGATTTAGCCCGGTTTAGATGAGGCCATAAAATCCGAACTGGATCTGACAGGACAAAACCCTACTAGGGTTTTTATAGTCTAAATATGTACTTTCAAAAAATGCATAAGAGAAGTTGTTTGCATTTTCAGTGTTGCATAGTGTAAATGGTAAAATAAAATGGAATGTGAAGAATCGGGTTAATGTTGCGTTATCAACAGCAAATCCTCCTCATACTCATAGTACTAAATGAGTACCTAACTAAGGAATAGCTGATAATAAATTAGTAATAACGGTAGCTCCTCAAATAGATATTTGTCCTCATGGGAGAACGTATCCTATAAAAGCAGTTCCTATTACAAAAAATAAAATCATTACTCCTACTAATCATGTTGGAGTATATAAATATGACCCGTAATAAATTCCTCGTCCTACATGAAGATAAATACAAATAAAAAAGAATGATGCACCATTAACATGTAAAGTTCGTTATAATCAACCATAATTAACATCCCGATAAATATGGTTTACTCTAATTCTAAAATAATATCTGCTGTATAATGTATAGCAAGAAATAGTCCAGTTAAAATTTGAATAATTAAACATAAACCTAATAATGAACCGAAATTTAATCAAGATGAAATATTTCCAATTTTTGTCGGTAAATTTTGACGTTAATTACCGAAAATTATTGTTAAGTTAACAATCAAAAAAAGTAGTCGTTAGGTCTTAACGACACTACATTATTGCAATATTTAGCTGATTTCTTTCAACAACGGCGTTTTTAATGATCATATGTTATGTTAATAAGGAGGGTACACAAGGTAAATTCCGCCTTATTGAGAAAAATCTTCTTAAGGCATTTACACAGCTTCGCCACTGTTGTTCTTTCGCCAGCGACGATTTTATTGAAGCTGAATAAAGGTAACCAAAGAGAAAGTTGTAAATCTTCGATTAACTCATAATTTTCCCTTGGACGATCTTCATGTAGTATCAACTAAATCGGCGTTGGCGAAGGCGCAGCAGTGGCGAAGATTTCCCATGCTACCCTAACCTTATTTAGTCCGGTCAAAATAGACATTGAAATAGCAAAAATTCCCACACGGCTGAATTTTGGTGGAGAGCTAGGGTTTGCCGTTAGAAGCAACGCCATAAAAGTCCCCATCGATCCCACGTGTGCAAAAAAAGTTATTCGGGGTCAAAGGTCAAATTTTAATGGTTTTTAGGCTTTCGGATTTATTTTTTGAAAACGGTTGATCTAATCAAAAAGTGACTAAAGTAAATATTGTAGAAAGAAAAATTATCTACAAGTTTGATCTTTATAATTTTTTCCTAGAAGGAACCATTCTTGAGATATAGCTGTTCTAAAAAACACATGATTTTTATGCACTTATAGGGGAAATATGCACATATTCATACGAACCGGCTAAAATAAGCGAAGTAACCGGGTCTGTCCCCCAAAAAATATATATTTTCTTGAAGAAAGAAATTATAGCTATCTTTTAAAAAAAATTCCAACAAAATCGGAGCGTGTTTAGTAGAGTGATTCAATTTTAGAGTCATTTTATGCAAAAATAGCCCATTTATTCCACATGTATAATTGTAAGCCCAACTGGAACGACCCCAACGAAAACTCTCAGATTTTTTTCAGGTTTTGTCAGACGGTAGGGTTTATTGCGCTGATTACGGAAATGTATAAATTTCAACGGTTGCGGATCCGGTTCGCCGGTTATTCGACGCGAAAGGCGTCGGCCCCGGTCCTACTGAACCGATTACTGCAAAGTGGATATCGTTTGAAAGCTTATGAAAGTATCTAACACATAGTGTCATTACTTTAACCGGTTCGCCTCATAATGTACTTACGCGGCTAATTTTTTATTTGACCTTTAGATCGCGATATCTCGAAAATGGTAGGTCTTTTTTAAAAATCGTAAAGACCGCTCTTGTAGACAATTATTAAATCTACAACTTTTATTTTAGTCGGCTTTTGCTAAGTCTTACCGTTTTTGAGAAAAATTAAAAAAACAGAATAATGCCTCCAAAAATGACCTTTGACCCCGAATAACTTGTTTTGCACACATGGGATCGATGGGGACTTTTAGGACGTTGCTTCTAATGGCCAACCCTAGCTCTCCACCAAAATTCAGCTTTGTGGGAATTTTTGCTATTTCCCCCTTATACGCATGTCTATTTTGACCGGACTAATTATTAAAGAGGAAAAACGTTAGCTAAAGCTTCAAAAGCACTCAAGTGTGGTACTCTTATATAAGACCCATACCACACAATACCACTATTTTTCAACGAAGCCAAAAGGTGTATAGTATTCCTATTCTGTGGTAATAGCATCGATTTAAACTCAACATCACTAATAATCAGAGTGCTAAAAATGGCGTATATGTTCGGATTTCTGAACTTTTCATACTCTGCGCTATGAGAAATTTCATTTAATGTGGACGTGAATTGAATATGTAAATATAGCACAAATGTAAATATAAACACATGGATGCAAATGACATGTTTATTTATTTATATCCTGGAATAAAATCACGAAAATCTATGAGATTTATTTACCTCCTAGAAATGTATGTACATACACACTTGACGCTTTAGAAGTTGAAAGTAAACTTGTGTTACGCATTGTTAGGCGCAGCTTATTTCCTCCCTTACGCGTTTAATGCCTGCATTTGCCAAGAAATAATGCTTTTAATTCAAAAATACATTAATAAATATCAAAATATAATATTTGACAATTTGCCTTTCCATCGATATTCGTCGGTATGTGCTAACGATTTCTGCAATCATGAACATAAAGTTACAGAATATCACATTCGTTAACTCAACCGAATATTTTTGTTAACTACCGATTTCGGTTCGTTATTAAACAAGTTACAGAATCGCACTACAGGTACTGTTCCACATCTAGGAGAATTGCATAACAACATGAATGCTATAAGTTTTCGAAATCGGTAAACGATATGTAAGGAGATTCAAAGTTATGCTGAAAAAGATTCAGAGCAGAATAATTTGGCGCAGTGAAATAACAATATATATCGAAAAGAACGAATGCTTTAAATGAACACGTGGGAAAATAACTTTATATATTTCTTTTCCTGTAAGAATTACGTTTAGAACTTTTAATTTGCTCGTGCTTAGCGTACCTCACTACCGTGGAATATACTCTTAAACTTTGAGGAATTGGACCAGTAATGATCCAACCGAAAACTGTATTTTGAGCAATCAAAGAACCCAACATATTAAACTTAATTCTTTGTAAGAGAATGTAGATATAGATCAGCACCAATTAACATCTACACGCCTGCAGTCGAATAACTGTGGTTCAGCCAAACGAATATTTGGAAAACGCGAAAATAATCCAGTAGCAACATGTGTGGTAGGCACATTGTCTTAAATGCTAGGTACTACCAAAGCCCATGCATAATGAACACTACTTATTGGATCTTGCGATAACAGTTTGATTAACTGAAAGATGTGGTAGACCAATACCAATATTTTGTTGTAAATCCTCAGTAAATAAGGAAGTTTCAGATGCTGGGTTAATAAGGGCATGAACTGGGTGTGAAACTTCCTGGTGAACGATATTCACCATAGACGTTCCTAATACAACCTTTCTATTTTCTGCATCGTGGAACACTTGCCTGTTTGTTGAAAAACTACCATACGACGAAGAAGAGAGACCTGGGCTTAGAACTGACGAATTCTGCGATGCTGCAGGAGTGCTCGAACTACAATTTCACAGAATCACTGAATAACAATGATGAATAACAATAATGAGTAACAACCTGTGATATCGCCTGTTAAATTTTGAACAGTTATGCTTACCACATTTATGTGCTTCATGACCTCTTGCTAAAGAATTTAGGCAACAATTAATTGTAATGTCGAAGTGCCGAAAAGCGACTATCGATAGACAATTTTAAGAACTTGGAACAGTATCTTAAGGGGTGAACGAGGTTGGGACACAGAATACAAAATCGACCTGAAGAGGTGGATGAGGAAATGGAAGGGTTTAGTGTGGAAAACCGACTTAGTTAAGAATGCTGACGCTTCGTCGTGGATTAGCTTCCCTTAATATCGCGAAGACACTTAAGTGTCTGAATTCTTTCTATAAGAAAGACATCCAAATCTTTCCATGAAGATAGGGCCGATTTATTTTTAACATTTTGCTCCCACAGCTGAAGAGTATTTGTCGGTAATCATTGACTACAAATGAAAACAAATATGGGATCCCAATCTTTCATCGGAACATCATAAACCTCCATAGCAGATATGGAACTATCTATTCCCCGCTGTAATTGTTTCAATCCTGAACTAGATTATATATCAAAAATCGGAAGGCGGAATATCAACTTCAGTTGACTATTTACGAGAATTCGTATATTGTCATAAGACTCCTTTAAAACATTTCATGCTAAATTGAAACTCCTATTCGTCAAGGGAAACATGGAAGCAATATCTTTGGCTTCGCCGCTAGTTTTCTTCAGTATGTGATATATAGCCTTTCCATATCACTCAGGCACTTTTAATAAATAAACGATGCTGAGAAAAGATCCCTAAACTTAGGCCATGAGAGAAAATCGCCGTTGAAAATACCGATGTCACACGCCGGAAGATTCATACTATGCGAAAAACTATTTTTGAATGAAGCGGATACTTCATCAGACGACCTAGTTTGCAAACTTTCGGAATGAGAAAATATTTCGGCAAAAGTGGGTGAAGAATTCTTAGACCTTGCTCGATGCTCATCAATTTTTCGATTTATCATTGCAATTGTATTTAAAAACGCCTTGAAAGCCAACTAATATTTACACTCTGCTGATGAAATGCCTTTATGATCGGGCTTATCAGATTAAGACATTCGCCAGATATCTCTTTTGGTTTTTTTCAACATTTCTCTAAATTCAGCGGACGTACTTCAGAACGTACACTGAAAGTAAAAGCTTCATAACATAAACGAAATCTTACGTCTCATCACTAAAATTTGTCATTGATTTTGAACCAACGTAGAGCTTCATTGAAGAAACTAAAACAGTTTCATTGAGTTTCTGTGTCGTGAAATTAACGAATTTGTTCATTAATGCAATGAAACTTGTTCATTAATGCAATGAAGCTTCTTCATTAATGCAATGAAACTTTTTCATTAATGCAATGAAACTGTTTCGTTAATGCAATTAATTACTTTCATTAATGTAATGATTAGTGCAACGAAGCTTCTTCATTAATGCAATGAAGCCTTACGTTGTTGGTTCAAAATCAGTGACACATTTCATTGATGTAACGTGAGATTTCACTTATGTTATGGAGTAATTTCATACTCACGTAATAAACAAAAATGATGTCAATGCTAAATATGTTTAATGCATTTTATTACAATTAGTTGACAACACGTAATTTTTGATTCCTCAGATATTAACGACAGTAATGATACCATTGTGCTTTGTCATCTGTAAGTAAAATTGAAAGAATAAAGAAACTTTTAGCAAATATACTTATTTTCTAAATAATAAATTGCCTTCAAGTAATCTGAACAATAACATGTAAGAACGGCGTTAAGTTCGGCCTGGCCGAACTTGTTATACCCTCCACCACGAGTTGTATTGAAGTAAAATGGAACAATTAGTTTCCTTTCGTTTATGAAGAAGACAAAATACCTATTTCAGTCATTTCTGTGGGATATTGACGTCACAACCTTCAGAATTACGAAAATCAGGAGGTATTGTTCTTGGAGGCTATATCGAAACGTGCACCTATACCGACAAATTTCAATCGGAAATGGGGCTATATAAAGGCGTGGACCTATACCAACAAATTTCAAGTGGAACGTTTTATATCCTCAACGAAGAACGTTTTATATGCTCAATTTAGACTTATTACCAAATTTTAACCATTTTGATGGGATAATGAAGCTTAAACCTTCAAAATATCGAATATCGGGAGTTACCGTTCTATGGGGGATGCATGAAGGCGTGTACCTATACCATCAAATTTCAGGTGGAAAGTTCTATACACCCAACGATAACGAAGTACCAAATTTCAGCCATTTTGGTGGGATAATGAAGCTAAAACCTCCAAAATACCGAATATAGGGTGGTACCTTCTATGGGGGCTATATGAATGCGTGGACTTAACAAATAATTATGAATATATACTTAATATTATATATGTATCATTGAAATATTATTACACGATCGCTGTTTGCGTAGCAATGAAAATATAAGAAAATAAATAAAACACCAAGTATTAGAGTTTTTTCTCCAATTATATTGGAATTATGTTTTATTGTGGATTGTTCGTGGAACCATCACTTATTTACCTTTTACAGAGTGTAAGGGTATAGTGTTGATAGGACGAGATCCAATGAGCGAGTGGTTTTAAACGAATTAGAAAAACTATGATGTAACAAAGCGGAGCTTAAGAAAAGTTAATCGTTAGATCTTGTTACTATCCTTGTTTTTGTGTACGATATACAGAAAGTTGTATACAAAGGTAGGTCACAAAATTTAACGCAGGGCTAGAAAACCCATATAGAATATAAAAATCATTTAAATTAATTAAACCAAGTTTGAACTTATATATTGCCGCCCGCGTTGCAACATCCTGCAGTGTTGCAAAATTAATAATTAAAAATTAAATAAAAATATTTTCAAGTCTATTTTTTATATTTATTTATTTATTTATATATTTATTCTATATTTCAGCACTTTAAGCCGAAAAGCATTATTGGAATGTGAAAAAACTCTCAGATCAAGAGGTAAATAATTCAATAATCTTGCAACGCGTATTAAGAACGACTTTTCAAAAGTAGAGTTGTATATTCTAGGTATAAAAAGTTGTGTATTCCTCGTTGAAAAAATAAAGCTAAGCATGTTAGCCAATGAAGCGGTTGTACCAGTCTTAATTATTTTGTGTAAAGTGCACAACAGCTTACAATTGACAAATTTCTCGAAATCAACACCCAAAAAACTCTCAACAAAACTAGATATATGTTCACGACGACTCACACCAAAGACAAACCGGGTAACAGAGTCGACAATACGTCTCAGCCTCAAAAAATTTCGATCTATCATACCAGAAACCACTTCTAAGCCATAATTGATACAAGGCATGAGTAGAGCTGAAGCTAGTCTTTGTTTGACCCACGGAGGAAGATATACATTAATAGAATACAATCTGCGAATGGTACTAAAGACTTTCCGCTGAATAGATTCGATGTGAAATTCGAATGAAAGCTTATCATATATAATAACTCCAAGGATTTTATGGGAACCTACGAAGCTGATCCGATTCTGAGCTAGAAAATATAGACTTCCAAAGCCAAACTTAATTGCTTTTGTCTTCCCTGGGTTGATCAAAAGAGCATTTTCAGAGCACCATTGACTAAATCGACCAAGACAACAATTAATTTCATTCTCGAAGGTACCAACAGACGTTCTAGCATCGCGGAAAACCAGGAAAACATCATCCGCAAACAACAACGGTGTGCAATGTGCATCATTAAAGCAATCAGCAATGCTGTTAACATAAAGAACGAACAACAAGGGTCCCATTATAGACCCCTGGGGAACACCACATGTTCTGGAAAGCAACGTAGAATACTCTCCATTATAGTACACAAATTGCGATCTATCACTCAAGTAAGGCATCATTAACTTGCAAGCAGTAACGGAAAAATTAAACTCATTTCTAAGTTTACGAAACAATAAGTGGTAAGAAACAGAATCAAATGCTTTAGTAAGGTCTAAGGATACAACTATAGTGTTCATGTTAGCATTAGAATTATTTCTAATCATATCAGTCCTATAGAGTAATAAACCCGTTGTACTGTGATTTCTACGAAAAGCAAACTGACCATTATACATATACCTGCTTACATGTAACATTATTTGATCCTTCATAATGTGTTCACACACTTTAGACAACACAGGGAGAATTGAAATAGGTCTGAGATCGTCGTAGCTGTTAACAACATTACCTTTCTGTATTGGAACAAAGCGAGCTTTTTTCCACTGTAAAGGAAAGAGAAAGAGGTGATAATGGAATTTATTAAGTCTAAAATATAATCAGATATATAGGGAAAAACTAGTTTTAAGAAATCCGGTGGTATTGCATCGACTCCAATTGATTTGGATTTTATTTTACTAAGCGCCATAACAATATCATCGGCGTAAACGCAACTAAATGAAAAGCCAGTATCAGACCCATCAAATTCAGGGAAATCAATACCTAGAGTTTTGAGAATTGTTACCGACAAACGCAGCATTCAAACCATTAACATCAATGTCAAAAGCAATATCATCTCCACCAAGTCATCCTGATCCTCTCAGGAAACGCCACAGAGCAGTTGAACCCATTGCATTGAATTTCTTAGAATAAAGCTTTCTGCGCTCACGCTGAATAACAGACTTCGCCTTATTACGATACCTACAAAAAAACTTTCCAAGACTCACGACTCTTGTTACACTGATAGGCTCCAAAAGCTAAGTCACGCATAGAGCAAGCAAAAGTAATAGAGTTAGATGTGATCCAGTTATCATTAGAATGTATCCTTCTACGAACCAAAGGAACAAGCTCAAATAA
Organism: Musca autumnalis; assembly: GCF_047663935.1. Lineage (NCBI taxonomy): Eukaryota > Metazoa > Arthropoda > Insecta > Diptera > Muscidae > Musca > Musca autumnalis. The sequence continues at coordinate 96,439,971 of NW_027411755.1, read as the reverse complement.
GTCCATACTAAGGGAATTTATGATAGAACATTTAACATGAACATCACCAACATTTAGCAAATCAATGTCGAAGTTAGACAAGCGCAGGTAAAACCCATCCCAATCAATGTTGGAATAATCCCGATATTCAACAAATTCAAGGAATGTGGTAACACAAATATTAAGCGAAGCGAATATAAGTTAATGATCAGAAATAGCAGGACAAATACCTTGACCAGATTGATAAACCATGGAAGAGTCACTGACTAAAACAAAATCTATCAGAGAAGTTGAACCATGCGACACATCCAAGTGAGTAGGCTTGGAATTGTGTAATATTGACAGATTCAACCGGAAGCAACAAGAACGAACATATGCAGATTTATGGAAATCGAACAAATTACATTTAAAGTCACTAGCTATCACTAGATTCGAATACCTCATGAAAATATCTGAATGTTGATCCTCAAAGAAAGAAAAATCACCAGGAGGAGGCAGATAAACAACACCAAACAATACCTGTGAGTTACCGGCCGAAAGCTCAATAAAAAGGGATTCACATTTGCCCAATCTAGATAATTTGAAAAAAATGTTGTATCTGATAGAATTAACAACATAAATAGCCACGCCACCACCCCGACTCCAATCCTGTCATTCCTTACAAGTTTATAACCTGGAATATCAACCATACGATTAGAGATATCAGGCCTCAGCCATGTCTCAGAAAGTGCAAGAATATTTAAAGAAGAGTCACATAGAATCGAATTAAACTCACAATATTTAGTAGTGTTATTTGAAGGCATTATACTTCTGCAATTTAAATGTGCGATAGTCAATTTGCCATGGCATGTGCTAAGAACCGAGTTTATGTAAACATTGCTGCTTTTCACAGGCCCAAAATTAGTCTCAAAGGCATCAAAGGTAAAAAAAAGTAATGGCGGTCAACCATGTATATAAACAATGAAAAAAATATATTTCTTAACTTTCTACACATCGTAAAAACATATAAAAAAATACTTTTACAAAAGATTAAGGAAAAAAAGATTATTCAGAAGAATCAAGCAAAATGTAATGAATTATATAAAAAGGAGAAAAAAGTTCAAATATCTCCACCTTCAACATCATGAAGCAAAGCATCACATTGACTGGCACTATAAGTGTCTTCTCTGCCATCAGGAAACCTTAGCCATGCCTTAAGAATATCAGAATTCAAGATTTTGAACTTTGTCACCATCTTTAAAGTGTGAAGATTCTTGCACACAAAGAAAATAAAGAAAAAATACTTTTACAAAAGATTAAGGAAAAAAAGATTATTCAGAAGAATCAAGCAAAATGTAATGAATTATATAAAAAGGAGAAAAAAGTTCAAATATCTCCACCTTCAACATCATGAAGCAAAGCATCACATTGACTGGCACTATAAGTGTCTTCTCTGCCATCAGGAAACCTTAGCCATGCCTTAAGAATATCAGAATTCAAGATTTTGAACTTTGACACCATCTTTAAACGTTGAAGTTTCTTGCACACAAAGTTCAAACGTGCAGCGGCAGGAGAGAAATGGTCGTTAAGATAAACTAGACTAGTTAGACCAACACCCTGGGTGCCCAATAAGTTAGAGACTTTAAGGTTACGAGTTTTAAAATACTCCTTCAACAGTAAGTCGCGCTTAGATACTTTGTTAAATTTAACAAGAATTTGTTTTTTCCGATTTATGTAATATACGTGATTTATGTCCATGCTGGTGACAGGTATATTGTAAAATGTGCCCAGAGCAATAACAGGCGCTTCTAGATCGTCTATACCCTCTGGCAACCCTCCAATCAATATATCCGAACGATTTATCCTCTTATGCATAATGTTGTCTTCCTTCTCCAGAGCTACAAATTTAGCCGAAGTTGAAGCTTCAACACGACGGACATTGTCATTACATCTACCAATGTCTACTCTTATATCAGCCACAAAAGAACTAACTTCCTGCTTAATATCATTCAATACCGTTGTAAGACGATTTTACTCAGCCTGGTAGTTCAGCATAAAGCTATCAAGTTTTGTAGTTAGGCTGTTTATCTTCCCAATGACGTCGTTATTACCAGCCTTGTTGATTTCGTTATTGTTGTTATTGCTGTTAATATTTGGCAAACATGAAGCACAAATATATGCGAACTCCTTGACAGTCCTCAAGACACTTAGATTTTTCTCGTCGATATTCGCACAGGAAGCATGAAACCAGACCTTGCAAGCATTGCATGATACCCTAGATTGTGACTTTGTTAAAGATTGACAGCAAACTCTGCACTTGATAGCTATAGTAGCCGGCATTTTAACACAGCAAAGCAACAACAACAAAATAAAGAAAATATCTGCAGTAACAGAGAACCGCAACAACAGCCACAGACCCAATTATGCAACAAATGACAATTTCAATATGGCACAAAAAAATGAAGAATTTCTATTTAAATTCTTGCACCACCACTTTTTTGATAACTTCAACAGCTTCCTTTGTTCCTTTCTTTGTAAACAAAGAAAATAGCAAAATAAAGAAAGCGATCAGCTGCGATAAAAAAACACACGTCTACTCAGACATAGGGATCTGTAGTTTTTTCATTATTTTTATTATTATTTTACTTATTATTATTTTTTTTTTTCATTCATATTTTTTCATTTTTTCAAAAAAACATTATAAATATATAAAAAGTTATTTGTGTGACTCGTGAAGCACGATCCTATAACTTTTTAAAATTGTAGATTGAAGATTGCCCCTCACATTTAACTTAAATACTACATGGGCCCGAGATTACCCAACCAAAGATGGTGAGTTGGGCCCATGGGAAATCAGGTCTCGAATAGGACTGTGACTTCATTACCTTTGGTAGACTTCCGGACCCAGAACAAGGCTGACTGCAGCAGATTGATAAAACCGAGGATCGGCTAACTGCAGTCCAGTGAAATGTTCTTTATAGTCCTCGGACACTGACTCCGAAGGAGCGGTGGGGTGACCCAAATCTATCACTCTCGCCGAAACCCTAATATGTGTGTTATCGTAACACGATGCCACAAGTACCTGGCAGAACGATTTTGGACCCACCATTACCGGGCACAGATTAAGGTTGTTGGCCAATTATCGGTAGATTAAGCTGTGTCCTGCACAGGGATCCAAAAGGGCTTTGAGTGGTATCCGACGATCAGATAACACGACCTGTGCCACCAGAGTAGGCCCGAGCGTAGCTACAGGCAGAATGGCAGAGATAGGCCGATATGTTGCCGAAGGCGGTGTGGGATGTCGGGGAGCGATAGAGGGACCTGGAAGTGGAGGTTGGTTGGTTTTAGCGGACGGAAGATCTACCTTTGCGTAGTTTGCGTGTGGTTGAAATTTGTTTGGTTGGAGCAGGGTCGTTTGGCGAAGGCAGGTTGAGCAACGTATGATGCTTCTTGTTGCAGATTTTACAATGATACCGATTGGTACATTGGGACATATGTTGCGTGGTGGCCAAACAATTGCCACAGCACATGTGAAGTGCTACCGCACGCAAGCTTCTCTCAACGCGCATTGCCTTAAATTCTTTGCAATCACGTAACTGGTGATTGCCTTCGCAAACTACACACGCCTTTTGATTCTTTCGGACGGGTGCCGAAAGTGGTGGTGTTGCCACAGGTTCTCCTGAAGGAGCTTCAGGGACCGTCGTAGACGGATTTTTAAAAATATTGCTTTCCTCCGAAGGGGATCATCTTCAGGAAGCTCTGAATCCGTAATGGGGACAGCCGAGGCATCAAGCTCCATTTCCTCATCAGACATGGGGACGTCGTCCTCAACATCAGGCAGAGTCGCAGCCATCTTTCCTAAATCTTCCATCTTCTGTGAAAAATAGAGAGGATGCGACAAGACAATGATGAGGAACAATTATAGAGAGGATTGGACAGAACGACCAATATAAAAACCGTAAGTCGTTTTATAATTATCATAGCCCGAATTTTCGCTACCATCAATAGTCGTTTTTCATTTCCCGAAAAAGTATAGAGGACGCGAAAGCCGACACGAAAAATGGTCTATGACAATTACGGTAGCGCAATTAATTTAACGATTGGCCATCTAATAGTGCCGCTTTCCGTATAAATGTCCACGACGCGAACTCTAGTATCAGTACCCGGGTGCACCGCTACAATCCGACCTAATTTCCACTAAGTGGGAGGGAGATTTTTAATTACAACCAAGTCACCGTTTTGTAAATCGCGTTGTGGAAACTTCCATTTGTATCTCTTATGCAAACTTTTTAAATACTCTTCTTTCCACCGAAGGCAGAATTGTTAAGTAAGGCCTTTAAGTTTCCGGAAGCGATTCACAAGGCGATTCTTCTATTAATGGTTTCGGAGGAGCTAGGATCGGAGACCCAATAAGGAAGTGACCTGGTGTTAGTGCTACAGTATTTTGCGGATTATCATTCATGGGACATAAAGGGCGTGAATTTAAACAAGCATCGATTCTGCTGAGAATCGTAGAAAGTTCATCGAATGTAAATTTGAAGTTTTTAGCTTGTGTGCGGAAATGCAATTTAAAACTTTTGACAGTTGCTTCCAAAGACCACCCATGTGGGGAGCGCCGGCTGGTATGAATTCCTCTTGACTACGGACTACGGCTTTGGAGTCGCGTTCTAATTCTCTAGAAGCTCCAACGAAGTTGGTGCCATTATCTGAGAAAATAGTTTTTGGACAACCTCGCCTAGAAATAAAACGTTGGAAGGCATGGTAGAATAATAAAAGGTAACCTTACGCGCACAGCACACAGCATTGTATTTGCCTTGACGTAACTTCATTGTCAAAACGAAGTTTGACACACCTTGTATGTATGTGAATTGTGTATGTAAACAAACATATATGATGACAAATTCTAAACAAATATTTTTAATTTTCAACAAATAAAATATGTTTTTTCGCAAAATTCTGTGTTTATTGATTACAAAAATATAAATATAAAGATGTCCATATTTCCCGAGATACGGTCTTGTGAAGTTCCCGAAAACTTGCATAAATGTAATATAATTTAAACTTTTCTATTGGCCCCATGGCTTGAATTAATGTAAAGTTTTTTATGAAATAAAACAAATAAATAAAATTTACAATTTAAAAGAAAGTTTCGTTCCCGCGTTCGAGATTTGCACCTACACTGGAGAAAGTCTTATATTCCCCGCCGAAGGCCGTCTATTTAGAGATACATACATTGTATTGTATATGATAGTGTACTCCGTAAGCTTTAGAATGGTATCCGTTATCCGTTCACAAATGGCGAAGTTATAAACAATGGAAATTTCGGAAGATCAAAAGCCAATATCTCGGGAAGTTTGGACTTTCCCCAACCCGTAGAGGGAACCACGGATGGGTAATATCTTCGGAACTGTTTAATCTCTACCTTTCTGAAATTCCACACCCTCCAGACGGCATAGAAATCCTAATTCCCACTGTAATAAAAAATAAAAGAATGCATTTCAATATTATTATTAAATGCTGTTGTTGTTTATCGTTGACCTGGTAAATTTTTAATTGTGATTTTGTTGTTTCGGCTGAAGGTCATTATAAAATCAGTGTTTTAGTTTTGATTTTATTTTCTCTTTATTTATTCATCCGATATTTCGATTGTCATCGACAATCATCTTCAGGGATCTGTTACAAAAAGCAATTTATTACAAAATTATAAACAAACAAATATAACACAAATATTACATTTATTTATGGAGAACAGCGTCTACACGAATTTAACGTCAAAGCTAAACTAAGTTTTCTTTCGTCTGTGCTTATGAACTAGATTCCTATAAATGTGTGCACAGTGGTCCGTATCAGATTTGTAATTCATTCTTTTGTCGTTAGGTATGTTTATTATATGCAGCATCTCTAATGTGAATCGTCTCTTGTAATTGTTTTCTTGAGCTAAAATGTCGACTTTTTTAAAATTGGGCTTGTGTCCTGTCAATGTGCAATGCGCTGCTAATGCTGTCTTTTGCTCAAGTGGCTTGTTTGATTTTTGATCCGACTTATGTCCGGAAAGTCTAGTTTTAAGTTTAGTTTTCGTCGTGCCAACATATACCTTCTGGCATACGTTGGTTTCGTCACCGTTACAAGCTATCTTATACACTACATTACACTTGTCATCTTGTTTGGTCTTCGACTTTGTTTTGCTAAACATATTGTTGACATTATTATTGGTTCTTAAAGCTAACTGATATTTGTCTTTATTATAGACGTCTGAGTTAGGAAATCTCTCCGAAAAACCAGGGATATAAGTTACAGCTATGTAGGACTTCTCGTTTTCTTTCGATAGTTCCAGTTTGCGTTCCTTTTTAGCATGTTTTAACAGTTCGTCTATAGTTTTTTGTGGGAAATCATTCTTCGCTAATATTTGTCTTATTTTTAATTCATTGTTTGAGTGGAATTGCTTGCCACTTATATTGAAAATCCTGCTGATGAAATTTGTCGCTGTATTCACTTTCACTCTTCTGGGGTGCTTTGAGTAGAAGTTTATTAATCGTCCTGAGGCTGTTGGTTTTTGGTACCAGTCTAACTTGAGTTCGTTATCTTGTCTTATTATAATTGCGTCTAAATATGGTAGCTTGTTCTGATTTTCTACTTCATGTGTAAACTGGATGTTCTTGTCGAATGAGTTCAATATCTTCAATGTGTTTTCGATTTCAGTTTTTTTGATTATGCAGAATATATCGTCCACGTATTTTGTTAATAATCTCGGTTTCGTCGTCAACTTTTTCATAGAAGCGTCCAACAATTCTTCCATTACTACCTCAGCTATAATCGGTGACGCTGGCGATCCCATTGGAAGTCCTTTTCGCTGCTCGTACACTTTGTCATCAAATATGAAATATCTAGACTCTTTTATGCAAAGGGTCAGTATTTCTATAAATAAATCTTTGGGAATTCTTGTGTGGTCCTTAAGTATATTCCATTTTTCCGTTATAGTCTTTAATGCTAAATTTATTGGTACGCTTGGGAATAACGACACTACGTCAAATGATATCAATATTTCGTCTTCATTAATATTCGTATTGTTAATTTTCGCTTTGAATTCCACTGCATCTTTGATATTATATATTGAGTCCTTCGTCAAGTGCTTTAAGATATCAACAATATATTTGGACAGTCCATAAGAAGGTGCATTTATCGATGAGCATATCGGTCGTAGTGGTATTCCGTCCTTATGTATTTTCGGAAGACCGTATATTCGTGGAGCGATTGATGTGTTTGTCGTTAGTTTATTTTTCTCTGCGATGTCTATAATATTTAAATTATATAACTTATCGACCAATTTGTTATTTTTATTTTGTAATGTAGTTGTCGGGTCTCTTTTTAATCTTCGATAAGTACAAATGTCCCTTAAAATATCCTTCATCTATGTTTCATAGTCCTTTTTATGCATAGCGACGGTCTTTCCCCTTTATCTGCGTTTAATATTAATACGTCCTTATTCTCCTTTAAAAATTGTTTTGTTTGGCCCACTGTGTCAATTATAAGTTTATCTCTTTTACTTAATTGTGTCCTTTTTAAGTGGTCGTCAATAAGTGATACTAATTTTACTCTTGCATTTTCCTGTTCTTCTTTGTTTTCTAACGTCTGAATGCACTCTTCGCTCTCAGCAATGACGTTGAGTAGGGGAAATGCCGTGTTTGTTGTTGGCAATGCAAATTTTGGTCCCATTGACAGCAGCCGCTGAACTTCGTTTGGTATAGTTACGTTGGTGTTGTTGGTAAACCATTCGTTGTTGTGTTGTATGTTAAGTTCTGCTTGTTGTTTTTCTTTTAATCGTTGATATTTATTGATGTGTCTTGTTTTGTTATTGTTGTCGTAGTTCTTGAGGAGAATATTTTCACTCTCCATATATGTGTGGAAGTCTATCTCGTCCATTAAATTTTGGAGTTTGCCCCTTGTGTTTGAAAGCATAGTTTTATTGTTGTGGAGTTCTTTATGTTTTTGTTGAATTAATAGTTTGAGTATTTTGAAATGAAAGTTGTAATTGTATGTTTATATTGTTGACAGTAAATTTGGCGGGATTTGCTCATTTGTTTTGAATATGTTGTAGGTGTTTTTTGTTGTATTATAAATGAATGTTGGTATTATTCCCATGTTCCTGCATTTTATTAAGAATGTTGTCGATGCTGTAAGTGATGACGCTTGCTTATTGTATTTGGAGTATTGTTTGGTGTTGTTGACAGTGTTTTTGTTATATTTATCTTTTATATCTTTGTATAAATGCATTTTGAATCTTACTCTTTTTATTGTTTGCGGTGTGCCTCCCGTGTAATATGTTGTTGTTGTTTATCGTTGACCTGGTAAATTTTTAATTGTGATTTTGTTGTTTCGGCTGAAGGTCATTAAAAAATCAGTGTTTTAGTTTTGATTTTATTTTCTCTTTATTTATTCATCCGATATTTCGATTGTCATCGACAATCATCTGTTACAATAAGCAATTTATTACAAAATTAATGGACGAGATAGACTTCCACACTTATATGGAGAGTGAAAATATTCTCCGCAAGAACTACGACAACAATAACAAAACAAGACACATCAATAAATATCAACGATTAAAAGATAAACAACAAGCAGAACTTAACATACAACACAACAACGAATGGTTTACCAACAACACCAACGTAACTATACCAAACGAAGTTCAGTGGCTGCTGTCAATGGGACCAAAATTTGCATTGCCAACAACAAACACGGCATTTCCCCTACTCAACGTCATTGCTGAGAGCGAAGAGTGCATTCAGACGTTAGAAAACAAAGAAGAACAGGAAGATGCAAGAGTAAAATTAGTATCACTTATTGACGACCACTTAAAAAGGAGACAATTAAGTAAAAGAGATAAACTTATAATTGACACAGTGGGCCAAACAAAACAATTTTTAAAGGAGAATAAGGACGTATTAATATTAAACGCAGATAAAGGGGGAAAGACCGTCGCTATGCATAAAAAGGACTATGAAACAAAGATGAAGGATATTTTAAGGGACATTTGTACTTATCGAAGATTAAAAAGAGACCCGACAACTACATTACAAAATAAAAATAACAAATTGGTCGATAAGTTATATAATTTAAATATTAAAGACATCGCAGAGAAAAATAAACTAACGACAAACACATCAATCGCTCCACGAATATACGGTCTTCCGAAAATACATAAGGACGGAATACCACTACGACCGATATGCTCATCGATAAATGCACCTTCTTATGGACTGTCCAAATATATTGTGATATCTTAAAGCACTTGACGAAGGACTCAATATATAATATCAAAGATGCAGTGGAATTCAAAGCGAAAATTAACAATACGAATATTAATGAAGACGAAATATTGATATCATTTGACGTAGTGTCGTTATTCCCAAGCGTACCAATAAATTTAGCATTAAAGACTATAACGGAAAAATGGAATATACTTAAGGACCACACAAGAATTCCCAAAGATTTATTTATAGAAATACTGACCCTTTGCATAAAAGAGTCTAGATATTTCATATTTGATGACAAAGTGTACGAGCAGCGAAAAGGACTTCCAATGGGATCGCCAGCGTCACCGATTATAGCTGACGTAGTAATGGAAGAATTGTTGGACGCTTCTATGAAAACGTTGACGACGAAACCGAGATTATTAACAAAATACGTTGACGATATATTCTGCATAATCAAAAAAACTGAAATCGAAAACACATTGAAGATATTGAACTCATTCGACAAGAACATCCAGTTTACACATGAAGTAGAAAATCAGAACAAGCTACCATATTTAGACGCAATTATAATAAGACAAGATAACGAACTCAAGTTAGATTGGTACCAAAAACCAACAGCCTCAGGACGATTAATAAACTTCTACTCAAAGCACCCCAGAAGAGTGAAAGTGAATACAGCGACAAATTTCATCAGCAGGATTTTCAATATAAGTGACAAGCAATTCCACTCAAACAATGAATTAAAAATAAGACAAATATTAGCGAAGAATGATTTCCCACAAAAAACTATAGACGAACTGTTAAAACATGCTAAAAAGGAACGCAAACTGGAACTATCGAAAGAAAACGAGAAGTCCTACATAGCTGTAACTTATATCCCTGGTTTTTCGGAGAGATTTTCTAACTCAGACGTTTATAATAAAGACAAATATCAACTAGCTTTAAGAACCAATAATAATGTCAACAATATGTTTAGCAAAACAAAGTCGAAGACCAAACAAGATGACAAGTGTAATGTAGTGTATAAGATAGCTTGTAACGGTGACGAAACCAACGTATGCCAGAAGGTATATGTTGGCACGACGAAAACTAAACTTAAAACTAGACTTTCCGGACATAAGTCGGATCAAAAATCAAACAAGCCACTTGAGCAAAAGACAGCATTAGCAGCGCATTGCACATTGACAGGACACAAGCCCAATTTTAAAAAAGTCGACATTTTAGCTCAAGAAAACAATTACAAGAGACGATTCACATTAGAGATGCTGCATATAATAAACATACCTAACGACAAAAGAATGAATTACAAAACTGATACGGACCACTGTGCACACATTTATAGGAATCTAGTTCATAAGCACAGATAAATGTAATATTTGTGTTATAATAAATAAATGTAATATTTGTGTTATATTTGTTTGTTTATAATGTTACGGAATTAGATTAATCTCCGCGTAGACGTTGTTTTATTTCCCAGTACGATTTGTACCAAATAAAACAGGGTTTGTTTTAGATTACGTTTCTACAATGCTTTATTTACTTTATTACACTTATTCGGAACCGACTTTAATTACTAAGCACACAGCTTGTCCCTAGTTAGCACGCAGCAATTCTTTAACCGATCTGTTCAGTTCAACGCTTAAAACACAACTCACTCGGCATTCCCCCTACTCAACGTCATTGCTGAGAGCGAAGAGTGCATTCAGACGTTAGAAAACAAAGAAGAACAGGAAGATGCAAGAGTAAAATTAGTATCACTTATTGACGACCACTTAAAAAGGAGACAATTAAGTAAAAGAGATAAACTTATAATTGACACAGTGGGCCAAACAAAACAATTTTTAAAGGAGAATAAGGACGTATTAATATTAAACGCAGATAAAGGGGGAAAGACCGTCGCTATGCATAAAAAGGACTATGAAACAAAGATGAAGGATATTTTAAGGGACATTTGTAGTTATCGAAGATTAAAAAGAGACCCGACAACTACATTACAAAATAAAAATAACAAATTGGTCGATAAGTTATATAATTTAAATATTAAAGACATCGCAGAGAAAAATAAACTAACGACAAACACATCAATCGCTCCACGAATATACGGTCTTCCGAAAATACATAAGGACGGAATACCACTACGACCGATATGCTCATCGATAAATGCACCTTCTTATGGACTGTCCAAATATATTGTGATATCTTAAAGCACTTGACGAAGGACTCAATATATAATATCAAAGATGCAGTGGAATTCAAAGCGAAAATTAACAATACGAATATTAATGAAGACGAAATATTGATATCATTTGACGTAGTGTCGTTATTCCCAAGCGTACCAATAAATTTAGCATTAAAGATTATAACGGAAAAATGGAATATACTTAAGGACCACACAAGAATTCCCAAAGATTTATTTATAGAAATACTGACCCTTTGCATAAAAGAGTCTAGATATTTCATATTTGATGACAAAGTGTACGAGCAGCGAAAAGGACTTCCAATGGGATCGCCAGCGTCACCGATTATAGCTAACGTAGTAATGGAAGAATTGTTGGACGCTTCTATGAAAACGTTGACGACGAAACCGAGATTATTAACAAAATACGTTGACGATATATTCTGCATAATCAAAAAAACTGAAATCGAAAACACATTGAAGATATTGAACTCATTCGACAAGAACATCCAGTTTACACATGAAGTAGAAAATCAGAACAAGCTACCATATTTAGACGCAATTATAATAAGACAAGATAACGAACTCAAGTTAGATTGGTACCAAAAACCAACAGCCTCAGGACGATTAATAAACTTCTACTCAAAGCACCCCAGAAGAGTGAAAGTGAATACAGCGACAAATTTCATCAGCAGGATTTTCAATATAAGTGACAAGCAATTCCACTCAAACAATGAATTAAAAATAAGACAAATATTAGCGAAGAATGATTTCCCACAAAAAACTATAGACGAACTGTTAAAACATGCTAAAAAGGAACGCAAACTGGAACTATCGAAAGAAAACGAGAAGTCCTACAAAGCTGTAACTTATATCCCTGGTTTTTCGGAGAGATTTTCTAACTCAGACGTTTATAATAAAGACAAATATCAACTAGCTCTAAGAACCAATAATAATGTCAACAATATGTTTAGCAAAACAAAGTCGAAGACCAAACAAGATGACAAGTGTAATGTAGTGTATAAGATAGCTTGTAACGGTGACGAAACCAACGTATGCCAGAAGGTATATGTTGGCACGACGAAAACTAAACTTAAAACTAGACTTTCCGGACATAAGTCGGATCAAAAATCAAACAAGCCACTTGAGCAAAAGACAGCATTAGCAGCGCATTGCACATTGACAGGACACAAGCCCAATTTTAAAAAAGTCGACATTTTAGCTCAAGAAAACAATTACAAGAGACGATTCACATTAAAGATGCTGCATATAATAAACATACCTAACGACAAAAGAATGAATTACAAAACTGATACGGACCACTGTGCACACATTTATAGGAATCTAGTTCATAAGCACAGATAAATGTAATATTTGTGTTATAATAAATAAATGTAATATTTGTGTTATATTTGTTTGTTTATAATGTTACGGAATTAGATTAATCTCCGCGTAGACGTTGTTTTATTTCCCAGTACGATTTGTACCAAATAAAACAGGGTTTGTTTTAGATTACGTTTCTACAATGCTTTATTTACTTTATTACACTTATTCGGAACCGACTTTAATTACTAAGCACACAGCTTGTCTCTAGTTAGCACGCAGCAATTCTTTAACCGATCTGTTCAGTTCAACGCTTAAAACACAACTCACTCGTCATTGCCAGTTCCCCTGTATTTATATCCCAAAGTCTCCCTGTTCGAGAAATATCTAGAACATATGGCAACACCTCGAATCTGTACAACGAACACACAGACGCACATTCGCACTAAGCGAACAACCAGACTCACATACATGGGGAAAGAGCAATACAGTGAACAAACACAGTAATGACGTAATTACAACAACAAACAAATGCAAGAAATAAAGATGTAACAAACTAAACGATAATTACATGATTATGGCAAAACAAAATAAAAGCACATTAGTGAAAGGTAAAGTAACATCTAGAATAATGAAGAGAGTTCTACATGGTAGTTGTTGTTGCTTAAATAAAGTAACTCCATAATAAAAACTTTACGTTACAATTCAAATTTTTAAATTAACGGAAATTAAAGTAAACTAACTTAAACCTATCAGTTACATTCGTAACATTGCCTCCCGCTTAAGCCTGTTCGTCCCGAATAGGCACAGTTCCCTCTCGGTGGTATGGGCATTGGTAACACTGCCTCCCGCTTAAGCCTGTTCCTCTGGACTAGACACAGTTCTCTTTCCGTAGTGGTAGCAACAGATTTAGATGTACCCTCTACGCCATTAGCTTTGGACTTTCGCTCTTTTCTCTCCAGGTATCGTGACGTTATATCTTCTTTTTCGGTCACCCTCCTAAGTGCCACCTGGTCGTCATCGGACTTGTCCTTCTTTGTTGTACGGCCGCTTTTCGATGGACCTTTCCTCGACGCACATCTTCGCTTTCTCGTCCTCGTTGCTGGATTCTTTCCTACGGGCCAATTGTCGGCGGCTTCCACCTTCAGCGTACGGACATCGACAGCGATCTTGCCGGATTCTGCCTTTGGGCGATGTTTGCTTTTCTCGGTGTAGCCCACACTTATCGGTATTTCCACATTGGACCAAGTCATCACACGGTGCTTTATGTCCAGGTTGATGTCGAAGGCAATCATGAAGTCTACACCAAGTATAACTTCGTCCACAATATCGGTCACTATAAAATCGAAATTTACAGATTTTCTACCCATGCTCAGCCTTTGGTAGGCCTTTTCATGAACCGTTGTAGTCTCGCCTGTGGCCGTCCGCAATTTGACTCCATTTAACAGCAATACCTTCCCTTTTACCAAATCCGGTCTAATAATGGACTTTGCTGCACCGGTGTCCAATGTCAAGGTACGCAAAACACCATTGATGAAGCCTTTAACCGTCAAGTTGTGATTCTCCTGCTGGACTATGGCTATAGAGATAGTGGGACCATCGTTTTCATCCTCTGCCAGCGGCGCTTCGTGATTGACGGAATTCACTTTATTCGATTCACCTGATGTCTCTCTTTCCAGATTCTTGGCCACCGGTTGGTCGTCGCTTTTCAAAGGCGGTGAGGCGGATCTGGACCTTGGTCGTTGCAATTTGCATTCTCGTGCAATGTGTCCAACTTTCCGACAGTTGTAGCAAGTCTTTCTCGTTTTTCCAGCCCCTCGTTTCACTTTATCTATTACCTGCATTAGTGCATCTTTCATTAGTTCGACAACGGTCTGGGGATTGCTGTCCTCAACTTCCAGCCTCCGCACATTGCAAGCCTGAGGTTTCACCATTGTCTCCTGCTTATGTCCGCCACCGTACTTAAATTCGAGAGCAGCAATTATATCTCCATATTTGCTTCTAGAAGCGGCGGGAATATTCTGCAATACGTCAGCAGCACCGCCCTTCAATGCCATAAGCAGTTGTACCGCCTTGTCGTTGTCGTTCCACGAATTTCTCGAAGCAACCGTCTCAAATTGTAATTTGAAGACATCAAACGATGTAGATCCGTCGAATTCAGGAGGCTTGATTTTCAGAGTGTTATCAATAACTCGCACTTGACCTCCTTTTATTTCCAGTTCCGACATTTTCTTTTCCAGATTCACAAACTTCTCGTCGTGGGCCAGAAATTGCCTATCCAATTTCTTTAAATTGTTTTCCACAACCTCGAATCGCTTTCCAATAACTTGCGTAATATTCTCGAGTCTTTCGCTGATTTTTCTAAAATTTGCCTCTAATTTTTCCAATTTTTGGGAATTTTCGTCCAATTCCTCCGCAATACATTTGAAGCTTTCATTTACTGCAATTGATTTCTCTTCCATTCTCTTACTAAATTCCTTCGCCAACGTTACTGCAATCACTTTTGCAACCTCCGTATTACTCGGAACCGCATCTGAAGTTCCATCTCTAATATCAAACTCATATTCGTCGATGTTCATTCTGAGGCGCTCGAACAATTCCAAAATGCGCTTTTGTAGCTCAGCCTTACTTCCAGTAGTTGGCAACCCAAACTTAGATAGCGCCTTCTTCAAGTCTTCCTTTCGTAGATCCTTAAACTTCATTGTAGGATGATCGCAATCTCACTGCTGACACCAATTGTTACGGAATTAGATTTAACTAATCTCCGTGTAGACGTTGTTTTATTTCCCAGTACGATTTGTACCAAATAAAACAGGGTTCATTTTAGATTACGTTTCTACAATGCTTTATTTACTTTATTACACTTATTCGGAACCGACTTTAATTACTAAGCACACAGCTTGTCTCTAGTTAGCACGCAGCAATTCTTTAACCGATCTGTTCAGTTCAACGCTTAAAACACAACTCACTCGTCATTGCCAGTTCCCCTGTATTTATATCCCAAAGTCCCCCTGTTCGAGAAATATCTAGAACATATGGCAACACCTCGAATCTGTACAACGAACACACAGACGAACATTCGCACTAAGCGAACAACCAGACTCACATACATGGGGAAAGAGCAATACAGTGAACAAACACAGTAATGACGTAATTACAACAACAAACAAATGCAAGAAATAAAGATGTAACAAACTAAACGATAATTACATGATTATGGCAAAACAAAATAAAAGCACATTAGTGAAAGGTAAAGTAACATCTAGAATAATGAAGAGAGTTCTACATGGTAGTTGTTGTTGCTTAAATAAAGTAACTGCGTAATAAAAACTTTACGTTACAATTCAAATTTTTAAATTAACGGAAATTAAACTAAACTAACTTAAACCTATCAGTTACATTCGTAACAATAATTTTGTAATAAATTGCTTATTATTAAATGTATTTTTACCTTACCAAACATTTCATTGAATAAATGTAAATAAACAAAATTTGTTTTTGTTTTTTCACGTCATGCATGGTGGGATAGTTTCAATAGCAAGTTTAATTACAGACGGGCTAACTTACGAGTACAGAGGAATGCAGAGATGTATCTTCGTTTTTTTGAAATGATGTTACCTCTTTTAATTGTACCATGGTTGGAAGGCTGCTAAAATGTTGCCATAGACAAATTTTAAGTAGCTTCCAAATTGATTGCTTTCTTTTTTTTCGATCGTTCCCAACGCCACACTTTCCCGCCCCTGCCGACCGAGAGGGCCACCTCCCCTTAACGTAGCGAGCGCGTACACCTCATATTCCGGAATATGGGGGGTTAGTAGACTAAGGAAAACCAGCTACAGCAAAACAACAGCCGGTTATAAAATTACATTTTAAAGACAAACACATCAACAAATGAATAGGTCTAATCTAACATATTGCCTGGCAACTGTTACAACAATACTAAGAACGTAAGATAAAGTTTTTTATGACATGCAGAGGTTCGGATAAAGACATCCTATTATATAAATTGTTATATGTATTCAACACATAAAAATCGGAGTGAATTACTTATTTCATAATTAGATTTCGCTAACGTTAATTTAAGTGGTATGTAGTTTCGAGTACTATGTAAAGGTACATTAAAATTTATTTCGCCAATTAAGAACTGTGATTCAATTTATCCACGCAAGAGTTTAATAATGAATATAGATCTGAGCATTAAACGCCTTTTCTCCAATGTTGGAAGGTCAATTAACTTTAGATGGTTTTCATATGGTGGGAGAGATTTATTTGAGCTCCAATCTAAACCTCTAAGAGCAAATATAAATAAACCACTTTAACCACAATAAACCATTTAATACTTCATCCTCAGTGAGAATAATGCGAGGAAACTGGTTAAGTTTATGAATAGTATAAGGGTAATTAAGGGAGTTAGTTGAAAATTTGGAGTAGGTACTTTGAAAAAAGTCAGCAAACATATTCGCAATGTCGTTAGGGTCACATGATTCTCTACAACCAAGTCTCATGCTACTAGGAAATTCACGTACTTTTCTTTTAGAGTTTACGAACTTATAAAAGTTTTTAGGATTCCTATGAAAATAATTTCGCATCTTAATTAAGTAATTTGAATAACACCTTGAATTTTCTCTATTGAACGCATTTCTAGCTTTTGCATAGTTGGTAAAATTTAAAGTGGAATGGCATCTTTTAAATTTTTTATACATTCTACTTTTCATATTGCGCAAACTCCTGAGATGTGGCGTAAACCAAGCTGGACCCATTTCTGAGCACATCTTTAAGAGAGGGACTGATACTGTCAATGCATCATTAAGTACTTTATAAAAATTTGAAATACGAGAATCGATGTTACCCTGAGGTAACCAACTATTATTTGATAAGATAGAACGCAGTAGGACCACATTAGTTTTACCAAAATTTAGTTTACTTGACTTAGTTTGCGGTGAAGTTTTAGTAGTTGATATATTATTGAGTTCAAGAGTTACCATAAGGTTGGGATGATAAATATCTTCAGGTTCTGAGAATGGAGGACTTGCACATACAGAAGAGTTTATGGTTGAAGAAAACACTAAGTCTAAAATTTTGCCTTTAGAATTATAGATATTATTTATTTGATAGAGTCGTTGATCAAAAATATTTTCCCAGAAGGATAACATGTCTGTAGACAGTTCTGTTGTCCACAATGTTGTCGCCTGAGACCCATGTTAAGTTTGGTAAATTAAAATCACCAAGACAAATCAATTCAGAATTTGCTGAATGCCGTAAAGAAACTTCCTTTATTAATTCGGAATGTTTAAGATAAATGTCTATGTTTGAGTTTGGGGCAATGTAGGAGCACGTTATAATAAAGGATTGATTTAAATATTTTATTTTAACACACACAATTTCAATATGAGGGTATTCAGTATGTATAATTCGCTCTGATGCAATGGAATTATGAACTGCAATGAATACTCCTCCACCAATTTTGTTTAATCTATCTTTTCTGTATACTTGGTACTGATCTGACAAAATCTCAGTGTCACGAATACCAGGTTTCAGCCAAGTTTCTGTAAAAACTAGGATTTTGAGATCACAACCAAAAGATTTTAAGTAAATTTTATTAAGTTTAGTATTTAGACCTATAACATTTTGGTAAAGTATGGATAGCGAACTTATTGGTTTTTTGAAACAGACACGACTGAAGGAATAACTACAGGATTAATAGTATTAGATTTCTCTCTGTATATATATATTCTTTAACTAGTGTACTTTCTGGCCAAAATGATTCATTTAATATAACATTAAAGAACTCATGAGGCACAGTTAATTTGAAAGATGATATAACACGTGGCGTTGACGAATTATATTTCATAATTTTGCAGTCAGTGTCACGTAAATTATTCAATCTAGCTTTTAGGTAATTATAAATGTTATCTACAGTTGTATTAGGATGTAATCTGGAAATAAAAATACTTTTTCTGGGAGGAATTACGATTAGTTCATTAATACCCCCGGACCAAAAAGGGTTGGAATTTAAAGTTTGATCAGTTTCCTGAACTTGAGGTGTAATTGGAACAGAAGCATTAACATTTGAACAGGGTGCATTAACAGTCACTAGAGGAAAAGAATTAGTTAGAGAACATATTGGTAAAATTTCTGAAGAAGGCATTTCAATTGTCGAATTTCCCTTTGAACTTGAAACGATTGGAAGTGATGAACGCTGCCCCGGAAGGGCCAGGCTATTTTCCGACGGTAAGGTCTCAACAGACTTGCGTGGCGGAACCACAGCTGGTGAATTAAAGCTTATTAAGTTATCACCAGGAACAACAGTTAAGATTTTTTACGTTTCGGAGAGCCATCAGCGAAATCAAAATTTTTAAACATTTTTTCAAAAATTTCAAGCCTTGAAAAAACGACTTCAAAATCCTTCCTTATGGCAGCAAGCTCAATTTTAGATTCCCTGAAGAAATCTACTTCCAGTGACCTGCAATTGGCACATGCCCAACGAAATCCATTATTGCGATCAGTAATGATATCAAAATGCTTGCCAGTAAAACCTAAGCATTTCAAATGTTCATGCTTCTCACATAACCAACAAGTCAACAAACGTTCAAACTTGTAACTTTACAGTCTTTCTTTAAACATTCCATTATTAATGGTTATGCGTAAAATTATGCTATACCAGAAGCCAATAAAAAGTTGTAAAAATTTAAAGTTAGTTAATTTTAAATCCGCCTGAAATTATGCTCTATATCTGAGCCTAATAAAATATTACGAACAAATAAAAGCACAAGACAGAAAAATAGCAAATGTCAAAAATAAAACAAAACAAAATAATCACTAAGAAACACTGAGACAGGCACAAATTTAAATTTTACTTATCTGTTTAAATTAATGTGATATAAAACAGAACTTCACTGAACACTAAAGCGAATAACACTATGCAACACCTGAAATGAAAACAACTAATAGTATGGTTTTTTTGATGTACATATTTAGACTACAAAAACCCTAGTTGGGTTTTGTCCTGTCAGATCCAGTTCGGATTTTATGGCCTCATCTAAACCGGGCTAAAACTACACTTTTTTGCACTTATCAGGCCTTTATCTCAAAAACGAATAGGAATTTGGCCTTGCTGTCTTCAGCAATATTGTAGCCCGAAATTAGTAAAACTTATCTGTTGAACAGACCACATAAGAAAAACTTCATCTAGGGTATCAAAATCGATCAAATATAGAAAATTTTACATAATTTCTGGAATTCTGGTTGGTATCAGCTAAACTATTAGGAGTTAAACTAAGTAGCCTTTTGCAAAAATCATCCAAATAATGTTCTCAGCAATTCTTCAGAACATTCTGAAACTCTAAAAGGCTTATTTCATGTTGTTTCAGCGGTATTTGGTATCATATCTTTTACAAGACCTATTTCAAACACAGTTCACACCAACAGATTATTCTCGCATCTCGGATTACACTACATTATTGACATATTTAGTAAAACGTCGTGGAAAAATATAGTGAAAACAACGTGATAGAGGCATTTTACAACAATAGCATGTTCCGAAGGGTTGTGTATTACATTCCAGCGAAAATTTTTCCAAAAGAAACATCAAGAAAAAAATTAACAGTTTTGGAGATATGGTGCGAAATGTATACAAATTATGGAATTTTTAGATATATTTTGAAATTTGAGGCAGTAAATGAAGTTTTTTGAGATCATTATTTCTCCAAATATTTTATTCTTTTCGTTATCTACAAATTTGCTTCAGAGGTCAGAAGAAGATTCGCATTGGTTTCAGAGATATAGCCCCAAATTTCTTTAAATACTCAATATTTAACCATGTTTAGATGGGGCCATAAAATCCGAGCTGGATCTGACACAACAAAACCCAACTAGAGTTTTTTGTCGTTTGGGTCTGTACTTTCAAAAAATCCTCAGTTCGAACTGTTTGCACAAGATTGCTCTAAAAATGTTGCACAGTGTAATTCTATATTTTTATTATTTCCGTAAATCACACACAAAATAAACACTGGAACTAATAAAATTTTATAGTAAATTATACACTTTGCAGAACACAAAAATAACTCAGCTAAACACAACAAGAGTTGCCAGACTTTCGTAGTCCATATGTACATTAAACAATTTTGCTTGCGGCAATTGTCTGTTTGAAGGTAAGAGAGGTGAGGCATATCGTAACCCTTTGCCTCTCAACACCCTCTCTCACCAACAAACTGGCAATTGCCGCAAGGAAAATTGTCTAATGTAAATTTGGACGTAAAAAAGCAAACAAAAACACAAACATACCCCTTACTGATTTTAGTCAAGCGGCCTGTAAAGGATTTGTTGAACTCTGTTCAACAACTAGTTATTAAATATTTGAATTTAACGAACCTAATGAACTACAATTTGAATTTACAATCCACACTAACAGAACTGCACTAGAACTTTTAAGTATGTTAAATTTATATCAATAAGCTTTCATTCATGTACTGTGTTCTCCTTCCGATCCCATTTGTTTCACCTTATACTTAACAAACCAAAATGTTTGAAATACAAAAAATGTCTTTTACTTGTTGCATAGAAGCATAAGCATCAACACATTAATAAAGAAACCGCATCGTCAATTGGAATCCAAATCGAAATTACTTGTTTTTAATTTCACCCGCACATCGCTTACAATTATAGGATTGGCCCGCTAAAAACATAAAGGT
This sequence comes from Musca autumnalis, assembly GCF_047663935.1. Taxonomy (NCBI): domain Eukaryota; kingdom Metazoa; phylum Arthropoda; class Insecta; order Diptera; family Muscidae; genus Musca; species Musca autumnalis. Next base: position 96,418,567 of record NW_027411755.1, on the reverse strand, counting down.
TTTATGCAGTCCACTCCAGAGCAACTCCCGTAATTGTACATGATGCGAAGGAAGTATGCCTCATTTCGAAGAAATTGTCGTAAACAATTTGCTCGGGAGAAGCCTAACTCCACCTGTCCAACTATCTCGGTCTTGAGAGGAAGGCAAACAATCTACCGACCATCTGAATCCCGACGTATGATACGCTTATAATCAGTGATGCCAGATTTGCCGATTTATTGGCATTTTGCCGATTTTTAGTCCAAAAAAATAGAAATGCCGATTTGCCGATTTTTACCCCTAAAATGCCGATTTTTAGTTAAGGCAACTTGTTCACATAAAATTTCCATTTTGTATGAAAATTGTGGTTGCTAGAACTAATTTGGTACAATAACAAAGACAACTATATCGTCAAGAGTAGTTTGATTAATAATTGTTTATTCGTCTCGAAGCGACCAAATGTTTAGTCCGTACTATAGGGACTGAAGAAGTCTTTCTGGGAAATGGTTTTTTTCCGAATGATATATTTTTTTTTCTCAAAAAATATATGTCCCTAATGTACATCGAAATAGAAATAAATGTATAATATGTCATATGAAATTTGACACTAACGTTACAACCCAGTTCAGTCAGCTGTGTATTGCTGCTACCTTTTCTTATTCTACCATGGGGTTTGGCTCAACTGCCGGTGTTTATTATTGGTAAACAATATTACCTTTAAGAATTAAGTACAACGATATGTACAAAGGCTTACGATAAAGTGCGGGTAAAAGTTGCTTGCGATTCAAGCGGTCGATCGATCTTCTCGTTTTGTTTATTATTTTGTGTTTTGTTTATGTTGAAATCTGCATGGATGCTTAAAGAGGGCGGTTGTCAAGTGAATATTCGTTGAAATCTCTCATACTATTACAGGGGTGTAATAAATGGGAATGAGGAGATTTAGGATGTGTAAAGTACTAAATCGACTAAATCAGTCACTCCTTTCAAGAGTTATCGCGCGTACAATTTTTCCGAACATTTTTGGACTTTTGTGTGGGAGGTTCCCGAAGGAGTCCGGTAGACATTTCACGATGTGCAAAGTATGAACCAAATAGGTTACTCCCTTCAAGAGTTATCGTACGCACAAATTTTCCGAACATTTTCGAACTTTTGTGGAAGAGGTACCTGAAGGACTGGACCGATATTGCCCATCTTCGAACTTACAACTAAGTTTGGACAAAATATTACGAAAGCCAAACCTTGGAAAAATCGGCTCATCCGTTCGAGAGTTATCGTGCGCACCAGTCAGCCAGACGGACAGACGGACGGAAATTGCTAAATCGACTCCAAATTGTATGAAACACATTTCGTCCAAACATACTTGGGGTCATGGTAGAACAAATACAAGGTAAAGTTAATACTACAACAAATACAACTCGAACAACAACCACAAAGGAATTTGTTTTTGTTTGTAACGTTACTGCCAGTTGTATTTGTAAACAAAACAAGGAAATGTCTATAAATTATTGGAATTTAAAAAACTAATAATTTTTCACATTTGGTTGAATATTTTGGAAAACATGAATGAAAATTCGTTACATTTTCAATTTTTATGGTTCCACATCATTCCACTAAATGCATAAATTCTCGCAGAAAGTAGAATTCTTGCAGAAAAGTTTGGGGTCGCTGGAAATTCATAGAAAAAGGAGAATCTGTTTCAATGTTTTGTTTTAGAAATCAAAGAAGCACATGTTTATTAGGGCTTTATTTTTTTAAATTTTAACAAAATACCTCACATATTAACAAACGTTGTATCGCCTCTACAACCGGTGATTTACTGCGCGGCTTATCGTTCGAACTTGGAGGAGGTTACATATAATTGATATGAAGAAGTCTTTCTGGGAAATGGTTTTTTCCGAATGATATATTTTTTTTCTCAAAAAATATATGTCCCTAATGTACATCGAAATAGAAATGAATGTATAAAATGTCATATGAAATTTGACACTAACACTACAACCCAGTTCAGTCAGCTGGGTATTGCTGCTACCTTTTCTTGTTCTACCATGACTTGGGGTCTAAAACCTTTATTTCGATGAGGCACATTTTGCCCGTATGAAAGTTTATATACCCTCGTTAGCATAAATGATGAGGGTATAAATCAATCACCTTATTAATAACCTCTTAAGACAATATTTGTATACGTTTTGTTTAGCTTGACTGACATATGGAAAAACCATTTATATTCATACATATTTTGAATTATTGCCTTGGTTTATGAATTGTTAATTGTTTTGTTGCACTTAAAATGTTATTTTTTAACTTATGCTTATTAAATATAGCAATAATTTGAACTGAAATAAACGTTATTTAATTTGCCGACTTTGAAAATTTTTTGCCGATTTTGGCACCCGTAAAGTGCCGATTTTCGACCAAACTTATCTGGCATCCCTGCTTATAATACTCCTCACATAATTGGTCAGAGGGAGATAGAATTTTACTTTTAGGAATTTTCTCTAGTTCCCAAAAGCGAAGAAGAATCTTGTCAAGATTTGAAATTCGTACTTTATTGGAAAAGACAGGAATGTTCTGAGACAAAGACAGTATTTTGTGCTATTAGCGACCCTAAGATATTGTTATGAGTACCCTGTTGCAAGATCTTCGGGTAAAGATCTGCTCCCAGCAAAAGATCAACAAGTCGACACTTGAAAAAATTGGGATCTGCCAAACGAAGATTTGACAATTGAGAAACGATGTCAGCATTGACGGTAAAAGAGGGCAGATTGTCCGAAATAGATGACAAAATTAGGGCCGTAGTATTTATTGATCGCGATGCATCCAATGGAGAACTAATGCTAACCGAACATAACTTGTCGAAACTGTCTGGTTAATTCCAGAAATGGAAGCTAAGGTTGTAGTAGCTGTGATACCTATGAGGCGTTGTTAACGCTCTGTTATGAAAGATGGTTCGGAAGCGAGGTCAATAAGTGCCCTTGCAGGGTACGTGGCACCATGATGGACGATGTTTACCATTGCCGTGCCTAATAGGACATTCCTGCTTTGTGCAGTATGGAATACCTGTCTATTAGAAGAGGAATCTAACCTAATCCCTATCGAGGTAGAGGGTTGATCAGAAGAAGATATTCTCCTATTGTTGGGTGTTGCTGTAGTCGAAGACATACCAGCAGTTGTATTGTCTCTATGTAACAAAGTGTGGTGTCTTTTATTACATTTACTGCAAGTGTAGGGGCTATTGCAGTGGTTAACCATATGTTTAGGGGACAGACAGTTTAAACACGAGTTACGCCGCCTAATGGTATTTATTCTTTCAGGAACTGAAAGTTGTAGAAATTTTTGGCATGCTCTAATGTGATGCGTTTGTCGTGGACAAAGAACGCATGTTTATTTAAAGAGGCACGTGAGGACCTAGAAAAAGGAGGGAAATTTCGAGGAGAAAATTTAGGTGTACGGTTCATGCCAGCCTTCGTGAAATGCGAACGAACCTTTTTATTGTTGGATGATACGCCCGTGTCTATACCCCTAATGTCACGAAGGCAGGTAAGAGTTTGGATTCGTTCTGTAAGAAACTCGTCCAAATCTTCCCAAGAAGACAAAGCAGACTTGTCTTTATGGCTTTGTTCCCAAAGCGTGACACTATTTTTAGGATGTCTCTGAAGACATATGAACACGAGGATGGGGCCCCAATTGCAGTGGTTAAACATATGTTTAGGGGACAGACAGTTTAAACACGAGTTATGCCGCCTAATGGTATTTATTCTTTCAGGAACTGAAAGTTGTAGAAATTTTTGGCATGCTCTGATACGTTTGTCGTGGACAAAGAATGCATGTTTTATTTGAAGAGGCACGTGAGAACCTGGAAAAAGGAGGGACATTTCGAGGAGAAAATTTAGGTGTACGGTTCATGCATGCCTTCGTAAAATGCGAACGAACCTTTTTATTGTTGGATGATTCGCTCGTGTCTATACCCCTAATGTCACGAAGGCAGGTAAGAGTTTGGATTCGTTCTGTAAGAAACTCGTCCAAATCTTCCCAGGAAGACAAAGCAGACTTGTCTTTATGGCTTTGTTTCCAAAGCGTGACACTATTTTTAGGATGTGTCTGAAGACATATGAACAATCTTCAGTTGAGACATCATAATTGGTCATGGCAGAAACACATCCATTGATACCTCTTTGTAATTTCTTTAACCCTGAACTTGTCCCACTATCTAAAACAGGTAAAAATAAAACATAAAGTTGGTGGTTCACCAAAATGCGTGGATTGTCACAAGTTTGTTTAAGAGCTTTCCACGCAGGACCAATTTTTTGCGGGTAAGTGGAGTTAAATGTCATTGACGTTCAATGTCACTAATGCCAATGTTATTAATATGCACAGCCGAAACTAGGTCTCTAAATGTCGGCCAAGAAAGGAAGTTCCCGTTAAATACTTCAATGTCGCAGTGTGGTAAATTTAACCTATGTCCAATATGTTCATCACCACAGGATGTGAATGATGTATTGGAGGAATGATGAGAATCATGTGTGGCATCCAACATTGAAGTTGCACCGTCGCACTGTGGTCCCAGCCCGCGACAAAAATACAAAAATCGATGTCTATAAATTATGATTGTAACTATTCAAATCTATTGTGGACACATCAAATTTTAGTATTCCGGCTTTCTTTTTACAACTTCTAACGGTACTAGCTACAGCAGAGCCAAAGAAGTAGGCATTTCCATTTGAAGAGATTGAGACATTGAAATTTCCTTTAACGTAGTGACAAGTTACAAGTGATACTACAAAAAAGTAATGTGTAAAATTACTATAGTAAGAAATGGAAGTTAAAGTTAATGGTATTGTAATTGTTTTTAATTGATAACATCATAAAGTTGTATCTTTATTTTGTAGTAAAATTGATCTCTTTTGAAATGTATTTTTGTGAGTGTTTTTTATTTAATATTGAGAAAAGAAATATACTTTTAGTACCTTGGATCCTCGCGGATCCTCACGTTATTTTTATTTAAATGTTCGTGGAAGTATCCAGATTTAGAAAAAATTTATCTCGTCTGCCGAAAGTTGCCGAGCGGTATTCAGTTTTCATTATACTGAGTATACTCGGAGTTTTGTGCATGTTTAGTACAGGGTTTTGGGTGCTTTCAAGCAATCGGGGTTGTTGTTTTGCATTTTGTTTCGATCTTATTTTATAAAAAATTATGATTTTTAGGATTACAGTATGAATGTGTGTCTTTACATTTGTATGTTTTTGAAATATGGTGTTCAAAGTACTTTGTCAATGTCAGCATGGGGCGGACGGTATTCGAGGAAATTATAGCAAACCTTCAGGTGGATGTTGCGGGATATGATTTCTCTAAGTTGTTAGATCGTATACATTATCTTTGCAAAGACACCATTATTTTTGAAAAATACATGCCACTTCAAGAATTATCTGCCGTTGAAAGTAACAACGCGGGAGTCCTGCCGGAGATATTAGCACCACACAGAAAACTAAACAACGTAGAATGGTTAAATTGGCCAGCAGGACCACATGTGTGGTTTTGTTTAATGTTTTTATTTGTCTGGTAACTCTTCTAATCGAGATATCCTAAAGCTATTATTTATTGTAATAGATGCCAACCCATCCTAGCGACTAAAAAATCTCATAAAACTTCTTAGTTTCCAGTTATTCCCTGTTTGAGACCTATAGGATATTGTTTGCATCTAATATAATCTGGTACGCCCTTGGTCCATATGTTAACGCACTTAGTAAGAATATTCTGTACCTCATATTTTTGAAACTTGTTAACAATTAACCCTTGTCAAGAATAAAATTCATAAAATGTCATGATTTTTACAAACGTTTTTGTAGGAAATTTAGGCCAAATACTTAAATATGTCAAATATCGGGAGTTAACATGATATAGGACTATACGAAAATGTGGACATATATTAATGAATTTTGGCAAGAATGTTTGATTCAGATTATAAACTCGAAATGTTAAATGGCAACAAATTCAGTTGGAAAATATGACCAAAATCGTGAAATTATAAAAAAAACTGGAGGTACGTCTATATGGGGGATATACCAAAACTTGGACCTCTATAGACCATGGACCTACACAAGATGTTTAAAACTACCAAAGAACACATATTGTCAAATTACAGAGATGTCACTTTGAAAATATAGACAAAATCTTAAAATTAATAAAAAAGTGGAAGTACCGTTATGGGGGGTCTATACCTAAAAGTGGACCAATCCTGACGAGTTTTGGGGAAAATTATCCTCTAGTCACTACGAGTTTACGGTAAAAATTTCAGATCGATATCTTGATTAGAAATATTTTTGTCGCTCTCTCCCATACAAGCTAAACCACAGTGCGTCGGAACGACGTGATCTTTTGCCTTTACTTGCATGAGGGGAAGATGTTGCTACTGATGACTTGGCGGAGCCCGAAGTTGATCTAACCTCCTATTAATAGAGAATTGCATCTTCTTTAAAGTAATTAAGACAGTCGTCAAACATAGTTTTTACTCTGTCCCATAAACTCTTGACCTCAGCTTCTTGCAGCTCTAATATGTAAATATCGAGCTGCTCGTCCCGTTGGGCACTGAAGCTGGCGTCAAATTTAACCAAAGCGTCAGTAGCTCTGATGTGTTAGGGACATTTTAAAAAGTAAAGTTTCGTTGAAAGCGATGTTTTTTATTATACAAAGCTATCAAAAATGTAGCACATGCAACAGGAATTTCCAGATAGTTTTTTGAAAAACAATTCTTGTAAAAGAACAACTCTGTATTTTAGAAATCTACTATTTTGCACGAGATGCAATAAATTTGCAGAAAGCGACACGTGATGTCAAAAATTTTATGCGAAAATCCAATAAAAAATTGTAAATTTTCACCAAAATATTAGCAAAAATAATTTTAGAACACGTGATGCTTTAAAATAGAATAATTTATTGGTTAGAATACACTGAATTTATAAGTAGTCGTAGACTATTTCAATAATGTATCGTGGATACGGCAATATATTTGAGGTTTAACTCACTCTAAATTTCTTTCAGTATATTCAAATTTTCGTAGACTGCTTACAGTGTATCGTTTACACTAGGCAGTTTGTCTTCAAATACAACTCTGATTTACTAACACATACATACATTTGTCGTTTGGCTACCAGCTGTCCATCATTCCTTCACAGACAGTCGGGTTAACAAAATTTTGACATTTTTTGTAAAAATGTGTGAGATAATAATTGAAATGTGTTGAAAACAAAAGAACATGAACAAAAACAAAATATGTGAACGGAAAACAAAAGGAATTCGATGATTTTCATTCATAATTTTACAACTGTTTTGCAGTTGTCTGGACGCCTATGTCGTGAACACACAGACATACCTGTTTATCGCTCCAGTAAAAAACCAAATAATCTATATAAATACACATCAAAACCGTCAAACGAATAAAAATTCGCGAAGTTACCGGGTTCGGACACGTTGTGACTATTCTGAACATCGTCGAGCTGCGTTTAACACGTATTTTTATTTATTTTTTATTATCACAAAATTATTTATAAAAATCACTCAAAGCTGTGCCAAAACAAAAATCACTACAAATTACGATAACCAAAACAAAAATACACCTGATCTGCTTGCACAAACTGTCATAATATCAGTGTTACCAGATCAGAAGTAATTGAACCAGTGTGGTGGTGTTCATTACTATTCTACACTGAAAGAAATTACTGTGTATTAAACCAACATGAACTTGGGCAATCCACCGCCAGGTGGCGGTACACCTCTCAGAGGCAACCGGGTGCAAATAATTCAAAATGAAAATATAAAGTTAAATAAACAAATAGAAGAACTTAATGTTATTATAAAAAATATGCAGACGCAACTATGTCAACTAAGAGATGAAAATGTTGAACTAAGAAATGCAGTGTGCCAATATATTAGCACCGAACAAAACAACTCTACAGAAGTTCAAAATTGTCCTGAAAGTTCGGAATTACCTGAAAAGGAGAATCAAAATATTATCTTCGAAACCGATGAAGAAGAGTTAGAACGAGAAACCAACTGGATACTCAAAAAATCCAGAAAAAATAATCCAAAAAATGAAACTCAAAAAGATCTTAAACTATCAAAACCTGTACCTATAATCACAGAAAGCGATACTGCAGCTCAAAAGAAACAACAAAAGCCACCACCAATCAATATTGTGGGTATTACCACATACGGTGAAATCAAGAGCGTTTTAGAATCAGCAAATATCCAAAACTATAATCTCGTATTCCGAAATAACAATGTGTGGAAAGTGAATACTGGTGATTCTGATAATTACAGATCACTTTCCGCGTACCTTAATAATTCAAAAATAGAATGGTATACTTATGAGAATAAGATAAATAGACCTCATAAAATTATGATCCGTGGTTTACATCATACGTGTCCAAAAGAAGAAATTTTGGATGATCTAAAACAGCAAGGCTTTCACCCTATAGATGCCACTAATGTAATAAAAAAGGAAAAATCAAACAATGGTTACAAATATAAAAATTTGCCGTTATTTAGGGTAACATTTTCAAACGAAGATGATATAAACAATATCAATAAAATACGATATGTTAAAAAGATTGGCGTGAAAATTGAGCCATTAAAACGCACAACAAATCTTATTCCCCAATGCAAGAGGTGCCAGAGCTTCAATCACACGAAGCAATACTGTAACCGAGAGCCAAGGTGTGTAAAATGTGCAGGTAAACACCTGACAAGTGAATGCGAAAAGCAAGTTGTAGAAATTCCCAAATGTGTCAACTGCTCCGGAAATCATCCAGCAAATTATAGAGGCTGCGAAGTTGCAAAGGAACTTCAGAAAATTAGACAAAAATCTCGTCCAACAGCAAATCAAATAACAGTTCGGAAAACAAATTTCAACACGATACAATCTATTCCAAAACATACCCCGCTTCCAAATAAAAAAATCGAATCAGTCGAAACTCGCCCTCAAAAAAACACGTATGCAACAGTGGCAAGTGATCAGCAAAACAATATGCTAACTGAACTTTTAAAAAGTATCGAAAAAATAAACCATAGACTTGATATGCAAAGCGAAATAAATAATAAAATTTTCGAAAAACTAAACCAACTTTCTTAAGATGCCTTTCCTCAGAATTGCAACATGGAACTGTAATGGTCTTATCAAACATCTGAATGAAATTGAGTTATTCTTGCACACAGAAAAATTAGATATACTGTTAATATCTGAAAGCCACTTCACCAATTCATCCTTTGTGAATATAAATGGCTACAAGTTTTACAATTCGGTTCACCCCTCACAAAGAGCTCGAGGAGGTGCAACGGTCATAATCAAGGATTCACTACAGCACTATGAAGACGTAAAAATAGAAACAGACATATTCCAAATTGTCTCGGTAGTCGTAAACTTGGAAAACAACAACGCATTTAAAATTGCAGCTATATATTCTCCACCAAGACATTCCGTAAAAGAACCAGATTATACTGAAATGATAAATGCATTAGGAGATCACTTCATACTTGGAGGAGACTTCAATGCCAAAAACAAGCTTTGGGGATCAAGATTGACTAGCACAAAGGGGTATGAATTATACAAATCCATACAAAGGAATGCATGTCGTGTATTATCTGGAAACGAACCAACGTATTGGCCATCAAATGCTGAACTTATACCAGATCTAATAGACTTCTTCATAGTAAAAAACCTACCAGACTTATACCTTAATATTGAAAACTATGTAGGTCTCTCCTCTGATCACTCGCCACTTATAGTAACTGTAGGAGACTACGTTATTGAAAAACCTGCACTTGCTACATTAACATCAATTAAAACTAAATGGGACTTGTTTAGATTGTTACTCAATGAAAAAATAACTCTGAACACACGTCTAAAAACTGAAAATGATATTGATGACGAGCTAGAAAAATTCGTTCAGGATATTCAGCATGCCTGTTGGCAAAGCACTCCGGGAAACACGTCACAAATGGCTACCTCAAAGAACTATCCTAAAGCAGTAAGAGACCTAATTTTGACTAAACGCAAAGCCAGGAAAATTTGGCAACAAAACCGAACTGTAGAAAACAAAAGAAGACTTAATCAATTAACAACAGATCTCAAGAGATTAATGAAAAAAGAAGATAATAAGAATATGTCTGATTATCTCAAGAATCTCTCTGCATCAAAAGAAACTAATTATAGTTTATGGAGAGCAACTAAACATATAAATCAAGTGAAGCCAAAAATACCTCCAATCAGAAACCTTCAGGGAAATTGGATCAGAACAGATCAAGACAAAGCTGAACTTTTTGGTACGTACTTTGAAAACATATTCAGTCCATTGCCTATGCAAACATCAGAAGAAAACGCCACAATTGTCAATAAAATAGATCCAAATCCATTGAAAATAGTAACATTCAATGAACTGAAATCGATAATACAAAAAGATCTTCCGACTAAAAAGGCTCCTGGATACGACCTAATTACAACGAAGGTAGTCAAGAAATTTACAGAGAAGGCTATGAGGAAATTTCTATACATTATAAATGCATGTTTCAGGCTGAGATATGTGCCATTGCAATGGAAAGTTGCAGAAATAATAGTTGTAGAAAAACCTGGCAAACCATCTAATGAATTGAAATCTTACAGGCCAATTTCATTGCTACCAATAATGTCCAAAATATTTGAGAAACTTCTTGCTTCCAGACTCAAGAAAATAGCTGAGATTAGAACCTTAATTCCACCACATCAATTTGGTTTTCGAGAAAAACATTCAACAATCGAACAAGTGCACAGAATTATCAATACTGCACAAAAGGCTATAGAGAAAAAAGAAATAGCATCTGCTGTTTTTCTGGATGTAAGTCAAGCATTTGATAAGGTATGGCATAAAGGGCTGCTATTCAAGCTGCACAAATATTTACCAACTGAAATGTTTGAAATTCTAAAATCATACTTGAAAGATCGATATTTTCGAGTTAAAGTGGAACAAGAGTACTCTTCATTGAAACCAATAAATGCAGGGGTTCCTCAAGGAAGTGTCCTTGGACCACTTTTGTATCTTATATTCACTTGCGATATGCCAACATCACCAGAATCGACCATCGGAACATTTGCAGATGATACTGCAATACTGGCTAGCGGAAAAACAGAGGAAATTGCCACAGATAAACTTAAATCTTCGCTCCTTAACGTAGTAACATGGACTAAAAAGTGGAGGTTAAAACTAAATGAATGTAAATCAGTACATATGTTTTTCACCAATAAAAATAACCCACGTACACCACCTCTATTTATCAATAACATAAAAATTCCGTATGCTAATACAGCAAAATATCTAGGAATGACCCTTGATTCAAAAATCAAGTGGAAAGAGCACGTGAAGAAAAAAGTGGATGAAGTAAAACTGAAATTAAACCAACTAAAATGGCTTTTCTCAGCTAATTCAGAAGTTACCATAACAAATAAACTGCTTGTATACAACCAAGTAATAAAACCCATATGGACATATGGTATTCAATTATGGGGATGTGCAAGTCAACCCGAAATCGAAAAGATTCAAAAACTACAAAATAAAATTATACGTTATATAGTAAAAGCCCCATGGTACGTACGAAACTCTGATATTCACAGAGATCTTCGTATGAACTTAGTCAAAGATGAGATAAGATTACAAGCACAGGCGTATGCTATCAAACTTCGTCAACATACAAATACTGATATGTCAAACATATATCACGATCACATCAACATAAACGGCAGAAGACTTAGAAGAACATCTCCTATGGATTTAGTCATTTAAGTTTTTTTTTTCTGCTATATTCTTTAGAGTGTAATTACTGAATTACTAACTCACAACATTACTAACAATTATTCTAACCAAGAATTGTAAAATAAAGACATATTGCTTGATGAGTTTATGAACTCAGTCGTAATAATAAATAAATAAAAAAAAAAAAAAAAAAACAAAGGCAAGATTTGGGATTTTGACAACCAATACATGAAGTCAACTGTCCTGTCATTTGTAAACGCAGGGTAATACACGTAAACTATGACAATTGGTCTGTTCCTTTACCTTTCAAAATAGCAGAACCGGCAAAAGTAGTAAAAGTTGTAAACTGCTCCCATATTAATTGTACGGTGTCTAAAGTAAAGGAAAGCCTTTCGAGTAAAAAGTGGTAAAACTTGCAGATTCTTGCACGTAAAGGAACATAGCTAATGTATCGAAGATAGCACTTGCCGAAAATATTAAAGAAAATTCGCAAAAAATTTCACTGAGATTGCTGTATGGTGCACGGACTGTAAAATGCACGTTTGTAATCGGTAACGAACAACAACAAATTATGGAAAAATTGAAATAAATTCAAATATAGATGTAAAAATTTGAAAAAAACGATATGTAATACAAAATATAAAACATAAATGTATTTATATGAATATGACCGAATATAGGGTGCACGGTGTCGAAAACACAAATAAAATTTATTTTTAGTTAATATCCGAAGGATTCAACTCAAAAAATACGAGAAAACGGCACTAAAAAAAACATCTTTACAAAAATAATTTTAATTTTTCATCTTTGTGTTTATTTCAGCTTGAGTCCATATTTTGTTGTAATTCAATTGTTTGAATAACAACAAAATATTTTAACGAACCGACATCGGTAGTTAACAAAAATATTCGGTTGAGTTAACGAAAGTGCTATTCTGTAACTTTATGTTAACGATTGTAGAAATCGTTAGCACATACCGACGAATATCGATGGAAAGGCAAATTGTCAAATATTATATTTTGATATTTATTAATGTATTTTTGAATTAAAAATATTATTTTTTCGCAAATACATGCATAAAACGCGTAAGGGAGGAAAAAAAGGTCCGTTTTTGAAGAAACGCGCTAACATAAGTATATGCAAGTATCCCAACAATGCGAAACACAAGTATTATTTCAACTTCTAAAACTTCAAGTGTGTATGTACATATGTATGAACTTCTAGAAGTCAAACATATCTCATAGATTTTCGTGGTTTTATTCCAGGATATGAATAAACAATCATTCGCATCCAAGTAATAGCTCGACAAGGCATTATATGTTTGGAGTGGGCAGGACAGTGTAGTCAGAATCATTGGTCAAAAGGTCACTTTGAAGTGAATTGTATTGTTATGCATGTACAGATCAAGACATTTTTAACACCGCAATAAAACGAAGAGTTAATTTTGCCATATGAATATTGAGTTTTGAAATTACTTAAGCCCCTACAATGACGTACGTGGATCCACGTAACCGTCATTTGAGTTTATATACATATTCACATATTCAATTCACGCCCACATCAAATGGAATTTCTCATTGCGGACTTTTCATACAGTTCGGAAATCCGGACATATACGTCATTTTTAGCATTCTGATTATTAGTGATGCAGAGTTTAAATCTATAATATTATCACAGAACAAAGTAGGTTATAGGAATACTATACACGTGTTGGCCTCGTAGAAAGATAGTGATAAGGGCATTGGTATAGGTCTTATATAACAGTACCACACTTGACTTCTTTTGAATATTTAGCTAACCTTTTTCATATTTAATAATAAGGATAGGGTAGCATGGGACAGCTTCGCCACTTTTGCGCCTTTGCCACCGCATATTTAATTGATGCTACATGTAGATCGTCCAAGGGAAAGTTATGAGTTAATCGAAGATCTACAACTTTCTCTTTGGTGATCTTTATGCAGCTTTAATAAAATCGGCGCTGGCGAAAGCACAACAGTGGCGAAGCTGCCCCATGTTATTCTACATAGTTAACCCTTATGTAAAGAAGCCTTAAGAAGATTTTTCTCAATAAGGCGGAATTTACCTTGTGTACCCTCCTTATTAACATAACATATGTTCATATAAAAGTGCCGTTGTTAAAAGAATTCAGCAAAATATTGTAATAATGTACTGTCGTTAAGTCTTAACGACTAAATTTTTTTGGTTGTTAACTTAACAACAATTTTCGGTAATTAACGACATATTTTACCGACAACAATCGTTAATATTGGTATACAGAATAGCACTTACCGACAACTATCGTTAACTACCGACATTCGTCGTTAATTCTGTCGCTAAGGAGTTACGGAATCGCACTACAGTTCCCTTTTTCGCCGACTCTGTATCGATAAACAGGTCAATAAAGCCATATAGCAAAATTAACAAAATGAGAAATTTGCTGTATGGCCCTAAAGCTGTTTACCCTACAATTTGAGTCGAACTAAAGAATTTTATTTCCACCACTGTTTTATGTCGTCTTTGCTTCGCAAAGAATACGAACATAGAAATGTTGCTTCAATAAGCGGGGGTAAAAACAACAAGAAAGTTGTTTTTTGCATTACGCATTGGTCAACAAGGCCGTGCTGATGAAGTTGTTTGGTGACAACTGAAACTATAGTATTCCCTTCCCTTCGCCCGCAACTAATCAAGTTCATATCCACTTTAAAATATTTTGTTGTTATTCAAACAATTGAATTACAACAAAATATGGACTCAAGCTGAAATAAACACAAAGATGTAAAATTCTGCAGTCCAACAATAAAAAACGCCAACAACAATAATAGGCATCAGCACGGCCTTGTTGACCAATGCGTAATGCAAAAACAACTTTCTTGTTGTTTTTACCCCCGCTTATTGAAGCAACATTCCTATATTCGTATTATTTGCGAAGCAAAGGCGACATAAAAACAGTGGTGGATATAAAATTCTTTAGTTCGACTCAAATTGTAGGGTAAACAGCTTTAGGGCCATACAGCAAATTTCTCATTTTGTTTAATTTGCTAAATGGCTTTATTGACCTGTTTATCGATACAGAATCGGCGAAAAAGGGAACTGATGAAGTTGTTTGGTGACAACTGAAACTATAGTATTCCCTACCCTTCGCCCGCAACTAATCAATTTCATATCCACATAAAATATTTTGTTGTTATTCAAACAATTGAATTACAACAAAATTTGGACTCAAGCTGAAATAAACACAAAGATGTAAAATTCTGCAGTCCAACAATAAAAAACAAAAACGCCAACAATTTTAATTTTTAGTACACGGGAATACCCCTAATACAATTGATCGTAGTGTAAATTGTATATAAGTGCCAAATCTGCAACCCGTATTAATTAAAGGTGGAAACTATCAGCAGTAAAGACAAGTGAATGACATTTATTCTTTTATATTGGAATTGTTATTGTTGTGATGATTTTGGTGTTTTGGCGAACAAAAAGAAGCACAATAAAAGAAAAACACCACAATAACAATGTATGTATGTATATTTAATATAAATGAAATGTGCGAAAACACTGATAAAACTGAATGTGGAAATAAATAAAAATTAAGGAAAATCACTGTGATTGTTGCTGTTTCTTCTGTTAGGAAGTAGTGGACGATTTGACAATTAGTTTTGTTGGTATTTTTAAATGAATTTTACCGACGGCAAATGGACGGACACTTATGCGCGTTTGTAAAACGACCGACTGCTTTTTTAGTTGTTTATCACAACACGGAATTCACTGTACGACACTTTTATTTGTAAAAATAAAGTAGGCGGTGTACATACCTGTGTTGTTGATAAAAATTTATTTAGAAAAATAAATAAAAATTAGATGTGTGGGGATGATCGTGGATCTGTGTGGGTTGTTGTTGTTCTCGACGAAGTCGATGTTATGCCTTATAAAGGAAGAAAAGAGAGCGTTAGTTTTCGTTGAAAACAATCCGGCTCGAGGGGACCAATGTTTGCGTAGCAATGAAAATATAAGAAAATAAAAAAAAACACAATGGATTAGAGTTTTTTCTCCAATGATATTGGGATTATGTTTTATTGTGGATTGTTCGTGGAACAATCACTTATTTACCTTTTTTACACAGTGTAAGGGTATACTGCTGATAGGACGAGATCCAATGAGCGAGTGATTTTAACGAATTAGAAAAACTAAGATGTAACAAAGCGGAGCTTAAAAAAAGTTACTCGTTAGATCTTGTTACTATCCTTGTATGTATGTAGGATATACACAAAGTTGTATACAAAGGTAGGGGACAAAATTTAACCACCCCTGCGTTAAATTTTGTCCCCATATAGAATATAAAAATAATTTAAATTAGTTAAACCAAGTTTGAACTTATACAATCACCAGTACACGCAGAGAAAAAAATATGTTTGATCCAACAATATTCCAAGAGCAAAATATATATTGTTAACATATTGTTGGATTCCTTATGTAGTATTGTCAATCCAACAATCGTTATTGTCACACTGGAATATATTATGTGTTCTAAATATAAATATGTATTGTCACTTTGACACTATAACGCTTTGGACCAAACATGTAAGTACGATAGTTTTGGTTAGAGGTAACAATATATGTTGTTACAATTCACAATAGTTTTGGTCCAAGTGGACAATAAATATTGTTAGAACTTACATTTGTTTTGGTCAGAATTAACAATATTTATTGTTGCAATTTACAATAGTTTTGGTCAGAATAGACAATAAATATTGTTAGAACTTACAATAGTTTTGGTCAGAAGTAACAATATTTATTGTTGCAATTAACAATAGTTTTTTTTTCAAAATGGACAATAAATATTGTTAGAACTTACAATATTTTCTGTCAGAAGTAACAATATTTATTTTTGCAATTCACAATAGTTTTAGTCAAAATGGACAATAAATATTGTTAGAACTTACAATAGTTTCGGTCAGAAGTAACAATATTTATTTTTGCAATTCACAATAGTTTTTTTTTCAAAATGGACAATAAATATTGTTAGAACTTACAATATTTTCTGTCAGAAGTAACAATATTTATTTTTGCAATTCACAATAGTTTTGGTCAGAAGTAACAATACTTATTGTTGCAATGCGAAATGGTTGGAATAAAAATTGCATACCTACCTTTTTAATGTGTTACATTTAAAAAAAATATAAAAAGTTTCATTTTATTATTTATTTCATATATGATTTTTAACAATTTTAAATTAACCTGATATGAGATAATTTTAATTTCAATTGACTCTAATTTTATTTAGTTTAACAAAGATTGATGTGCAAATAAAGCATGTTGGTAAACTATTTATTGTGATTTATTCGGTCAGGAAAATTGTGAATCCAAGTCGTTAGTACAATTTGAAGCTAAATAAAAAAAGAAAATATGTTAGAAATATCGCTTAGTAAAAGTACAAAAAGAAGATACTTACTAATTAATTTTATGCCCAAAACAAAATCGGTTGAAGAAATGTATTGTTGCGCCAAATTACTGAATATAACTGGTTTAGAGAGTATTCTTATTAAAAATGTCCCCTTCAGCTGTCGTTGATTAGTTTTATGTTTTCTTAACTAAATTTAAAAAGTCTGCAGCAAAACACTCCTTAACCCGCTAAAAAAAATAGCATCATGAAGTTAGTTAAAAACAGACACACAAAACTACGCAATAAAATACAAGTGTCAGCAATAGTCTTTTCTTTGGTTTTCATTGAGCATGCATTGCAAAAATTATTAGACTGTTGCAACTCGCTCTTTATATTTTAAATTAAAATAGAATTCCGACAATTCGTTCACAAAAACTCAAATTTAGGAAAAAAAACTATTTCTATTTTCTCTTCGTATAATAAGTTTCAACCACCTTTTTTGTTTTTAGCTCTCCACAAAACACACACACATAACAACTTACATACGATAGTAGAAGAAGAGATTCAAAAGAGGTGGTGTCAAACAACAATGAAAAATAGTATTGGTAAAATGGACAATAAATATTGTTAGAATTCAGAACAGTCGAGGTAAAATTATCTATATTTACAATAGTTTTGGTCAAAACTACAAACGCGTGTTGTAAACATTATTCAGTACAAAAAGAACCCAAAAGGGATCGACGTTTTCAAGAAAATTTAATTTATTGTGTCAAAGATGTATGAATTATCGGAATTCTTCTTTAATATCTCCTTGCAACGCAAATTCTGCTTCAACCACCACTTTTATATTTACCGCTTCACAAAAACACATGAGAAAACCAAAAACAAAACAAAAACTACATGACAAAAGTAGATAACGCCATAAAAAAAGAAAACACCGACAGTTTTAAAATAATAAAGAATTCAATAGATTTAATAATGTATGACACTTTTATTATTAGATTTTTTTTTTGCATTTTTGTCTTGGAATGTTGTTTTTCTGAGTTTATAATCACTAATGTTTTACATTTTTTGATCCACTTTCTTTAACTGCCAAACAAAAACTAATTAGGGACAAAGAATGCGCAAATACAAATAACTTCACCGGCTGCCACACATAAACTAAAGAGAGCAAAACAAGAATGCAGCGACTAGAATCCAGAGCAAATACTCAACAAGTTAACGGGAGAGAGTATAGTCAAAAATATGTATTTTTGAACTAATAATAGACATTTTCAATCCAAAATTGTGTATCTACTGAAAAAACAAAATAACAATACGTATTTAAAACTACAACAAAAGCGATTTTTTTAAAAGACAATATTTTTTGTAAAAATTCGAGATTATGATAGTTCCTATCAATCGGTATTGTTAATGATTTTTACAATATTGCGGAATTCCGAAAGTTGTTTTTGTTTTTTATGTTTGGAGCAAAAGATTGTATTTTTGGATTTGCAATGCAATGCTTGAACAAAACAAATACAATTTTGGAACAAAAATTGATATTTTTGTTCCAACAAAAGCGAAAAATATTTTTTCTCTGCGTGTATCCGAATAATGGATGAGTAAATAAAGAAGAAGAAATTTATCTGGTTTTCTAAATATTAACTCACCTTTAACTTTTGCCGCTAGATACTAAAGTTTCTCCTCCTTGCTTGCCTCCATTACAAAGAAAAAATATAAAACAAAATTCACTTAAAAGAACAACTGACAAGTTATACTTAATACTGTTTAGCATCACTTCAATACTCACATATTTTTCTTAAATTTAAAGAAATAAAAAGTTTCATTAAATCAATGAAATCTGTTTCATTTATGCAATGAAACTAAAAATCATTAAATTTTATTGAATTTAAATATGAAAAAATCGAAAACTTTCCTTTCTAAAATGCACTAAAACAATTTGACTTTAAGAAACTAAACTTAAACGAAATCAAAAAATATGTGTTAAAATCATTAAAAATGCAAAAACTGAATATATGTATCAAAATATACAATTTTATTTTATTGTACCGAAAAAAAAGCAATAAAACGTACCAAATTACCAAAGTAAAAGAGAAAATAGTGTAAATTTTACTAAATTCTCGAAAAATGTTCACTTATTCCAAAATTTTGAAAATTGATATCGAAAAATACCCATTGTTCTTACTGTATGGAAAAATACACAAAAAATTAAAAGCATCCAAAAAAAATTATGAAATAATTTTTTCAAGTGTACCGAAAAGTGACAAAATGTTCCTCAATGTTCCAAATGTACCGAAAGATACACTATTTTTATTTTATTGTACCGAAAATACAATAAAAAGAACAAAATTGACGAGAAACCGAAAATTTTATTTTTCACTGATTCGTATATTTGACTTTTGGCGCGGCCCTCGTATATTAATAACATGTGTGTGTATATTAACTATCGATCAACAAGAACAGATGACTGCTTTGATGGGTATTTGTTGTTACAACTCAGCGAATAGTGGCCAGTAAAGTTGTTAGAGTTTTTTCTTTCTTTGGGTATACTAATATACAGACCAGGGGCTCAATTCAGTTTCTATGAAAACGTGAAATGAAAACTTTTATAAAGGAGAAAACTGTAAAAAGCAAAAAATTATAAAGGAAATATTTTTCATTTCAAATTTTCATAGAACAAGAATCCAGCCCCTGGGGATGACGGTTTTCTCCTTTATAAAACTTTTCATTTCACATTTTCATAGAAACAGAATTGAGCCCCAGCTGATGTCATACATGTGCAAAAGCATATGGTATGATGTAGCCATTAGGGGTAGTTTACACTATATGTAAATGTCATATGACATGAAATTTTCCATCGTTATATATTCGCTAATATGTGTAATATTGGAGATTTTCCTTACGCCATTTACTCTGTGCGTCCACACCAGCAAAAATGTAAAAAAAACGACGTCTCCACATTGCCTCCGTGGGTAAATATGGAATGTTTTTATTTCGTGTCATATGACATTGAAAGATAGTGTAAACTACCTCTTAGTTGGCAATTTGGTTTTGCATTGAAAAAAACTCTAACAACGATATGCATGTTTTTCTGGAACAGAAAATAATACCAACAAATACTGATCAATGCTCTCTTTGACTTTGAATGTTATTTTTGGAGTACTCGTACGAAAAAGAAATGTAGTTATTCTTGGAGAGAATTAAACACTTTATAATTTGTTGGAGATCAGAAATTTCACTCGCGAATGCTCACTTATTTCACGGTACTCACGTTACTTAAATAATGAAGAAGTCGATGACAATTATTATTATGAGGTATGATGTTTATATGCAATTGTTGGTGGCTGACGGAGTCCGAGCCCCTTGTAACACAACGAAACCCCGAATTGCTGCTGCTTTACAAATGAAGAGAATCCGAATTTCCTTTTGCTGGAAGCAATCGGGCCAGATTTTGATTTTGCTCCAATATGTATGTATATATGGTCAATAACAGGTAATTTGGGCCCCATTATATAGCTAATATTAAAATCTGGCCCGATTTTCACAAATTTATGTGGGATTCATTTTTTAGACACAACAATCAACTGCTGAAGTTTTGTATCGATTGGAAAATAATTGTGGCCTATAGAGCGACTTCCTGAAAATTCGTCTTTGGCCCCTATACAAGGTATTATAGAAATAAAGAACGGCCAGGGGCAAGGGTTATCGTTAACCGATCATCATAAATTGTTGTAGACATCATTTTTTAGCCCCAATAATGAACTGGTATAGTTTTTTTTGTCGATTGGACCATAAATGCGGCCTTTAGAGCATTTTCGTGAAAATTTACAAATTACTATGGAAACAAAGATCCCTCTGTGGGCACGGGTTAAAGTTAACCGATCGCCATTAGATTTCATATATAAGGTTTTTGGATAAAATTGGAAGAAATTAGGGGGTAGGCGTTTCAAAAAAAAAAAAAATAACAATTTTGTCATTTTTTGATTTTGAATTCTGATTTTTAGTTTCATTGCTTAAATGAAACATATTTCATTGATTTAATGAAACTTTTGATTTCTTTAAATTTGAGAAAAATATGTGAGTATTGAAATGATGCTAAACAGTATGTGCTTAAAAAAGTACGCAAACATCTTTTATTCATTCTCATTAAAATATGTTTGTATAATTTTTTCTACTTGTGTATCAGGACCGATTCTCTCTCTAGAGTAGAGGAATGATATTCTCAGTTTTTCTTTGTTATTTATTTACCTGTTGATATGCAGTAAATTCCAGCTGTGTAGTGTGAATGTGCGTGTGTATGTTTAGCAAGTGGAAAACACGATTTGTCAAAACGACCCATCTCCTTGTTATAACAATAAGCGCATGGTTAAGTTCATCAGCAGATTTTCAAGAATATTGTTTTTGTTGATTTTAGAACACCGCCAAATGTGGATGAACAAAATCGTGGAACTAGTGTTTTTGAAAAGTAAGTATGAAGTATAATTTGTCAGTTGTTCTTTTAAGTGAATTTTGTTTTATATTATTTCTTTGTAATGGTAAATGTAATGGTAAGCTGGTAAATTTTTTCATCGATAACACTGCTCAACAAAATTGAAAAAGTTGAATGTTTCAAACGAAGTTGTTTTTGTTTCTAAATGAAATCGGCGAGCTATTTTCAAATCTGGTCACGGTTTTTCTCCATCAGCTCTTGTTCTTGAGATATAGCTCAAAATCGGTTTTTACGAGTTTTACCTAGAATTTCGTTATTTTCGGATACAAACAAATATTTTTTTTGCGGGTTTTTCGACGCTAATATATTAAAAAGATGTTGTACGCTCGATACAAAACGTTTTTTGAAATAATTATGGCGAGTATTTATCAAAAAATATAGAAAACATACGATGAATCTTGTAAAAATTGCATATTTTGAGTACTTTAAGCTGTAATTACGTCATCGGGGGAAGTCATAGAAGCTTCATATGGCATTCCGGATATGCTCAGGGTGTCTGCTATATAGTCCTGTATTCAAATATTTAATATAAAGTTCATAGCGCCCACGATTCGCCCATAACCTCAAAATCGTCATGAAGACTGCCATTGAAAATTAAATGGCATATTTGGTAATGATATCACAGGTAAATGATTTCCCTTTAGCAGTCTTCATGACGATTTTTAGGTTATGGACGAATCGTGGGCGCTATGAACTTTATATTAAATATTTGAATACAGGACTATATAGCAGACACCCTGAGCATATCCGGAATGCCATATGAAGCTTCTATGACTTCCCCCGATGACGTAATTACAGCTTAAAGTACTCAAAATATGCAATTTTTACAAGATTCATCGTATGTTTTCTATATTTTTTGATTTATTTTTTGATTTGAATTTACTATATTGAATCGCCAATACAACATCTTAGACCCTATTTCTGGGTTTAGGTTATGAAATCGTTTCAAAATGGATAGTTTTACAATACTTTAAACCAGTGGGTAAATACTTGGGTAAATACCCGAGTATTTACCCAAGTGTTGGGTAAAAACTCTTTAACTGTCGAACCACTTGACGTAGGTTGACGAAATTTGGCTCAAAACTTTCTTATATCAATAGTATTAAAGGTATTGAAAATGGAGTCCCTGGGTCCATGTTTTGATATAGCCCCCATATAGTCGTACATCCCGATTTAAGGTATTTTTTAACTATTAGCCTCATTTTACAATCATACTGACTGTAATTTGGTACAGTGAGTTCCCCTTATGTATAAAATATCCTTGCTTGCCGATCCCTGATATCGGGAGTTACGGCTATATGGGGGCTATATCAAAACGTGGGCCCAGAGAACCCATTCTCAATACAAGATGTCCTCTTGATATAAGTAAGATTTGAGCCAAATTTCGTCAGCATACGTCAAGTGGTTCGGCAGATAAAGAGTTTTTACCCAATATTTGGGTAAATACTCGAAATCGGTGTACCCTCATATGGGGGCTATAAAAAAACGTAAACCTACGTTGACGAATGTTTGCGAGGATATTTTATACTCATTGAGGACTCCCACTGCCAAATTACAGCCAATTTGGTTGTAAAATGTGGCTAATAGGTGAAAAATACCTCAAATCGGAGGTACGACTATATGGGGGATATATCAAAACATGGACCCCGGAACTCCATTTTCAATACCTTTAATACTATTGATATAAGAAAGTTTTGACCCAAATTTTGTCAGCATACGTCAAGTGGTTCGGCAGATAAAGAGTTTTTACCCAATATTTGGGTAAATACTCGAAATCGGGGTACCCTTATATGGGGGCTATAAGAAATCGTGGACCTACGTTGACAAAATTTTGCAAAGATATTTTATACTCATTGAGGACTCACTGTGCCAAATTAAAGCCAATGTGTTGTAAAATGTGGCTAATAGGTGAAAAATACCTCAAATCGGGAGGTACGACTATATGGGGGCTATATCAAAACATGGACCCAGGGACTCCATTTTCAATACCTGTAATACTATTGATATAAGAAAGTTTTGAGCCAAATTTCGTCAACCTACGTCAAGTGGTTCGACAGTTAAAGAGTTTTTACCCAACACTTGGGTAAATACTCGGGTATTTACCCAAGTATTTACCCACTGGTTTAGAGTATTGTAAATCCATTTTGAAACGATTTCATAACCTAAACCCAGAAATAGGGTCTAAGATGTTGTATTGGCGATTCAATATAGTAAATACCCAAATAAATACCCACAAACGGGTATTTACCCGGTATTTACCCAATTTACCCAATTTACCGGGTATTTACCCATTGGGTATTTACCCACTGTCCATCTCTATTTATTCTCTCGAGGAGCAAATTTTAACACTTTTCACTTTAAGTGCAGTACACAATGTCAGTTAGTTCGTTACAGGGAAGTTCGTGATGGAGAGTCTAAAATGGGAGAAAATGAGCTGAAAAAGCTGTGTTTCCAATGCTACTTAGTTATAAAGAAAAATTCGTTATAGGGAAGTTCGTTATAGAGCAGTTCGACTGTATATTGTTTTTATACCGCAAATCGAAACAAAATATATTGTTTTTTATACCGCAAATCGAAACAAATCTATTATTTTTTTTTTGTTTTTTAACACTAATATTTCTATGTTAAACAATGATGTTTTTAAGTTTGTTATGTATTTTAATGCATTTTTACAACTGTATTTTCACTTATTAAACTTGATTAAATAATAAACAAATAAATATTGTCTTAAAGGTTTTATATCATCTTTCTTATTCCTATGAAGCTGCTTTTACATCTAACGAGTTGTCAATTCCTTAGAATTCATATATTTTTTCCAGAGTTTTTTATTTGCACAGTCTACTGTATTACTGTTCATATTATGCACAACAAACTTTTAAACAGTTTTTGCATTGATAATATTATTCACCTGACTTAGAGCACCCACTTTAGAATATTACTTTCTCAGCTCTCGGAACATGCAATGTAATTAAGCCCATAATTATTTTAATTGCCGCACATTTGTTACATGAATAACCGAATAACCCCCTACCACAAAAATATTGTTGATTGAAGAGAATTGTTTGTAGGTATCCAGATGTTTTCATAATGGCTTTGAATCATATTAAGCTTGATTTGCAGGTGTTCAATTTGAGGTTTAATTCTTCTCTACGTCATAAAATCTATGAGCTTTGGGTGGGAGAATTACGCTGGCGTATTGGTATATTTCAAAAGTTTTAATTGATTACGTTTTAATGGTCATACACATACACACAAGTATGTAGACACAAATGAACATCACTGTTCACATAACATTTTTATGGCTCATGTAACCCACCGGTTCAATGGCAATGTATTTATAAAGGCAACATCTGTTATTCGATGGAGACAGTTGGACTGCAACTGAATAACAGTGAATACCATAGCCTACCATAGCCATCCCATACATTGTACTAACTCTACTCTAAATACACTGGTAAACAAAATGATTGCAAGTGGTCATCACCTTCATCAACGTCACCGTCACCAGCGTCAACACCAAGATTCTCATGGGTACGACGAATCTATATTTAAAAAGGTAGACCAAGTGGCACCTGACGGGTACGGAGAGAAAATGTTGGCACACGATAATGTTATATGTAACACAAACCCATTGTTTATCTCTTCGGAATCAAAATCAAATGAGCCTTCACACTCAACAGCGAAGACAGATGCCAATGTCATTGTAAATGCTGTAAATAGTAGTTCAAAGTTAACGGGCGTGTCGACAGATAAACTATTTGTATTTGAAGGAAATGCAATGAGCAGCAGAACGGAAGAAACAAATAAACAACACAAACTGATTCCAAGTCACCCCAATGATGAAGTTAGGGCATTTATACAAACTTGCATTGAGGAAATTATAAAATCAGCCGTCTACAGTGGGACTACACGTTCGAACCGAGTTGTGGAATGGCATTCTCCAGAAGATCTAAAGACTTTGTTCGACTTCAAATTAAAGCAGGATGCCGAAACACATGAAAACCTTTTTACACTCTTAAGAAAAACTATTGAATATTCGGTGAAAACGGGACATCCTTATTTTATAAACCAGTTGTATTCAGGCGTAGACCCTTATGCACTCATTGGGCAATGGTTAACAGATGCACTAAATCCAAGCGTCTATACATACGAAGTTGCCCCAGTTTTTACGCTAATGGAAGAAGAAGTTTTGTCTGAAATGCGTCGAATAGTTGGATTTCCTGATAACGGTTATGGTGATGGTATATTTTGCCCGGGAGGATCTATTGCGAATGGTTACGCAATAAGCTGCGCTCGGTATTTCAAATTTCCGAATTCAAAGGTAAGAATCTATCTACTGAATTTTATACATATGTACAGTTAATTATGTTCATATAAACGTCACATGGCGTTCGCAATAACAGCATGTAAATTTAATATGAATATATTCATATGAATATATTAGGAATAGTGTTCAAAAGGTGTTGCCAATGGTCAGATTCGTACATATTATGAATGCTGTTCATAATGCGAAAAATACTGGTTTCTTCTGAGAAATATGGAGAAAATCTTTGGTGAGTTGTTTTGTTTTTATGACAGGGTTGAAGTATTTTTGTCGCCGACGATTTGTTTTTATTGACAACCAAACCCACCCAGCAAAAAAAGTCCTCCAAAAATAATGGGTTATTATAGTACTTTTTGGTAGTCGTAACTACTTACAAAACCCCCTACTAACCCATTATTTTAACAAGGGAATGTCGCACTGAATAACTAGTGACTCTGTGACCAATATAACCACTAGAATAACTAGTTATTTTATGGCCACTGGAAGTCGAAAAATAAGCTATAAGTTACAAAATTGTATTTTCTATTTTTAGAACAGTTGAGGTGGAAGTTGTTTTCAATTTCAACACACTTCATATTTTTTATGTTATTCTTTTTTATTTCGTCCTCTGCTGGATTTGAACACATGAACTTCTGCTTTGCAGCCTAACACACTACACACTCGGTCACGCGTACGAACATTAAGGGTTGTTTGAAAGCGTACATGTGTTTACATGTGCACCAGCAACTGTTCTTTGTTTTTTTTTTTTTTTTAAAAGTACCCGGTCGGCGGAACGCACAAGTGTTAGATTTGTAGTCGGACACACAAGCTCTGTGCCACCGTTATTTTTGTATACATTACTTTGTAATGGGTTACATAATGACTAACGGATCCGAATTTTTGCTGGACAGAGATATAAGTTACCTTTTTTATAATTCTACACTATTTTTTACATGTTATGCTTAGCAATTTACACTTTTTCGCCCATATATAATACTTCTGCACGGCAAAATTTTATTTTTCATGTTGTCATTTATATTGCGAGCAAACAAAACAGTTGTCTTCCTATTGTTGTACAGAGAATAGAGAGCGTTCTATTAGTAAAAATACATTTTCCATATCGCTTTGATACAATTACATTTTTGTACGGTTCACACCATGTCTACATCCAGTCTTTACACATAAAACATACCGTATAAGGCGCTTTATGTAGCATTATTGTAACTTTAGCGCTTCTTTTACTGATTTTCACTATAGTTGGTTTCGTTTTATGGGTACAAGCAGAACAATGTGAACTACATGTATGTGTTGAGTCTATCAGCAAAATTAAAAAAATTATATGCGAACTATAAAACCATAAACTTTTTTTTTGACAGCAAACAGTGCGTTTCTTTTTTGAGTCTTTTTTAAGACATGTTTATAATCGTTTATAAGTCCTTAGCGAGTCATTTATCAGTCTTGTTATCACTCAAAGAAGAAAATATCATTGTTTGTTTCATTTGTTTTGCTTCTTTAGTTGTTTTTTTTTCTTTTCTGCTTTGTTATGATTTTTAGTTATCCCTTTATGTTACGGCAAAACCTGAACATGTGTTGTGTTTGTCAATACTCTTTATATTATACGTGCCATTTATATCAAAGTTTTGTAAAAAGTGTATATGAGAATTAT
This sequence comes from Musca autumnalis, assembly GCF_047663935.1. Taxonomy (NCBI): domain Eukaryota; kingdom Metazoa; phylum Arthropoda; class Insecta; order Diptera; family Muscidae; genus Musca; species Musca autumnalis. The sequence continues at coordinate 96,390,972 of NW_027411755.1, read as the reverse complement.
TGACAACCAAGCAAAACATTCAGTATTTAATCATCTATCTGTTCAAAATCTGATCAGAAGACACATTATTCTAATCACTTTTCAAACAACTGCATGATCTGTTTTTGATTAAACATTTTCAATCTTCAGATGATATAGATATGACAATAAATAACGGAAATAATTGTCACATTTTACCATCCTCAATGATTTATGTTCGATTGCTGTACATTTTGTTATTGTATTTTAAATTGAACTTTTTAAATCATTAGAGCGAGTCACCTTCGAGTCCCGTTCTGATCGTACAAGTGAGTTAATCAATTTTTGGTCATCAAAAGGACTCTTAAAAGACTCCGGAATTTTTCAAAAAAACAATGTTCCACATGCTCGCTGGGATACTCGTACGTCGACAAAGTGACGGCAGCGACGGTGATAACAAAAACAAAAGAATGAAAAACAAAACGCTCGTCAAGCATTTAGTAGTATTGCAATCAGATTGTTGTAGTTTGTTGATACAGCCTCAATGATAGTGGGGAGGAAAATTTTTATAAATAGTGGGGAAGTACTGAGTAAGGTACTTCCATAATATGGAAAAATAAATTATGAACATAAAAACTTACCTCACACTCTCATATTATTTTGATAACTTACAGCCAGTTTTTGTAAAAAATTTTTTTCAAACGGACCGTTCGTACTCAAACGAATGCGTTAAAAATTTGGTTTTTATAAAAAATTAAAAAGCATTCGTTTGATTATGTTAATTTTTAACATTTTTTAAATTGTTCTCATTAAAAAATATGCTCCCTGTGGCAATCCCAAAAAATATTCAATATACAGACATTTTTCAATGAAAATAATTTTCAATGAATGACAAAATACATTTTTGAAAAATGATGATATTTCGCCCTTATGGCGGATATTTACATATGTATATTAGTATCTCAAAATTTTTCTAGATAAATTTCCCATCATATCCATGCGTTTTCAGCGAAATTCTGTAACAAACAACACAATTTCAGCTCAAAACGTTGGGTCTCTTGCTATCGTCTTTTTCAGACGTTTTCTTTTCCTTTTTATACCCTCAGCCTTTAGGCTAAGGAGGGTATATACACTTTGATACGATAAAAATGTGCCTCATCGAAATAATGGTTTTAGACCCCAAGTATGTTTGGACGAAATGTGTTTCAGACAATTTGGAGTCGATCTAGCCATGTCCGTCCGTCTGTCTGTCTGTCTGTCTGTCTGTCTGTCTGTCTGTCTGTCTGTCTGTCTGTCCTGCTGGCTGGAGCGCACGATAACTCTCGAACGGATGAACCGATTGGGTTCAAATTTTGGCTTTCGTAATATTTTGCACGAACTTAGTTTAAGTTCAAAGATGAGCTACATCGGTCCACTCCTTCCGGTACCTCCCCCACAAAAGTTCGAAAATGTTCGGAAAGTTTGTGCGCACGATAACTCTTTAAGGGAGTGACCGATTTGGTCTATACTTTGTATAGCGTAAACTTTCTACCAGAGTAATATGAGGTTCCCATATGGTCTCAATTGGTCCACTCCTTCGGGTACCTCCCACACAAAATTTCGGAAAAGTTCAGTTTAGGGCCATCTCTCGAATCGCTTTGACATTTGTTTTAGCAACTTGTATTCACTGCCCTCCATACGACGGTACAAGTTTCATCAGGGGCAAGTCCATACTTCCTGAGAAAATAGCCCGAAATTTGCAAAAAAAAAACCCTATGACACCGTGTGAGGTGGTTGGAGCGCAAGATAACTCTCGAACGAATCTGCCGATTGGGTCCAACGTATGGCCTTAGTAATATTTTGCCCAAACATAGTTTAAGTTTTAAGATAAGCCATATCGGTCCACTCCTTCGGTACCTTCCCCACAAATGTTCGGAAAAATTGTTCGTACGGTAACTCTTGAAGGGAGTGGCCGAATTGGTCTATACTTTACACATCCTAATATATCTACCAGATATAGATCAGGTTCAAATATGGACTATATTGGTCCACTCCACCCGGTACCTCCCACACAAAATTTCGGATAAGTTCACTTTAAGACCTAATATCGAATCACTTTGATTTTTGTTGAAGCAACTTGTATTCGCTGCTTCAATTACGATGGTAAAATTTTTTAGGGGCAAGTCCATACTTCTTGAGCAAACAGCCCGAAGAGTGTAAAAAACCCCTATGGTACTATATGTTGTGGCTGGAGATCCACTTCCATAACTGTCAATGTCGATCCATCCTCCGCAAAACTTTTGATCTTTAATCATCATCAATTTTGTCGGTTCAAACGCCCAAAATTGTTAAAACCCCCTAAAAACATACGTATTTTGGGAAAAAATTGTATCAATATACACAGGCTGAGGGTATATCTCTGTCGGCAAAGCCGACTGATACTTTTTTACTTGTTTTGTTATAAAAACCAAATATATGAGGAAAATCGAAAGTTTCTTTTAGTGTTCACACACATACAAACATCATTGGATACAAAAAGCAAAATATGTTTTTGTGTGTGACAAAAACGAACGTATACGAAAATTTGAGTTACTGCTAAACCTAAATAACGACGGGACGTACACAAATATTTCACCGTGCCACCGTGGTGCAATGGTATGCACACCCGCCTTGCACACAGAAGGTCGTGGGTTCGATTCCCCGGCCAGGCAACATCAAACACTTTTCAACAGTGGCAAAATACCCCTCAGTAATGTTGGCGACATTTCCTGAGTATTTCAGCCATGTAAAACTTCTCTACAAAAGTGGTGTCTTAGACACGCCGTTCGGAAGTCTCCCTTGTCCCTTATGGGATGTTTGTGGAACAATTATTATTATTATTATTACCACAACAACGCTCTCTGAGCGTCCGTATTACCCAAATACGTTGAGTACAAAATCACATTTAAAACACCAAATCTGCGACCAAAACTTATTTAAATGTTTTCATTCGTAAAATAAATAATTTTCCTTTGCAATTAATTGGATTTCAGGTCTTGTTGGGCTTTTGTTTTCAAAATTCAAAACACACACATACATGCGTACAAAACGTTCTGTCATAGTTGAATTTGTACAACTTTCAAGAAGTATACATACGCTCGATGTATTTCGGTAGTTCTCATAAGAATACACGTGTTCTACTTATTTCACCACACACGCCCTGGGTATACGTTTTTTAGCATCTTCACTCATTCTTTTTACAAGAGCGTGACCCCCAAAAGATGCAATTCATTTTCAGATCCTAATGGTATATGCAAAGTGACAACCATATGTAAAAAACATATCGTGTAAAGTACCCATAAGCATGTCATCTTCACTAACTCGGTGGAATAGCATCTTCAACAACTCTTTGCCATGACATTTTTACCAACCCTTTGGCATGAAATTTTTACGATTTGTTCGGAAAATGGAAAATGCTGTATTGAAATATGATTTTCACCTTTTTTTTAATTCAAAGGAATTTATGAAATAACTTAACTTTTTTGATGATAATTAAATTATTAATTATCATCATAAAAGTTTACATCCATAATTGCACTTTGTTATTGTTGTAACAGTAGTTTAGACGGTTGCACCATCCCGAGCATATTGAGCCAAAACTACTCTCTGTCCTGACAGCTGACGCTCCTCAGCTTCGATATATGGGGGATATACTCCGAGGACTCATCAACTTCGATAGATGGGGGATATACTCCGAGGACTCCTCAGCTTCGATAGATGGGGATATACTCCGAGGACTTTATTCTCACTGTTTGTTTATGGCCTTAGCAACTGCATTCATGTAAATGCTACTTAAACCTGCTTGATAGGTTTGTTGATCTAGGGATTCTCTCTTGTAAAGTTGAACGTCTCTTTCTAGATAATGAAGATCCCCCTGACATGCTTAGATCAGACAATCAGGAGTTCAGCCTTTTACAAATGACATCAGGGAAGGAACCTGACGCCGTATGGGGGCGGAATGCAAGAGAAGTAGATATCACTCCACCTGGGGGACTCCCTGTTTCACTCTACGGGCCTTGGACTTCTTGTTTCTGAATTCCACGTACAACTGGCGTTCACACATATAATTGATTATCCAACGTTTGGATGGACAGTGCCAAGGCCTTTTTTATAAGTCAAACGACACCATCACTGTTCTGTCACACGCTTGCTCGGGTTGAGTCCTCGACTAATATGTGTGGATATGGCGTGCAGCGCTGTGTTGTTACGGAATCCATGCTGATGATCGGTAACTGGGTGGCATTTTCGGGCGCTGGGAAGGACTAAAGCCTCAATGGTCTTTGCTACGGCCGACAAAAGCGAAATGGGTCTGTACGATTCACCTATGCTGCCATCCTTACCAGGCTTCAGTAGCGGGGCTATTTTCCAAACTTCGGGAACGGCAGGTTGAGCACTTTAGTGAGATACCAGACTTCCAGCCAATCAGCTGTTGCAGTTTAAGCACCGCCGCTAATCGCAACAGAGTTTACTTCCTCCGCAACTGATTTTGATTCATCTTACAAAAGGTTTTTTACTTCCCATCGCCAGTGCAGATTTCGACATGGACTCCAACTGCAAATTACTATTTCGTGAATTTTAGTATGCAATTTTATTTTACAACATTGTGGAAATGTATGTATACTCTTTTGGGTTCTCTAGACCAGGCAAGGAAACTTTTATAATATCAAAGAGCGCAGTCCGACTCTATTTTTAGATCAATGATTGGGACTTCCTAGCATAATACATCTTATGCTAGATTTACATTTGCGAAATCCACTCGATTTCAACAGTCAACTCCATTGTTTAAACGTCAAATGAAATCCAATGGATTTCAGATGAGATTTCATTTGACGTATATTCAAAGGAATTGACAGTTGAAATCCACTCGATTTCGTAAATGTAAATGTACTATTATGGGTGCCGTGGTGCAAAGGTATGCACACCCGCCTTGCACACATAAGGTCGTGGCTCCGATTCCCCGGCCAGGCAACATCAAAACACTTTTCAACAGTGGCAAAATACCCCTCAGTAATGTTGGCGACATTTCCTGAGTATTTCAGCCATGTAAAACTTCTCTACAAAAGTGGTGTCTTAGAGACGCCGTTCGGATTCGGCGATAAACTGTAGGTCCCATATCATTGAGCTAATATGAATCGGGGTGCACTCATTGATATGAGAGAAGTCTCCCTTGTCTTTATGGGATGTTTGTGGAACAATTATTATAAATGTACTATTATATAGCTTCAAACATATTTAGATAAATAAAAGGAAATATACATATATATAAATAAAAACACAAAATGCATCTCTGTTGGATAGATGGAATGGGTTCAAATGCCGATGAAAAGATCGGATTTTTCACGACTTCATTTGAACCCATGCAAAAGATCCAGGGAAATCATGGCATCTCATGGAACCACTTCCATAAAATTTTGCTGGGTTGTAATAACCAAAGAGAGAGAGAGAGATTTATGACCTACATGAACATGGTGCTGACACGGTGCATCGTTTATTTAAATTTAATAATAATTTTACATTGTGACGTCATTCAAATTTGTAAACAAGACGAAAAATAAAACAATTCGCCTCGGCATATGAACTTCGCCGCAAATTTATTTAACCAATCAGAACGCTGAATAACTGAATCATATGGTTTTTGTTTTGACTTTGAGTATTTGTTTTGATTTTTCATGGTGAATTCCCAGTCTATTTTGACATTTTACATTCGATCAGCTGGGCTGACGCATCTACCTTGTTAATTGTGCCATGGCGAGTGATAAATCAATTAGTGAACATCCCTGATTGAGGATTAGGGTGGTTTTAACGTTGGATTTCTTTAGGCGCCACAGCCCTAAAGTTTTTAGTTGTGTTAGTTTTTTACATATTCCGATTGTGCTCAAACTTTGGCAATCTTAAAAACTAACAAAACTAAACACATTAAAGGGTTACCGACCTATTCGATTTTTCCTTTGAGATAAAACCAACTTACTGAGGATGCAAGAACAGCTTATGCATCAGTGAGCGAGAATAAATACGGGAGAGTAGAAGGTGTTCGAGTTGAGTTGTAATTCAGACCCCGAGTTGTATGTATCAGAGAATGGATTCGATCAAAAATAATTTCATCACACTCGTTCACTATCTCGATTTTTGTTTATAGTGTTGTTTAGTTTTATCTGCATAGAATGATTGTTTCATCAAATCTGATGGTTCTATACGAGCTCGAATCGTACACAAGAGTGAGCGTTTGTGTTTTTTTGTTCCGTAACAAGGGATGATTGTTCATATGGGTCGTTGGTAATCGATTTTGCTCTGGCTCAATGATTGTTCACTTGTTCGCTCAACTCAGTGTTTTTTTCGTAAATAACTGTTCGTTTGTGTGTTTTTCTTTGTTAGAATGGTGGGTGGAAGTTTGGAAGGTCGTAGTTCCGAGGGTGGAAGTTCGGAGTTCGAACTACCCCCTCTGAACCACCCCATTCCAACTACCACCCTCCGAAACATCCACTTTCAAACTACCACCATCCGAACCACCCACTTCCGAACTACAACCCTCTTCTACCCTCCGAACCAACTCCAATCCTGATTAAAATCGAGCAACTCGGAGCTCAGTTTTAAATCTTCCAAGTCGAAAAACTCTGTAATTCATATAAATATCCACTGTAACACTTTTTATAACACACACCCAAACTGTGATTTCAATCAAAATAGATATTCTGAGTATGAATCCAATCAAATCAGTCACTTCACAACGAACACTTAAAAATAATATTAGATGTGTCTTTTTACGTGATAATTTGTAATAATTATTACGAAATGTTACTAAATGCTGTCATTTAACTCAAAAGTTCAGTAAAAGAGAGCGAAATGAAAGAACAATTTTGACAGTTGTTTGGTCAGAACTTGCTAAATGTTGCTAGAACATTTAGCAAGGTCGATCAGCTGATTTTGATCAGACCTGTTATCAGATGTTTAATGTTTATGTGATATTTGTGGAAGACTACTGCAAATAATGCGATTCAGCTATATTTATAAATTATTTTATCAATCTTTTAACTATTTGTTATTTATTTTACTTGAAATTGGAGATGTTTGTTACTGCTTTAGATTTAGTTTTCTTTCATACATTGGTATCAATCTTTTTATTTTGGTAATCGACTGTTATCTTGCTAACTTTTACTAAATGCTGTCTTTTTACGTTACTCTTTGAAAACAAGTTACTGAGTAAATCTTACTGAAAAAGTAAAAAGACACAACTAATGTTGAAACGTAAACATAAGTTCGTAAACAAAGCAATTAGGCGAGCTACTCGAACGTGAACAACCAACTTCATTCAATTCAAACTCAAAAAATGAGTTAAAGAATCGCACTACTGGTATGTACAGTCAACCAAGAAAGTCTACATACACCCTATAAATCTCGAGTTTTAAGGGTAAGGAAGCATTTTTATGAAAATCCAAGTACATAGATCTATTTCATATCCCTAATAAACAATAATACATACAACAAAGATATATTCCATAATACGAATAACGGTAAATTCTATAAAAATTAAAAAATTAATAGGGAAAAAGTGTACATACACCCAATGAAATATTAAGATTACCGTAAAATTTATGGAATAAGCAATACAAATTTTAAATTTTATTGCTTTATCGAATGTATCTGGTTGTCTATGATATATTTTAGACAAAATAGGAACATATTTGAGGTTTAATTGACGTTATTTAAGGTCAGACTTCGCGTCGTTAATGCGGACCCTTGCAGATTTCTTTGAGTTTTTCAGTCTGGTAGTTTATGAAACCCCAGGAAATACAGTGAGACTAATTATTTTGAGATCCTAGAGCACTTTGAAGTTGTTCTTATGGATAATATGTGCTCCTGAGCTTCGTTAAATATGCAAATTCCTGAGTTTTTCATAAATTTTATAGTTTTCACAGCATTCTAAGGGTCAAATTGAAAGCAAGAACCTTGGAATTACCTTGTAATACATTTTTGGACCTTAACTCAATCAGAAATGTACAACATTGTTCTACAAATCCGCTCCTAAAGTTTCCAAAGCATCAAAATAAAAGCACCACCAAAGAATGCATGAAATTTGTATGAAATTTACACTGTTAACTAGTATACCCTCGTATTATGATCGTTAGGGTCACTTAAAGCGCTATAAATGTCGGATAATTTTACATTGCTGATTCAAGGGATGCTCGAGGATTGTACCAGACCTTATTACAAGGTAATTCGAAGACTTCTGCATGAAATTTGCCCCTTGGAATATTGTGAAAACTATAAAATTTATGAAAACCTTAGGAGTTCACATATTTAGCGAAGCTCAGGAGCATATATTATCCATAAGAACAACTTCAAAGCGCTCTAGGATCTCAAAATAATTAGTCCCACTGTATTTCCTGGGGTTTCATAAACTACCAGACTGAAAAACTCAAAGAAATCTGCAAGGGTCCGTCTTAACGAGCTATACGCGAAGTCTGACATTAAATAACGGCAATTAATCCACAAATATGTTCCTATTTTGTCTAAAATATATCATAGACAACCAGATACATTCGATAAAGCAATAAAATGTAAAATTTGTATTGCTTATTCCATAAATTTTACGGTAATCTTAATATTTCATTGGGTGTATGTACACTTTTTCCCTATTAATTTTTTTAATTTTTATATAATTTACCGTTATTCGTATGATGGAATATATTTTTGTTTTATGTAATATTGTTTATTAGGGATATGAGATAGAAGTATGTACTTGGATTTTCATAAAAATGCTTCCTTACCCTTAAAACCCGAGATTTATGGGGTGTATGTAGACTTTTTTGGTTGACTGTATGTATTTGATATTTATTTTTTATAAACCTTACCTACCAACTGTTTCGTATATTATTGTAATGATATTTTAATGAAGTAAAAGGTGTCTACTGCATGGTTCAATTCAATAAATAAATTGTCTTACTAAAAATTGTCTATAACTTAAAGCTTTCTTTATAAAATTATATAAACCAAACCATGAAATATCTTCACCGCCATTTAATTGGGATGCTATTTCTACACGGTTCAATTCGCTTTTCTGGATATATTTCGTTCTTAATCTTTTAAGTGCTGGACACCGTTAGAGACAATGTTCTGTTATCTCTTCTTCACAAAGGTTGCATTAGGAACAAATTCGTTGGTTTACAGTTCTATATTAGCCCAGTCAAAATAGACATTGAAATAGCAAAAATTCGCACAAAGCTGAATTTTGGTGGATAGCTAGGGTTTGCCATTAGAAGCAACGTCCGAAGTCCCCATCGATCCCTTGTGTGCGAAAAAAAATTATTCGGAGTCAAAGGTCAAATTTTAAGGTTTTTTTAGGGTTTCGGATTTATTTTTTGAAAACGGTTGATCTAATCGTGGCTAAAGTAAATATTGTAGAGTAAATATTGTAGACAGAAAAATTATCTACAGGTTACGTCTTAATATATAATATAATAATTTTCCTAGAAGGAACCATTCTTGAGATATAGATGTTCTAAAAACACATGATTTTTATGCACATATAAGGGAAATATGCACATATTCAGACGAACCGGCTAAAATAACCGAAGTAACCAGGTCTGTCCCCCAAAAAATATATGTTTCCTTGAAGAGCAAAATTATACCTATCTATTAAAACAAATTCCAACAAAATTGGAGCGTGTTTAGTAGAGTTATTCCATTTTAGAATTATTTTATGCAAAAATAGCCCATTTAACCCACATGTGTAATCGAACGGGAACGACCTGGGAACGGGAACGACCCCAACGAAAACTCTCCGTTTTTTTTGAAGTTTGTCAGAAGGTAGGGTTTGTTGGGCTGATTACGGAAAAATATATTTTTCTTGGGCGTCGGATCCGTTTCGACGGTTATTCGACCTGAAAGGCCAGATTTAATTGAAAATTGGATATCGGTTGAAAGCTTATGGAAATACCTAACACATAGTGTGGTTACTGTCACCGGTTCGCCTTATAATGTACTTAGGCGGGTAATTTTTAATTTGGCCTTTAAAACTGAATAATGCCACATTACCTTTGACGCCGAAAAACTTTTTTTGCACACATGGGATCGATGGGGACTTTTTGGATGTTGCTTCTAATGGTAAACCCTAGCTCTCCACCAAAATCCAGCATTGTGGGAATTTTTGCTATTTCCCCCTTATACGCATGACTATTTTGACTGGGCTATATATAGCATCACCAAATTGAATGAAACATTTTCCAAATTAAATGAAATCTTTTCACAAATCAAATGAAACCTTTTCCAAATTGAATGAAGCTTTTACATTTATTGAAAGAAATATAAAAATTATATTAGTTTTTAAGGGATTTTCATTTTATTTTTGATGCAAAGTAATAACATAAAACTGCAATTCATTGATTTTTTATTTATTTTTTACCCTAAAATGTAATAATTCATATTAGCTCAATGATATGGGACCTACTGTTTATCGCCGAGTCCGAACGGCGTGTCTAAGACACCACTTGTAGAGAAGTTCTACAAGGCTGAAATACTCAGAAAATGTCGCCAACATTACTGAGGGGTTGAAAAGTGTTTGATGTTGACTGGCCGGGGAATCGAACCCACGACCTTCAGCGTGCATACAATTGCACCACGGTGGCACCCAGACTGAAATGATCTGAAAGAGAAAATTTTGTTTTAACAAATTGCTGTGTGTCTTATCCAATGAAGTGGTTCACTATTTGCTGTCTATAGAATTCTCAGTTCATGTCCATTACATAATTCGAGCAGTCCCAATGATTGAGCTGTTCCATACTATGCTCAATAACGTCAACAATAATATGATCAATTGCTAGATCTGTTGCGTGTTGGGGTGGGCGACGAAGGAAAATGAATGGCGGCGCTTTCCATCTGCAAAAAGGAATACAATCGTCAAGCGAATTAAATTAATTTTTTTAGTTTTTAGGAGAAACTTACTTTAAAACTATGCCTTTTATGTGGGAAGAGACGCAGAGTTCTCCACCACGAAATTTAAAATAAAATAAAATAAGGCTAGTTGGATGCCTCCGCTCGAAGTGCGATCCAAGAAATAAAATTATCAAAGGAAATGAAAGGAGTTGCCAGCTCAAAGGCGACTAGGGACTGTGTTCAATGAACATAAGAGTTACCCATTTAATCAACACTGAAATCTCAGCCATTTAGTGGCACTTTACCAGCCATTGAAAATGTATGCCAAAATATTGGAAAATTTTAGAAAATGGGGAAAATCAAAAGGAATTGAAGGGGGTATAAAAGGAAAGGGCGGCAAATGCGTGAGGAGATTTGCTGTATAACCGTTGAAAAGATATAGACTCTTTTGCATCTCGTGGCAAAGAAAATTAAAACACATGAAAACCAAAGTATTGTGAGTTATTTTTATTAACAATCTATTTAGCCTGTGAAAGCAAACTTATAAAATTTCCCTAAAGAATTGTTGATTCTACGGAAGTCCGGCTGCTTCAGATTTGGGCAGTTAGTTAAGCCTAGATTTTTGTGTGTTGTATTGCCTTGCCACATTACGATTGCACCAGCGCTTCTTTTGGCCGTTAAACTGCAGTCTGGTTATTTCTCCCCCTGCTGTTGTTATCACCACCGGCATTCCTTCGTGGTGGGTTTATTGTGGGAGATCACCGAGATATATTGTACGGGTTTTTAACGTCAGCTTTAAACTTTTTACTTAAATGTTTTTGTTTTTATCATCATTAACTAGAGAAAAGTAATGTTTTATGAGAGTTAGAGCCGCATTGGCCATCAAACACCAGTTTTAAGAGAGCTCCCTTAAATAGACATCAGAAATAGTATTCATTACCATATTTGAAAGTGAATTAGACATCTCTAGATTATGAAAGACTTTGTCGTGCGATATTATTGACGCCGTACTAAAGTATAATACTGTTGTTAGGAATTCTTTAGTTTTTTTTCATTGATTCGAATTAAACAACAAAGATATATAGTCTTAAGCCATTTTTATAATAATAAATGTTTTTAATGTGTTGATTTTGTAAAAGAAAATTTAATATGTTTTGATCCGTGTGGTAGTGTGGAGGGACCTCCTTAAAAAGGTGATGAGGTGAGTGTGTGTGTCGTGTGGGGTTTCCAACGAAATGGTGTTGATGGACAATTTGGAAACCATAGAAGGGCGGGCGAATGCAGGAGGGCAACAGCAATCCCCCATTTTCAAGAGCAGGTCATGTAAATGTATTAAGTGTTTGTGTTTGTTTGTTAGCTTAACAAATTTATGTTCGCCCAGATGGGCTAGAGTGGATGGTTGAGAACCTGACCTTGGGACCGCAAGCTAGTCCGGATGCTCCATTCTAGCGCCGCCATATCAGGAGCCGTAACAGATCTCGTAGTTCATATCTGTCTCAACATATTATTATTAAAAATGCCTTTTATATTACGTTAAACATTTATATATCATCAATGTTTTGATAGAATTTTTGACCTAACAAAAAAGGCATTATCAAAAATAAAATTTTTTGCCAGATGTGTACTAAGCGACCTGACAATCTATCATAATATCGTTGACGCGACTGAGCATAGTATGGAACATCTCAATCATTGCGACGGCTCGAATTATGTAATGGACATGGACTAAGAATTCTACAGACGGCAAATCGTGAACCACTTCATTGGATAAGACACTTAGCCCCTGTCATTACCACCACGTTGTTAAAACAAAATATTCTTTTTCAGATCATTTCGGTCTAACCTCCATTGATGGCCAGGCATTATTAAATTTTTATGATAAAAACTAAAAAAATCAATTAATTAAATTTTTATGTTGTTACTTAACATAAAACTAATATGATTTTTACATTTCTTTCAATAAATGTAAAGGTTTCATACAATTTGGAAAAGGTTTCATTTTATTTGAAAAAGGTTCAATTTAATTTGGAAAAGGTTTCATTCAATTTGGAGAACGTTTCATTTAATTTGAAAATGCTATACATAAAATAATTGTTCCACAAACATTCGAGGCGGGACAAGAGAGACTTCTCTCTTATCAATGAGTACATTCCGATTCATATTAAGCTCAATGATATGGGACCTACATTTTATCGTCGGGTCCGAACGGCGTGTCCTAAGACACCACTTGTAGAGAAGTTTTACATAGCTTAAATACTCAGAAAATATCGCCAACATTACTGAGGTGTACTTTGCCACCTTTGAAAATGTGATGTTGCCTAGCCGGGGAATGGAACCCATGATCCCACCACCACGGTGGCACCATATACATATAGCACCATAATGTAAGAGATCTCCTCTTGCACTCATAATCATGGTGAACAGGCGGGTAAATGCGGTGGCAGGTTTGCGCTGCTGAGTAGTGGAACCTGTTTTAAGACAGCTTTTTGCAGAAGAGAATGTGGACTGTAATTAAAAGAGTATTAAGAAAACAGTGGTCCGTTGACACAAATGACGCAGAAGGTTTATCTTTGTTTAGATAATTTCTCAGCAGTGAGTAATTATTTATTTTTAATTGTCGAAACGCATAGCAATGAGGGAATAAGAGAGCCGTGTTTATTTCAGATATTTATAATTTATTGATGTGGGGTTTTGTTCTTACAGTTTGGATGTTCAAGCCAGAAGGAGTTTATTTTTGGCTTACACCCAGCAAGAAATTTCAGCAAGTACAAATTCATGATTCCATTCGGTAGATTACAGTTACTTAAGTAATTGGTAAATACAAATAATTTCAAATATTCAAAGGTCGATAAAACGGTTTAACTACATAAGTATAAACTAGTTTACACATGCCGCCGGGTCCAACGATGGTCAATTTGATTTAGCACATAGAACCGATGCTATTGCACGAATTGCCTCGGACAGGATTTGTGGATCTAAAGATGTTTCAGTCGCTTGATTGTTATTTTGGCTGACGTTTCGATTATTAGTTTGCTGATTTTTTTGCCTGGAAGTTGGTGATCGTGCCCCCCCTGATTTCTGAATAGACTTTGTATAGTAGGGTGTGATGAGCTCTGCCACATCTTCGGCACATGTTGTGAGAACGGCAGTCTCGGAACCCGTGGCTTCTGGCTAAACAGTTCACACAATAAGATTCCTTTAAAACCAATAGATTCCTCGGTCGTGGTGTCATATCTAGAAACTTCGGGCACGATTTAAGGGGCGTGAAACCTGTTGCATAGTTTGCATTTATGGATGTCAACTTTTTGACGCTGGGGTTGAGATCTGAAAATGCATGAAATGAATTAGTAGAGAATAGAAATGTAAAATGAGTGCAATATGTAGAGGTATTTTGTGATACAGATGTTACTTAGTGGAAATTTTCATCGGTGCTGGAATTAGAGAACGGTAGATGACATATTTTAACTATTGGCCGATTGATTGATCCAGGCGCGACTTTTACATCGGCGACTCGCAAGTTACCATCTGAACCCACGTATGTTTTGACAATTCTTCCAAGATTCCATTCATGGGGAGGGAGCATGTCGTCAATAACAATAACTAAATCACCTACGCTTAAGTTGTCTGATTTAGTTTTCCATTTGTACCGCTTCTGAAGATATTTAAGATAGTCTTCTTTCCATAACAACAAAGTTTTGGTGGAGGGCTTTTAGTTTTGACCATCTGTTAACGAGAGATATGTTTTGTGAGGGAACTTCAGGGAATTCCATTATAGGAGAACCTCTTAGGAAATGCCCGGGTGTCAAAGCAGTCATATCTGTTTGATCCTCGGATATGGCAGAGATGGGGCGAGAATTTAAGATGCCTTCAATGCGAGCGAGTAATGTGGAGAATTCTTCAAATGTTAATTTATGGGCACCACATATATTCATAAAATGAATTTTAATGCTCTTGATGGCCGCTTCCCGTAGGCCACCCATATGAGCTGCATGAGGGGGAATAAATTCCCACTCAAAACCATGAGTTGCATATTTCTGAGAGACTTGAGTGGACGCTTTTTTAAAAATGTGGAAAATTCTTTGAGCATTGTTCTGCTAGCTCCCAAGAAATTACGTCCATTATCCGACATTACCCGGCAGGGGAGTCCCCGACTACCAATAAAACGAGTAAAGTCTGAGGACGGTTCGAGGTGTATTGCCTTTATAGAAAAGAAGACAAATACACGTACGAATCGTTTAATTATTGGGCTGTTGCGAAGTGAGGAGCTTTTTAACTCTATTGGACCAGCAAAATCGACACCAGTAATTGAAAAGAGGGGTGACAAGGAACATCTCTCAGTCAGGGACGTAGCCAGGATTTCATTTCGGGGGGGGCCCACCCGACGAAAATTTTGAAAGTTCATGTTAGCGAAAAATTTTTATTTAGCAATGATGTAAATCTTATTTTAGACTTATATTACTGATTAAATAATTTTCATTACTATTTATAATTAAAATGACGTAAGACTTCTTGGCCAATTTCCCCTTGTTTTCAGAACTTTTTTGATAATATATCAGAGTTAATAAATGTTCAAAACAATGGATATATTAATAATCGCATATATTTTTGGGTGTACCATTTATCAAATAACTCACAACCACAGTGAATGTTATGTAATTCCGTGATATCACTTCGGTAAGACCAAGGAAAGAGTATACAATCGGAAACCCTTAGAAATTTCTTAACAAAAAACTCCAAAACACTTTCCTTTTTTTGTTATTTTATCACGCTGCGGTGTCAGAATATGGTACATTTTTCAATTTCGGAAATTCAGGTGTCCAATCGTTGTTATTGCCATAAAGAAGCCAATTGTAGTTATCTGCCTAAAGATATTTTGGTGCCCAATCGTATATCTTATCACAAAGAATTTCTGAAGGCTAATAGTGGTTTTCTTGATAGAGAACTAATGCTAAGCAATAGTGAGTCTATACATCATGAAATTCTAGAGGGTATTTAAATATCAAATTCTGTCGCCAATCGTGCATAAATAGACTAATTTTCCAATCCAATAGTCGAACTTCACTTATAGAAATTCTGGTTTCCTATAGTGGATCTTCTCGTAAATTGATCAGGAACAAGGAAAACTCTGGCAACCAAGCTTGAATTCGTTTAAAATGAAATTCTGGCGTCCAATCCAATGTATACATAGGCATACATTACTTTAGTAAAAATCCATAAACACATTTTTTCCCAATCTACATTTTTTATACTCTCAGCCTTTAGTCAAAATGTGCCTCATCGAAATAATTATTTTAGGGCCAAAGTGTGTTTCAGAAAACTTGGAGTCGACTTAGCTATGTTCGTCCGTCTGGATGGCTGCCTAGAGAGCACGATAATTCTCGAAGAGATCAACCGATTCGGCCCAAAATTTGGCCTTCGTAACATTTTGTCCAAATTTAGGTCAACTTCGAAGATGGACCATATCGGTCCACTCTTTCGGAAAACTTGGAGTCGACTTAGCTATGTTCGTCCGTCTGGATGGCTGCCTAGAGAGCACGATAATTCTCGAAGAAATCAACCGATTCGGCCCAAAATTTGGCCTTCGTAACATTTTGTCCAAATTTAGGTCAACTTCGAAGATGGACCATATCGGTCCACTCTTTCGGTAACCTTCCACTGAGTATTTCCAAAATTTTCGGAGAAGTGTAGTTTAAGGCCTATCTTGATAATTAGTAAATATATCTGTATAAGCTTAAGACATTATAATAATTTAGTTAAAAGTAAAAATATGAAATAAAAAAATTAATAAATAAAACAAGTAAGCAAAGGCTATAGTCGGAAAGGGCAGACCATACGATACCCTACACCACTACCCTGCGAGTTAGCTTTCAGCAAATCAAAGTTTCTTTTGGACAAATAAACTTATTGTAAGAAATAACTTTTTGGAGTCTGCAACCTTATCACATTAAGTTTAAATAACAATATAACAATTGTTCCACAAACATTTGATTACATTACAAGCAAAACACTGGATACATTAGGCTGTAAATCTGTTATCTGATCACATAAATCAACATAATTGGCAGTAATTGAAAGGGCAAGAGTTGTCCTTCCAAATATCATTTATGTGGGCGGAATGTGTGGTCCAGGAATAAGGATATTACCGGTATATTAAAAATTTTCACAATTTTCACACAAAAGTTGTGGTCCATTTAACCCTCTAAACATCATCCGATCACCATCTTAAATTGCAAGCTTCTTCTTTGTCATATAATCTTATATTATTTAAAATTTCGAGGCGATCGGACTATAATTGCGACATACAGAGCCGCTACAAAATCGGATAAAAATTTTGTTTTTGGTCCATTTAACCCGCTAAATATTTCTCGATCATCACCAATAAGAATAGGGATATATTCTGGCCTGAACCCGACCTCCATACAAAATTTCGTGACGATCGGTCCATAATTGCGGCCTGGAGCGTGTTTACAATTTATAATGGACAGACGGACGGACGGACACACATCTCAAAATCGCTTTATCTCGTCGAGATATGAAGATTGGTATACCACATTGGAGGTCTCCGACGAATATTTAGCGGTGTTACATGAATTTTTCCCAAAACAAACTTATAATACCCTTTCCACATTGTGGTGTAGGGTATAAATACCTCCCTGGAAACGCTTTCCTTTTTTGCAACAAGTGTTCTCGGGATCCCTATTACTACAGTACAAGTTTTTTCAGGGGCAAGTCCATACTTCCAGAGAAAATGGCCCAAAACCTGTAAAGAACACCTACTGCTATCATGTGTAGTAGCTGATGTGCACGACAAATTTCGAACCGGATACTGCGTTGGTCCAAACTTGGTTTATCACAATATTTCTGCGAGCCTTATATAAAGCTCGATTATGGTGCTTTTTGGTCTACTCCTTCTGGTATTTTCCCCAAAATTTCAAGAATTTTACCTAAAGTGGTATGCGCGATTTTCTTGAACGGAGCAACAGATTTGGTCCAAAGTTTGGATTTAGTAATATTTTGTCCAAACTTAGTTTTAGCTCAAAATATGGACCATACTGGGGTACCTCCCTCACAAACCTTCAAAATAGTTGTTTAATGCAGTTTAAGGTCTGTTCGAAGATCCTTAGAAATTTTTACGGAAAGTATTCCTTGTGTTTAGAGCGATATTATGTTTTTTGTGGGAAAGTCCATATATCTTGAAAAAAAGCCTAAAATTATACTGTGACGAACTGAAATGACTTTTAAAAGATGAAACTCAATATAATTTTAAAATATTGGAAATAATACGCAATAAATAAAATATAAACATTGACCTTAATAATCTTGATTTTATTAACATTCGAAAAGTTCGAGCAAAACATAAAAATACGACACATTTTTTTGTCCAATAGGCATTTACTAATTTGTAGCAAGGCACCAGTTTCAAATAAGCACAACGACGACACTGCGGATGAACAGAAATTATATCATAAAAAATGGTTGATATAGATTTTTTTGCGTGATTTTGTAATTGTTATGATTTTTAAAATAGTTTATTACAAAAACGTCTTAAAGAATATATACAAAAATTTAAAACTACAAAGATTAAGCAACAATTTTATATTTTATTCTTGAATTGCTCTTATCAAAACTTTTAAAAACAAAAGATCGCAAGAATGTTTTTCTAGATGTAGTTTATGAGCCAAAGTATTGGACGTAATATGCTACAAACGTTCAATAAATACAAATGAACGCACAGAGGGGAAACATATGCCTAAAGTTGCTCAAAACTCAAAATATGAAAATAGATTTTATGAAAAAAATTTTGATAAACGGCAACCAGACTCTTTTCTACATTTGCTATAACCATCCTCGACTTTGTAAGATTAACCAATCCAATGCAGCAGTCGATTGAACTCAGCCATACTGAAAACAAAAAGTAATTTTTCGAAAACTAAGAAATTAGGTGAACATTAAAATGACATTATTTTCGCGAAAATTTATATTTTCAAGATTTATTGTTTTTGTACAGTCTCCGAATAAGATTAGCATTTAAAATTTTCAGATTGATTTTACATCTTTGCTCTTTAATAATGGTGATACATATCCTCTTTATGACAATTTTTTATGATAATTTTTAATATTACTACAATTTCAATAGTGAAAAAGTCTATTTCCCCGTCGTTTCCCGACCATAGTTTCTTCTAATGTTTTATTCGCTTGAGTCTCAAATATCAGATTCAATCATAAAAAATTGCGCATATTTGCGCCATTTCGAAAAAATCTAATTTTTCTCAACTAAAATATGAAATATTTTTATATGGAATTGCAAGGTTTACTCACACTAAATTTTGTTCCGCAGTATAACCGGCACTCTTATTTATCAGACTAAACCAACACCTATCAAATATGTTTGCATTATTCCGAAACATTCACGGCTTTTCTCATGTAAATTGAGAAAAATTTAATTTAAGTAAGTTTCAAAAAATAAAATTTGGAATGAAATATATGCATATGAGACTATATATACATCTGTTTTTTTAGGCTAGTTCAGGTTGAATGTGTAAAATTTCAGTGATTTTGGTGCATTTTTATCTCACATCAGATGCGAATATATATGGAAGCTGCATCCAAATCTGGACCGATTTTCATTATTTTCTATAGGATTAATCCTTGTACATAAGTTATGCTTTGTGCAAAATTTTATATCAATCCGACTATAAATGAGCTTACTAGGGCTTTTGATTAAATTTTAACACAAATTTCCCCTCTATGGAACGTATTGTTCTGAACTCAGTAACACTCACAGTCAGCCTAAAATTACGATTAAACGCTTAAACAACGCCTTAAAACTTAACAGCAACTAACAAAAAGCCTAACTTTTTCACTATTTTTATATTTTTAAATATATTGTACAATAAATACACCAATGTAGTTAAATAATTCTCTGTAATACTTCCTCCAACTACTTTACATATTTCTTGAAAATGTAAAACAGTTTAAAATTTTACTCAAAACTTAAAAAATGTGTAACATAAGCTAATATCCTAAAGGAACGAAAATCATTTCCGGGCCCCCCCCCTGACTACGTCGGTGCTCTCAGTAGGTTGAGAGCTGTTTCTCTTGTTTGTACAAAATGCTAGTTTTACACTTGTGAATTATATTTTTTACTCTGGGCTTAAGGCGAGAAATGTAAAATTCTGTTTGGGTAAATCTGCACATAAGATTACATTCTGCATGTCCCAGAAAGCTGTGTAAGTGGAGAAGATAGAAATGACATAGTCTAGAATTACCCGGAAGTATAATGGGATGGCGTTATTTCTATGGAAGATTCGAATCAGAGAGTCTTCCGTTTATTCTCATGATTTTGTCGGTGTCCAAAAATGGGTTTAGTGCACATAGATTGCTTTTGTCAGAGATTGGTTTTGAATGCAATAAAGATTCATATTCGAGTTGATGATATTTTCCTTGGGCAAGAGTAATTAATCTTGATTTAACAAATTGAACTTCAGACAACATTAAATCTGTTGTTCGAAGTCTCGGAGTGTTTCTGGCTTTTTGAAGGGAGTTATTGAAAAATCGAAAGACATATGATAGCACTCGCAGGGCTCGAGTATAATCAGAAAATCGTAATAAAATGTCGTCTTCTTGAGTTATTGTGTGAAATGTTTCAATTTTCGCAGTTTCAATGGAAACCACTAGTGGGTTTTTCTTGGTCCAAAAAGATTCTGATCTGGTTAACCAGGAGGGTCCAAACCACCATAATGAGTTACTTGCTAGATCTTGAGTATTGAATCCTCGGGTGCCTAAATCGGCAGGGTTTTCGCAAGTGGAAACGTATTTCCATGTTGCCTTTGGAACCAATTCCATAATTTGAGAAGTACGATTTGCAACATACGTTTCCCATGTCATGGGAGGTTTTGAGAGCCAGCCAAGAAAAATTGATGAGTCAGACCACAATGTTATTAAAGTATAATTCAATTCAAAAGTGTTAATAACGTAGTTAATTAACTTGGCGAGAAGAAGTGCACCATTTAGTTCTAGTTTTGGAAGAGAGACAACCTTTAAGGGAGCCACTTTACTCTTAGCAGTAAGGAGATTAGAGAATGTTGTAGAGTTTGAGGTTTGAGAGCGAATATATACACATGCACAATATGCTGATTTTGATGCATCACAAAAGCAGTGTATTTCAATTTTGCTTGTGGGAACGTATTGTATCCATTTGGGAATTGTGATGGTTTTAATGTGAGCTATGTCGGAAATAAATTTGTTCCATTCTTGTAAACAGTCGAGGGCCTTGCAACCAAAGTTGTTACATTAACATTTTTGCTTTTATAATTATGGGAGTTATCCAACCGGCTGGGTCAAATAACTTAATGGGAATCGGAGAATAAGAAAATGTATATTCTAGGGCATTCCATTTAATACCCAGAGTTTTTGTTGAACTTTTTTCGGTAAATTTCAAGAGATCTAAATCATACACGTCCTCGGGTGGCAAATGAGAAAGTAATTTAGAGTTATTAGCTACGAACTTTTTGAGTAGGAATCCAGCGGATTTTAGAACTTATATTAACTGCTTTTGAGAGTTGATGGTTTCATTGATTGAAAATCCACCAGTGAGTATGTCGTCAACATAGGTCTCATTGCGTAATATTTTCGCAACATTTGGGAATGAGTTTTCGGCATCGTTTGCGAGTTGCAAAAGAGCTCTTATGGCCAAAAAATGTCACCAAAGGTGACAGTATTCAATTCATAATCTTTTATCGGGCTTTCTGAGTCTTTTTGGAACAATATGTCTTTACCGAAGACGAAACATGCATGTCACATAGTGGTGGGTGTATGGGTTCGAATCGTCGGCTTTCCTTTTTCACTTGCATAATAGATCATAAAGCTCGATTAAAAATTTAAAAATTAATCTTAAAAAATGATCTTCGCCTAAAAAGGCAAAAATTTTCAAATAAATAAAATCAGCTGAGCCAGGCTGGGGTTTGAACACACGTCCTTGAAAAACACAGGAAAAAAGTGTTGTCACGGCGTGTTAGCGTTCAGAGCCAAACTCATAACTTTCAAAGGCAGCGCTAAGCGTTTGTCATGAAAGCACAACTAAATGGTAAAATCCTCATTGTTGTTGTAAAATACAAAACAAAAATGCATTTGAAAGAAGAAAAGTTCGAGGACATCGAAGCCGCTCCACATCCGATATGTCTGAAGAGTCTTTACCGAAGACGAAACATGCATGTCACATAGTGGTGGGTGTGTGGGTCGTAATCGTCGGCTTTCCTTTTTCACTTGCATAATAGATCATAAAGCTCGATTAAAAATTAAAAAACTCTTTGATATTGTCTATCATCGGGATGTATCTTAATCTGCCGATACATTTTTTGTATGTCTCCACAGTACATGTATTTGTACTTTCTCCAATTGAGAATTGTTGATATGAGATCTGTTTGGAGGGCGGGACCTGTGTAGAGTACGTCATTTAGCGAATAGCCAGACTTTGACTTTCGAGAAGCATTGAATACTACTCTTACTTTCGTCGATTTGTGATCAGGGCGCACAACGGCGTGATGTGGGAGGTAAAACGAGAAGTATTTACCTTGATCACATATTTCTTTGGATGACGTTAGAGATAGATATTCTTTTAAGACTGTATTGTATTCGTGCTGGAGGTTTGGGTCTTTAGCTAAAGATTTTTCTAGTCGCATTTTTACTATTGGAATGTGTACTGTTCTTACCATGAGATGCGTACTCATTGGGTTGGTCTAAATGCAAAAGCGTATGGTTCCATTTTCTACAACTAAGACAACTACTTTTACATTTACTTTTAAAGTGATTATCAGAGAGGCAATTATTACACAACTTGTGTTTGAATGCAAAATAAATGTTATGATCATTGCTACATAACGGGCATGGAGAATTAAGGTTTTCTTGGGACGTATATGTTTGAGTTTTATAGGAAGGTTGAGTAGAAGAGAAAGAAGGGATGTTATGTGATTTCGTGGACTTTATACTCGATATTCTTTCAACCACCTCAATACGATTTAATAAGAATTCATCCATTTGGGACCAGCTGGGAAGCACCCGATGAGAATGTAAGGATTGTTCCCACTGAGAAATTGTTTCTTTGGGTAGCTTAGTGGATATCAAATAGATTAAAATGGGATCCCAACTATCAGTTTTTACATTAAGAAATTTTAAAGTGCAGAGACAATCATTCACTGTTGAATGTATTTTTTGCAACGACGAGCTATTTTCTGTCATATTGAATAATATCTTTAGTTGATTGTCTACAAGCACTCGCTTGTTCTCGTATCGAGCCTTCAGTGCACTCCATGCCAGGTCAAAGTCTTCGTCACAAAGAGGGTATCTTTTCACAATTGCTCCTGCGCTACGCTTTTTTTTATTTTGCAAGCACTAGAGTTTTTGCGCAGGAGTGAGTTGTGGGTGTGTTGCGTAAACAGCCGTGAACAGGTCACGAAAAGATGGCCATTCTTCGTAGCTGCCCGTGAATACCTCAGTGTCGCATGGGGGGACTTTAATGGACATGTTAGATTTGTCACAAACTTGAGTATTGAGGGAATTATTGGGGTCTCTACTATTTTCAGCAATTTTTAAAACATCTGCAATTTGGGATCTCGTCTCATAATACGCTTCAGAGGCAACGATGAAGTTAAGTTTGGCATTATTTTTCAAGTCTTTTGTGTTATCTGATTCGGGGGATAACAACAGATTTTCATAATCCACTTGTAGTTTTTTGTATCTACATTCCGAAGCTTCTAATTTTATTTTCAATACAAAATCAGTTTGATCTGTAACGTCCGTTACTCCGAACGCAGTGCAAAAGTTGATCACATGATCTTAATTTGTATGAGTTGTTTGAGAGAGAAAGAAAGAAAGAACAAATTTGTTTATTCGAGAGACGCCGAGAACGGTCAACTTGTTGAATCTGAGTTTCAACGAACAAGGAATCTCCTTGTTTTCAAAGAGTTGACAGATGTATATCGTTGACGTTGACTGAAAAGCTAAACGGCTGAGATAAGTGAATCGGTCCCAGTTAAATAAGAAAACAGATTTGTCGAGTTAATTTGTTTTGTACGTATACCTATGAAGCTAACTGTAAATTAGCTATAAGTTGAACGCCGCCAATGGTTATAGACGCTTCGGATGATGTGTATAGCACTATTTGTTTATAATCTTGTATCAATAACAAGAACCATTGTAGTGAATGTAAACACGTTGAGCAAAGTATTCTGCGTTAGGCTGTTGGTAAATTTTTGAGTGTAACTTTCCGATTTATGAGGATTAATCTTGTAACCCTTGAAAAAGTTGTTATAGACACTATTCCTATAGTGTACAACTTATGGTTAATTGTAAACCTTATGAATAGAATAGGACAATTTGGCTGTATACACTTCGAGCAAATGGACACTATGGATACTCTGAGCAAGTGTATAATAGAGTTGTATAAATTTAGGTTATTTATAAACCTTGTATTAATGTCAATAGAAGAAACGGCTATGTACACTCTTAGCAAGTGTATATCTTTAGGTTATTTATAAACCTTTTAAAAACGATAGAAGAAATGGCTTTAGACACTCTGAGCAGTTTTAGTTTCTTTGTAAATGTTTTCAATACAAAATTAAAAAAAAAACACAATAATCGGTGCAAAGGGTTAACGGTTTTTTGGTGTGTAAATTGTGTCAATCCAAAAATATTCGAGAAAAATTACTGTTGCGTACAAATGTTGGTAATTTGTAAGCGTATGTTGAATTGTTGATTTAATAAAGTTCACGTTTGCAGATTATTTGTACCTTCCAACAATTTGACAGAAAGATTATTGAAATTTTTTATTCTTGTATTCGCTTTTGCTTTGGTATTGCGGTAAAAAAGTTTTAAATTTAAGAGAAATGGTGTGAAAAAGTATTGAGCTATTGATATATTATATACTAGCAAAATGCCCGATACTTCGTATGCGGAAAGGATATAAAAAACAAATAAACAATATATATGTAATATGGAAATAACAAACACTGAAAATTTGGTCGCACTAATACCAATTTTAATCAATATTTATTTTTATCTTAGTACTGTACGTACCCCTTAAGTTCGATTTTCAAAAAGATCAGCCGTATCTCACCCTTACACATTAACAGCGAGATCAACGTTGCACACCAATACACACCCTAACTCCAAAAAATAAAAATTCCAGCACTGTCCCTACACCCAAAAACAAATTGAGTACCATTAAGTAATTTTCGTATACTTATGGTACGTATTTCGACGACATATCTCAGCCAAACACGGACATTAATACAAAATAATTACAGTAAATTCCATAATAATTACAGTAATTCCAAATCTCAAGATTCCAGCTGTATCCGTTCGTCCAATTCCAAATTGTACCAAACTTAGTATCAAGTCGAACTCTTCGTACCCATAAGTAAGATTTTCCAAAACTACCTCAATCCTTCACTTTAGTAGTAATCTTACTTCCAAATTTCAGGATTCAAACTCTATCCGTTAAACCAAATTAAAATTGTACTAAATTTAGAACAATTTAGAATTTTCGTATCAATTTTCAAAACTTCCTCAACGCAACAGGATTACAATAATCATACTTTCAAATTGCAGGACTCCACCGCTATCCGTTCACCTACATACAAATTGTATTAAATTTAGTACCATAAGTTTGCTTTTTCAAAACAACCTGAATCCTACTCTTCGACTGTAATCGTAATTCCAAATTTCAGGATTCCAGCTCTATTAATTCACCCGAATCCAAATTGTATCAAATTTAGTACCATTTCTTTCCCAAACAAAAATTTCAGGATTCCAGCTCTACCCGTTCACCCAAATCCATATTGTATCATATTTAGTACCATTTAGTACTTCTCGTACCCATACGTACGACTTTTCAAAATTTCCTCAATACTACACTCCTACAGTAATCTTAATTACTAATTCCAACACTATCCGTTTACTAAAATTCAAATTGTACCAAATTTAGTGCTTTCTGTACCCATAAGTACAAATTTCCAAAACTACCTCAATTCTACTGTCCGGCAGTAATCTTAGTTCCGTTCATCCAAATCCAAATTGTACCAAATTTAGTACCATTTAGTACTTTTCGTACCCAAAGGTACGAATTTCCAAAACTATCTCAATCCTACACCCCTACAGTAATCTTAATTCAAAACTTTAGGATTCCAACTCTATCCGTTCACCCAAATCCAAATTTATTACTGCTCGTAATCATAAATACGAACTTCCAAAACCATATCCTTATTTCAACGCCATTTCCCAACCTTGATTCCCATACCAAATTTGAAGATTCTAGCTTTATCCATTAAAAATATGCAATTGGTACCAAATTTAGAAACTTTTAGTACTTTTCGTACACTTATAGGTCGAGTTTCTAAATACCCTTTGGTACATCTTCCTACTCTCCATCAATGACCACACGTTCAAAATTTCAGAATTCTAGCTCTTCGCGTTTGCCTAATACAATGGATTCCATATTTAGTACACTTTAGCACTTTTCGTACCTTTCTACGACGAATTTCCAAAAACCCCTTTACATAAAAACAAATTGTACCAAATTCTGTACAATTCGATTTTCCAAAACAACCTTAATCCTTCACTTCAACAGTAACCATAATTCCAAATAACAGGATTCCAGCGCTATCCGTGCACTCAAATCCAAGTTGTACCATTTGGTACATTTCGTACCCATAAGTACGAATTTCAAAAACTACTTCCATCTCAATCTTATACTCCAACAGCAGTCTGACCGAATTCCAGGATTCCAGCTCTATCCGTTCTCCCAAATCCAAATTGTACCAAAGGTAGTACCACTTAGTAATTTTCGTACCCTTACTACCTCAGTCCTACACTCCAATAGTTATCCTAATTTCAAATTTCAGGACTCAAACACTATCCGTCACCCAAATCCAAATTCTACCTCTATAGCCTACCGCGAACGGGTTGCAAATTCTAACTCTTTCCGTTTACTAAAATTCATACTTTAAATTAAAATAAATAAAATTAAAATACTTAAAATTCAGGATTCCAGTTCTATCCGTTCACCCAAATCCAAATTGTAATAAATTTAGTACCATTTAGTACTTTTCGTACACATAAATACGAATTTCCAAAATTTCCCCAATCCTATGCTCCAACAATAATCTCAATTTCAAATTTCAGGATTCCAGCTCTGTCCGTTCACTCGAATCCCTATTGTACCAAATGTAGTACTTTTCGAACACATAAGTACGAATTTCCAAAACCACCCTCATATCTCAGTCCTACACTTCACAGTAATCTTAATTCCAAATTTCAGGTTTCCAGCTACATACGTTCACCCAAATCCAAATTGTACTAAATTTAGTACCATTTAGTACTTTTCGTACCCATAAGTACGAATTTTCAAAACTACCTCAATTCTACACCCCACCAGTAATCTCAATTCCAAATTTCGAGATTCCAACTATATCCGTTCACCCAAATCCCCATTGTCCCAAATTTAGTACCATTTAGTACTTTTCATTCACATAAGTAAGAATTTCCAAAACTTTCCCAGTCCTACACTCCAACAGTAATATCAATTCCAAATTTCAGGAATCCAGCTCTATCCGTTCACCCAAATCCAAATTGTACTAAATTTAGTACCATTTAGTACTTTTCGTACACTCAAGTTTCCAAAAACCATTTGGTGCATCTTTCTTACTCTTCATCAGTGATCCTCAGTCCAAATTTAAGGAATCAAACTCTATCCGTTCACCCAAATCGAAACTGTACCAAATTTAGTGCTATTTAGTATTTTTCGTACCCTATGTACGAATTTCCAAAACTTCCACATTACTAAACTCCACCAGTAATCTCAGTTCCAAATTTCGAGATTCCAGAGCTATCCGTTCACCCAAATACCCATTATACAAAATTTAGTTCCATTTAGTACTTTCCGTACACATAAGTACGAATTTCCAAAACCACCCTCATATCTCAGTCCTACACTTCACAGTAATCTTAATTCCAAATTTCAGGTTTCCAGCTACATACATACGTTCACCCAAATCCAAATGGTACTAAATTTAGTACCATTTAGTGCTTTTCGTACGCATAAGTACGAATTTTCAAAACTACCTCAATCCTACACCCCACCAGTAATCTCAATTCCAAATTTCGAGATTCCAGCTTTTATCCATTCACCCAAATCCCCATTGTATCAAATTTAGTACTATTTAGTACTTTTCGTACACATTAGCACGAATTTCCAAAATTCCGAATTTCAGGTTTCCAGCTCTTTACGTTCACCCAAATCTAAATTGTACTAAATTTAGTACCATTTCGTACTTTTCGTACACATGATTGGTAATTTTCCAAACCATTTCCTTTTAGAAGCACCACTTCCCAACCTTGATTTCCATACCAAATTCCTATATTCCTGGGGCCTATTATTGATTTCACTAATTATTTAGCGATTTCTTCAAATTACAGATTTTGAAATTGAATAGTTATGACTGTACATCTCCATATACGATAAAATTCTTTATTGCAAATAAATCGTGGTAATATGCACAATTTTATTGCACTTTCATTGATTTGCAAACATTTAGTTATTACCAAAAAGTGAGGTCCATACAGTTTTTAGTTGTTGTTATTTCTGGCCGATTTCTGAATTTATTCCCCTAATGTTGTCTTCAACAGCAACTCATTTGTTCAACAAACCCAACATCATTTATTGAAAGAATTTTTGTTTTAATTTTAAATTGAAAATCAAAATTTTTACAAATGCATCGTTTGTAATCATCTTTTCTAACTGTATTTTAACGAATGAAAATCTTTTGTGCGACACCTGTTATGTGAAAACTAAATCAGTATCGGTTTGTATTTTTCGCGTAATTGATGTTTATACCATAGTCACCAACTGCGACATCTGTTGCAATGGAAGATAACAAATGTCTTGTCTTTCTATTATTTAGTGGTTTACGATAAAATAAGTGCGCCTAGGAGTAAACTACAAAATTTGAAATTATGTGTGATCGTTTACGGTATCATGAAGTTATAGCATTGTTAATTTGACACATGTCTTGCAGAGGGCCAACTAAGTGAATCAGTACGTAATAATAATGAAAAATAAGGATTTTTGTTGTTGTTATTTTTTGTGGTTCCAGGACGAACTTTCTAATACCCGGCCTTATCTCGCACATTTGCATCAACAGTGACCCACTGGTAAAATTTCAAGCTCCTAGCTTTAGCCGTTTTGGCTGGGCGTTGATGAGTCAGTCAGTCAGTCAGTCAATCACTTATCACCAAGCTCATTTATATATATAAGATAGGTGATGTAAAACCGTATTGTAAAAAAAACCCCCAACAACAAAAAAAAAGTTCATAAACTAGCTTCGTACACACTATACCGATTCAATACCAACCTTTGCAGACAGTAGATTGCAGCTAAAAACGCACAAACACAATATGAATCCGAATTGCTCTATTCTTTCTACTTAGTAGAACCTTACCACACTATGTAGGTGTTGCTAAATCATAAAGAATCAGCCATGTAAATAGTAATTTAGTTATGTGCAGCCAATTGATTTCGAGTGTATACACGATTTCCAAGATGATATCCAACTACAGAAACTACGACATTCTAATTTCCATGGTAGTTTCAACGATTAACAATCACTTGAGAATATAATAATGCATATAATGTAAAATTTCTAGAATTATTTTCCACTCTTTGCAGAAAGCCAATTTGAACCAAGTTTTTCAATCAAAAAAGAACATTCTCATGATAAATCGCAGTGTGGATGGATAGGTACTATATGCGTATAATCTGAAGTATATTTTAGTCACTCACTGCACTTTGAAAAAACAGCTTTCGCACCTTATAGACTTCTTTTCCCACAACAAAAAACGCAAATTTATTTGTGAATAATGCGAATCGAAATAGCATAAATTTATTTACAAGATTTATGTTTCCTTGTGAATACCACTGATGATTTGATGTCACAAATGATTTGGCCCAGACATTCCCATGTTTTAGAGCGTGCGTTATTTGTTTCTAAACAATTGCTACAAAATTTTCAAGCTTTTCTCTCTTTCCGTTAAAGGTTTTACTCAGAGATGACTTGGTAATGTATTTGATCACAGAGGCTGTAGTATAACACTTATAACAGCCTTGCTTCAATGTTAGAATTCCACAAAGAAAGTGAATGAAAGCGAAAAGAATTTTTGATGAAATTAAACACCAAGCAACTAAAAGAAACTTGTTGAATACGAACGTGTGGATGGGGGAATTGCAAATTCCAATGGCATGCACTTCACCAAATTCGTAGCGGTAATAAGTTGTTCTTGTCTTCTAGAGGAATGGCAATCTTTCTCTTTGCTCATCTAAATACGTACATACTCATGTATTCAATCTACGTTTTCTTTGGCACCATAGAAAATAACCAAACCCGAATTTGGCGATTTTAGGTTAGAAACACTGTACCTCAATTTTTAGTTATTTTGTTTTACATAGCAAAGTAAAATTATTATCCCGCTTTTAAATATGGTTTTGATTGTTGTAACAACAC
The DNA here is from genome assembly GCF_047663935.1 of Musca autumnalis. Classification (NCBI taxonomy): domain Eukaryota; kingdom Metazoa; phylum Arthropoda; class Insecta; order Diptera; family Muscidae; genus Musca; species Musca autumnalis. The sequence continues at coordinate 96,360,574 of NW_027411755.1, read as the reverse complement.
TAACTACATCTGTTTTCTGCTTTGTTATTATGATTAACTTTTACGCGTTTTTAAACTATTTTTGGGGAAATTAAGCAAGGATTTTTTATGTTTTTTTTTTTTACTTTGCAATCACGGACAGACAAATATTAAATTTTTTTTTTGTTTTCAGTGGGCCATTTTCTGTGCAAATATACCTATTTAGGAATAAAAAAACCACTTCTTATTTAAATCACTCAACGATTTTGCTTATTCCGAGGCGATTTTTTTACATTTAATATCTCCTTTTTATCGATTTACCTCGTGTTCTCCTTTTAAGTGTCAACGCATAACTATTGTAATTGATGTTTTATACATATGCTTTACCTTCTTCCTTGGGAGTTAGATCTTCGTTCGTTGGAGCTTTCTCTCCTTGAATTTACCATCACGAAGGGTTGCTTATAGAAGGCTCGACGGACCATGAACAGGCGGGACAGGCGGGTAAATGCGGTGGCAGGTTTGCGCTGCTGAGTAGTGGAACCTGTTTTAAGACAGCTTTTTGCAGAAGAGAATGTGGACTGTAATTAAAGGAGTATTAAGAAAACAGTCGTCCGTTGACACAAATGACGCAGAAGGTTTATCTTTGTTTAGATAATTTCTCAGCAGTGAGAAATTATTTATTTTTAATTGTCGAAACGCATAGCAATTAGGGAAGAAGAGATCCGTGTTTATTTCAGATATTTATAATTTATTGATGTGGGGTTTTGTTCTTACAGTTTGGATGTTCAAGCCAGAAGGAGTTTATTTTTGGCTTACACCCAGCAAGAAATTTCAGCAAGTACAAATTCATGATTCCATACGGTAGATTACAGTTACTTAAGTAATTGGTAAATACAAATAATTTAAAAAATTCAAAGGTCGATAAAACGGTTTAACTACATAAATATAAACTAGTTTATACACATGGATATTTGGTTTAGATTGTAGTCTTTGCAACAATAGACAGGTACAAGATTATGATTAAGGCTGATATATATCCTTTGAACAATATATTGGTGCCTTTTTGTTTCATAGTATAAAGCATGTATTTTACTACAAGCATTATTGTTCTATTGTTTTCCATCACATTCTCCACTTGTACAGCATTTTCTGACTGAAAATCCTGGTAGAAATAAATAGTTATCTTTAACGAAAGCTTGTGTGGCTATCGATGCCCTCTCATATCAAAAAATATTTAGATACCTCTCTTCCTAACCAGTTTCTAAGCCAAAAACATGTTCTGGCAATTTTAAAATTCGTTTTATACAAAATAGGCATAACTTTTTCCCCATATTTGTGCTCCATAGCTTTGCATTGATCTGCAGACTGCAAGAAACATTTTCCATTTTGCATGTAAGGATATATTTGTTTTCCCAATGAAATATTTTCACGATATATTTACGCAAGTTTTAGATTAGATGTATTGTTTTTACGTTCCAAATGTTTTGTGAATAAATGTCTAGGTGTTAATGTCATACCAAGGTATTGATATTCATTTACAATCCTGAGCAATTCTCCATTGTAAGTCACTTTTCGCTTTCTGCCAATCTGTCGCCTTTTCTGAACACCAGGTTTTCTGACATTTCACTGTATTTTGCCAGATTGTTTTATACTGTGACAATAGGCGTATGTTCATGTTCTCTATGTAAATACCTCGTTCGAGAAACTCATGCAGATCGTTTAGATATAGTGAAAATAATACACTAATACCTCGATTTGCGTTATTGGTTGGTTCCGGCGAACTTCAACGCAATGTGAAACAACGCAAATCGAAACATATGCTTTCAATATATTTGTGTGAAGAATGTTATAATTAGTTTCAAAAAATGTTTTTGGATTTGTTTTCAAGCGAATGTGGTTTTAAGTATTCAAATGCTATGTAAATTATGTTATTATTAGAACATAAACATCAGTCCATTTATGAAAAACTTATCTAAAAATATTAAAAATTCATTCCAAGCTAAAATGGCCTAAGAAGTTTTGTATTGAAAAATGAATTCTAGCGAAATACGACACACTCAACCATTACGCTACGATCGTTTCGCTGGTGGTTTTATTAGCCAGTTCATCAGGCGTATTTAAGTGTTAATGGCTAGAAGACAAAGGCTGATTTTGATAACTTCTATTTATACAACCATTTTTACAAATTTGTAGATATGAAGTATTTTTTGAAGTCTTTTTCTTTATCAAGTCACCCTAGTGTCTTGTCTAGGAATCATGTACAATCGAAGGGGGGTTTCCTTCATGAATTGTAATGCCTTCAGTTTCTGAAGTGTTGTTGATATCATGTCGACATGTTTGTTGATATGATAGATTGGCAGTGGCTTAGAACGCTAAGACCTCGTCAAAATTGTGTTGGAGAGGACCCAGGTGCAAATCTCAGCCGGGGCAGCCGGGCTCTGCTGTGCATTTTATTTATTATTGTCTTTTTAAGACGGATGCCATTATTTATGAAAGGTTTTAATTAATTAATTGAATTAATCGAGCTAACATGGCCTAAGGAGTTTTATATTGAAAAAGAATTCTAGCGAAATACCACACACTCAACCATTACCCTACGATCGTTTCGCTGGTGGTTTTATTAGCCAGCTCATCAGGCGTATTTAATGTTAATGGCTAGAAGACAAAGGCTGATTTTAATACCTTCTATTTATACAACAATTTTTACAAATATTTTAGATATGAAGTATTTTTTGAAGTCTTTTTCTTTATCAAGTCACCCTAGTGTCTTGTCTAGGAATCATTTTCTCAATACATACACATGTACAATCGAAGGGGGGTTTCCTTCATGAATTGTAAGGCCTTCATTAGCATCTTCCATAGCCTTTTTGGCCTTGCCGCTGTGATATTCATCTGGATCGTAGTCTAAAAATATAACAATTGCTTTGGTTATAGTTTGCGTAGCTTCTTATATTTGATTGACATATAAACCTCTTTTTGTGCGGTAACATTATTAGACGCAGGTGATTCTTCCTCTAATGCATGTTTCGAGGCAATGGAAAATAATCGTTGCTAATTGTTTCATTGTGTGACGTTAAGAACTCATGATTATATCATAAGATTAAAAGCCACATGCATACATATGGGCAATATTTCTGAAAATTCAAGGTTTACCCTTTTATAAATCACGAACATACAATGAATTGTTATAATTTAATTCACCTTTTTTGGCCCGATGGCTTTGAATTAATGTTCGGTTGTTAAATAAATAAATAAACAAATTGTAGCTGTATATTATACATATTAAATGGTTTTGGATAAAATGAAATGTTTTTGGACTTGGCATATTACTTTTAAAATATTATTGTGGTTTTTCAAAAAATCATGTATAGGATTGTAGAACTCGCGATTCTGAGTTATTTGATATATGTGTCGTGAATGTAGTCTACACAGCTTCACTGAAATCTGTATCCCAATACCGAAATTTTGTGCGAACATTTTTCTAAAAATCATATTTTCCGGGTTTAATTTTTACAATTGTCATTCGATTTCCTCGTACTTGATTGCAAATTTCAGATTTTAACGTTCCAGATCTAATAAATCATAATTAGTGAAGATTCATCTACTAAAACGCGAGATACAAGAAATTCCAATGTAGGAAATCACCTAAAATTTTTTGAAAATGTCGCACATTTTATCGCGTTTTCTGGGATCGTTTCCACTTCAATGAAAAAAACTGGTACAGCATTTCATATGTTAAGGTAAAAATAAAGAATAATACATACTTTTTAAAAATATACATATAATATCCCACTGAGCGCCGAGATTTTTTTTAAGAAAACTTAAAATTGTATATGAAAATGATATTTTCAAGAATTTCTAAGCATTAAAAAAAAGTGCCATCAGGAGTCAAAAAAGTCGATTTTTGTGAAAAGCTTGGGTTTTAGGCTAATTGCGTGGAAATTTATAGGTCAAATGAAGCTTTATAAACGTGAAATGAAAAAAAAAATCCCACAAACATATTCGAATATATGTAATTTATAATGACGCCTAAGGTAATATGCACATACATTTTTTATTGTTGCATTGCAGGCGAGGCATTCTACGTCATTAAATGTATTAATACAAAACAAAAAATCATTTTCAATTTGAAGATCAGGTTAATGTCGTTTGCGATACTTCAACTATGAATAATCCCGTTTTGGGAGTCTCGAGCAATGTTCCCGACCATATTTTTTCTTCCGTTGCAACTTGTGAAGACTCTGATAAAACAAAGTGGTAAAATCAAAAACAAATGAAACCAGTTGTTTTTTTTTTTTTGCCTTATTAAGGCGAAGGTCATTTTTAGAGTGATATTTGAATTAATTCTCTTTCGAGTTGAGCTATTTAGACCTAATAGGTACATTGAAAAATTAGGAATCCACCGAAGTCCCACACATTCAACCACTATGCTACGTTTCACGGGTGGTTAGACCGATCATCAGGCATATTGAATGGTGTTTTTTAGTGGGTGGACGAAGGCTAAGCTTGGAGACTAGCATTTATATCACAAATCATTCGAAATTTGTATATTCGAATTATTTATTTATTTTTTTTAATGTTAGTCATTTAATTCCAAACCTTTCCTATAGTCCGACTTGGCTGGTAACCCTATTTTTCAATGCTTTATTACAAATACTAAGGCAGCTTTTTTCCACCTTTATTTTATTTGTTCTTCTGTATCAGAAGATTTTGATCATCAATATTTGTCATCGGAATCTTTGACAAGTTGATGGTGGCTTAGAACGCTAAGACGCCTGCAACCGTGTCACTTGGTTGTTGGGGTCCCAGTTTCGAATCCCAGCCTGGCTCATGCTGAAATCATTTTTTTGTTTTGCCTTATTAAGGCGAAGGTCATTTTTAGTTTAGTTTAGTTTTAGATCAGTTTTAGTTGTTATTTCACTCCTAAATAAAATTTCAATTTATGTTTATTCATATACACAAGTTTGTTTCTTTATTTATCATGCATGTAGATCAAATTGGGTGACGTAGGGGATGGAAGATACCAAGCAACGGTCCTGACCGGTTTTAACATGGCAAAGCCCAGGGTTTATCTTGGTCCCTCTTTCATCTCAAGTGGACACTGACCTCCCCGTGGTGTCACCTGGGGAACTGCCTTTAACACCCGTTAAAGGTAGTGAGCTAACATGTGCCGCGCGTTCACCCATAAGAACGTTAAAAACTTGGGTTTGGGCGTCGGGTTAGTAACCCTCCCCTAGAAAAAAACAGCCTACTATGAAAAAACGAAAGAAAAGAAAAACAAACCCCTCTAAAGTTGACGAACCCCGCAAACGTTTTAAGGACCATGATCTGCGAATCTGCACCTGGAATGTTCGCACTCTTTATAGAGAAGGTGCAGTCTTCGCATTGGCAGACGTACTTGAAAAGTACAAGACCGATATTACTGCCATACAGGAAATACGATGGATTGGGAAAGGCGTCACAACAACACCTAAAGGTGACGCACTGTATTATAGCTGCCATGACGTAAAGCATGAGTTTGGTTGTGGATTCGTAGTTAGTCGGAGACTAAAACATCTGGTATCCAGCTTCACCCCAGTGAATGAAAGACTTGCTGCAATTCGAATAAAAGCTAAATTCTTCAACATCAGCTTTATTTGCGCTCATGCTCCCACTGAAGAAAAGGACGAACAGACCAAAGATATATTTTACGAGCGCTTAGAAGAAACATATGACCTTTGCCCTGCCCATGACATTAAAATCATTCTAGGCGACTTTAATGCTAAAATTGGAAAGGAGAATATCTTTGGCCCAACAGTCGGGAAATTCAGTCTCCACAGTGAAACATCTGACAATGGTATGAGGCTGATAGACTTTGCAGCTGCAAAAAACATGGTAATTAGCAGTACCAGATTTAATCATCTCGATATTCATAAGGGCTCCTGGCTGTCTCCAGATCAGAAAACAAGAAACCAAATTGATCATGTTGTGATAGATGGAAGACATTCATCGAGCGTGTTGGATGTACGATCGTTCCGAGGCGCAAACATTGATTCGGACCACTACCTTGTTGCAGCAAAGGTACGCACCCGCTTAAACGTAGCAAACAAAGTACGAACAGACACAACACGAAAGTTAGACATCGGTAAGCTGCAATCACAACAGATAGCCACAGCATATTCCACTCAACTAGCCCAATTGCTTAATCAAAGCACTCCTCATCCCGATAACATATCAGCGCAATGGCAAAGCATTGCCCAATCCATTCAAACAGCCGCAAAATCCATACTTGGATACCAGAGACCTCCACCAAGGAATCCATGGTATGATGAGGAGTGTCGTGCTGCCACCGAAGAGAAAAATGCGGCATATAAGGCTACTTTACAATCCGTAGCAACGCGTAGCGCACGTGAGAGATACAGGGAGAAAAGGAGAGAGGAGAAACGTCTTTTCCGCAGGAAAAAGAGAGAGATGGAAAAGCGGGAGAGTGAAAAAATCGAGATGTACAGGAGCCAGAATGAAGTCCGAAAATTCTACCAAAGAGTCAAGCATCAAACTGATGGCTTTGGTACAGGCACATCCTCCTGTAGAGACCAGCAAGGTAATTTGGTAACTGATACAGATAGTGTACTCAGGATATGGAAGGAACATTTTTCAAATCTGTTGGTATCCAATAGCAGCGAAGACGACGAAGATACCACAGTCCCAATCCCAGAAGATGGTATTGAATGTATACCGCCCAGCCAAGATGAGGTAAAGACAGCAATAAATCGGCTAAAGAATAATAAGGCAGCAGGGGCCGATGGCTTACCAGCCGAACTGTTCAAAACCGGAGGCGACACGCTGATAAGGTGTATTCATCAGCTAGTTAGCACCATCTGGCAGGAAGAACGAGTACCCGACGATTGGAACCTGAGTATCCTGTGCCCCGTCCACAAGAAGGGAGATAAGACTGTATGCTCTAACTATAGGGGAATAAGTCTACTCCCTATTGCCTACAAGATCGTGTCAGGGATATTGTGCGAACGACTAAAGCCTATGGTCAACGAGATAATTGGACCATACCAATGCGGCTTTAGACCTGGCAAGTCCACCATTGACCAGATATTTACCCTGCGGCAAATCCTGGAGAAGACCCAAGAGATGCAGATCGACAGCCTTCGACAGCCCGCTGCGTTCAAAGGTATTCCAAGCCATGTCTGAATTTGGTATTCCCGCAAAACTCATCCGGCTTTGTAAAATGACTTTAATTGACACGAGGTCCTCAGTTAAAATAGGAAAGAACCTCTCCGAAGAGTTTGGTACCAAAAGAGGTTTCAGACAAGGAGACAGCCTTTCGTGTGACCTCTTCAACATCCTGCTAGAAAAGGTTATACGAGAGGCAAACGTCAAAAGAAGTGGCACAATCTACACCAATAGTCACATGTTACTTGCTTATGCTGAAGATATAGACATCATGGGCCGATCAGTAAAAGAAGTAACTGATACCTTTATAAAGGTCGAAGGAGAATCTGCTAAAGTGGGTCTGGCGGTAAACGGTGAGAAGACCAAGTTGATGGTGTCGACGCGCAATGCGTCCATTGAGCTCGGACCGACTGTAGAAGTTGGTTCCTATAATATTGAGGTAGTAAAAGACTTCGTCTACCTCGGCACCTCCGTAAACACAACAAACGACATCAGTTGTGAAATAAAAAGAAGAATTGTATTGGCCAACAGATGCTACTTTGGTTTAAGTAAGCAGTTTAAAAACAAAGCCACATCTCGTCAAACAAAAATAACGCTCTACAAAACACTGATACTACCCGTGCTGATGTATGGCTCCGAAGCCTGGGTACTTGCGCGAGCAGACATGGCAGTGCTTGGTGTGTTTGAGAGAAAAATTCTTCGAAAGATCTACGGACCAATCTGCGTTGACGGTGAATATCGACGTCGCATGAACCACGAGCTGTATCTGCTATATAACGACATCAATATTGTTAAACGTATCGAGATGCAGCGATTGCGTTGGCTAGGCCATATCATAAGAATGAGCGATGATGAACCCGCTAAAAAGGTGTATGAATACATGCCACATGGCATGCACGCAGAATTGGCAGGCCAAGGAATAGATGGCGCAAACAAGTGGATGATGAGATGAAAAGGCGCGGTATTCCAGAGTGCAAAGCAACAAATAGAGAGGAATGGAGATCTCTTCTTAGTTCGGCCTATAGAACAAATGTTCTGTAATGGGCCAGCTAAGTAAGTAAGTAAGTAGATCAAATTAACCACTTTACATTGCTGTCTCTGTAACGAATTTTCTCTATAACGTAGTAATTCTTCGGTCCCCAAGTGCTACGTTATATAGGAGTTCGACTTTATTTTTATAAACAAAAAATTATTTTTTTGATTAGCTTTTTATAATAATGTTTTCCTAAAAGCAGAAATAAAACCTCGATAACTTCTGTCCGCAGCAACAAAAAAATAGCTCGCGAGGGGATTCGTACAGGGAATTTTTTCTTAACACATGTACCAAAAATAGTTGCAAATTTCAAACTTCTACTTTCAAAAATAAGGATCCTTTCAAGAAATGGCATTTCGGAAAATGGGATAATATTTCAGATGTTATAGTAATGACGGATCCCAAAAGCAAGATTTTTCGCGGTTTTGGTTTCATTATTCATACATACTTGGTAATACCCCAAATACGCAGTTGTAAGTGCCTAATTTTGACTTCTTTGTAATGCTTTCAAATAAAAACCACTTTTGTAGGCATATATCATAGCCATGACTGTGAATTAAAGAGTTGTGCAATAAAAGTTTAGTACTTTTGTCAAAAGTATTTTTAAATTTGTGCAGAATACCAAAAAGCGGCGCAACTTCCTTTATATCCTTTATAATATTTTAAGTATTACTTTCCACAATCTATTATATAAAATGCTGAATCATTTTGAGGATATCGAAGTCGAAACCGCATGCACATAATTAAATCATGAATAGTGGTTTCCAATAAATAACCACTATCCTGAGAATAAGATTTCACTTGTAAACATTTTTAGGTGGGCGCTAAAGTTATCAGCCATTCTGGCTTTTATATCAAATGACATGGGTCTAACTGAACCAAAATAAAAAGTAATTAATTTTATATTTGCCTACTGTCGACAATCTACTTGGTACTGATCGAAAACTTGCTGATTAGTAGACATCAGATTTTAGCATGTTTTTTATTTCTTATCCGATTGGACTCAAATTTTGGATCTAGGCGTTTTGAGGGTCAATTTTTCGATATATGCAAAATATATGCAAAAATTATGCAAAATATGCAAAAAAATATGCTAAATAAGCAAGTGATATTTTGACAAAAATCGCAAATTAAATTTGGAAAATCATCAAAAAAGCATTCTAAATTAAGTTTTTTGACGTTTAACATAGTTTTTTTTGCAGATTATTATGTTATTGAGACTCTCCAGATATTCCACCACAGCAATAAATCTAGACTAACAAGACTTAAATCAGTTTTCACAAGGTGAGAAAATGTCAAATAACCCAGCATTCCTATTACAACATAATTTGCTTCCTATACAAATGTAGATAGATAATGGAACAATTTCAAATACTCAATCAGAAATGTCAAAATCAACGTGTCCAAATATGGTGATAGTTTCTAATCGGCCAAAATTGTCTAGCAGAAAAACAAAGGAGCTAGAGTTAGTCATCGCTATTTTTGTGCAATTTTTCCTAATTTTTGGAAAAAAGGTTCGTTTTTTAGGGCAAAATGTGAAAAAGTACTAAAGTACCATTTACGAGTCCAGGTTCTGGAATATAACTATAATTAGAAGTATACGTTTTGAATATCCACATATTAGATTTGAATATATTTTATAGTGTTTAGTCCTTTATTCAGTATATACAGACATAAATTGGCAATTTTTGTGCTTTTGTGGTCAAAAAGCTTCTTTGGAAAAATGCTCTAACTGCTGCTTTAATGTTGATGACATGGTTTTAGTTTAATGCACTAAAAATACATAATTTTATAATATCGATCTATATTGTACGCATACAATCGCTTAATGCAGAATTGGAAAATGTTCACTCCTCGGCGAAAAGTAATGCATTAATGTTATACCCATCCACGATGAATAATAAGCAAAATGAAGAACGCGCAATGATTAGTGCAAAATTACATCACTTAGAAAAACCACACTATAGAGTGGTAGTGGTAAAATAAGTCAAAACCCTTGGAATTGTCTTTAAAATGGAAAAACCACTCACATATTTCTGCTAGAAAAGTATTTTGAATGCTGAAAAAATATAGTTCATTCATTCCTGCTACAGGAAAACAATTTTGATAACACAGTCGAAAAGTCATTACCTTTTGTATACACAATTGTTTAATTTATACCTGTCCTTGTACTCGATAATTTGTACTAATTATTACCAATGCTTCGAATTATGACAGTTGTTTAATGGAGAAGTTCGTAAACAAATTGTTTCAGCAACATTTAGTAAATATTATCGAGTACAAGGACAAACCTTTCATGACACATTAGCCTTGTTGTATAGGATATAAATAAATATATTAAGAAAAATATTCGCCGCAATATTGTCATTAAAGTTGCCAAATGCAGTATACACCTAAAAGGCAAAGATTTCAAGGAATATTAATTTACAAAACGATGAAATTCCACATCTGTCTCTGGGTTTGCTTATATCCTAATGTAAACTTTAAAAACGCCATATTTCTAGCACTATTTTCACAATCTGATTGGATTTTTGTTTTTCCGGATTATCGAGTAGAAAAATCTCTCTATTTTTTACACGTAGATTACTTTCATTTAAGTGTTCGTTATTAGCAATTACAATTTAAAAAGTATTATTATATAACTTCCACGAGTGATTTAATCATATAAAATAAATTATTTTCCTTACAATTCGTTAATCCGAACAATTTGATAATTCGGACACCGCCGAAACCTGTGGTGTAGGGATTATCGCGAATGTACTGTATATATGGGAGCAATATCCAAATCTGAATCGATTCTTACCAAAATAGGGATCGCCCTGGGGCCAAAAAATCCCCAATTTTTATGCGAAGTGGTCTATAAATGTGACCTGTGCTTTGTTTTCAAAAAACATGGCGAGATGGATAAGTGCGAATCTATGCAGATCGTCAAAAGGAACTGTGGGTTTAGTTTCATTTTGCATGTTGCAAACTCATTCACTAAGACATAATACCCTTAGGGTATTAAAATATAGTTATCAGTGCAATCATGAATAAAAATTCCGTGCAGAATTTGTTTCCTATCCCCAATTTCACAATTTTTTATTTCCGTATAGAATACGCCAAATGAAGCGAATCTAGTAGTTTTCAACTTTTAACAAATAATGATTTTAAAAGAACTTCACTTTTTAAAATTATTTTCCGTGTGGAAAATTCAGAGGGAAATATTCATGATGGCCCCGTATATATTTTTATATGTTTTTAATAAAATATGAAAGATTTTATGTAATATTCAATATTTTCTTAGTCTTAATTTCTAGCTCATTTGTTATTCTTTCAGACAATTTTGGCCGAGCAGAAACTATCAACATATTTGGATACATACATTTTGACATTTCTGAATGAGTTTTTGAACAAATTTGTATTAGAAAGCAACTTATGTTGTAATAAGAAGGCTGGGTTATAGGAAATTTTCTAATAGGCCGTTTATATATAACAAGGTTAACCCAGTAGGTCTGGGTTTCAAATGTCATTTCCATTGTATATACTTCAAATAAATCCTCATAAAGAAGGTTAACCCTGCAAAAAACTATAATATAAACGCCGTATAAGTCTTTTAGTCCAGATTTATTGCTATGGCGGAATAATAATTAATAACATGATAATCTGCTAAGAAATCGACGTTTAACGGCAATAAACTTAATTTAGAACACTTTTTGATGACTTTCCAAATTTAATTTGATGATTTTTGTCAAAAAAATTACTTGTATATTTTGCATATTTTTCGCATATTTTGCATATTTTGCATATTTTTTGCATATTTTGTGAATATGCAAAATATGCAAATATGCAAAAAAATAAAAAATATGAGCCTGTCATTGCATTCAGTTTTCTTCAAAACGAATTTTGGTCCAATCAGGATTTTCGTATCTTTATTAATAAAAAATATGCAAATATGCAAAATCCGATGTCTACTGATTAGCAGTTTACATATGTATGTTTTCAATGCACCAAACAGATGCGAAGGTGTTTGTCATTAAAATAAAAACTTCAAAATTTTAAAATTGAGATATGTTATCGCGTTTTGCAATATCTCTGATATTTTACTATCAATGACAGCACATTTGGTATTAATTTAAAGCTCAGATGGTCTAGTTTCATTGCTAATGGCAGATGGATAAAATTCGTATTAACGACTATTGAGGTATTTCCGTTGTTTAACCACCTACGCCAACCTGCTTTTCATCATTGTAAAGGTGATTATATCTTCTTCGATTGGCAGACTTAGCATTTAGATTACCCCTACTGGAAGCGTAGTTATTCTTATAACAAAAAACGCTTGTATTCTTCTCACAAGATTTTTGCCCATTCTGACTCCTAAATATTATCCGACAATCACCAAAATTAATATGCTTCTTCCACTCTGGGACCCCCATTAAACGATCAAAATTGCGACCTGTAGCGTGATTACAACGTGACGGACACACATTGCCAGATCGAATCAGCTTGTCGAGACATTCATTTTGGTAAATATACGACCAATATTGAATTGCTGCACTTTTCTTTTTTGGATTTGCTTTTATTGAGAATGTTTGCTGACATTAGTCTGTCAGTCGATATATTCCATTGCAGATCGATTACACTGCTCAACAAAGTTGAAAAAGTTGAATGTTTCAACCGAAATTTTTGTTGTTTCTAAATGAGTTCGACGAGTTATTTTCAAATCCGATCACGGTTTTTCTTCATCAGCTCTTGTTCTTGAGATATAGCTCAAAATCGGTTTTTACGAGTTTTACCCAGAATTTCGTTATTTCCGGATACAAACAAATATTTTTTGTAGGTTTTTCGACACTAATATATTAAGGAGATGTTGTACGTTCGATACAAAGAGTTTTTGAAATAATTACAGTGAATATATAACGAAAAAAATAGAAAACATACGACAGACCTTGTAAAAATTGCATATTTTTCGCCCTTTAAGCTGTAATTACGCCATCGAGGGGAAGTCATAGGATCTTCATATGGCAATGTGGATATGCTTATGCTGTCTACTATATAGTCCAGTAATCAAATATATAATATAAAGTTCATAGAGCCCATGATTCGGCCATAACCTAAAAATCATCATGAAGACTGCCATTGAAAAGTAAATGACTTATGTGGTAATGATATCAATGGTAAATGATTTCCCTTTAGCAGTCTTCATGGCGATTTTTAGGTTATGGCCGAATCATGGGCGCTATAAACTTTATATTATATATTTGAATACTGGACTATATAGTAGAAACCCTAAGCATATCCGCATTGCCATATGAAGATCCTATGACTTCCCCCGATGGCGTAATTACAGCTTAAAGGGCGCAAAATATGCAATTTTTACAAGGTCTGTCGTATGTTTTCTATATTTTTTTCGTTATATATACACTGTAATTATTTCAAAAACTATTTGTATCGAACGTACAACATCACCTTAATATATTAGTGTCGAAAACCCCACAACAAATATTTGTTTGTATCCGGAAATAACGAAATTCTGGGTAAAACTCGTAAAAACAGATTTTGAGCTATATCTCAAGAACAAGAGCTGACGGAGAAAAACCCTGTCCGGATTTGAAAATAACTCGTCAAATTCATTTAGAAACAATAAAAATTTCGTTTGAAACAAAAGTCGTGTTTACTAGTGTTATATTTACCGAATGAGAACCCATCATGACGATTGGTAGTTCTTCTTCCCAGTTAGTCGACTTTAGGACTTGATTGCTGCTTGCAATATTTTGTGTCATCTTTCTATTGATTCCAGGCAGATTCAAACTGTCTGCCTTGATACGGAGGAACTCCCTAATTCGAAATCTAAACATATAGAAAGGCATAAGCGACTGAAGACGCGGTTATGTCCACCAGTGGTATAGCTTCTGCCCATCTAGTAAATCGATCAATACATGTTAGAACACACCTGTAGTTTTCACATAAAGGTGAGGGTCCCCTATTTAATGCTCACATGATTGAATCGTTGAGTTGGAACTGCAAAATTTCCAATCGGGCTCTTAACATGCCGAGTGACTTTTGATTTGTTGAAATATTACACAGCATTGTGTGCAGTTGTGGATATCCATGCAAATTGACTTTGACTGAAGACTGAATTCCATTAATATATTCGAACAATTCCATGAATATATTCGACCAATTCCATGAATATATTCGAAATGGCTGTGTAATATATGAACACTCGGTTTTAGTGGAAACGTTGCAATAAATTTTAATATCTGTATCCGGAATTACCATTTTCTTCAAAACGAATGAAGTACATATGTTATCGCCTTTTGCAATATCTCTGATATTTTACTATCAATGACAGCACATTTGGTATTAATTTAAAGCTCAGATGGTCTAGTTTCATTGCTAATGGCAGATGGATAAAATTCGTATTAACGACTATTGAGGTATTTCCGTTGTTTAACCACCTACGCCAACCTGCTTTTCATCATTGTAAAGGTGATTATATCTTCTTCGATTGGCAGACTTAGCATTTAGATTACCCCTACTGGAAGCGTAGTTATTCTTATAACAAAAAACGCATGTATTCTTCTCACAAGATTTTTGCCCATTCTGACTCCTAAATATTATCCGACAATCACCAAAATTAATATGCTTCTTCCACTCTGGGACCCCCATTAAACGATCAAAATTGCGACCTGTAGCGTGATTACAACGTGACGGACACACATTGCCAGATCGAATCAGCTTGTCGAGACATTCATTTTGGAAAATATACGACCAATATTGAATTGCTGCACTTTTCTTTTTTAGATTTGCTTTTATTAAGAATGTTTGCTGACATTAGTCTGTCAGTCGATATATTCCATTGCAGATCGATTACACTGCTCAACAAAGTTGAAAAAGTTGAATGTTTCAACCGAAATTTTTGTTGTTTCTAAATGAGTTCGACGAGTTATTTTCAAATCCGATCACGGTTTTTCTTCATCAGCTCTTGTTCTTGAGATATAGCTCAAAATCGGTTTTTACGAGTTTTACCCAGAATTTCGTTATTTCCGGATACAAACAAATATTTTTTGTAGGTTTTTCGACACTAATATATTAAGGAGATGTTGTACGTTCGATACAAAGAGTTTTTGAAATAATTACAGTGAATATATAACGAAAAAAAATAGAAAACATACGACAGACCTTGTAAAAATTGCATATTTTTCGCCCTTTAAGCTGTAATTACGCCATCGAGGGGAAGTCATAGCATCTTCATATGGCAATGTGGATATGCTTAGGGTGTCTACTATATAGTCCAGTAATCAAATATATAATATAAAGTTCATAGAGCCTATGATTCGGCCATAACCTAAAAATCATCATGTCCGGATTTGAAAATAACTCGTCAAATTCATTTAGAAACAATAAAAATTTCGTTTGAAACAAAAGTCGTGTTTACCAGTGTTATATTTACCGAATGAGAACCCATCATGACGATTGGTAGTTCTTCTTCCCAGTTAGTCGACTTTAGGACTTGATTGCTGCTTGCAATATTTTGTGTCATCTTTCTATTGATTCCAGGCAGATTCAAACTGTCTGCCTTGATACGGAGGAACTCCCTAATTCGAAATCTAAACATATAGAAAGGCATAAGCGACTGAAGACGCGGTTATGTCCACCAGTGGTATAGCTTCTGCCCATCTAGTAAATCGATCAATACATGTTAGAACACACCTGTAGTTTTCACATAAAGGTGAGGATCCCCTATTCAATGCTCACATGATTGAATCGTTGAGTTGGAACTGCAAAATTTCCAATCGGGCTCTTAACATGCCGAGTGACTTTTGATTTGTTGAAATATTACACAGCATTGTGTGCAGTTGTGGATATCCATGCAAATTGACTTTGACTGAAGACTGAATTCCATTAATATATTCGAACAATTCCATGAATATATTCGAAATGGCTGTGTAATATATGAACACACGGTTTTAGTGGAAACGTTGCAATAAATTTTAATATCTGTATCCGGAATTACCATTTTCTTCAAAACGAATTAAGTACATACTTTCAATAGTTTATACGGATAATGCTTTGTAGTCCACGACGCACAGTGGTCGATTTGAAATATTTAGGCGGCCAAAAAGATTTTCGGACGTAAAAAAAATATGTATTTATTTAACAAAATAAGAAAAATATATATTTTATAATAAATACACATTTTATTTTCATAAATCATAAATAAACAAAAATTATAAATAAATTAAATTGTCTTATTAAAAGATGTTTCTATTTCGACTTCTTCGTGCTCAATACAGGATTGTGTGTGGAGCTCGGCAGGTTCTAATAGTTATATAACTTCACTGAAAAACATCTTGTGTGAACTTTTCTTTAACGATCTTTCACTACTTATGAGTGGATCCGATGTAAGAAGCAATCTTTGATAAATATCACGGTTGCATTCTTCCCTTGAAATTTTTCTTGAAAAATTCTGTCTGTATGACCGAAAATGTTTATTTCGAGCTTCTGCAGCCTCCTCCGACAATTGGCCAATTGGCAGCAGTGCATTATCTATGATGGTCGCACCATGTAATAGTAATTTATGCATTGTTGGAGTCATGGGATGCCAGTCGTATAATTTCACATACATTTCTTTGAATTTTGTTGTATTTATTTTGTATCCACTTGAAATCGCCTCTAATAAGATCTCTAATTCTGTGTTTTTTTTTTTTAATAAATCTCCTACTCGTATTGCCATCATTGGTATTACCAAAATTAGCTTTACGCATGTCCACCAACAGCCCAGTTTCTAAGCGGAATCTTTCTTCGATTTCTTTTTTCCTTCCTTCTTCTAATGCTTTCTCTTCCTGGGTCCTTTTCTTTCCATATTTCTTCACGGGCATTTTAGGCAATTTATATGCCAAATGCAGAATGCTTTCAAAAATAGGTATTTTTGCGTGCAATACCAAAATTCCAAACTCAAGAGCATCGGGACTTATCTCGTTCTTTTTGCTTAAATTATTGAAATCTTTGGAAGTGGCGCCACATATATAGCATCGGTTAGTTGAGGTCGTGTTGGTTACAGCATTGCAAACTCTGCCATCAACCATGTTCATTTTTAAATGTGATTATAAGCAAATTATTTTCCATCAATATTTTCTTTTGTAGGAGTGAGGTTCTTAATTTCATTTTGCACATAACTTATTTCCTCTTTTGTTACATCTGTAGTTTCTTTCACATACCGAAATCGTGGTGATGATTGTGTTGGGTTTTGCCACAACACTTTATTGTTTTCTTTGCCACAAATAACTTGAGTGGGACAAAATAAATCAAAAATATACTAGCATCGGATTCGGCGTCTTCCGAGAATTTTTGTTTGTACCGTGCTTGTTGTGACCCGTCACACCCCCAATTATTAATTATCGTTAATGATTTTTTTTTTCAATTTCGTTAAGGGTTGATAACACTTCTTCCAGGTAGATTGATAACCGTTGAATAGTATGATCCATTAGGCATTGTAAATTAATTTCTGCGCAGGAAGCCGTTACTCGCAATGCCGTCTTTGGTGGGTAGCATTCTTGTTTTGCTTTCAACAAAAGGTCGTAACAAGGGTAATGCTTTGGGTTAGTTGCCCTTATTATTTCATATTGTCGTATTGTTAAATCAACTTCTACGAACATTTTGAGTGCTTGGAACGGGGTCAAAGGAGCAATTGTTTCATTGGTCTTGGAATAAGCTTTTCTATATTTACTAGCCTTTGTTGTTGAATTTCTTTGAGCAGTTTTGAGGCAGTTCTTTTTCCATTCGTTTGCAATACGACTTGTGCGGCATGTATAATCATTTCATCATCAACATTTGATCGAATTTCCTCAGTTTTTCTTATCTTGCTTCGTTCACTCGAATCCGAAAATGATTTGCTCGGACGACCTGGTTGATTAAGCGAATGCATTGGTATTTCAAAAGTGCCTTCCAGCCACTTTTGGTTGTTTTTCATAAAAACTTCTTTTAGCCATCTCCGTTTAAATTCGTGTTTGATGTATGAAAATGTATGCTTAAGGCTCTTTTTTCTTTCCACAGTGTCTCCGCAAGACAATAGCAAGTGGTTTTCTAAAAACTCCAACCTCTCATCCAAGACATTTACGGGTCACTATTTTCACCCCCGACGAACTAGGTATCTCCATAGCTAAAAAAAAAACATAAAATAAAAAAATGGTTTTTTTTAACAAAAAAAAAAACGAAATTGCTTTTGAAATTAAAAAAATTAATTTTTTGTTCTGTGAAAAAAGAGGGTATATTCAACTACCGAAAAATATAACGAAAGTTAAAAATAAAAGATAAAACTAATATTTATTTAATAGAAGCTTACTTGAGCTATAGGTATGACTATCACTTTCACTTCACTACACAACTTAACTTCTTCACAAACAATTCACTACTCTATTTTCACATGTAATTCGAAGAATTTCAGTTGTATTTTGATTATTTCATTTGAAATTCGAAACATTTCAGTTGTAATTTGAGAATTCCAATTGAATTTCGAATTATTTCATTTGTAATTTGAGAATTCCATTTGATATTCGAATTATTTCATTTATAATTTGAATTTTTTCATTCGTAATTCTAATTATTTCATTTGTCATTCGAATTTTTCCATTTGCAATTTGAATTTTTCTATTTGTAAATCGAAGTTTTTCATTTGAAATTCCATATTAACAAAGTTCAAATTACAAATGTAAAAATTCGAATGAAATAATTAGAATTACAAATGAAAGAATTCAAAATAATTCGAATATCAAATGGAATTCTAAAATAACAAATGAAATAATTCGAATTCCAAATGAAATTCCCAAATTATAGAATAATAATAATTCGAAATTCAATTGGAATTCTTAAATTACAAGAAATTCCCAAACTATAGAATAATAATAATTCGAAATTCAATTGGAATTCTTAAATCACAAGTGAAATGTTTGGAATTACAACTGAAATTATTCAAATTACATGGGAAATTTTTTGAAAGTTTTAATCAAATTCGAGTCTTTTTTGATCAGACAGCGCGATTAAAAAGCTGGAATATGAGCGCATTTTCTGATCATTAAAAACTCTTTTGTCGGGAGAAAAACGTAACCTTAAGCGACTCGTCTAAAAATCACATTTGAGTCTTCCTCTGCGTTAGTTTAGAGTCATTTACGACCATTTTCTGATGGTATGTCAACTATTTTTCGAGTCGTATTTTAATCATTTATTGGTGATTTGTTGATTAATTTGTGACTCTTTTTTGAGTCATGTTTACAACCGTTTATGAGTCTTTAGTGAGTCGTTAGAGGAAAATATGAAAAAAAATCAAAATAAGTTTCTTTTTTATCCTTATTTTGTTTTCTTTTCTCTTCTGCTTTGCTATGATATTTAATTATTCCTCTATGTTGTGGTTGGTTGGTTTCTTCATTCACATTCTTCATTTCACTTGGCAAAACCTGGACATGTGTAATGTTTGTCCATACTCTTAATATTATACGTGCCATTTATATCAAAGTTATGTAGAAAATGTATATGAGAATTATATACAAACATACCATTATGCCCAGGAAAAAAAAAACAAAACAATCAGTTTTTAATCACCTATCTGTTCATAATATGATCACAAGATACATAATTACAATCCCTTTTCAAACACATGTATGATATGATTTTAATACAGAATTTTGCAATCTGCAGATGACAAAGATTTGACAATAAATAACGAAAATAAGAGTCACATTTTAAACGCCTCAATGATTTATTTTCGATTGCTATACATTTTGTTATTGTATTTTAAATTGAACTCTTTTAAATCATTAGAGGGAATCGCTTTCGAGTCTCTTTTTGATCACACAAGTGAGTTAATCAGTTTTTGATCACCAAGAAGACTCTAAAAAGATTCCGCAATGTGATTTTTGAAAAAACAATCTTCTAATTGCTGGCGGGGATGAAGCTTGATTGATATATAAGAAGTTTGGTTATCAATGCAATTAACAATAGTAAGTTTACGTATAAGCAAATTTAAAAAATCCCATATAGATGATGATTTAACAGTTGATTTCATACATTGTACTTCCCTTAACTTCTAGTGTCAACGCCATTCTTTTAAAATATCTTATTTCTTTGAATCATTTAGAAAAATGGACTATTTACTACAAAGCGGCAAATAATATTCACATCTGAAGATTCCCACTATTCTGTTGAAAAACTTGCCATGTTTATGGGACTTGGATCTGAAAACGTGTGCAAAATTAAAACCGATAAATGCGGAAAAATTGACATAGATGATTTGGAGTTGAACATAAAAAAACATATAAGTGAAGACTGTGTGCCGCTAATGGTATCTGCGACAGCTGGTACGACAGGTAAGGCATATTTGCTATTGACTTGAAATTGATGATAATCATCCATTATGTTCCATTCATCCCTATTCCTCCCATCCCTATTAAATATCCAAAAATTTTATTTTCGTTTTAAATTTTTTTTTATTTTTTTTAATTGGGAAATTTATGCTCTGCCCGAAACAAATAATTTATGTTACCACTACATTCTTTTGACGCATCAGAACGCGATTTGACGTACATCATGTTGGATACTGTTGGTGTACTATAATATCTAGATGTTACTTTCGCAAAAAAATTTTCCACTGTATAATGTGTGGTACATTTGTTTAATAAAATATTTCGATGCTGCTCCATTAACGTTCTCCATGCTGTGAGGGTTGCAACGAAAATGTTTTTTTTTTTTAGAATAGTTTAGTTAATGAAAGCGTTTGATGTAGACAATTTTAAAAAAGCAATAAAATGTATCATTCCTGTCACAAAATTTTTTGTTCACTCCAAATCTTCTTTTGGGCTGCAGGCTTCATGTTGTTGTAAAACCTTGTTATTAAATATTTTTCGAAAATTTTCTAATTTGATCGTTTCGTATGCATTCTTCTTGCGTAAAGTTTTGTGGTTGACATTTATAAATGTCAAATTTGGTTTTGATTCCTGCTACAAAATCCTTGCTTCGTAAAAGGCATGGACTAAATAACATAGTAAATGCCCCAAAGCGACGTATGTCCTGGGATCGCATCGAAATATGGTTGTAGTACATTCAATCTATGCAAGAACGGCATGTGAATCGAATCAGCATCGCATGTTGAAAATATAATTTTGGCATTTATGTTTTCTGCTGCAGTGAAAATTTCAGAAAGCATGTCCTAAATGCAATCCATATCGAATCTGGGTTTTGTCTCCACGCCTATTAATAGATTCCAATCCGTCAATAAACCACTCAACATGAAAGAATATGCATACCTGATATTGTCATCAGTTGGTGGTTTATTTTAAAAATATTCTCGAACATTATTTAGGATACTTAGGAGTTTGAAAACTTATTAATTTTATAAAGCAAAACCGATCGATGACGTTGGGATCCGATACTAGGTCGGTTGTTTCTACGCAAATTCTTTGCACTGCCTGCTTCCCTGTTAGGCTACTGCTGGACATGTTGATTTAACGGAATAAATAAAGTTATCGTTTTTTTTCTCACAAATAAATGTAAAGACTTGTATAAAATAACTTCACCTATCGATTTTTTTCTCACAAAGAAAACTAAAATTACCTTTTTTATGATCCGTATTATTAATTTTGTTAAAAGTCTTTACGATTTTACGGAAAATTAACGATATCTTTCCACTTTATTTAGTGATGCAAGTGCAATTAAAGATTGTGTAAAACATTTATAACTTCTAACTGAATCTTTACGAGACCTGTGTGATCTTATGGACAGTCAAATGCACGAAGAACGATGATGGTTTTGTTTATTGATATGAGAGTTAATGGATGGTTCAACGTTGTTTACTTTTCACCACTATATTTATGGAATTTGAGAAAACGCAACCACCACAATATATATCTCACTAACACTACGGGTTCTTTATCTATAAAAAGTCTCCAATAAAGTACTGTAAGAAGAAAAGGACAAATTAAAAAGGATAAAAACATTGTTACCCTAGCTGGGGTTTGAAGCGACGACATTCTGCCCGTTAAGCGGCGTCACTTCCTCTAGGCTATTTAAGAAGTGTAGGTGGCTTGACTAATTGCTATCTTCCGCCTTTATACCTGTTTCCGTTAATATAGGAAATAAAAGTAAATGAAAATTGTAATTGGCAAAACTTCCCGGTAAACATTTTAAAGTATACGAAAAACACAAATATTACTGTAATATTAAATAAATATGTATTATTTTAGAAATTTTTTTTATGTGGCGGAAGCATAAAAATTCGGGTAATCCTTTCAAAGGAATATAAAAAATAAAATTGGATGCATAATACAAAATCAGTATAAACTGGCAATATCTTAACAAGAGATTTTCGTACTTTTTGCAATATTTTGTTTGTTTAAGAGAATGTATTTATCCCTTAATTTATTTTTATTACAATTACCTGTAATATTTCATAAATAAATTAATACAAAAAAATTGTTTCCTTGTTTCGAAAACAGTTACTTCACAAACTGTATTCAGGTTTTATTATCGCCCAAACAATAGATAATTCTTATAATAATATTATATAACGAAAACAGTTACTTGACAAACTGTATTAAGGTTTTATTATCGCCCAAGCAATAGATAATTCTTATAATAATACTAGCAGACCCCGGTCCGCGTTGCTGGCCCGTCGTAATGAGTTTTAATGATAACTTTTTATCTACTTTATGCTTGAAAATTAAAAAATAGGTATTTTCTATCTCACTTCTTCGGTCTATTGTCAAACCGAGAAGGATTTTTTGTCTTTAACCTTTCTTTTCTCTTACGGACTTTGTCGGATTTTTTCGCCAATTTATGCTTTTAGGATTTATTATCGTCCATGTCCCTGTCTTTATCCTAAAGCGATCTAATTTTGAAGGTTAAGAAGTGGTTAAATCGAATTCTCCCGCTTATTGAGACTTATATGTTTTAGCTTTTCATGGCTGATAGACCGTTGAACCTCACCATAATTTATAAATATATAGTTTTTCTTGATCGGGGGCGCAACCACCGTTGTCTCGAAAACTAATTTGCAACAGTTTAGAAAATATAGCGATTATAAAATAATAGGCCCCGAAATTCGTCTACAAATATATAGCATTTTGAACCACGGAACATTCCTGAAAATTTCCTGAATATTAGGTTCAGTAGTTTTGGAAAAATAATGTTTTGAAAAGAGTGGGCGTGTTCATCAGTTTTCAAGATATAACATATTAAAATAAGTAGGCCTGGTCCGGTATCTTGGTTCCAAATATGTACCATTGCCTACCAAAATGTATGCTGAAACCGATATAATCATACATTTGGCTTATATAGAGCGTTTAACAGAAAGGCATGGGGAAGGTACCCCACCTCTTCCGAAATTCATAATATATACATAACAACGGCAAACATTGTGCTTTTGTCGCAAATTTTAGGGAAATCCCTTCAGTATTATTGGAGTTATGACATATTAAAAATAAATTAGGCGGGGTCGGGCCTATAGGCCCTAAAGAAGTACCTAGATTGTAGATTAATCCGTACATTTTTAATCCGATACATGCATAATTTTTGCAAATATAACGTTTTTTAAAAATATCACATAGGGGAGGTACCCCGCTCCCTCTGGAATTCAATAAAATATGTAACCTGTTTTCGGGGGGCGTGGTAAACTTTTCTTTCCAAAAAGCCTAAGTTGGGTTATGACA
Source organism: Musca autumnalis (assembly GCF_047663935.1). NCBI lineage: Eukaryota > Metazoa > Arthropoda > Insecta > Diptera > Muscidae > Musca > Musca autumnalis. The sequence goes on along the minus strand of NW_027411755.1, from coordinate 96,336,739 downwards.
GCATTTGATTTTTATTCATAAAGGTAAGGCGTTTTTTTTCAAATATGCCCCCTTCAAAATTTAAGAAAATATGCCCGTACATTCCCTGACATTTTCAGGAAAATCGGTTCAGTAGTTTTGTAGATGTAACATATTTTAAAAAGTGGGTGTGGTCATGTCATTGGATCCTAAAAAAGTGGGTAAGGTCTTCCGAAATAGATACATTCGTAATTATTGTAAATATAACATTTTTAAAAAAGTAGGGTATAGGGGAAGTTCCCCGCCCTTTTGAAATTCAACTGAATTTGTAGCCTAATTTATGCGGGGGCCATCCTTGTACATTCCCTGGTAATTTCAGGAAAATCGGTTCAGTAGTTTTTGTAGAAATGATAAAAATTGAAAATTGAAAAAAAGTGGGCGTACATTTTCTTTGCATAAAAAATATCGAAATCGGTCCAGCCGTTCCCAACTGATGCCATGACCAACGAACGACATTTGATTTTTATTTTTAAAGATTTAAAAGTTTAGAAAAATCGCGATTTCCTTGAAAATCCCTTCAGTAGTTTTGTAGATATAACCTAATTAGAAAGTGAGCGTGGTCGGATCTTAAGTCCCAAAATAAGTACGTAAGGTTGGAGACACAATCGCCATTGACTCGTAAATAAATTCCGAAACCGATACATTCGTATTTGTTGCAAATATATAATTTTTACAAAAATAGGGCATAGGGGAAGTACCCGCCCGATCCGAAAGTCAAAAAATATGTAGCCTATTTTTATCGGGGACCAACCCTGTACATTCGCTGAAAGTTTCAAGAAAATCGATTCAGTAGTTTCGTAGATATAACATATTTAAAAATGGGCGTTGTCCAGTCGTAATGCCCCAAATAAGCACGTAAGGTCGGAGACACAATCGCCATTGACTCGGAAATTAATTTTCAAAGCGATACATTTGTAATTGTTGCAAATATTGCATTTTTTAAAAAATAGGGCATAGGGGAGTTACGCCGCCCGATCCGAAATTCAACCAAATGTGTAGCCTATTTCAACAGGGGGCCGTCACTCTACGTTCCCTGAAAATTTCAGGAAAATCTGTTGAGTAGTTTCGTAGATATAACATATTTATAAAAGTGGGCGGAAAAGTGGGCGTGGCCAATTTTTCTTTACATAAAAACCTAAACTGTACTATGACTAACATTTCCACAAAAAATTATCCAAATAGCTCCAGCCGTTTTCAACTGATTCAATTACCAACAAACGACAATTGAGTTTTATATATAAAGATTATATAACGAAAATCTGGATAAAAATCATAAAATCATATCTCGAAAACAATAGCTAATAGAGAAAAGCGGCGCCCGGATTTGAAAATAATTCGCAATAAAATATGATTCAAATTACGTTAAATTTCTAATGACTATTATGCCATTACATTGCTTTAAAACGGCATTCGGCCTCTTCCCTGCAAACCTTTGAAAGATTTTTGGACGATTGTTTGATCAGATGATTCTTCTACGCTTCTTTGCGGCGATCTCTTACCGATTTTTTATACAAAATTCACCCACGCGAGTAATTTGTCATCCTCTGTTATTATTCTCGGCGATCTCTCCGCGAATTTGTATTATGCGCCGCTGTTGTTAGAGCAGGCAAATAATATATTATTCTTCCGAACCGTGATCACGCGATTGTTAGTAAAATTTTTGATTTGGTTGTCTATATATCCCATATACACATTCTACATAACATTGATATAAATGGCACATTAAATATTATGAGTATTGACAAACACAACACATGTCCGTGTTTTGCCAAGTGACACGAAGAAAGTGAATGAGAACCAGTATACAACCACCCACACACAACATAAGGAATAATTAAAATTATAACAAATCAGAAAAGAAAACAAAAGGGGTAAAAATCAAAGGCAACAACTGAAAGAAACAAAAAACAAAGAAGATTGAAAAATAAATGTCCTCTAATTTTTTCTTTATATTTTCTTATTCATAAGATCATCCACATGATTCGTCAGCGAATCTTGGCAGCGATTCGCATTGCATAAACACTTACTTTAGGTTTGTAATTCGCCGAAGATTTTTAGGCGCGCTCGCCTGCGGCTAATTGATCTTCCAGGAGAATTGCGAATTATTCTTACGCGATAGAAAATGTTTGCCGTTGCGTCTTTTTTATACCCTCCACCATAATATGGAGGGTATAATTAAATTTGTCATTCCGTTTGTAACACATGGAAATATTCATCGGAGACCCTATAAAGTATATATGTTCTTGAGCAGGGTAAAATTCTAAGTCGATATAACCATGTCCGCTTGTCCGTCCGTCCGTCTGTTGAAATTAAGATACAACACGCAATTTATAAGATAGAGCTTTGTAATTTGGTATAGGAGTTTCTAGTACTCCTAGGATGTTTGGTATTGCAAATGGGCTATATCGGTCCACGTTTTGATATAGCCCCTATAGAACGGTACCACCCGATTTTCGAAATGGCTGAAATTTGTTACTTAGTCTTCATTGGGGGTATACAGCTTTTCCCCAGAATTTTGTCAGCATAATTATAGCGGTACCTCCGGATTTCCGGTATTTTGAAGAAATTGATGATAAAACACTTTCCATATGAAATTGGCGGTTTAGGCCCACGCCTTCATATAGCCCCCATAGAACGATACCTCCCGATTTGCGGTATTTTGAAGGTTTTAGCTTCATAATTGCACCGAAATGGCTAAAATTTGGTACTTAGTCTTCGTTGGGGGTATAAAACTTTTCTCCAGAATTTTGTCGATATAGGCCCACGCCTTTATATAGCCCCTTGGAACGGTACCTCCCAATTTGCGGTATTTTGCAGGTAGTGGCCTCGATATTCCTCGAAATGGCTCAAATTTGGTATTTAGTCTTCGTTGGTGGTATAAAACTTTCTCCCAGAAATGTGTCGGTATAGTTCCACGCCTAAGTATAGCGCCTATAGAACGGTACCTCCCGATTTTCGGTATTTTGTGAAGGTTGTGCCTTAAATATTCCACCGAAATGGCTGCAATAATTTGGTATTTAGTCTTCGTTGGAGGTATTCAACTTTCCCCTGTACATTTGTAGGAATAGTCCACCCCTTCTTATTGTCCCCATAGAACTGTACCTCCCGATTTTCGTTATTTTGAAGGTTGTGGCTTCAATATTCCACCGAAATGGCTGAAATTTGGTGTTTTGTCTTTATTTGGGTTTTCCATATGAAATTTGTCGGTATAGGTCCACCAATAGAACGGTTCATCCCGATTTGCGGTATTTTGAAGGTTGTGGCCTCAATATTCCTCCGAAATTGCTGACATTTGGTATATAGTCTTTGTTGGCGGTATAAAACTTTCCCCCAGAATTGTGTCGGTGCAGGTCAACGCCTTAATGTAGCACCCTAGAATGGTACCTCAATATTTGCGATATTTTGAAAATTAGCCACATTGTTTCACCGACATTTCTGGAATTTGGTATTTAGTCTTCTTCATAAACGAAAGGAAACTAGTTGTTCAGTTTTACTTCAATACAACTCGTGGTGGAGAGTATAACAAGTTCGGCCGGGCCGAATTTAACGCCGTTCTTACTTGTTATTTTTTAATGATTTCTTTTAAAAAAAATATTCGCTGGAATGTAATACACAACTTTTCAGAACATACCGTTGTTCTAAAATGTCTCTATCATGTTGTTTCTAGTATATTTTTCAACGACAATTTAAATACATATACATATGTCAATAATGTCGTGAAATCCCAAATGCGAGAATAAACTGCTCGTGAGAACAGTGTTTAAAATACGAGATGTAAAAGATATGATGATATGAAATATATGATGAAAGATATGATGATATGAAACAACAAGTAAGCATTTTAGAGTTTTAGAATATTTTGAAGAATTGCGGAGAACATTATTTGGAAGATTTTTGTAAAAGGTTACTTGGTTCAACTCCTAATAGTTGTATGTACAATTTTCTATACATATGTTGATGCCCTAGATAGTTTTGCCCTAATAGTTTTATGTACAATTTTCTATATGTTGATGCCCTAGATGAGTTTATCTTATATGGTCTGTTCAACAGACAAGTTCTACTACATAAGTGCTACAATATTATTAAAGGCCTATTTCCTATTCGTTTCTAAGATAAAGACACGATAAATGCAAAAAAAGAACTTACCTTCCAGCTTTTTAAAATCAACAGATAAATCAGTGATTTCATTCTGCTTAGGGTTCATGGATTTCATTAGATTACACACGTAATCACACACATGCATTTGTAAAACTAATCAAAAATATAGTACGCCCAATAAAAATAGGGGACAAAAAGAGTACGTTAAAAAATAGAGTACGGACACATAAAATAGAGTACTGTACTCTATAATAGAGTACGATTTGTCACTGTAGCTATATTAAAACATGAATCAATGTCCATAATTTTTTGAATATAAGTTGGTGATAAAATTGCTTCCACAAACGAAAATGCTCCAGTTGCTCCTGATGCTGTTGTTGATGCTCCTGATGTTGTTGATAAAAGTGCTCCCATAAACGAAAGTGAAGAAGAGTACGCTGCCGACGAAGAGTTTGAAAAAACTATTTACAATCTTTTCGAATTTCCGACGACGACGCTGTCGCAATTTCTAATGCTGCTACTGGCACTCAAGAGGAGAATGAATGGACTCCCACAAACGAAAATGAAGAAGTTGCTCCTGCTAATGCCGATGATTTCGATGAAGAGTTCAGTGACAACAACAATGCTGCCACTGAAGAAGAAAATAAATGTCTCAAAAACGATGAATTCGATGAAGAGTTCAGTGAAATCAACAACAATGTTCTGTTGAAATCGAAACTAAAAGAAGCAATAATTCGTGATATAACCAGTAAGGAAAGGATCAAAGTCGAGCGGGGCCGACTATATGATACCCTACACCACTGTGAATATATAAAGTATAAATCGGAGATATATTCAGATCTTAACCGATTTCGATATAATTTGGCACATTTATTTCCAGACCGAATTCAGTCACACATTCCAAATATCATTGAAATCGGAAATATATAGCGTGTTTGGTGCAGCAAATACGCGAAATCGGCCGAAAATATATATGGGAGCTATATCCAAATCTGAACCGATTTCCATATAATTTGGCACATTTATTTATAGACCGAATTCAGTCACACATTCCAAATTTCATCGAAATCGGACGTATATAGCGTGTTGGGTAGAGCAAATACGTGATATCGGGCGAAAATATATATGGGATCTATATCCAAATCTGAATCGATTTTCACCAAAAGCAATAGCGTTCTTCCTATGGCTAAAAAATCGCAGTCCCCAATTTTTGCGAACAAAAATACATGGACAAACGGACGGACATGCATAAATCGACTCAGAAAGTGATTATATGTATATCCCCAAAAGGAACTACGGGTCTATTTCGTTTCCTTTTGTATGTTACATACAAATGCACAAGGACATAATACCCTTTACTACAGTGTGGTGTAGGGTATAAAAACTGAAAGAGCAGTATAAGCCTACTTAACGAACGAAGAAATTTCTATCAGAAGGATATGTGCACAATATAAATAGTCACGTACAACTTTATATAGACGTCTAAAGATGATAGGCCAAATTAAACGAAGAAAAAGACGTTATGGTGAGAACATTAAACATCAATCAATTATGGACTGCATAGAAAATGGCTTGTCTACATCAGCAGCAGCATGAAAATATCACATTAAGAGATCAACTCATTTACTTTACATTAAACACACAAAAATTATAATTTATTTTTTAATTAAATTAATTATTTATTCTTTACTAGCAAAATGCCCGCTACTTCGTATGCGGAAAGGATATAAAAAACAAATAAACAATATATAATATGGAAATAACAAACACTGAAAATTTGGTCGCACTAATACCAATTTTAATCAATATTTATTTTTATCTTAGGACTGTACGTACCCCTTAAGTTCGATTTTCAAAAAGATCAGCCGTATCTCACCCTTACACATTAACAGCGAGATCAACGTTGCACACCAATACACACCCTAACTCCAAAAAATAAAAATTCCAGCACTGTCCCTACACCCAAAAACAAATTGAGTACCATTAAGTAATTTTCGTATACTTATGGTACGTATTTCGACGACATATCTCAGCCAAACACGGACATTAATACAAAATAATTACAGTAAATTCCATAATAATTACAGTAATTCCAAATCTCAAGATTCCAGCTGTATCCGTTCGTCCAATTCCAAATTGTACCAAACTTAGTATCAAGTCGAACTCTTCGTACCCATAAGTAAGATTTTCCAAAACTACCTCAATCCTTCACTTTAGTAGTAATCTTACTTCCAAATTTCAGGATTCAAACTCTATCCGTTAAACCAAATTAAAATTGTACTAAATTTAGAACAATTTAGAATTTTCGTATCAATTTTCAAAACTTCCTCAACGCAACAGGATTACAATAATCATACTTTCAAATTGCAGGATTCCACCGCTATCCGTTCACCTACATACAAATTGTATTAAATTTAGTACCATAAGTTTGCTTTTTCAAAACAACCTGAATCCTACTCTTCGACTGTAATCGTAATTCCAAATTTCAGGATTCCAGCTCTATTAATTCACCCGAATCCAAATTGTATCAAATTTAGTACCATTTCTTTCCCAAACAAAAATTTCAGGATTCCAGCTCTACCCGTTCACCCAAATCCATATTGTATCATATTTAGTACCATTTAGTACTTCTCGTACCCATACGTACGACTTTTCAAAATTTCCTCAATACTACACTCCTACAGTAATCTTAATTACTAATTCCAACACTATCCGTTTACTAAAATTCAAATTGTACCAAATTTAGTGCTTTCTGTACCCATAAGTACGAATTTCCAAAACTACCTCAATTCTACTGTCCGGCAGTAATCTTAGTTCCGTTCATCCAAATCCAAATTGTACCAAATTTAGTACCATTTAGTACTTTTCGTACCCAAAGGTACGAATTTCCAAAACTATCTCAATCCTACACCCCTACAGTAATCTTAATTCAAAACTTTAGGATTCCACCTCTATCCGTTCACCCAAATCCAAATTTATTACTGCTCGTAATCATAAATACGAACTTCCTTATTTCAACGCCATTTCCCAACCTTGATTCCCATACCAAATTTGAAGATTCTAGCTTTATCCATTAAAAATATGCAATTGGTACCAAATTTAGAAACTTTTAGTACTTTTCGTACACTAATAGGTCGAGTTTCTAAATACCCTTTGGTACATCTTCCTACTCTCCATCAATGACCACACGTTCAAAATTTCAGAATTCTAGCTCTTCGCGTTTGCCTAATACAATGGATTCCATATTTAGTACACTTTAGCACTTTTCGTACCTTTCTACGACGAATTTCCAAAAACCCCTTTACATAAAAACAAATTGTACCAAATTCTGTACAATTCGATTTTCCAAAACAACCTTAATCCTTCACTTCAACAGTAACCATAATTCCAAATAACAGGATTCCAGCGCTATCCGTGCACTCAAATCCAAGTTGTACCATTTGGTACATTTCGTACCCATAAGTACGAATTTCAAAAACTACTTCCATCTCAATCTTATACTCCAACAGCAGTCTGACCGAATTCCAGGATTCCAGCTCTATCCGTTCCCCCAAATCCAAATTGTACCAAAGGTAGTACCACTTAGTAATTTTCGTACCCGTACTACCTCAGTCCTACACTCCAATAGTTATCCTAATTTCAAATTTCAGGACTCAAACACTATCCGTCACCCAAATCCAAATTCTACCTCTATAGCCTACCGCGAACGGGTTGGAAATTTTGAGTGATCTATAGAACCCTGAAATGAATAGTCAATAAAATTTTTGCTCTGTTCGGGAAAAATAATTATTATTGAAATTTGACAATTTTCGTTGATGCAGGCTGCCATTGCTTGTGAAGTTTTCTAACTGGAGATAAACTGTGGTGTTTTGCTTGGAGTCGTAAGTTATCTTGCTGTTTATACAGTTTAACTCTCCATCGTTGTTGCTGTTTTGTTTTGGCGCTCTGTCCTGCATATTTGATTATTACATCAACTTTAAGCATGCCGTCTCAATGTGTGTGCAATGTCTGCAATAAACATATTGCTAAAACACAATACAAGATTGGATGTACTGGCTGTGTAAATTATTTTCATCTGGACTGTGCTGGAATTTCTGAGGTTGAGGCGAAAACAAACAAGGCTCTTAGATATACCTGTGCCCGTTGTTCCCATGCTGCTGATGGCCGGGGTGGTAATGGTACGGTTGACTATGGTGATAGTTGTGGTTCTGGTCTGAATTTTGCTGCTGCTGATAGTGATGACAATGTTGTCCCAGATAACACTGATGCCTTGCGTCAGTTGCGGATTGATCTTATGTCTTCTATGAAGCAACAAATGGATGCGTATACGAACAAATTGATGGAAGAATTTAATAGCAAGACTGAGGCTTTTTTTGATCGATATAGTGCACAAATTTCCGAAGTGAAAACTGATATTAGTCACCTCAAATCGACTATTAGTGATATGCAGCTTACTGTGGCTTCTGTTGAGAAGAGGTTGACGGAGAGAATTAAATCATTAGAATCATTTAATGCTGTGCTTCAACGAAGGCTAAATCGTGCAAACGTGATTATTAGGGGCTTGCCTGATAATACTAAAGACCTTAGTGGTCTTGTGGTTAAAGTAGCTGCGGCTTGTGATATAAATTTGACTCCAAGGGATCTGCACCATTGTTGCTATATATCTGAGCGGCGGGCAGTACTCGTAAAATTCAACTCAATTCAAATCCGAGATTCCCTGATGTATAAATTTGTGAAGAAGGGGCGAGTTCTTTTAAAGGATGTGATTGATGGTTGCCTAATAGAGTCCCGTGTCTACATAAACGATCATCTTATCAGATCGACTTCAAACCTGGTTTATACCTGCAGAGGTTTGCTCAGAAAGAAAGTTATCAAGAGGTTTAAGTTGATTAATAGTGATGAGCCTCAGGTTGAGGTTTTACTTCCTGATGGACGAAAGACTACTTTTGAGCAGCACGAATTTTTGCAGTTTGCTGAGCGTTCTCACTGTGATGTAAATGCTTCGTAATGATTTGTAGTTGGGTGCAGTTTATGCTTTTATCAGTATTTTGTTTATTTATTGGTATTAGTAGGTTTCTATTTTGATCTCATATTTCAATATAATTATTTTTTCTACAAAGTTTAATTTAACTAATTTCTGTGTTTTTACGGTTATATAAAAAAAATCTTATTACAATTTTTTTTTAATTAATTGGTGATTAATCTCAAATGCATAGAGTTATTTTAACTATTCTCTTCCCCAGCCTCTTATTCGGGTTTGATGTCCCGTGATGTCAATTTGGGACCCATAATTAGTGATGCGCAATTTTTTAAGCATAAATTCTCTACCTGCAGTAGTAAGTTTACGTATGGCCACTTAAACTGTCAGAGTTTGCGCCCTTCAAGATACAATTGCAAAATTGATGAACTTAAATGCCTTTTAACTGGTAGTGGATTAGACATATTTGCCGTCACTGAATCTTGGCTCAGTTCTTCTGTCTCTTCGAAGGCATTGTTGATACCTGGTTACAAATTTTTGCGTAGTGACCGGGTTGGTCGAGTTGGTGGCGGTGTATCTTTATATATTAATGACAAGATGTCATATAAGGTTGTTTTTCGCTCTGAAAATTACGGTGTATGTGAGTCTTTGTGTGTCGAGGTTCGTACCGGGACATCTGTTCTGCTTGTAGCTGTCGTCTACTTACCTTATGGAGATATTAATTCCTTTCACGATGTGCATGAGCGTATTTTTGACATGTATTCGAATGTTATTGTCCTGGGTGATTTTAATTGCAATATGTTCGGACTTGCCAGCTCCAATTCGTTTAGGAGTCTGTGTGGGTCACTTGGTTTGGCTATTGTCCATAATTTTCTCCCAACGCATTACGATGTCGCGCATGACTCCACATCATTGATAGACTTCTGCCTTGTTAGTCAGTCGTTACATACTGATTTTTCTTCGCAGGGTCAATGTCCATGTATCTCCCATCATGCATTAATTTTTGGTCAAATTGGTCTTCCTGTTTATTTGAAAGAAAAGCACATTGAGTACAGAGACTATAAGAGAGCGGATTGGGTTGGTATTGGAAATTTTTTATGTAATTATGACTTTAATCCTTTATACCAAACTAGTGATGTTGATGTGCAGTTGGCCATATTTAATTCCTTGTTTGTGGAATTATTTTCTTTTGTCCCGGTGGTAACTCGATATATAAACCCAAGAAGTGACAGCTGGTTGAACTCTGACATAGTGAAATCGGCTCGTACGCTAAGAAATCTAGCCTATTCAGAGTGGCGTAGACGACCTACCGAGAATAACAGGCGTATATATTGCTTATATAGAAACCGTTGTAAGGCGGTTTTGCGCAGGGAAAAAAGAAAGTATTTTAATCATTTATTTGGTTCCATGAATAATACTCAACTTTGGAAATCTCTTAGATCTTTTGGCTGTCTGGATAGTGATGATGAGGTGTTTAATATTGATGTCAATGCTGTTAATAATTATTTCGTCAATACTGGCAGTTCGTTTGTTGGTGCAGATGCGGAACGTAGAGCGGATGACAGGCGGTTGGATTTATTCCGATTTAACTGTGTATTTATGGAGGATATTGTAAATGCTGTCCGTAGGGTAAAATCTGGTGCTGTAGGAATTGATGGGGTCCCTATACACTTTTTCAAGAATATCTTTCCTTTTATTTCTGTTCACTTTTTACATTTTGTAAACTGTATATTTATGACATCTGCTTTTCCTAAGGCATGGAAAACAGCACGTGTTGTACCTGTCCCTAAAAAAGGCGTTTCGTATGAATTGTCTAACCTGCGACCTATTAGTATTTTGCCTATGATGTCTAAGATTGTTGAGCATGTCATTAAAGATGCCATCTTTGAGTTCTTAGATGAACGTGGTTTTCTAAGTACTTCACAGTACGGTTTCAGGCATGGGCGTAGTACTACGTTGCACTTGTTAACACTTACCGACGCCATTAGGGATGTTTTTAACAGTTCTGATGTTGGCTTGCTTGTTGGTCTTGACCTGTCTAAAGCATTTGACACTATTGATCATGACCTTCTGATTGACAAATTGAAGTGGAAATTTGGGTTTGAATCTTCTGCATGTAGATTGTTATCTTCGTATTTGAATGAGAGATCGCAATTTGTCGTCCACGAGGGTATTCAATCGGAGGTCTGTGATGTTCATCGTGGTGTTCCGCAGGGGTCAGTGCTGGGTCCAGTTTTGTTCATCATGTTCATTAATGACATTGTGGAATCTGTAAATGTTGGGAATTGTAATCTGTTTATGTATGCGGATGATGTCCACATTTTTCTGAGAGGACCATGCCTGCAGGATTTGGAAGTTGTTGCAACTTCGGTGTTACATTCTCTTTCTTCGTGGATTTGCTCTAATGGACTAACCATTAACTGGAATAAAACCAAAGCTATATTGTTCAACAATTCTGTTTATGACTCTTCCTTTCGGATATCTGTTAACTCTGTTACCGTAGAGATTGTTAGCAGTATGAAGTGCTTGGGTGTTGTTATTGATAACAAATTAGACTTTAAATTACATATTGATTTACTTTTGGCTCGTGTTAGATTCCAGTTGCGAAGGTTGTACAGTCTCGAAGCTTATTTGCCGTTCCCTGTTAGGAAAAAAGTTGCAGTGGCTTTGCTTATGTCACATGTTAACTATTGCTTGGAGGTTGTATCTGGTACTTCATCCGTTCAAATCCAACGTATTGCAAGAGTTGTCAATTCTATTGTGCGATTTGTATATGGTCTTCGTCGTAGAGAGCATGTATCGCAATTTGTTGATCATTTTCTGGGATTACCGTTTCTGAAGTACATTAAATTTCGTGTACTTCTATTGCATTATAGTGTTATGACTGGTGTTTCCTCGTGTCTCCGTGGAAATTTTATATATTGTAGTTCCTTTCGTAATCCCCAGATAACTTACCCTAGATTCACGTCATTGATTGGTGAGCGGTCGTTTGTTGTAAGGGTCGCTAGGTTGTGGAACCAGCTCCCTCTGTCCTTACGAAAATTTACATTTCCTACATATTTATACAAAAGGAAGTGCTTTGAGTTTCTGCAGGCTAGTTCCTAAATGATTTTCTTGTCCTTTTTGCGTATTGCTTGATATGGGTTTCCCTTTTTTTATTTTTGTGATTTTTCTTTGAGGCTGGGGAGCCTTTTATATTTTATATGAACTTTTATGCTTTTTGAAGTAGTGGCTAGGTCTGCTCTATTATATAGACTGGATAATAGCATTTTTTTGAAAGGATAAATACTTCCTATTCTTACTGATTTTTCTATACTCTGGTTTAGATACATATGTGAGGGTAGGTTTAGTTTATATATCCTTGTTTCCTTTTATGGGGTTGCATATTGGTCATATATTTTTTTTTTATTGTTTAGTTTTAATGCTTAAAAACTCTTGTTTTAAGGGTATCTGTAGTAAGTTAATATAAGCTATTGGCCATGTTGACTTATTTATATTACTATGTGAATTTAATAAATGAATGAAATGAAAAGTGACGGCGTCGTCTATGTTAAGGGATGCCTTTGTAATGTGGAAAAAAAAAAAAAAAAAAAAAAAAAAATTCTAACTCTTTCCGTTTACTAAAATTCATACTTTAAATTAAAATAAATAAAATTAAAATACTTAAAATTCAGGATTCCAGTTCTATCCGTTCACCCAAATCCAAATTGTAATAAATTTAGTACCATTTAGTACTTTTCGTACACATAAATACGAATTTCCAAAATTTCCCCAATCCTATGCTCCAACAATAATCTCAATTTCAAATTTCAGGATTCCAGCTCTGTCCGTTCACTCGAATCCTTATTGTACCAAATGTAGTACTTTTCGAACACATAAGTACGAAAACCACCCTCATATCTCAGTCCTACACTTCACAGTAATCTTAATTCCAAATTTCAGGTTTCCAGCTACATACGTTCACCCAAATCCAAATTGTACTAAATTTAGTACCATTTAGTACTTTTCGTGCCCATAAGTACGAATTTTCAAAACTACCTCAATTCTACACCCCACCAGTAATCTCAATTCCAAATTTCGAGATTCCAACTATATCCGTTCACCCAAATCCCCATTGTCCCAAATTTAGTACCATTTAGTACTTTTCATTCACATAAGTAAGAATTTCCAAAACTTTCCCAGTCCTACACTCCAACAGTAATATCAATTCCAAATTTCAGGAATCCAGCTCTATCCGTTCACCCAAATCCAAATTGTACTAAATTTAGTACCATTTAGTACTTTTCGTACACTCAAGTTTCCAAAAACCATTTGGTGCATCTTTCTTACTCTTCATCAGTGATCCTCAGTCCAAATTTAAGGAATCAAACTCTATCCGTTCACCCAAATCGAAACTGTACCAAATTTAGTGCTATTTAGTATTTTTCGTACCCTATGTACGAATTTCCAAAACTTCCACATTACTAAACTCCACCAGTAATCTCAGTTCCAAATTTCGAGATTCCAGAGCTATCCGTTCACCCAAATACCCATTATACAAAATTTAGTTCCATTTAGTACTTTCCGTACACATAAGTACGAATTTCCAAAACCACCCTCATATCTCAGTCCTACACTTCACAGTAATCTTAATTCCAAATTTCAGGTTTCCAGCTACATACATACGTTCACCCAAATCCAAATGGTACTAAATTTAGTACCATTTAGTGCTTTTCGTACGCATAAGTACGAATTTTCAAAACTACCTCAATCCTACACCCCACCAGTAATCTCAATTCCAAATTTCGAGATTCCAGCTTTTATCCATTCACCCAAATCCCCATTGTATCAAATTTAGTACTATTTAGTACTTTTCGTACACATTAGCACGAATTTCCAAAATTCCGAATTTCAGGTTTCCAGCTCTTTACGTTCACCCAAATCTAAATTGTACTAAATTTAGTACCATTTCGTACTTTTCGTACACATGATTGGTAATTTTCCAAACCATTTCCTTTTAGAAGCACCACTTCCCAACCTTGATTTCCATACCAAATTCCTATATTCCTGGGGCCTATTATTGATTTCACTAATTATTTAGCGATTTCTTCAAATTACAGATTTTGAAATTGAATAGTTATGACTGTACATCTCCATATACGATAAAATTCTTTATTGCAAATAAATCGTGGTAATATGCACAATTTTATTGCACTTTCATTGATTTGCAAACATTTAGTTATTACCAAAAAGTGAGGTCCATACAGTTTTTAGTTGTTGTTATTTCTGGCCGATTTCTGAATTTATTCCCCTAATGTTGTCTTCAACAGCAACTCATTTGTTCAACAAACCCAACATCATTTATTGAAAGAATTTTTGTTTTAATTTTAAATTGAAAATCAAAATTTTTACAAATGCATCGTTTGTAATCATCTTTTCTAACTGTATTTTAACGAATGAAAATCTTTTGTGCGACACCTGTTATGTGAAAACTAAATCAGGATCGGTTTGTATTTTTCGCGTAATTGATGTTTATACCATAATCACCAACTGCGACATCTGTTGCAATGGAAGATAACAAATGTCTTGTCTTTCTATTATTTAGTGTTTTACGATAAAATAAGTGCGCCTAGAAGTAAACTACAAAATTTGAAATTATGTGTGATCGTTTACGGTATCATGAAGTTATAGCATTGTTAATTTGACACATGTCTTGCAGAGGGCCAACTATGTGAATCAGTACGTAATAATAATGAAAAAGAAGGATTTTTGTTGTTGTTATTTTTTGTGGTTCCAGGACGAATTTTCTAAAACCCGGCCTTATCTCGCACATTTGCATCAACAGAGACCCACTGGTAAAATTTCAAGCTCCTAGCTTTAGCCGTTTTGGCTGGGCGTTGATGATGAGTCAGTCAGTCAGTCAGCCAATCACTTATCACCAAGCTCATTTATATATATAAAAAGAAGTTCTCTATTATATAATTTAATTACATATTCTTTCCCAGCAAAATGTTCGATGCCAAAGATGTCATTCAATCATGGGTGCAAGTGATCTGGCATGTCATCTTTTTAGCATCTTCATCGATGAATTTTATATGAGCGTGGACCCCAAAAGATGATATTCATTTTTGGATCCAAAGCATGTCATTTACACCAATGCTTTGACATGTCATTTTCACCAATGCTTTGGCATGTCATTTCCACCAATGCTTTGGCATGTGATATCGAGTCTCCCACAACATCAAGCCTATTGTAAATAATTAATCTTATATATTTAGAAAAAATTGTATAAATAAAAACACAAAATTCATCTCCATTGGATCGACGGAATGGGTTCAAATGCTGATGAAAAGATCGGATCTTTCACGACTTCCTTTTCATTGGTTCAAATGCTAATGAAAAGATCGGATCTTTCACGACTTCGTTTGAACCAATTCAAAAGATGCCATGAAATCACGTCATCGCATGGAACCCCTTCCTTCAAATTTTGCTGGGTTATAATTTCTTTATTTAATAAATTGGATTAAATTAAATGTCAATGTATGCCATCAAGATTTTCCTATTCCTATTGAAAGGATAATGAAAAGGGTGATGAGGGGGCCACTACGATGATCCACCGGGAAGGTGCAGCGTTGTTAATTGGCTTGGGTGTAGTTCTCCGTTGGTTTGATGCAGTATATGAGGCGCTCAGTGCCAAAACGGCCTAACCTCATGCCCAAAAAAATCAATCTGACTATAAATATTTAACTGGAACCTTTTGAAATAAATAAATAAAAAAATCATATTGCATTATTTTAAAAGGTAGTAAAACCTAGTGTTATTCATTGCAATATGAAGTTTTTTAGTAGCTATTTCAAAAGGTTCTGGTTAGATCTGTTTGATTTTTTTGGGCATGTGTGTTAGGCCGTTTTGGCGCTGAGCGCCTCATATACTGCATCAAACATGCCGTGACAGAACTAGTCCACATTGCACTACTTCCAATTTATTTTGCTGGGTTAGGGTTTGGCTTCTCTTTGAGACACTTGGTACATTCAATCAACAATTTGTAAAAAGAAAGACTTTGTTTGCTGCAATAATGTCTAGTAAATGTCTAATAATGTTTATCGACAGTTTTAGGTGCCTACGATAATCTCGAACAAATTGCTGACTTGTGTGCTCAGCACGGTATGTGGATGCACGTTGATGCCGCTTGGGGCGGAGGAGCATTAATGAGTCCAATACATCGGCATCTTTTAAAAGGCATTGAAAGGTATTTAACGCGATCTATTGAATGAGTTACTAAAATTTTATACAATTTACATATGTATGTATATGTTTTAATATATGCACAATTTTTATTTCAGGGCCGATTCTGTCACATGGAATCCCCACAAAATGTTAACTGCGTCACAACAATGCTCCACGTTTTTAACCAAACATAAGGATATTTTGAGTAAATGTCATTCAACCAATGCTACGTATCTTTTCCAGAAAGACAAATTTTATGATACTAGTTACGACACAGGTGATAAACACATTCAATGCGGCCGCAGAGCTGATGTTTTCAAATTCTGGTTCATGTGGAAAGCAAAGGGCACGCGTGGGCTTGAGGAACATATAAACCAAATATTTCGCATGGCAGCATATATAACACAAAGCATTAAAAAACGAGATGGGTTCCAATTAGTCTTAGATAAACCAGAATGTACTAACATATGCTTTTGGTACGTTCCGCCCAGTTTACGAAATTTGAGTAGAAATGCGTCCTTTAACGTCCAGCTTCATAAAGTTGCACCGAAGATCAAGGAAGCAATGATTAAAAAGGGTTCAATGATGGTAACATATCAGCCTCTACGTAACTTGCCAAATTTCTTCAGAATAGTTTTGCAGAATTCATGCCTTAATGAAGATGACATGGATTATTTTCTTAATGAAATTGAAGCACTAGGAAAAGATTTGTAGAATAACTCGTATATTGTTATATATGTAAGTATTCACGAAATATGTATGTACAAATATAACATAAAATAAAATATGCAGTTTAGCGAGATATTAATTGACTTTATAAATTCAAACAGGCGCTGCTTATTTGTCAAATTTCCTCAGAGTTTTCATTTGCGCTATGTCCGGCATGTTCCCTGGGAGTTCCATGTTTTTTTTTTTGTTTAATGAAAAAATTGATTTTTTGACGTAGGCCCCTGACAATGGCAATACAAATGTTGATATCATGAAATTAAATGTAAATTTTAACAATTTGTTTTATATCAACTTTAATTTTTTTATTATTTCGTATTTTTTGTTATTTGCAATAGTTTTGTTTTCTTTTGCTCAAAAATTCTCATGTTTACTGTCAATAAAAATTAGAAAAAAAGTGCCCAGACAGTACTATACACAAAAAAGTACGATTACTCTTAATCGCAGTCATATTTGAAACAACAAAATTATATGAAGAAACAGCAAAGAATATAGTGTGAAATATTTAAGAGAAAATATGACCGATTCTTGTAGAGCATCCCTTGCGTAGACATTTCGTCGGTGGTGTCATGCTTAACTGTTCCATATTTTTGACTTTTTGAGATATAGGTGGTTTCAGGGTCTTTCCCGTACGCTCTTTCTGTGCCATTTTTCGAAATATCCACGTTCCGACGCCAAAGTTTTTTTGGTATAATATTATGATTATAATAACTTACAAGTTTGAAAGCACATTTCCAAAATCAGAACTTGTAGAAGTTTTGAATTTATTGAGGCAAAGATGGGAAAAAATATTTGTCACTTTGTTCCATGTGATGTACAATATTTTACATTTGTGTCATAAGTGTGGGGGTGACGTAGGGGATGGAAGATACCAAGGAACGGTCCTGACCGGTTTTAACATGGCAAAGCCCAGGATTTATCTTGGTCCCTCTTTCATCTCAAGTGGACACTGACCTCCCCGTGGTGTCACCTGGGGAACTGCCTTTAACACCCGTTAAAGGTAGTGAGCTAACATGTGCCGCGCGTTCACCCATAAGAACGTTAAAAACTTGGGTTTGGGCGTCGGGTTAGTAACCCTCCCCTAGAAAAAAAACTGCCTACTATGAAAAAACGAAAGAAAAGAAAAACAAACCCCTCTAAAGTTGACGAACCCCGCAAACGTTTTAAGGACCATGATCTGCGAATCCGCACCTGGAATGTTCGCACTCTTTATAGAGAAGGTGCAGTCTTCGCATTGGCAGACGTACTTGAAAAGTACAAGGCCGATATTACTGCCATACAGGAAATACGATGGATTGGGAAAGGCGTCACAACAACACCTAAAGGTGACGCACTGTATTATAGCTGCCATGACGTAAAGCATGAGTTTGGTTGCGGATTCGTAGTTAGTCGGAGACTAAAACATCTGGTATTCAGCTTCACCCCAGTGAATGAAAGACTTGCTGCAATTCGAATAAAAGCTAAATTCTTCAACATCAGCTTTATTTGCGCTCATGCTCCCACTGAAGAAAAGGACGAACAGACCAAAGATATATTTTACGAGCGCTTAGAAGAAACATATGACCGTTGCCCTGCCCATGACATTAAAATCATTCTAGGCGATTTTAATGCCAAAATTGGAAAGGAGAATATCTTTGGCCCAACAGTCGGGAAATTCAGTCTCCACAGTGAAACATCTGACAATGGTATGAGGCTGATAGACTTTGCAGCTGCAAAAAACATGGTAGTTAGCAGTACCAGATTTAATCATCTCGATATTCATAAGGGCACCTGGCTGTCCCCAGATCAAAGAACAAGTAATCAAATTGATCATGTTGTGATAGATGGAAGACATTCATCCAGCGTGTTGGATGTACGATCGTTCCGAGGCGCAAACATTGATTCGGACCGCTATCTTGTTGCAGCAAAGGTACGTACCCGTCTAAACGTTGCAAATAAAGCACGAACAGACACAACGCGGAAGTTGGACATCGATAGGCTGCAAACACAACAGATAGCCACAGCATATTCCACTCAACTAGCCCAATTGCTTAACGCGAGCACTCCTTGTCCCGATAACATAACAACACAATGGCAAAATATTGCCCACTCCATGCAAACAGCCGCAAAATCCATACTTGGATTCCAGAGACCTCCACAAAGGAATTCATGGTATGACCAGGAGTGTCGTGCTGCTACCGAAGATAAAAATGCGACATATAGAGCTACTTTACAATCAGTAGCAACGCGTAGCGCACGAGAGAGATATCGGGAGAAAAGGAGAGAAGAGAAACGTCTTTTCCGCAAGAAAAAGAGAGAAATGGAAAAGCGGGAGTGTGAAAAAATCGAGATGTACAGGAGCCAGAATGAAGTTCGAAAATTCTACCAAAGAGTGAAACATCAAACAGATGGCTTTGGTACAGGCACATCCTCCTGTAGAGACCAGCAAGGTAATCTGGTAACAGATACAGATAGCGTGCTCAGGATATGGAAGGAACATTTCTCCAATCTGCTGGTAGCCAATAGTGGCGAAGACGATGATACCGCAGATCCAATCCCAGAAGATGGTATAGAATGTATACCACCCGGCCAAGATGAGGTAAAAACAGCAATCAACCGGCTGAAGAATAATAAGGCAGCAGGAGCCGATGGCTTACCAGCCGAGCTGTTTAAAACCGGAGGCGACGCGCTGATAAGGTGTATGCATCAGCTAGTTAGCACCATCTGGCAGGAAGAACGCGTACCCGACGATTGGAACCTGAGCATCCTATGTCCCGTCCACAAAAAAGGAGATAAGACTGTATGCTCCAACTATAGGGGCATAAGTCTACTCCCTATTGCCTATAAGATAGTGTCAGGGATACTGTGCGAACGAATAAAGCCTATGGTCAACGAGATAATTGGACCATACCAATGTGGCTTTAGACCTGGCAAGTCCACCATTGACCAGATATTTACCCTGCGGCAAATCCTAGAGAAGACCCAAGAGATGCAGATCGACACATTTCACCTTTTTGTCGATTATAAAGCAGCATTCGACAGTCCCCTCCGATCAAAGGTATTCCATGCAATGTCTGAATTTGGTATTCCCGCAAAGCTCATCCGGCTTTGTAAGATGACTCTAACTGATACTAGGTCCTCAATTAAAATTGGAAAGAACCTCTCCGAAGAATTTTGTACCCAAAGAGGTTTCAGACAAGGAGACAGCCTTTCGTGTGACCTATTCAACATTTTGCTGGAAAAGGTAATACGAGATGCAAATGTCAAAAGAAGTGGCCCAATTTACACCAATAGCCACATGTTACTTGCCTATGCTGATGACATAGACATCATGGGACGATCAGTAAAGGAAGTAACTGATACCTTTAGGAAGGTCGAAGCAGAATCTGCGAAAGTGGGTCTGGCGGTAAACGGCGAAAAGACCAAATTGATGGTGTCGACGCGCAAAGCGTCCATAGAGCTCGGACCAACCGTAGAAGTTGGTACCTACAATTTTGAGGTAGTTAAAGACCGTCTACCTCGGCACTGCCATAAACACAACAAACAACATCAGTTGTGAAATAAGAAGAAGAATTGTATTGGCCAACAGATGCTACTATGGATTAAGTAAGCAATTTAAAAACAAAGCCACATCTCGTCAAACAAAAATAACACTATACAAAACGCTGATACTACCCGTGCTAATGTATGGCTCCGAAGCATGGGTACTTGCGCAAGCAGATAAGGCAGTGCTTGGTGTGTTTGAGAGGAAAATTCTTCGAAAGATCTACGGGCCGATTTGCGTTGACGGTGAATATCGACGTCGTATGAACCACGAGCTATATAAGCTATACAAAGACATGCATATAGTTAAACGTATCGAGATGCAACGATTGCGTTGGCTAGGCCATATCATGAGAATGAGCGATGATGAACCCGCTAAAAAGGCGTATGAATACATGCCACATGGCGGTGCACGCAGAATCGGCAGGCCTAAGCTTCGATGGAGCACACAAGTGGATGAAGAAATGGAAAGGCGCGGTATTCCAAAAAGTCAAGCGAAAAACAGAGAGGAATGGAGATCTTTTCTTAGTTCGGTCTATGGAACAAATGTTCTGTAATGGGCCAACTAAGTAAGTAAGTCATAAGTGTGGATATGGAACAAATCGACAAAATTTCTATTAAACAACAAATCGAACAGATATTCTTCTAAATTTTAGCAAAGACTATTTCTTTTATTAATAATTCATGTCAAAAATATACATAAATATTTTCTTCAGTCAACTCCATGCAGTTGTGACGCAAATATAAAATGTAATTATCTCAAAATGGGAAAATGCGTATGGAACACTTAAGCATGACAGCTTAGTCCAGGGCGATTTGTATGGAAGGAAAAAAATGTTAACGGGCGCCTGGAGTTTCTGATTCTTGGTATTGTACTGAGCAAAAATGTTCACTAGACCCTATGTCTACACTGAAAGAAAAATGCTTCGTTGTATCAATGAACGGGTTTCATTGATGCTATGAAACGTTCAATTAATATGAAGAAATGTTTCTTTCATGCTGTGAAACTTAACGTTATTTAAAATTTAATGATTTTTGGTTTCATTGTATAAGCGAAACGAATTTCATTGATGTAATGAAACTTTTAATTTTTGTAAAGATAAGAAAAATGTTCAAAATAGTCAGGCTCAATCCCATAGTCGTTGTTTAAAATTTTATTAAAACAACTTTAATTTATTAGTGGAAGCGAGCAATTGACACTTGGGTATAAAAAGTTTATTGTTGAAAAACAAGAAACAAGGGAACTGATGAAGATCTGTGGCGAGATCTGAAACTATAGTCTTCCCTGCCTTACCCCTTGCTAAACATCGCTAATTTTTTTTCCTACTAATAAATTAAAGTTGTTTTAATAAAATATTAAAGTAACGACTATGGGATTAAGCCTGACTATTTAAAAAACAAAATAGAAGTCGTCATCCCAAATAAAAAAACCCCAACCCTCCTAAGTTAAGGAAAATATGTACGTTTTGAATTCAAACTAAATACAACTGGCAAAAAAGAACTAGTACGCAAACCATTTAAAAAAAATGGCGAAAAATATATATTCGTTGTTTTTGGTTTGCTCCAAAAATTAATGAAACAGTTTCAACAGTTTAAATGAAACATTTTTGAAATCCCTAATACTAAGTCTGTCTGGTTACCCCAAAATTTGTACCAACTTGTACCAATTGTTGCTGGAAGTCGTCTGTTAACGCAAAAAGTCAGCAAAAGAGAGCGGTTCGAGAGAGACATTTTGACAGTTCTTTCACTGAGAGCTTGCAAATTCTTGCTGGACAAATTTCTTCTAGCAAGCACTTGCACTCTTCTTCTTCCTGAAAACAATCAATCATCTGTTTTAATATTTTCGTTGATTTATGTTTGTAAAAATTAAAAACATTTTTATTGTGGAAATAGCAAGCGTAATTGTATTGCTTTTTTGGAGAACAAAGTTGCAAAGTGGGAAAATCCCTATTTTGGGACATTTTCTTTCTTATTTTTAATAAAATACAACGTGTTTGTTTCCTTTATTGGCGGACAAATTGTTCTGTTTGGGCAAGCCAGCTGATTGCTTCCTGGTTTCTGCTGGGAAGTTGTCTGTTTACTTTTTACAATTTTCTAGCAAAAGAGAATAAAAACTCCTTACTCTCTGAGAAAGTTCTTGCTGGTCAATTCTTGCAGGGAAAGTAACCAGACAGACCAACTATCTTATCTAATATTATCTTATGTATATGTATTATCACCCTTTTTGCATTCTGTATTCTTTGTAAATCTGCTAATTTATAACAGTTGTCTTCTAATTATTTTGTCTTTTTTAAACAAATTATATTTTTGACAATCACAAAAAGAACACATATATTGGCTACATACATACATATGTATTGAGTCACATACATAAATATGTATGCATGAATATTTACAAAAACTAGCAGAAGCGGCACCAGCTGTACACAAATTCGCTACTGTCACCGATTGACGTTGGTATACATAAATATTCATTCGCATTAAAAAGAATGCTATTCTCAGTTCTTTGTTATTGTTTGTATTGGTGTTCATTGAATTCCAGCTGTGGTTGTGTGTGTGTATTTCAAAAGCAGAAAACATGTGTAGGCGAAATTACTCTCTCTCTCTCTCTTTGCAAAACAAGCACCGTTTTCTTAGCTACATCAATAATAAACTATGCAACACTGAAAATGCAAACAACTTATAGTATGCATTTTTGAAAGTACATATTTAGACTACAAAAACCCTAGTAGGGTTTTGTCCTGTCAGATCCAGTTCGGATTTTATGGCCTCATCTAAACCGGGCTAAATCTACACTTTTTTGCATTTATCAGGACTTTATCTCAGAAACGAATAGGAATTTAGCCTTGCTGTCTTTAGCAATATTGTAGCCCTAGACAAGTAGAACGTATCTTTTGGAAAAAAAAAAACACATAAGAAAAACTCCGTTTAGGGCATCAAAATCTATAAACTTTACATAATTGCTGAAATTCTGGTCAGTATCGGCTAAACTATTGGGAGTTGAACAAAGTAACCTTTTCCAAAAATCTTCCAAATAAAGTTCTCAACAATTCTTTAGAACATTCTGAAACTCTAAAATGCTTACTTCATGTTGTTTCAGCGGTATTTTGCATCATATCTTTTACATCAATACAATACATCAATGAAATGTGTCATTGATTTTGAACCAACGTAAGGCTTCATTGCATAAATGAAGAAGTTTCATTATAACAACGAAAGTATTTCATTGCATTAATGAAGAAGTTTCGTTACGGCAATGAAAGTACTACTTTTATTGCATTAATGAAGAGGTTTCATTGCATCAATGACGAAGTTTCATCGCATTAATGAAAAAGTTTCATTGCATCAATGAAGGATTTTCATTGCATTAATGAACAAATTCGTTAATTTTACTCCAATGAAACTTTTTTCATTTATTCAATCAACGTTGGTTCAAAATTAATGACAAATTTCATTGATACAACGTAGGATTTCATTCATATTACGTATCTTTTTCTTTTAGTGTACGCTGAATTTTTACGGTGAAAATCGAGCCTCCGGATTTTGATTTGAAGTTTTTTATCCAGCTTTTTTGGATATTTTGGTATATAACAACCAAACCATTGAGATTTTCGAAGAACACTCCCAGCTAAATTTGAAGGAAGGGGTTCCATGCGATGACGTGATTTCATGGCATCTTTTGCATTGGTTCAAACGAAGTCGTGAAAGATCCGATATTTTCATCAGCATTTGAACCCATGCAAAGGAAGTCGTGAAAGATCCGATCTTTTCATCAGCATTCCATCGATCCAGTAGAGATAAATTTTGTGTTTTTATTTATACACATTTTTCTAAGTATATAAGATTAATTATTTGCAATAGGCTTGATGTTGTCGGAGACTCGAAATCACAATCAACGTTGTTAAAACTCTCGTCGTAATAATAATGTCATTGCCAAGGGTTGGTGAAAATGACATGCCAAATCATCCATGCTCATATAAAATTAATCGGTGAAGATGCTAAAAAGATGACATGCCAGATCACTTTCACCCATGATTGAATGGCATCTTTGGCATCGAGAATTTTGTTATTATTATTATTATTATTATTATTATTATTATTATTATTATTATTATTATTATTATTATTATTATTATTATCATTATTATTATTATTATTATTATTATTATTATTATTATTATTATTATTATTATTATTATTATTATTATTATTATTATTATTATTATTATTATTATTATTATTATTATTATTATTATTATTATTATTATTATTATTATTATTATTATTATTATTATTATTATTATTATTATTATTATTATTATTATTATTATTATTATTATTATTATTATTATTATTATTATTATTATTATTATTATTATTATTATTATTATTATTATTATTATTATTATTATTATTATTATTATTATTATTATTATTATTATTATTATTATTATTATTATTATTATTATTATTATTATTATTATTATTATTATTATTATTATTATTATTATTATTATTATTATTATTATTATTATTATTATTATTATTATTATTATTATTATTATTATTATTATTATTATTATTATTATTATTATTATTATTATTATTATTATTATTATTATTATTATTATTATTATTATTATTATTATTATTATTATTATTATTATTATTATTATTATTATTATTATTATTATTATTATTATTATTATTATTATTATTATTATTATTATTATTATTATTATTATTATTATTATTATTATTATTATTATTATTATTATTATTATTATTATTATTATTATTATTATTATTATTATTATTATTATTATTATTATTATTATTATTATTATTATTATTATTATTATTATTATTATTATTATTATTATTATTATTATTATTATTATTATTATTATTATTATTATTATTATTATTATTATTCTTATTGTTATTATTATTATTATTGTTATCATTATTATTATTATTATTACTATTATTATTATTATTATTATTATTATTATTATTATTATTATTATTATTATTATTATTATTATTATTATTATTATTATTATTATTATTATTATTATTATTATTATTATTATTATTATTATTATTATTATTATTATTATTATTATTATTATTATTATTATTATTATTATTATTATTATTATTATTATTATTATTATTATTATTATTATTATTATTATTATTATTATTATTATTATTATTATTATTATTATTATTATTATTATTATTATTATTATTATTATTATTATTATTATTATTATTATTATTATTATTATTATTATTATTATTATTATTATTATTATTATTATTATTATTATTATTATTATTATTATTATTATTACTATTACTATTTCTTTATTAGTCAATGGAATTCAAAAAATCTTTACAGACTAAGACAACAATTCAAATATAGTAAATATTAACATTACAAATTTGGATAAACATAGTACAATAACGATTTAAACATATCTTTTGATGTACTAAAGTCAATACCAGGCTTAGATTCTCTTTGAAGTGCTTTGTTTCCTACATTCAAGTGCAAAAGGGTGCGAGTTATTGGTCCATTTAGGGCATAATTAGTTCGATGAAAAGGGATATAGAACAAGTTCACTTCGTGTAAGCTTCTTGGTGGTACAAATAAGGGCACTAAAGCCAGCAAATCTGGACAATCCATAAAATTATGCAACTTTCGACGGGATTCCAAACTTTGAAGTCCTAGTAACAAAAACCTGGATTTATAATCCGGAATTTCTGTTGGAAACAACTTTCTGAGCGCAAACTTTCCAAAACTCTTTTGGATTTTTTTAATACGGTTAATATGAGTATTGCATTGAGGATCCCAGATAAATGAACCGTATTCAATTTTGGATCTAACAAATGACGTATATATCAATTTTATGGTATATGGATCAGAGAAGTCTTTGCAATTCCGTTTAGCGAAAGCAAGTACGTTATAGGCCTCAGGAATAATGTGATCAATATGAGACACGAAAGTCAAAGATGTATCAAATACAATACCGAGATCTCGGAAAGTGCTTAATTTTATTAGAGCATTACTATCAATCCTGAATTGGATTAGTTAATCGGGAATAAGACATGTGAAAACATTTTGAAAGATTGAGAAACAGTTTATTTGCATCACACCACGATACTAAACTATCTAAATCAACTTGTAAATTAACAATATCACGCAAAGATTGTACTACCGAAAAAAATGTCAGGTCATCCCGGTATAGAAGAAATTTAGAATTAAGAAAACATGTCGAAATGTCATTAATAAATAAGTTGAAAAGAAGTGGTCCTAGGACACTTCCTTGTGGAACACCAGAAGTCTGAAAATGAGGTCTAGACACATAACCTTCAACTTCAACCTTACAAACTCTATTTCTTAAGTAAGAAGAAATCCAAGCGAGAAAAGAAGAATGGATGCCAAGCCTTTCTAACTTAGCTAATAAAATGCTGTGTGAGACTTTATCAAACGCTTTGCTCAAAAGCGGAAATAACGTAATCGGTGAACAGCGATAAATTATTCGTGGTGGATCTCCCTGAATAAAATCCATGCTGGTTTGGCGAAATAATAGATTTTGATATAAAAAAAGCTTTTTTTATAAATGATCTGCTCAAACACCTTGGATAATAGTTGAAACTTTCCACTTATCGATAAAAATACCTTCTTCAAGAGATAGGCGAAATATTGAAGTTAAAACAGAAACTATGCTTGAATGACACATTTTTAAAAAGTATGTACATAAGCCATCACAATCTCTTTTAAGACTATTCTTGATTTTATGAATTGCTTCGGAAACATCATTTTCACATATAAGAAAGTTGCCAACATTAATGACAGTATTGAATTCAGGAAATGTCGTATTACAAATCGTTAATATCTGGAAACTAGATTTGAAAAAATTAGCAAACATATTTACCAAATCATGAGTAGATTGAGATCTGCAGTTATTGTAATTAACGGTTGATGGAATATCAGAACATTGGAGTTTCGATTTGACGAAAGACCAAAAACTTTTAGGATTTTCCTTAATTTCGGATTCTTTAGAAAGAATGTATTGCTTATAAAGAAATTTGTTCAAACAGTTAAATTCTCTTTGAAAGTGTACAAACTTGGCATGATCGTCAGGATTACCAGAATTTAAGTATCGTTTATGTTGTTTATTGCGCAGATTTTTAAGCTTGTTTAGACCTTTAGTGTACCAGGGAAGCTTGTGGGGCTTTTGTCTTTTCAATGGAACATTTTCTTTAATGATATTTAAAACTGTACTTAAAATAAATCATAGCAAACAGATGCACCAAAACGAGGAAGTATCGAAGACCAGTCATTACAGGCGTTGTAGTTAAAATCGGGGGAATAATCAGATGTATTTTGCTGCGCTCTAGTACATAGCAAAAAATTGGAACACACCTTTAGGCAGTTGATGTGAAAATTATGTCGTATTGGGGTCCAAGGACAACGAAAATATTTTGGTTCGTGTGGGTCACTTCGTTTTATTGTTTTATAACGCTAAAAGTAGTAAACATTTTAATGGGCATAATTTATTTTTATTACAACGGATTTCTATTGATCCCCTAGATCAATAAGCATATACCGCGGCAGTTACAGATGTCATAAGCAGCTACAATTTGAATGCGGTCCTCGAAGCACATCCCCCATCAATCGAATCTGAGGAGCGTCAGCTGCCACGACAAACCAGAGTAGTTTTGGCTCAACAACGCTCGGGAAAGTGCAGCCGTTCAAATTCCTATTGGACAAGGATCGAAGGCACTGTGCAAAACATCTGTCCCGCATGCGGCACAGGCCCACGCGGCACCAAACCTACTAAACTTACTGTATTGAATCTGTGGTTACATCCCATCGAAGCAGCTACGTTCCTGGAACTGGAAATTGACCCAGTGCCAGATTAAGCAGAAGAAGGAGTATACAAACATATAATACAAAACACTGTTACAGCAACAACAGTTGCGATTGAATTTAATGAAGAATTTTCAGAATTTGTGTTAATATAATAAAGTTCGTAATATTTTTGTTTCACACAAATAATAACTTCTTTTTATCTATTCTGGGACATTTCGTAATGGTTTGCATTTTTATTACATCTCTGCATAAAAACACATTCCGAGGAGTGCCTTTAAACAGTACCAAAGCACAGCATCAAAACACGTGCTTTGGATGCAAATTGGACTGATTCCTATTCTACCCTAAAATGCGATTCCAAAGGGATGGTTAAAACGCAATGCCAAAGGGTTAGTTAAAATGCAGCGCTAATGGAGTGAATCTTTCAGTAGTGACGCTCTTGTGAAAATCATGAGTGAAAATGCATAATTTGATGCACTTCCAAATCACTTGTACATATGATTTAATTGCATCTTTGGAGGCAAACTTTATGCTGGGATAGTATGACTCTTTATTTTGATTCCAAACTTGAAATTCAAATCCCTTTTGTAACCTTTTAAGAAAAATGTTACAAAATTCTTTACCACCTGGCACTATAATTATAATTAAGCAGATAGGAAACGGAGCATTCTTTCCAATATACGCGACCTAAAGCCGCAGCAAAAAAAAAAACAGGAATGCTACCGTTACAGACAATACAAAACTTTGTGTCCTGGCGTCTCTCGACTTGAGGACGGCATTTGACACTATAATTATAATGTAGCAGAAAGGGAGCGGAGGATTCCTTGCAATATACGCGGCCTAAAGCCGCAGCAAAAAAAAAACAACAATGCTACCGTTACAGACAATACAAAACTTTGTGTCCTGGTGTCTCTCGACTTGAAGAAGGCATTTGACATGAAATAAGTGAAATAAGTAAATATGTAAATAAAAATAAATTGCAATCATTATACCAATTTTCTCGAAGAGCTTGCTGGTAAACGCCTACTTATCTTTTTGATAGAAAGCAGCTTGTGTGTATTGGGAGTGCAAGATCTATTCTTCCTCTTAGAAGTGGTGTGCCGCGAGGTTCGGTTTTAGGGCAATTTTTCTTTATTATTTTTATTAATGATCTCTTTCTTGATTTAAGTTTTTGGTGCGAACCGTTTGCAGATCACGTTCAAATGCTTTTCAAAGGTGATTGTCGTCTAATTTCACTTTGTTAATCCAAGATTCATAATGCTATGGAGCCATTGCAAGGGCGGATTTTGTGCTGCTGCCTTTCATTAGGAGACGTTTGGCTCATGCTTCGGTCTAACCTATTATTCTTTACAGCCTTGAAGTTTATTCTGGGACCACTTGGAGTAATCTTCACTTGATTTAATTGGCAGTAAACAAGATTGTTCGTTTTGTACAAGATTACGTGGTTGTTGTTGTTCCTTCCTATCGTTTGCGAACACTCGTCTACTGCTTAGTTTTTTTAATCCTATTAAGGACCAGTCCCTCTGTTTCTGGTGAAAGATTTCATATTTGCGTTCATCAACTCGCCGCCATCAACTTCAAATTCCCACAGTTCACCATCTCATGAATCT
Organism: Musca autumnalis; assembly: GCF_047663935.1. Taxonomy (NCBI): domain Eukaryota; kingdom Metazoa; phylum Arthropoda; class Insecta; order Diptera; family Muscidae; genus Musca; species Musca autumnalis. The sequence continues at coordinate 96,306,693 of NW_027411755.1, read as the reverse complement.
TTCTCATGAATTGTACGTGTTGTTCCACTGTACCGACGTATCCAGGGGGCGGCTCGGGCCTCCACGAACTGGTAACTTCTTAAACGTTTTTGGTACATTTTACTTGCAAAAGTTAAATTTTTGTCCATTTTATTGAACAAAAGGCTTTTTAACATGTAAGAATTCATTATAAATAAAAAATATGTACAATGATAAAACATTTATGGCCATGGTTTAATTAGAAAGGTTGGGTAAAAGTTGACACTTCATTCATTTTTTACGTTATTATATAATGCGCCAAAAAGCATTAAAAACAAAACACTTGTTGCATTTGTGTTTATTAATTTTGAAGTTTTAGGAATTTAAGAAAAATTAGTGTTCTATAGATTTTTCCATCTAAATCTACTGATCTAAATACACCATGTTTAGGACCACTACTTAATTCCAGCTAAATGTTCGATGTCAAAGATGCTATTAAGGCATGTGTGCACCACCAAAAATGCAATTCATTTTCAGATCCTAAGCATGTCATCTTCAAAAACCCGGTGGAATAGCATCTTAACCAACTCTTTGGCATAATATCTTAACCAATTCCCTAGAATAGCATTTCCACAGACCCTTTAGCATGCCATTTTTACCCTTTGGCATGACATTTTCATGTCTTGTTTAGAAAATGGAAAATGCTGTATTGAAATATGATTTTCATGCCAAAAAAACTCATTATTAATTAAAAGGAATTCATGAAATAACTATAACTTAATTACATCCAAAATTTAATTTTGTTGTTGTTGTAACACTATTTTATATGTATGTTCGTTTTTCTATTTAATCTGACTCTGGGTGCTTCTCCACTTCTAGAAATGTGCCTGTTTCGATCCTTGTCCTGTGGTAATTTAGACGGCTACACCATTCCGAACGTAGTTGAGCCAAAATTTCTCTGTTTGTCGTCATCAAGTACTGCAATGAAAGCATGCCATTGTGTTAATGTACTGGAAGAATCAATGTTCAAAAACGTTTGTTCTATGCCCTGATTTTTTCCTGTATCAGGGCAATGCCGTTAAAGACTAGTCTAATATGGGCAAGCCTGGTTGATACAGGACTTTCCATATATCATTAAATTGGTTGTACGTACTCTAGACATAACCGTTAATGATTTTTCATAGTCAGTTCTTGAATAATAACTTAAAAGACTAGAAATTTCAAGCCAAATTGCCTACAGAGGGACACTAATTACTAGAGATAGTATTTACCCGGTAAATACCCACACGTTGGGTAAATACCCATTTGTAGTATTTATTTGTGTATTTACTATATTGAATCGCCAATACAACATCTTACACCCAACTCCTGGTTTTAGGTTGTGAAATCGTTTCAAAATGGTTAGTTTTACATTACTTTAAACATGTAGGTAAATACCCGAGTATTTGGTTGGGTAAAAACTCTATAACTGCCGAACCAGAACCAATTGAGGTATTGTGCCAAAATTTGGTTCAAATCTTTCTTATATCAACTGAACTTCTGGTATTGAAAATGGTTTATCTGTTTTGATGTAGGCCCCATATACCTCCCGATTTATTAGCCACATTTTACAATCATATTGGCTGTAATTTGGCACAGTGAGTTCTCAATGGGCATACAAAAATTGTCAACGTAAGTCCACGTTTTCTTGTAGCCCCCATATAAGGGTACCCCAATTTCGAGTATTTACCCTAGTATTGGCTAAAAACTATTTATCTGCCGAATTAAGTGACGTAGGGTGCCAAAATTAGTAAATTAAATTAAAAGCAGTAAGGAAAGGATCAATGTCGGGAAGGGCCGACTATGTGATACCCTACACCACTGTGAATAGTTAAAATATATATGTGAGCTAAATCCAAATGTCAACAGATTACAATATAATTTGACACATATATTTCTAGACCAAACACCGTCACACATTCCAAATTTCATCAAAATTAGACATACATAGCGTCTTTGGTGCATCAAATACCTTAAATCGATTTCGATATCATTTGGCACACTTATTTCTAGACCAAATTGCGTCACATATTCCAAATTTCATTGAGATCGGACATATATAACGTCTTTCGTCCACCAAATACCAAAAATCGGCCGAAAATATGTATTGGAGCTATATCCAAATCTGAACAGATTTCGCTATAATTTGGCACATCTATAGACCTAATTCCATCACACATTCCCAATTTCATCAAAATTGGACAGATACAGCGTGTTTGGTGCATCAAATACCTCAAATCGGCCGAAAATATATATGGGAGCTATATCCAAATCTGAACCGATTTTCACCAAAAGCAATAGCGTTCTTCATTAGGCTTAAAAAATGATCTTCCCCAATTTTCAGCCAAATCGAACAATAAATGCGACCTGTACGAGGGCAGTTCGGAAACTTCTTAGCCTAGCACAAAAAGCGCGGTAGAAACAGAAAAAATTAAGTGTTTTGGAAACTTCCATCTCTGTTATGAACACATGTTAAATTTTGTTTCGATCTGGCAACTCCTTCATATAGAAACAGGTGTTCAAAAAAGACGCATCCGCAATTTTTTTACAATGGAAACATTAGAAGTGCGTGCAGTCATTAAATATTTACATAAAAAATGATTATCGGGACAAGCAATTCATAATGATATGGTGAATGTGTTAGGTGAAAGTGCTCCTTCATATGCAACAGTAAAAAATTGGGTTGCTGAATTTAAACGTGGTCGTACAAGCATTGAAGATGAACCACGTAGTGGACGTCCAAAAACAGCAACAACAACAGAAATTGTAGCCAAAATCCATGATATGGTATTAAATGATCGACGAATAAAAGTGCGTGAAATTGCTAATATCATGGGCATCTCAAATGATCGAGTCCATTTAATTTTGCATGAAGAACTACATATGAAAAAGCTTTCTTGCGTGCCGCATTTGTTAACAGTCGATCAAAAACGCATAAGAATGAACATTTCTCAAGCTTGTTTGGATCGTTTTAAGCGAAATAAAATGGATTTTAAGCGTCGTTTCATAACTGTTGATGATACATGTATCCACCACTATACTCCAGAGACAAAAGAACAATCCAAACAATGAACTGAAGCTGGAGGAAGTGCCCCAAAGAAGGCAAAAACAATTCAATCGACTGGTAAGGTTATGGCAACGGTTTTTTGGGACTTCAAAGGTATTTTAAAGGGTAAAACAATAAATTCTGAGTACTATTGCAACATTTTGGATCAATTAAATGTACAAATTCGAGAAAAACGTCCTGGCTTACAACACAAAAAAATAATTTTTCATCAAAACAACGCACCAGCGCACAAGAGTGTTTTAACAGTGGCTAAAATCAACGAATTAAAGTACGAGTTGCTTGACCACCCACCTTTTTCTCCTGATTTAGCTCCCAGTGACTTTTACTTGTTCCCAAATCTAAAAAAAATTCCTTGCTGGCAAGCGTTTTACCTCAAATGAAGATGCAATTACAGTTGTAAACCACTATTTTGAAGACCTTGAGGAAAACTATTTTAATCAAGGGATAGAATTGCTAGAAAAGCGTTGGACTAAGTGTATTGACGTTTCAGGAGATTATATTGAAAAATAAAAATATATTTGAAAAACTAACTATTCTCTTTCATTGATAGGCTAAGAAGTTTCCGAACCGCCCTCGTACGTTGCGAACGGACGGACATATGTACATGCATAAATCGACTCAGAAAGTGTTTCAATGCATATCCCTAGAAGGAACTATGGGTCTATCTCTTTTCCTTAGGCATGTTACATACAAATGCACTAACACATAATACCCTTGCCACAGGGTGGTGTAGGGTATAAAAATCGTAATTAGTAATTACGATCATGACAAAATTGTGTCAGGAACATCATTCTTTCGATAGGGAAACAATTATTCTACCATTCTGATTACTAAAATGGCATAAAAAGCCAACAATTGGAAATCTTTTTCAATTCTCAATTTAAAAATGCCCATTTTTTGTTTTCCCATAAATTGTTTTTTTGCTTTTCCGTATCATAAATGGATTATTTTTGTATGTCATTTTCAGTCTAGAAATTTGTTTTTTTGAATTATTAAAAAATCTCAACTCGTTTCGAAGTTATCAACGTTTACATTCTTAATTTCAGGATGCATCATTATCGGTGTCCAGGTATACGGCTTATGACCTTCAACATAACCTACACTGACGAATACGAAACGTTGATATCTAGGAATAAAAGTAGTTTTTCATTAGACATAAAATATAAACATAAGGGTAGACATTTGTTACTCTAATTGCCTACTATAATTTTCAGTAATATTTGCTCACAACAGGTCTTTAGGGAGGGTCCTTTCCACAGAGATATTATCCTTGTTAATTTACAGATGTCGTCCCTTGTTGGCTTAGAAGATTGCCTATAATAAATAAACAAAAAACTTTTATTCTATGTATATCAATATTAAACTGAAACATCGCAATACTCACCTTGTACTACGTGACTCAGGGAAGGACAGTCGATAAGCCTGTGGACGCCGAAGTCGTCAGCATTCCTGAAACTATGCTAGAAAAAAGAATCATCTTTTGTTAGAAGTAAATTAAATAATCATGTCATATTTAAAATCTTCCTTGCATGTAATGTAAACGATCTGAATATACCTAAAACCAATAAACATGTATATTTTCTTATGAATCAGAAATTCACGAGCTACGTTTTTGATTATTGAGTGATTGATTGAGAGGGGGTAGGAAAACAGGGGACAGAAAACTGAGAGGTGGGTATGGGGCATCTTTAAATTTCCAAGGTGCTATGGTGGAACTTTAATTCCAGCGGGTGGGCGTACCTCGGCACTGCATCAGCCGAGACGGTAGGTCCTTTCCTATGGTAGTGTGGATTCCGTGGCGGTGTATAGTAGATGTTAAATATATATTTTCCTTATCCTTAATTTTGCCTCCCATCCGGCGAGCCCGCAATGACAACGAACCATACAAAAACAAGTGAGCAAAGGCTATAGTCGGGACGGGGCCGACCATGTGATACCGTACACAACTACCCCTGTGCATAAGCTTTTCACTGGTAAACATTTCTTTTAGGGAATATAGTCCGACTACCACCAAACATAATATGCCTCTTTCTCTCTGTGACAAAAAATGGTGTGCAAAAAATGGAAGAATTGGATGCATTACCGACTATTGTGGTACTTTACACCAATGTAAAGGTAATATTTTCTTCTTCCATTGACAGGCTTTGCCGTTGGAATACCCCAACTAGAAGCCGATATATTCACAAAGAATAAAACTTTGAATTTGTCTCCACATCAGTTTTCCCCATTCCTCTGTGGGGCCCCCATCTACCCCCAAAATTTCGTGACTATCCGATCAAAATTCCAACCTCTAGCGTGATTACAAAAAATGTAAAAATTGTATATTTTATTGACTTTTGCGATATTTCGATTGTTTGCCCACTTACGCCAACATACTTTACATCAATATAAAGGAGATATTTTCTTCTTCCATTGACGGGCTTTCCTTTTGGAATACTCGTTACAGAAGCAGAGATATTCGCATAAGAAAAAAACGTTGACTTTTCTCCACATAAGCTTTATGCTTATTCCGATGCCTGAATATTATTTGACTATCACAAAAGTTAATAGGGTTCTTCCTCTGAGGGACCCGCATCAACTCCCAAAAAATCGTGACGATCCGATCAAAATTGCGACCTGTAGCGTGATTACAAAAAATCGGAAAATGGGATGCATTACCGACTATTGCGATATCTCTGTTGTTTGACCATCTACGATAACCTACTTTACATCGTTGTAAGGGTGATATTTTCCTACTTCCCTAGCCAGGTTTTGATATACCTCTTAAAGAAACGGAGCTATTGGCTTTGAAATAAAACGTTGACCTTTTGGTGATTTTTGTAGAAGACTCTTTTCTGGGTAAATAGAGTCAGGTAGATTTGTTTTTAATGCATGTGTTCTAAGAATCTATGTTTAAAAATAAATAACTGCCTGTCATAAATAATGGAACAAATGTCGTGCCCAAAATAGTAAAGATAAGAAAGGATCGATAATAAAAGATGTATTTTCCATTATCAACGCAACGTGTGTACACGTCTGCATAAGGTATTTATAAACACAGCGTGCATTTCTAATGTGCGTGTAAACAAAATGTATGTGTATGTGTGTTATTGTTAGATTGTATGATTTAGGTTTAAATATTTTGTAGTGAATAAAGAATGAGTCTATCTAAAAACATCAAACAGACAACATCAGCCCGCGTGTTTTCTTTTCTTGGGTTTTTCCCTCAAGGTTTCTTGGTACATTTTTGTGATGCGACGAGGATTCCGTCGCATAATTTTGGTGACCCCGACGTGATAGTTTCACGTAGCATAGAGACGAGATACGCTCGCGGTTTCTGTATAGTGAAATTAGTGTAGTTTATTCGTGCGAAGTGTAGTAACGTGGTAGGCTCACATTTTAAAAAAAGAAAAGTGCGTAGTAAAAAGTAACTGCGTTGGATTTATCCACTATTTTAGTGACCTGATAGGGACGTAGGTTAAAAAGATACCGTTTATCCGCCTGCTAAGTTAAAAGGCAAACAGTCGAAGAAAAGACTGTGTTAGGCCAATCAATAGTGTTAGTGACACGTAGTGAAACGAAGAAAAGTGACTACGTTAGGTTTCTAACATGTGTATTAAAGAAACACAAAAAAGTTTAATTTGTTTTCTTTAAGCGCACAATATATTATTTCATCAAGATGAATTTATGAGAATTCATTCAACATCAAAAGATGTTGGGCGAATATATTGTGTCGCTATATTTAGAAATGAGCAAAATTGCTCAAAAAAGTGTAGTAAGAGTAACTAGGGAAAAGTGTTGCTGCCGTGAAAGAACTACCCATTCTTTCACGGCAGCAAGAAAGGATTTTTTAGGTAACGAAAGGGAGCTCCGACCAACCAATTTTTTAAAGATTTGTTACCACTTAGTGCGAAGTGGGAGCATTTCAAGAATAGCACCAAAAAAGGTGAACATAAATAATGATGTACAGTTTCAGGTAGTGTAGGGCAGTTGTTAGGGACTCGGAAACTACGGAAACTCAGAATGAAAACGTTCGGGATGATGTTTCGAGGAAATTAAAGATTGAAGTCAACCAACTGCGTGAGAAAAATTAGCAGTTGAAGGCCAGATCGGAGCAAAAAACCAAGGACTGGCAAATTCCTGAGAAGAAGGCTCGTGTGTACGAATCACGAGCTGCTGACTTTAACGCCAAATACGATGTTGCGAATGCTTAAACGAAGGAAGCCGGTGATGAACTCTGTGAGGTGCATGCAGAATTGGAGCTTCTACGCAAACAAATGAAAGAGGCTCATAAGCGTTTGCAAGATGAAACACGGGCACGTATTGAGTTGGAAGGCAACATACAACGCCTGCGTAACGAACTGACCTTCAAGGAAAAATTTCATTCAGAAGAAATTAATGAATTACGCACTGGACTCTCTAAACAATATGAGACCAAATTACAACAGCAAGAGTTGCCTGAACAACACGTAGGAGTAATGCGCAAAATGGAAACTGTATACAAACAAGAGAATAAAAATCTTCAAGCAGCAGCCAATCGTGAGTCCGTTGTATCTTCAAGTGCTATACAAGAATTACATGTCACTCGTATACGTATTGATGGTTTGAATAGTCGCATTAGAGAATTGGAATCTACGAATGCTGTATTGAATGACCGCAATTGTGATTTGGAGAAATTGCTCGCCAATGAACGTAGACGTCATGCTTCTGATATTGCCAAAGTGGAAACCGAATTGCAGCTGTGCCGTGATGAAATGACACAACAACTGCACGAATATCAAGATTCAATAGATATCAAGGATTCATTGGATTTCGAAGTTGCTGCCTACAAGAAACTAGTGTGTGGCAGTGAAAAGGATGACATCGGAATTTTTGAATGTGAAGCGAAGGCTAAATTTTTGAAGGTGCCGAATAAAGGTACCGATGAAGTGTAAGTCGACGGCAGGCGGTTTAAATGTAAAATTGCTCCCGTGTCTCAATGGTATGTATCGAGTGCAACACATGAAGAAGAAGTTGCTGGTGCCGATCGTATCAAGCGTACAATTATACGTCACGTGTCAAGTCATCATATTAACGAAGAAAGTTTTAGTGGCCAGAAATATCCTTTACGAAGAAAATGGATATACCACGTATTTCATCGAGGGAAAAGAAGTCCTCATCCTAGCTGGTTGCTGAAGGTGTTGTGTGCCATCACCTAGAATTAAGTGGTTATCATCTTTTAATAATTAAACTAAATAATGCCTTCAGCATCATGCTTCAGAAAATGAAAAGTATTACATTATGATAATGTTTAAGATAATATTCCTATTTTGTAAAAAATAACATTCCTACATTATTGTTAAAAGATTATAATACTCTAAGAGAGAGAGAGAGAGAGAGAGAGGAGTACTTAGTTTTGTATCTAAACTAGTCTATGTAAATGGAGTCAGATAAATAGCAAGCAAGAAAATGAAAATAGGATCTTTTAAGGCGGGGAGAATGGTGATTTTTGTTAAAGACTCTTTTCTGTGTAAATAGAGTCAGGTAGATTTCTTTTTAATGCATGTCTTCTAAGAATCTATGTTTAAAAATAACCAACTGCCTGTCATAAATAATGGAACAAATGTCGTGCCCAAAATAGTAAAGATAAGAAAGGATCGATAATAAAAGATGTACTTTCCATTATCAACGCAACGTGTGTGTGCACGGCTGCATAAGGCATTTATAGACACAGCGTGCATTTCTAATGTGCGTGTAAACAAAATGTATGTGTATGTGTGTTATTGTTAGATTGTAAGATTTAGGTTTGAATATTTTGTAGTGAATAAAGAATGAGTCTCTCTAAAGCCATCAAACAGACAACATCAGCCCGCGTGTTTTCTTTTCTTGGGGTTTTCCCTCAAGGTTTCTTGGTACATTTTTGTGATGCGACGAGAAGTCCGTCGCATCACCTTTTCTGCAAATAAGTCTTTGCCCATTCCTACCCCTGAATATTATCCGACCATCATCAAAATCAATGTCGTGTCGATCCGATCAAAATTTCGGCCTGTAGCGCTTTGAAATAAAACGCTGACATTTTCTCCAAATAAGTTTTTTGCCCATTCCGAGCCCTGAATATTATCCGACAATCACCAAAATCATTAGGCTCATTTCTCTCCCGGACCCTCATATACCGGGGCCTAGATCGACTCAGCTCGTCGAGACATTCATTTTGGTATATATAAGTATAATCTACGACCACTATTTCGATGCGTTACAAACTTTTTGGCCAAAACCAACTTATAATACCCTCCCCACATAGTGGTGTAGGGTTAAACAGATTAAATTCTTCACTTTTGACCAAGCACAGTACAAAATGGCACCCAGTATAAAGTAGGCCGTAGGTCCCGTTAGAGTTTACCTTAGGAGTCCTCAGCGGTTGCCACAGTGCCAGCTAGTATTACCGAATAGAAGGAATTCTTCTGAAATTCCGTCCAGGTCCCAATTTCAGGCTTCTTTTAGGTTTGAGTTGGGTGCCATAGGATGGCGTGGATGTAAGAGTTCCTGTGGTACACATTTGTTTATAGTTTTATTTTGTAACTATGTGGTTTTCTGGATTATGTCTCGGCGTCCATGTCCCGATGGGATTTTTTATAAGTCTATTCGAGAGGCAGGGAATGGGAATCTGGAGACTTACAGCCTGTTCATGTATGTCGACCGAAGGGTTTTTTGCGCTTCGGAAGTGGGAAAACATCATTTTCTGTTCATGTAAACGTCTTCGAAACGAAAATCTTTGCGGCCGACAAGCCATACGAAATAACACGTAAACGTACACTTTTACATTAAATTTGGGTTTATGTATTTCGAAAGGACTGTCTCTTATAGGAAGAGAATGTCAAAATCACTCACTTGCTTTGTAGCTGCCGAGTAGAACGTAAACTCGCGAATAACACCGAAAATCTTAAAACAAATTTATGCAGCACATTCTTGAAACAAATAAAAATTTTATAGACACGTTTTAATGGCGGGTTCATTCATTATTTTGAAGAAATCAATAAAATAAAATAATTCAAAATACCGACTCATTTTATTTTTCAAACAAAACAAATCACATATATTCCAATGTTTGTATGTATATGTGGATTTTGTTTTTATTTCACATTTGGCTCTCATTTATGAAACATAGTTGTACAAATCTACATTCAAATTAGTAATATTTCGCATAGGATGAGTAACGGCAGTCGCACCATAGTTTGCGAAATACATGAACGCATTTTTAGACGGAAGTGAGTGACTGCTTTCCTTTCGTACAAGTTTCCGTGCGATATACATGAACAGGCGGTTAGAATATTTTAGTCGTCTAATAGATCTAATCGCATCCAGCCTTGGATTAGCTTAGGATTTGATCATCCAATAGAATAATGAAATAGGCCAAGAGTAACTTAATGTCCAACAATGGAGTGGTTTTGATCCCACTGGTGGTCTAGTACTCATCAATGGTTGATGGACATACTCGAGTTTCATGGTGTAGAAAGTTATTTAAAAAGCGGAGCATCCTAATGTATTATTTTTGAATTATTACACACATACATATGTACAATTTTGCTAATATTTAAAATCACTCAATTACTTTTTCTTGTTTACGAAAATGAATTAACGGAACTATTTTTTACTTCTTGAACCAAGCATAAAATGTAACACTGCATTTTCAGTTAGTTAATAAATTGACTGCAAACCGAAAAGAACCGGGAAGCGGAAAAAATCGTCTTTTATTTTCAAAGCGGTAGAAAGATTTTTTACATGGTAAAAACCCCGGGACCGAAAGTACAGTCGACATTAATTAAAGTTTAAAAAGTTTAAAAATAGAAACGGTATACAGAGCGTCTTGTTGAACACATGTAACGAAATTGTGTAACACGATCAGCGACTATTTGAAAACGTTTGAAAGTATTAACTTTAGCGAATCTAGCGATCCAACTAACGTAGAGACACAACTTTCCGTTTATATTCAGCGGTTAAAAAATGCTCACGAAAAATTAAGAAAAGCGGACGAACAAGTGAAGCGTTTAATAAAAAGCGAAGATTTCGTAAGTTTCCAAGTTTAATTTTCTAAGCGAATCGTTGGTAGGCCGAGCAGCAGCTACCATAGCAGGATTTACCCCATCGGAGAAGTGCTACAAAGAGGCAATAGATTTATTGTTGGAGAGTATGGACACACCGACAAAATCGTTGAAAAATTCATACAGAAATTAATGGCTCTCCAACCAGTACAATCAGCGAGGGACGTAACAGGGTTACGTAAATTTACAACGAGGTCACCTCTACGATGAGAACATTAGCGGCATTTCAGGTTTCATCAAACCAATATGACATTATGGTAAAGTCCATTCTCCTAAAATGTATTCCAGCAACAATGCGTGTAGCCTTCCATAGAAAAGTAGCAAAAAATAACGTAAACGCAATTTTAAATTCCAGCGTCGACACAGCCATTGCAAACCTAAAGGGCAACGGACAAGACTCAGAACAATTAAATTTTCTTCTCAATTTCATTAAAGGAGAATTAGAGGCAATGGAAATGTCACAAATATCAGAGAGCGAAAAGCGAACAATAGATCGAAAAGAATCTAAAGTAAAGTACCCAACAGCTTCGGCTTTACATGTAGGCAGCGACTCAAAAATGTATTGCATTTTTTGCAAAAGAAACAACCACTCAACAACGGATTGCAAAACTGGTTTGAGCATTGAGAGGAAGAAGGCAATTTTAAAGAGCGAGGGGAGATGTTACTGATGCGCTAACAGAAATCATAACTCCAAATACTGTAAAACACCCAATATAAGATGTGATGGTTGTAGCGGTAGGCATTTGACATTGATGTGTGAGAGAGATGTTAAGAGAGTGGAGAAGCCCCCACTAACAGAAACTCTTGGAATGGAACAAACCCAAAACAAAAAATCAAATGGAATATATTTACAAACAGCTAAAGCAATGATATGTAATGTGAACAGTGGAGATCATGTGTTTTCAAGAATAATTATGGATAATGGTAGCCAGCGTACATTTATAACAGAGCGCGTAAAAAATATATTAAAATTAAAAGCAGTGGATTACATTAACATGAGCATAACCGGTTTCGGAGATAATTCTATTAAAAACGTCAGCCAATACGAAATAGTATAAATAGCACTGACAAGTCAATATCAAAACAAAAGAGTGATAATATCAGCGACAGTTGTTCCATCTATTTGTAACAATGTACTCCCGTGTGCACAGCAAATACCAAACCTATCAGCGAACATAAAAATAGAACTAGCGGACAAAAACATAAATAGCGAGAATAGCGATACAAATTATGTGGAGAAATTAAGCGAAGATATGGTGGCAGTGAAAACATTTTTCGGTTGGACCTTTCAAGGAAAACAAAATAGTGAAAATTATGAACCAACTCCGTGTGTGTTTAACGTAAACGAAAATAAAGTCGCGTTCGAGAATTTCGACATAACACAATTTTCGAATTTAGAATCAATAGGGATTAAGCCATTCGTTACGTCTGACAGTGAACTCTACAACAAAACGGTGCAAAACATAAAATTTGATAAAGGTCGTTATGAGGTTAGTCTGCCTTGGAAAGAAACTAACGAAATTTTAAATGATAATAGAAATGTGGCGGAGAAACGGTTATATAATTTGACGAATAAACTAATCAAAAGCGAAGTAAAAATAGCGGAATACGATACCGAAATAAGATTTTAATAGATGCCTGTATTGCAGAAAGTGTAAATAAAAATAACGAAGATAAAAGCGGTAAAATATATTACATGCCACACAAGCCAGTTTATGGGGAAGACAAAACTACTTCGAAGTGACGAATAGTATTTGATGCCTCATCTAGCGAACGTGGATACACATCACTAAACGAACATTTAAGCGCGGTTGATAATTTGGTGGCAAATTTGTTCAAAATATTATTACAATTTCGGTCTAATACAATAGCGATAACAGCGGATATAGAAAAGGCGTTCTTGCAAATTTCAATTAACGAAAGCGATCGTGATTCTCATCGATTTTTATGGTACAAGCGAAAGCCAGAAATAAATAAACCATTGCCAGAGTTAGCGGAATTTCGAATGACAAGAGTTACGTTCGGTGCAACATCAAGTCCATTCCTTCTAACAGCGACAATAAACCACCACTTGGACAACTATCAGCATCTCGGACCTGTAATTGAAAAACTAAAATCGTCATTTTATGTTGATGACTTGATCTTAAGCGTGAATAGGATAGACGACGTTCAGAATATTTATGGCACAGCGCAAAAGGTTATGTCAGCGGCCAACTTTAACTTAAGAAAGTGGACTACTAACGATCAACAAGCGGCAGCAATCATGGGTGACAAGCGGATTATGGCAGAACAAAAGGTCTTAGGAGTGATTTGGAATAAATTTTTTGACATAATAAGCGTCGATATAGAGCAGTAAGGTTTATTTACAGAGTTAAACATCAACAAAACGAAATGTAATGAAAGCGATGGCAAAAATCTACGATCCCCTCGGATTTTTAGGTCCACTCACAGTCAGAATAAAACTAATTTTGCAAGAAGTTTGGCAGCAAAAAAGCGATTGGGATGAACAATTAAACGACGAAATATCAGCCAAATTTCAGCGATGGCAGAGTGAACTAGATTTTTTGCAAGATTTCAGTTTCCCTAGATGTATTTCAAATAGTGATAATCTAACAAAACAGCTTCATATTTTTGCAGACGCGAGCCTAAAGGCGTTCGGAGTCGTATCGTATATTAGAGTTTCATCATCGAGCGACATTAAAACCATTTTTGTTTCTTCCAAGAATAGAATCAGCCCAATGAAACAGACTGGAAATTAGATTACTCTACCGAAATTGGAATTAACGGCAGCATTAGTAGCAGTGCGGCTGAGAGTATTTCTTTACAGTGCTCTGGATTTTAAGATTCACTCAACGACAATGTGGACAGATTCATTGATAACATTGAATTGGATCAACGGTCATGGTAAACAATGCAAACCTCATGTTAAAGGTAAGGTGGCTGAAATCAACAAATTAACAACACAAAGCGAATGGAGACACTGCGACGGAAAGAGTAACCCAGCTGATTTACTAACCAGAGGGATAAAGCAAAAGAGCTGACATCATCAAAAGAGTGGAAATTTGGCCCTTCATGGTTGTCACAAGATGAATCTCATTGGCCAGCGAATAACAAGATGGAGAAAATAGAATGTTTGTTTACATCTGATGAGAAGCCAAAGCAAGAGAGAATTAAACCTGTTATTGATATTACACGATTTAGTCAATTAAGCAGGCTTCTACACGCAACAGCGTATGTGTTTAGATTTATAAAGCGAACCAGTGTAAGAAAGAAACCGACAACAGAGTACATAATAGCGAATGAAGTTCAAGAAGCAGAAAAATTCTGGATAAGAGGAAAACAAATAATGTACTACAGCGAAGAAGTAGCAGCTTTGGAGAAAAATGCAAAACCATTACCTCCGAATTCTGAAATAGCGTCTCTCAACCCAACAATTGTTGATGGAATAGTACGAGCGAATTTCAGACTACCAGAAGACGAGTTTTGCAGCGACGAGAGAAATCCTATAATATAGCCTAAGAATTCTTATTTCAGCCAGCTCATAGTGATAGACGCACACAAGAAAACATTACACAGAGGAATTTCCGCGGTATTAGCGTATCTAAGATGAAAATATTGGATAATTCAAGCGCGTCAACTAGAGTTTCTAGTCGGGAATTCCCGACCCGGGAATTCCCAAAATTTTTTGAACGGGATTTCCCGGGACATTTTTTTGAAATTCCCGGGAATACGGGTATTTGTATTTTCATGTATAAGTCATATATTACTTGCCTTATAGTTATTTAATATTGGGAATATAGTAGAATGGCGATAATTCGTGCCCGATTATTCGTAATTTCGGGCCCATTGGAAAAATCCCCATAATTCGTATAAAATATGTATGTATTGGTCTTCTCGATAATTGGTGTTTTTTTTGGAATTCGAAGTCTGTATAGCCTCACATAATACTTAATTTTTAGTTTATCATGGTTGTTCTAGTCTAAATTTTTATTGGTGGCATTCTTGAAGAATATTAATTGGCTAAGATATAAAAGCGGTGATCCATTCGAATTATTGTTTGCAATATAAAACACTGTATAATGTGTAAGTGGCAAATAGAGCATATTTGGATTGGAAACCAGTAATAACAATGGTATGTATGTTCATGTAAGTACGACTCTATATCATTGGTGCCAACGTGTTGCCATTGTGAAGGCGTGTACCCAACGCGCATTTCGAATCATAAGAACATACAATATAGTTGACTTTAAAAATATAATCGGACAGCACTCTTTGATATCAAGGAAGCTTTGCTAGGATGGTAGTTGGAAAAAGATATTTTATATAATCTCCGCTAATTAGTCAGGAATAATCTCTGTCACGTCTATGCCCCACGAATTATAATTACCATAGTCCCGGAAATTCCCGGGTTCCCGGGAATGAAAAAAAGCCGGGAATTTCCAAACTCTAGCGTCAACTAATCAAACGAATTCTGCAGAGGTGCGTGATATGTTTACGTTTACATAGTAAGAGCGCAATGGAGCCATGGTGTGTGCTGCCAGCAGAGCGAGTAATGACGAGTCAACCATTTCAAACAACTGTAGTCGATTTCGCCGGCCCACTTTATGTTAAATTGGAAAATAATGAGAGCGAGAAAAAGGTTTACATCATGTTGTTTACGTGTGCAGCAATTCGTGCAGTTCATCTGGAGCTAGTTGAAGATGTGACCACTGAGAAATGCATTAATGCCATTCGGAGATTTGTTGCCAGGAGAGGTGTACCAGCGAAAATTATTTCTGACAACGCCAAAACCTTCAAAAGAGCTGATATGGAATTGCGAAAACTCGAAGAGATGTTAAAAACAAGCGAAGTGCAAAATTTAGCGGCAGAGAAAAATGTGGTATGGCAATTCATTCCTGAACGAGCGGCATGGTGGGGTGGATCTTGGGAGCGATTAGTGAAGAGTGTGAAAGTATGTCTGAAAGCGGCTATTGGAAAACAAACTTAGCGACTGATGATTTATCTACACTGTTAACAGAAGTGGAGAGCATTGTGAATGGAAGACCGATGACGTACATCACCAGCGACCATAACGATTTGGAGCCATTGACGCCGTCTCACTTCTTAAATAATTGCAAATGTATCTTTTCTTCCTTAGATTTCTTAGATGATGGTTCGATAATTGGGAAATCCTGGCTCCTAAGACGATCAATGATTCAAAAGTTTTTTAAGCGTTGGAGAAGCGAATACCTATGTCAACTGAGGTCTATTCACCACAACAAGACTGAACTAGCGAAGAGCGTTAAAGTTGGAGATGTAGTCCTACTTCATGAAGACAACAAACCAAGATTATTTTGGCGCTTAGCGGTGGTACAACAAATATATCAATGAAGAGACGGAAAGGTGCGAGCGTGCGATGTGAGAACTCAGAACCAAAAGATTTTGAAGCGACCAATTCAACTGCTATATCCTTTGGAGATATCAGCTGCCGGGGCGGAGGATGTAGAATGTATTATGTATGTATGTGTATTATTACACACATACATATGTACAAATTTGCTAATATTAAAAATCACTCAATTACTGTTTCTTGTTTACGAAAATGATTTAACTGAACTATTTTTTACTTCTTGAACCAAAAATAAAATGTAACATTGCATTTTTAGTTAGTTAATAAATTGACTGCAAACCGAAAACAACCGGGAAGCGGAAAAAATCGTCTTTTATTTTCAAAGCGGTAGAAAGATTTTTTACACATGGGTTTTGTAGTTACTCCAATATTAACAAATAAAAAGCATCACCACAATCAACAATAGGAATGACTGTACAACAGTCTTAATAGAGCTTCTTTGTGAGAGACACACTTCTGGCACTAACTATTCTCTTTATTTTGTCCCCTGATTGTCAGGTACCCCTTTATCGTTTTAACTTCATATCAGTTTTAGTACACCAGTATAAAAATACTGATGTGTCAGTTGAATCGTATTTCATTACAGGAAGAAGATAGAAAGCGTGTTTTTTGTATAGGTGTCATAGGTATTCACTTAAGGTTATTGTAATTTTTTTCATCTATTGGCTTTATTTTGCATATCGTGGTAACAAAGCTTGAATTGGCGGAATAGAAGGTAGGAATCCCTGAACTTTATGTAAACTTGGATAAGAGAAGAAACTTTTGGTAGTTTGGTATTTAGCATTTCGCTTTTTTCAGTAGTATGTTGAAGAGGCAGGCCAATATGGATACCAAGCCTCAGGAAGCACTGCAACCGAAGCAAATAATGCACCAGAAGCCATGATAGCCATCCAGCGCCAAGCCTACCAACATAGAACATACCAACACCAGAAGGTTCATGAGATAGACTTTGGACATGAAGGAGTCAAGGAGGGTTTGAGTTGGATGCCATTGGTGCAAGGTCCAAATACATCTGCTGGAATTGTAAAAAGAGTGGTTACAGCTAAATGGAGTGTTCGGTTCCAATAGGCCGAGTGCACTCGTGCGGAGACACGTTCAACGCAGACGGACACATCGCAGCAATAATTTCGAAAAATAATAAAGCACAGACAGTTCATTTTGTCATTTTATTTTTATTCATAGTCTAACATGTATCCAAAGCCTTTAGGCCGATTAATGAGAATATAATATGCATAATAATTTGATGTAACTACTCTAACAAAGTGACATGTCAAAAATCGACATATAACTAAATAAACATTATATAACATTAGTATAAAGAGATAATTGACAAAATATGTTTCTTTATATGCCTTATAAATTATATTCATATATAAAAAGTACACTTAGGAAATATT
This sequence comes from Musca autumnalis, assembly GCF_047663935.1. Classification (NCBI taxonomy): domain Eukaryota; kingdom Metazoa; phylum Arthropoda; class Insecta; order Diptera; family Muscidae; genus Musca; species Musca autumnalis. The sequence continues at coordinate 96,288,786 of NW_027411755.1, read as the reverse complement.
GGAAAAAAACAACTCATCACTCAAGGTGACGAACAATTTTTTTATAAAATACTATAGTAGTACTGAACTTTTTTTAATTCATAAGGTAAAGCGTTATACAATCGCGCAACACGAATTAGAAATGAGTCGTTTAAGAGATGGTGAACCATGGGTATTTGCAGTTGATTTCGTCTGATAGAAGAGCAAATGACAAAATCTCAAAAAAAAATATGGGCATTGGTGCTTAATTATTTAGAAAAAAAACTAAGTAACAGTCGAGAGCCTACAAAGGATGTGAAAGAACGCCCGAAAAATTCAACCACATATGGAGTGATATGAACACGAGTCTTCGACCTAAAAACAAAACGAATAATTCGGTTTATTGTCAACCGAATGAGATTCATATTACTCGAACTGGAGCCGGAATAGACTTGTATACAGTATAGAAACGTTGGTAATACTAATGCATGGACCAAACGCTTCCTAATATGTAACGGCAAATCCAGATCCGTGGAATAAAGACCACTTAGGGAACAATTCATCTGAGATGTAATCATATTGATGTGACCATCAAAACTTAACTTATTATCAAGGACCACTCCCAAACATAGCAACTCGGACACAAACTCAGTATTCATACCATTATACATGACAGAGACCTTTGTTTTCGACGGGCTAACACAAATAGAATTCATTATTTTTATAAAGTTCACATCCAAATCATTATTCGTTGAAAACATTGCTTAAAGATTTTGACAAAAAATATTTATTTATTATTGAAAAAGAATTATTTGTAAAACTATATATAGGTATATGTATGTATGTACAGGTATATATATGTATACATTAATTTTATTGCTGGATTATCGATCCCTTTCGACGTCGAAGTTAGTTAAAACTGCAGCTGCAATAAAGGCTTCATATCTGAAAAAAGCAAAACGGCATGTACAATTTTGTATAAGAAATTATTTCTAAATGTAGTACCAAAAATATTTTTGAATTCTTCAAGTTCCCATGTATCGGCTTCCTTGTCTTAATATGACTCATTCGTCATACATGAAGGTAAGGTCAGATCACTCGACTACTGCTTCTGGAAGATGCTGAACCTTTTATCTATTTAAAATGTCTCTGTTACATTCTTCCCTACTAAATTTTCGTGATAAAATGTCTCTGTAGTTTTTGAAATCTTTGTTTCTTGCTTCCTGAGCTTCCTCAGAAAGTTGGCCTATAGGCAATAAAGCATGGGAAATTATTTCTGTTCCATGTATGAAAAATTTATGTAGAGTTGGTGGCATGGTGTACCCTGGGTATTCACTAACAAAAAGTTTAGCAGTGTTATATGAAAATTCCCTGAATTTTTCAACATTTATATAATGCCCAGAGGACACTGCTATTAATATGATATGCATATTTTTGAAAAGTTGTTTGTCAATCTGTGTACTCTGTGCAGATATTTCTGAATTCTCAAAAAATCGCCTGTTACCATCATTTGAGTTACCAAAGCCTGGTTTTGGTTGGTCAATACTGAGCCCAGTGTTGGTTCTAAATTCTTTTTGAATTCTTAGTTTGTTTTCTTGCACAATTTCCTTATCTGCATTTGTCCTTGCTTGCCATTTTTAATAGGCAATTTATATGCCAAGTGGATAAGACATTCGAAAAAACGGAACCAACCATGCAACCATGCTTTTGACGGAAAAGTCAACCATTACCAGCATAAGCTTGTGACTTACATTAACTGATTTATTTTGAATGCATACTGTAGATTTTTCGAGGGAAGTGATTTCATTTTAAACTCTAATTTTTTCGTCTCTGGAAACAGATGCAGATTCTTTAATAAATTCGATTTTAAGTGGTCTACAAAATCTTATAGAAAATGGGCGAGGTTTTTGCCAAATAATCTTATTTTGGCACACTAGTCTAATAGGAAATATGGATGTTATGAATACAGATGCGTCACTGCATTCATGGCCATGAAACGCTTGTTTATATGAGCTATGCCCAGAAATACCATCAAAGCCCCATTTGGTGTATAGAATTGTCTCCGGAAGTTCTTCATCCGTTAAGGTGGAAACAACATCTACTTGAAGGAGAATCAATCGCTCAACAGTGTGATTGAGGAGGTCCTGTAGGTTTATTTTGGCGAATGTTTCGGACACTGATATTGCCTCAGGGTAACATAGTTTTTTTGCTTGCTGCACAGAAGTATACGAAGGAATTTTTCCGGAGCTGATTTTTTAATTATTTCATATTGGCTTCGTGTTAACTTTGCATCAATCATAACTATGAGTGCTGCTTCTGGGCTCATTTGTGTTACCCTATCTTCTGACGTTAAATTACCGTAAATTTCTTAGCTTCGGATGGGGTAGACGTTAAACTTTTAAACATTTTGGTGACCAGCAGTACGTAGACTTACATGAGTGGCATAACTCAGTAGAAAGAGATGTGTCATCTATTAAGTTCTTGCATCTTTTTGTTTTAGTTTTGTGTAAGCATTCATCAAATTCCATTTCCTTACGACCTCTTTTCTTTGTGGATTTACTAACGAATGTGATGTAACTATCTAGCCAATTTTTATATGTATCGGAAAATCGAGCATCGCGTCTATTAGATTTTTCCCATCTTTTTTTTTAAATTCAGAAAAGAACATTTTGAATTTAATTTCAAAATCGTTAATATCAATAGGAGCGAAACGTTTTTTTATTTCGTCTTTTGAAATATTTTTTTTTTTTTTCATTGAATTTCGAATATTTCGCATTGTGGGTGGGTGTTAATGCCTAGAATGATTAGATAGACTTATAAAAATCTACTGCGTAAAGCATTTGAATTCTACCGATTACTCACATTTCTTCACATCACTTTCAATATTGGACATTACACACGTTTGTACATAACACATATGGAAATGTTTACAAAACAAAATGACATTCGACTTCACCGACTTTTGAACCCCCTTCGCATTACTTCCAATAACTATGTTTTTGTAATTGTTAATAAAATGGGATTGCTGATGTTAAAAATCAAGACAAAAATCTATCCAACGGTTAATATGTAACCATACCTAACAGTTTTTGTTGTCATAACTTGTTGTTTATACATTGCCTTATGTAGGGTGTAAACAGAAATCCCAATTCAAATAAAAACTTCAAAAACAACAAACAAAACATAGAAAACGAGAACAAAATAAACTAACAAAAAAGTAGATTTTTGCTTAAATTGTTAATGCGGGTGGGAAAAATCGCAGCAGTAGCATTACTATGACAGCAGCTACTCACCTCCCGCCTTAACGTTCTCTTTAGAGTTGCACAATCTAGTTCATTTGAAAGATCTAGTTCAATAGCTCAGTTCTTTTAACTGAACTAGTTCAGTAATCTAGTTCATAGTTCACTATCCCGTTCAATCATTCGGATCAGAATCGTTTACGGGCTCTTAATCGTTCGCTTGATCAAAACACATACATATATACACCAAGTAGCAAAAAAGCAATGGAATAGTATAATTAAACTACAAAAATATTATAGTTAGATAAAGAAATATTATGTTTGCACTAAGATTACAAGAAACTTTCCTTAAGAAAAAAATGTAATGAGAATTTAATTAAATGGCTGGCAAAAATCTCGTATGTTGTATGTATGTAAAATTTTTTCCCTTTTTCTGTTCAAAACAAGGTATATTGAATAGGTAATAGATTTGATATATTGGGATATGTTATGTAAAAATGTTCTTTTTGTAGAAATTACTTTTATTACAATAGGGGTTGATACTTCACATTGATCCAAAAAATAAACAAAACTCATTACGTTACGAAGGCATCACTTAGCACAGAAGACGGCGTCACTTTATTCATATCGACACCTCCAAATAATAGTATGCTAAGTCTGAAAAGTGAGTTTTGCAGGAGAAGCTCTCAAAGTTTACACTTTTCTTTGACCGTCACTACTATTCTGAGTAAACATTTGTTTATAACTTCTGTTCGGATTGACCGACCATTACCAAAATTTTGACAGAATTTAGGTTAAAGGACGTAAAATGTAAAAATGTAAAGAACTTGAAAACATGCTAAGTCGACTTAGGATACTATTGTTTGGAGGCGTCGATATGTGTATGGCATGTGAACTAGATTGTGAATCGTTCGTTGATCGTTCTTCGTGGATCTTTTGTATAGTTCAGTCCAGTGTTGCCAGTATTGGGGATTTGTCCCCAAAATGGGGATTTTTTTGCAAAATGGGGATGAAAAATTTTAATTGGGGATCTGGGGATTTGATGGGGAAATAAGCTCAAAAACTGGGGATTTGATGGGGATTTTTTCTGCTTTGAAATATCAGTTACATTACGCATTTTATGAGTGAAGGTGATTTTACTGCAAAAAATCAAAAAGTCATCAATGAACAAATAGGTAATAAACAAATAAAACCTTATTTCGTTTTCTTGTCCCCTAAAAAATGAATATTCTTAATATTACTTTCCAAAGTAATAAAAGAAACTATGTATGTATATATGACGAATTGCTTATATGCATCTTCTCGTTGTGTACAAGAATTTTGAAACCGTATGTAGGGGTAAACCTCGAGGATGAGGATGACCTTGATGCAATAATAATAGAAACTATCAATAATGATTCATCGTTATCATTAGAATCAACTGATTTAAGTATGATTTCAAAATGAAGTAAAATACCTTCCAGAGCATTAATTAAAAAGATTAAAGGCACCTGCTTTGAATCCATAAGAGGATTTTTCGAACATTTTGTAAATACGAAAAACTCAATGAACCTTTATGAATCACAGTGAAAGAAAATACCGTTAATAAAGTAGAACGATATATTATCAGCTGTGTCTTTTTACTTTTTCAGTAATAATTGTTCAGTAACTTCTTTTCTGAGAGTAAGAGAGATTTTACTCTTTGATACGAAAATAGAGATAAAAGTAAAAAGACAGGATTTAGTAAACTTTAGCCAGGTAACAGTTGATTACCAAAACAAAAACATTGGCGCCAATGTATGAAAGAAAAACTAACTCCAAAGCAATGAAAAAGTTCTACAATTTTAAGCATAATAAATAAAAAATAATTAATATATTAAAAAATAATCAATAAATATAGCTGAATCGTAAAATCAGATAAACATGGAGCAGCTGACCATTAGCAGATGATTAAAAAACAGCTGATCGAACTTGCTAAATGTTGCTGGGAAAATTCTTTCAGCAATTTCTCAGCAAACAACTGTCAAAATTGTTCTCTCACTTCGCTCTCTTTACTGAACTATTGTGTAAAAAGACAGCATTTAGTAACATTATCACGTAAAAAGACACACCTATTTTGAGAAGATACAACCAATAATTTAAACACATTTTGGAGCAGGGTATATTCTTATCAAAAATGCAACATTATCAAAGCCTTCTGAGTAACTTGCAGAGGTGGTTTTAAACTGGCTTTCCCAGCAATGCTTGCGTATAATATGTCAGTTATGAATAGCCTAAAGAAATGTTAATACTGCAGATTCAAACAGCTTCTAGTAGGCATTTTCTGAAAGTAAATATTGAGGCTACAAAATTGTAGTTGGGTTATTTGTTGTTAGATTGGGTTTGGATTTTATAGCCTCATCCAGAACGGGCTAATACGACTGTTTTTGCTCAGATTAAAGCTATATCTCTGAAACTAATGGAAACTTAGCTGTGCTACCAGAAGCATGGATTAGTAGAACTAAAATGTTTAAAAATGCAAGCATATGAAATTCATTTCATTTGTACAACTTTGTACTACTTTTTTATTTATTTATTTTTGTAATAAAAAGCCCAATGGCCAAGGAACTATTATGCAGAGCAACTAGTCCATAAAACCCCACTTTAATGAGGTGGCAGTTACAAAAGTAAAATCATTTGGAATAAAATTAAAAAAATTAACAAGTTAGCGATTACAAGAAATATAACATTACGTAAAAGATGACTACTCAAGAGGCTTTTTATTTGCATTTTCTTTTATGTTTGTTGATTTTTATGACTAATGCGATACATATACTTGTCTGTGAATTGAATTCCACTGTACAAATATTATTTCAAATAAATATACCCATTCTCTTTGGTTTTTCATAATGCGTATGAGCGGATTTATTTTGGGGAAATTCGATAAAATTTGGGGATTTTTGGGGAAAAATTATTTTGAAATTGGGGATGAGAGACCGAAAAATACTGATTCAGTCATAGCTACCTGCGAGTAGTGTGTTTAAAAGAAACAAAAAAAGAAATAGAGCTGAATACTGTCAGACAACATAAATATTGTAGAATTTAAGTTTTAGTGAACTGTGAAATATAAAATTGAATTAAAAATAAAAACCAGCTAAAACCATTCGAAAGCAGCAACTCATTCCTTTTGGGGGGAATGGAATCTGTTAAGGATAAGGTAGGCGATTGTACTGATCGGAGACAAGAAGTCTGTGGTGGCCAGTCCAGAACAAGTTGGTGAAAGACATCAACATCAATAAAAAAACGGCACGAGTTATGAGTTTATTTCGAAAGACAACACTCAGGAAAATACTCTATGTACTTTTGAAAAATAGGGAAAATATGGACAAGCTTTAAATTATGTTTAAATATCTTCTGCTTAATTATATTTGACTAAAATTCTCATAATCACCTGTAGTTGAAGATTCCATTCTATAATGACCACCTTATAAAAACAACATATTACACTTTAAACACAAGAAAAATTTATTTTTTTATATATTTCAGAATTCTTCAAGTTCCCATGTATCGGCTTCCTTGTCTTAATATGGCTCATTCGTCATACATGAAGGTAAGGTCAGATCACTCGACTACTGCTTCTGGAAGATGCTGAACCTTTTATCTATTTAAAATGTCTCTGTAACATTCTTCCCTACTAAATTTTCGTGAAAAATTGTCTCTGTAGTTTTTGAAATCTTTGTTTCTAGCTTCCTGAGCTTCCTCAGAAAATTGGCCTATAGGCAATAAAGCATGGGAAATTATTTCTGTTCCATGTATGAAAAATTTATGCAGAGTTGGTGGCATGGTGTACCATGGGTATTCACTAACAAAAAGTTTAGCAGTGTTATATGAAAATTCCCTGAATTTTTCAACATTTATATAATGCCCAGAGGACACTGCTATTAATATGATATGCATATTTTTGAAAAGTAGTTTGTCAATCTGTGTACTCTGTGCAGATATTTCTGAATTCTCAAAAAATCGCCTGTTACCATCATTTGAGTTACCAAAGCCTGGTTTTGGTTGGTCAATACTGAGCCCAGTGTTGATTCTAAATTCTTTTTGAATTCTTAGTTTGTTTTCTTGCACAATTTCCTTATCTGCATTTGTCCTTGCTTGCCATTTTTAATAGGCAATTTATATGCCAAGTGGATAAGACATTCGAAAAACGGAACCAACCATGCAATATGGACGGAACCAACCAGGCAATATGGACAGACTTTTGACGGAAAAGTCAACCATTACCAGCATAAGCTTGTGACTTACATTAACTGATTTATTTTGAATGCATACTGTAGATTTTTCGAGGGATGTGATTTCATTTTAAACTCTAATTTTTTCGTCTCTGGAAACAGATGCAGATTCTTTAATAAATTCGATTTTAAGTGGTCTACAAAATCTTATAGAAAATGGGCGAGGGTTTTGCCAAATAATCTTATTTTGGCACACTAGTCTAATAGGAACTATGGATGTTATGAATACAGATGCGTCACTGCATTCATGGCCATGAAACGCTTGTTTATATGAGCTATGCCCAGAAATACCATCAAAGCCCCATTTGGTGTATAGAATTGTCTCCGGAAGTTCTTCATCCGTTAAAGTGGAAACAACATCTACTTGAGGAGGTCCTGTAGGTTTATTTTGCGAATGTTTCGGACACTGATATTGCCTCAGGGTAACATAGTTTTTATGCTTGCTGCACAGAAGTATACGAAGGAATTTTTCCGGAGCTGATTTTTTAATTATTTCATATTGGCTTCGTGTTAACTTTGCATCAATCATAACTATGAGTGCTGCTTCTGGGCTCATTTGTGTTACCCTATCTTCTGACGTTAAATTTGCCGTATATTTCTTAGCTTCGGATGGGGTAGACGTTAAACTTTTAAACATTTTGGTGACCAGCAGTACGTAGACTTACATGAGTGGCATAACTCAGTAGAAAGAGATGTGTCATCTATTAAGTTCTTGCATCTTTTTGTTTTAGTTTTGTGTAAGCATTCATCAAATTCCATTTCCTTACGACCTCTTTTCTTTGTGGATTTACTAACGAATGTGATGTAACTATGTAGCCAATTTTTATATGTATCGGAAAATCGAGCATCGCGTCTATTAGATTTTTCCCATCTTTTTTTTTAAATTCAGAAAAGAACATTTTGAATTTAATTTCAAAATCGTTAATATCAATAGGAGCGAAACGTTTTTTTATTTCGTCTTTTAAAATAATTTTTTTTTTCATTGAATTTCGAATATTTCGCATTGTGGGTGGGGTGTGGGTGTTAATGCCTAGAATGATTAGATAGACTTATAAAAATCTACTGCGTAAAGCATTTGAATTCTACCGATTACTCACATTTCTTCACATCACTTTCAATATTGGACATTACACACGTTTGTACATAACACATATGGAAATGTTTACAAAACAAAATGACATTCGACTTCACCGACTTTTGAACCCCCTTCGCACTACTTCCAATAACTATGTTTTTGTAATTGTTAATAAAATGGGATTGCTGATGTTAAAAATCAAGACAAAAATCTATCCAACGGTTAATATGTAACCATACCTAACAGTTTTTGTTGTCATAACTTGTTGTTTATACATTGCCTTATGTAGGGTGTAAACAGAAATCCCAAGTCAAATAAAAACTTCAAAAACAACAAACAAAACATAGAAAACGAGAACAAAATAAACTAACAAAAAAGTAGATTTTTGCTTAAATTGTTAATGCTGGTGGGAAAAATCGCAGCAGTAGCATTACTATGACAGCAGCTACTCACCTCCCGCCTTAACGTTCTCTTTAGAGTTGCACAATCTAGTTCATTTGAAAGATCTAGTTCAATAGCTCAGTTCTTTTAACTGAACTAGTTCAGTAATCTAGTTCATAGTTCACTATCCCGTTCAATCATTCGGATCAGAATCGTTTACGGGCTCTTAATCGTCCGCTTGATCAAAACACATACATATATACACCAAGTAGCAAAAAAGCAATGGAATAGTATAATTAAACTACAAAAATATTATAGTTAGATAAAGAAATATTAAGTTTGCACTAAGATTACAAGAAACTTCCTTCAGAAAAAAATGTAATGAGAATTTAATTAAATGGCTGGCAAAAATCTCGTATGTTGTATGTATGTAAAATTTATCACTGCGAAAAAAGCTTTGTTTTTTCCCTTTTTCTGTTCAAAACAAGGTATATTGAATGGGTAATAGATTTGATATATTGGGATATGTTATGTAAAAATGTTCTTTTTGTAGAAATTACTTTTATTACAATAGGGGTTGATACTTCACATTGATCCAAAAAATAAACAAAACTCATTACGTTACGAAGGCATCACTTAGCACAGAAGACGGCGTCACTTTATTCATATGTGAATGGCATGTGAACTAGATTGTGAATCGTTCGTTGATCGTTCTTCGTGGATCTTTTGGTCGGCGCTCAGTGAGCTATTGAACTATAACGAACTATATCGACTGATCTAGTTCATACGCTCTTTTCAATGAATCGTTCAATTGAACTAGTTAGTTCATGAACTATACAGTTCTCTTTCTTCATTAAACACGGCGTCAAGTAGTGGCTAGTTGGCGCGGAGTTTGCCTTTTGTTTTCGTATATTGCCTTTCATGGGCTCTAACTCTCCACTTGTCGCTCAACTTGTATAGTTCAGTCCAGTGTTGCCAGTATTGGGGATTTGTCCCCAAAATGGGGATTTTTTATACCCTACACCACTATGTGGGGAGGGTATTATAAGTTGGTTTTGCCCAAAAAGTTTGTAACGCATCGAAATAATGGTCACAGACCCATACTTATATATACCAAAATGAATGTCTCGACGAGCTGAGTCGATCTGGCTATGTGTGTCCGTCCGTCAGTCCGTCCGTCCGTCCGTCTGTCCATCTAAACCTTGTAATCACGCTACAGGTCGCAATTTTGATGGGATCGTCACGAAATTTTGGTTGTTGATGAGGGTCCCGGAGGGGAAGAAGCCTATTGATTTTGGTGATGGTCGGATAATATTCAGGGGTCAGAATGGGCAAAAAACGTATGTGGATAAAAAGACAACGTTTTCTTCCAAAGCGAATATCTCAGCTTCTATATGGGATATACCAAAAGCAAGACCTAACAATGAAAGTAGAAAATATCACCTTTCTAATGATGTAAAGTAAGTTCTCGTAGGTGATCAAACAACGAAGATATTACAATAGTCGTAAATAAAACCCACATTTTCACTCGTGCAATTTTAATTATAATGACGAATATCACAGCTTTGGGTGGGGACTTTCCAAAAGCAAAGCCTGACTATGAAAGCAGAAGATCCCATCTTTACAATGATGCAAACTAGGTCGGCGTAGGTGACCAACTAACGGAGATATCGCAATAGTCGGTAATACATCCCATTTTTCCATTTTTTTGGAAATCACGCTACAGGTCGCAATTTTGATCGGATCGTCACGAAATTTTGGGTGTTGATGGGGGTCCCGCAGGAGAAGAAGCCTATTGATTTTGGTGATGGTAGGATAATAATTAGTGGTCAGAATGAGCAAAAAAGTTGTTTAGAGAAAAAGTCTAAATTTTATTCCAAAGCAAATATCTCAGCGTCTATAAGGGGTATATAAAAATCAAAACTTGGCAATGAAAGTAGAAAATATCGCCTTTGAAACGATGTAACGTAAGTTGTAGTAGGTGATCACACAACGATGATATCGCAATAATCGCTAATAGAACCCAACTTTTCATTTTTGTGATTCTAATAATAATGACAGATATCACACCTTTGGTTGGGGAACTTCTTTAAGCAAAGCCTGACTAAGAAAGCAGAAAATCCCATATTTAAAATTATGCAAACTAGGTTGGCGTAGGTGGTCAAATGGTGTAGGGTATTACATAATCGGCCCCGTACCGACTATAGCCTTTTCTCACTTGTTTGCAAAATGGGGATGAAAAATTTTAATTGGGGATCTGGGGATTTGATGGGGAAATAAGCTCAAAAACTGGGGATTTGATGGGGATTTTTTTCTGCTTTGAAATATCAGTTACATTACGCATTTTATGAGTGAAGGTGATTTTACTGCAAAAAATTAAAAAGTCATCAATGAACAAATAGGTAATAAACAAATAAAACCTTATTTCGTCTTCTTGTCCCCTAAAAAATGAATATTCTTAATATTACTTTCCAAAGTAATAAAAGAAACTATGTATGTATATATGACGAATTGCTTATATGCATCTTCTCGTTGTGTACAAGAATTTTGAAACCGTATGTAGGGGTAAACCTCGAGGATGAGGATGACCTTGATGCAATAATAATGGAAACTATCAATAATGATTCATCGTTATCATTAGAATCAACTGATTTAAGTATGATTTCAAAATGAAGTAAAATACCTTCCAGAGCATTAATTAAAAAGGCACCTGCTTTGAATCCATAAGAGGATTTTTCGAACATTTTGTAAATACGAAAAACTCAATGAACCTTTATGAATCACAGTGAAAGAAACTACCGTTAATAAAGTAGAACGATATATTATCAGCTGTGTCTTTTTACTTTTTCAGTAATAATTGTTCAGTAACTTCTTTTCTGAGAGTAAGAGAGATTTTACTCTTTGATACGAAAATAGAGAAAAAAGTAAAAAGACAGGATTTAGTAAACTTTAGCCAGGTAACAGTTGATTACCAAAACAAAAACATTGGCGCCAATGTATGAAAGAAAAACTAACTCCAAAGCAATGAAAAAGTTCTACAATTTTAAGCAAAATAAATAAAAAATAGCCTCATCTAGAACGGGCTAAAACGACTGTTTTTGCTCAGATTAAAGCTATATCTCTGAAACTAATGGAAACTTAGCTGTGCTACCAGAAGCAATATTGTGGCCATGGATTAGTAGAACTAAAATGTTTAAAAATGCTAGCATATGAAATGCATTTCATTTGTACAACTTTGTACTACTTTTTTATTTATTTATTTTTGTAATAAAAAGCCCAATGGCCAAGGAACTATTACAATATGCAACTTTACATTTAACATTAATGACATAAAAAACTTAAAATTAACAAAAATCTTACATTTAAGGGACTCCTATGCAGAGCAACTACTCCATAAAACCCCACTTTAATGAGGTGGCAGTTACAAAAGTAAAATCATTTGGAATAAAATTAAAAAAATTAACAAGTTAGCGATTACAAGAAATATAACATTACGTAAAAGATGACTACTCAAGAGGCTTTTTATTTGCATTTTTTCTTTTATGTTCTTTTATGTTTGTTGATTTTTATGACTAATGCGAAACATATACTTGTCTGTGAATTGAATTCCACTGTACAAATATTATTTCAAATAAATATACCCATTCTCTTTGGTTTTTCATAATGGGTATGAGCGGATTTATTTTGGGGAAATTCGATAAAATTTGGGGATTTTTGGGGAAAAATTATTTTGAAATTGGGGATGAGAGACCGAAAAATACTGATTCAGTCATAGCTACCTGCGAGCAGTGTGTTTAAAAGAAACAAAAAAAGAAATAGAGCTGAATACTGTCAGACAACATAAATATTGTAGAATTTAAGTTTTAGTGAACTGTGAAATATAAAATTGAATTAAAAATAAAAACCAGCTAAAACCATTCGAAAGCAGCAACTCATTCCTTTTGGGGGGAATGGAATCTGTTAAGGATAAGGTAGGCGATTGTACTGATCGGAGACAAGAAGTCTGTGGTGGCCAGTCCAGAACAAGTTGGTGAAAGACATCAACATCAATAAAAAAACGGCACGAGTTATGAGTTTATTTCGAAAGACAACACTCAGGAAAATACTCTATGTACTTTTGAAAAATAGGGAAAATATGGACAAGCTTTAAATTATGTTTAAATATGTTTCTAACCTTCTTCTGCTTAATTATATTTGACTAAAATTCGCATAATCACCTGTAGTTGAAGATTCCATTCTATAATGACCACCTTATAAAAACAACATATTACACTTTAAACACAAGAAAAATTTATTTTTTTATGCTACTTTTGAAATTGTAAAGACATCTTCAACGTAGAATATTGTACACTATAACCATGTTACGACAGTAATACCAAAAACTGAATTTAATATTTTAAATTAATCTCCGTTTTTTGAGATTTCACCCCTCTGTGCGCCGAGTGATTGTTTCGGCCAGTTTGTATGAAGGAAAAGACTCAAGGTATTATACCAAGATCTGTGTTAATGGTGTCCATATCGAGGGACTTTTGGATAGTGACGCTACCGTGACCTGTCTAGGTAGGGACTGTGTAGAGTGTATAGAAAAATTGAGTCTTAAGCAAAAACCTTTTTTTCGTTCATAAAAACAGCCGATGGGAGTCCCCACAGGATCACTAGCGTTGATCTCCACCTTAATAAACAAACTCATCCCATAATATTTTATCTGGTCGTTTGAGAGTCTCTCCACCAACAATATTAACCTTTCTGAAGAAGCGGAGTAGAAGACCGTTGATGACAAAACGGTTCACGTTTATTATATCAACAATGGCAACGTATGGAAATAATAATTGCCAAGTTTACCAGCTTCACTAAAAGAGGCTTGGGACGAACCAGCTCTGAGGTCATCACTATAGATACCACCGATGTAGTCCCTGTAAATAGCAAGCATAATCCCGTATCACCGGCTGTGCAGCGGTTAATGTATGTCGAGCTGGAGATGATGCTGGCAATGCGAGTCATTGAGCCTAGCCCTAGTCCCTGGTCTCACCCGGTTACCCTAGTCCGCAAGGGCGAGAAGAACCGGTTGTACCTCGACGTACGAGAGCTCAATGCTCTAACAGTCAAAGATACCTTTCCGCTCCCGCACATCGAAGGTTTGCTCAGTCGGTTGGGTGATACCTATTATATATCCAGTGCCGACTTAAAGGGCGCATTTTTACAGATACCATTACAGTCATACAGTAGGACAAAACCCCGAGTTCTCTGTCCCGGGGAAGCCGCTTTACCATTTCACGGTAGTGTCATTTGAGTTGTGCAACGCAGCCCAAAGGCTTTACCGTTTAATGGATAAGGTGATTCCCTCGGAGATTCGTGATCGCTGATCATATCGCCAGTCTTCGACATTTATATGGGACTGTTGGAGCGAGTAGCTAAGTAGTTGGATGAGGCAGGGTTGACTGAAAGAAGCCTTGGTCACTAGTCCTATTCTCAGACACTCCAACTTCAGCAAACATTTCTTCGTCCAATGTGATGCCTTCGACCTCGGAATCGGAGCGATCCTGTTCCAAAAGGATGATGAGGAGGAGTTTACATCTCCGATCGTTTTCCTGTGATGTAGAACACAGACAGGGAAACAAGAACATAGTACCCGATATTAGACTTGTGTCGTTCATGAACGAACCGGTTCAAAGGAAAGATTCCCTGAAAAGAACGAACGGATCCATATCCGGCACATTCTTTTATATCGTTCATTTAGATACCCGATGGCCAAGACTTTGCTGCTTACAAAATTAGCAGCAGAACCATCACCTTTAGTTTTACAAAGATTTAAGATTTAATTTATTGAGCCTTTTATTTACAGACGCTATAATTAGATAGAGTTGTTATGATATTATGTAAAACTTAAGATTATAATTAGTTTTACAAACACACTCAAGCCATCAACTCACAAATTTGCACACACAAAACAATCAATCATTCAGTTAGCTACAATCGTTCAGTAAATCATATGGTTTATCTCGTTCTTTTATCTCCTCTGTTTCTTTTTGCTTCTTTCGTTCATATTCAAAACAGTAACCACCACCATTTTTTGCACACAGACAAACTCACACAAGCTGCGTCAGCGCTAGCATCACAAATTTGCACACACACAAAGTGGCTCATATCGTTTCGTCTGAACGAAAAAAACGAAGTGAACGACACGGAAAGATCGATCCGCTCAATGAACGAGATTGCACAACACTACCCGATATCCTCTACAGGTATGACATGGAGGCAATAGCTTCTGATCGGAAAGCCTTAATATTAATAAAATCAAGATTATTGAGCTTGAGGTCAATGTTTACATTTTATTTATTGAATATTATTTCTAATATTTCGAAATTACATTAAACTTCATCTTAAGGGATTTCTCTGTCGATTACTCTTTGAATAAAACCAGAAGAAAACGTCAATCAATTGTATTTTGGGAAGCGCTTTTAATGGATGCACATTTCAATGAATACTCCGTTTTCTTTCTTCGGCAAAGGAAGTAGATCTTATTTTGGGAGTCATTTCTTTTAAAAGATATTTCTTCACAGTATAATTTTCAGATTTTGGATCATTATGTCAGGAAATATGGACTTGCAAAGTTTGGGCCAAATCTGTTGCTCCGTTCAAGAAAAATCGCGCATACCACTTTAGAACTTTATATAGTAGTATTCGATTCGAAAGTTGTCGTGCGCATCAGCCACTACACAGGGTGGCTGTAGGTGTTCTTTACATCTTTCGGGCCATTTTCTCTGGAAGTATGTACTTGCCTCTGAAAAAACTTGTACTGTAGTAATAGGGGTCCCGAGAACACTTGTTGCAAAACAGCAAAGTGTTCCCAAAGAGTTCTTTTTATTTACTAATTTATTTAATATTTTTACTTATAACTAAGCCTACACTGGTATAATTACTAATTATCCAGAGAGGTCTTAAACTGCACATCTCTAAAAAAATTTTGAAATACTCTGTTGAAGGTTACCCAAAGTGTGCATCGATATGACCCAAAATTTGGACAAAATATCACGAAGGTCAAATTTTGGACCGAATCAGTTGATCCGTTCAAGTGCTACGGTGCTTTCCAGGCAGCCATCCGGACGAACGGACATAGCTTAGTGGACTCCAAGTTTTCTGAAAGAGATTTCCTCCAAACACACGTTGGTCCTTAAACCATTATTTTGATGAGACACATTTTGGCTAAAAGCTGAGAGTATACAAACTGTTTACGGATTTTTGCTAAAAAAAATTCATGCATGTATAGACCTTGAATTTGGCGCCAGACTTTCATTTTAAAAGAATTCAATAATGGTTGTCAGTGTTTTCCTTGTTCCTGATCAATTTATGAGAAGATCCACGATAGGAAACCAGATTTTCTATAAGAGAAGTCCGACGATTGGAAGCCAAAATTAGTCTATTGACAGATGCACGATTGGGCAACAGAATTTGTCATTTACATACCCGCCATTGGGTGCTAGAATTTCATGATGGATAGACTCACTATTGCTCAGCATTAGTTCTTTATCAAGAAAACCACTATCGGCCTACAGAAATTCTTTGTGATAAGATCTACGATTGGGCAGCAAAATATATTCAGGGAAATAACTACAATTGGTTTCTTAATGACAATAACAACGATAGGCCACCTGAATTTCCCAAAATCAAATATTGACCATTTTCTGGCACCGCAGCGTGATAAAAGCAAAAGAAGACACGTGTCTCGGCGTTTTTTTATTTATACAACTGCTAACGCCATGATATTCAAACGTTCACCCTGCATAAATCAATTCTCTACTAATACCATTTTCTTTCCATAAATTACTGAATAAAATCGGAGTGGAAAATTGAAGCCGTGATTTTAAAATTTTGTGAAGTAGGAAACAAAGGAAAGGATCTCAACATTCCATGTAAAAAATTAAATGTTAAGATATTTCTAAGGTTTTCCGATTGTATTCTCTTTCTTTTGATCTTACCGAAGTGATGATATCACTGAATTACATAACATGCACTGTAGTTGTGAGTTATCTAATAAATGATACGCCCAAAAACATATACGAATATTAATATATCCATTGTTTTGCACATATATTAAATCTAATATATTGTCAAAAAGTAATAAAAATAAGAACCATTTTAATTAAAAATAGTAATGAAAAATATTTCATCAGGAATATAAGTCTGAAATAAGGTTAAACTCATTGCTAAATAAGAAATTTTCGCTAACATGAACTTTCGAAATGTTGGTAAGGTTGGTATATCAACGTATCCACCGAAATCGGAAAGTTTTGTCGAAGAAATTTTAAAGGAATAGTCGAGAATCGACTCAAATTCGTTTTGAATTTGAAAGAAAATTCTTAGAAAGTTCTCAGGAAAAATTAGATATTCGGTTAAAAAGAGAACTCTTTTCAGGCTCTTTCCAAGATTCAGAAAAATGTCGGAACAAGTTCGGAAAACTCGAGATGTTTGATCCGGAAATGGGAAACTTTTCGTAGGTTTGTTTTTATCTGAAAAAAATTCCGTTGTTCAATCTGAAATACAGATAATTTTCGGATGTTTGATCCTAGTTTCACAGTTATTAAATAAGAACTTCTTTATATAATAAATTTTGTGAATTCAATAGTTTATTACCAGGTTTATTTACCAAGTTATTAAACAATAAAGTTTCCGTATGTCATCACGCTGTTGGGTTTTTATTTTATTTATCTAAAATACAATTAACAATATTAAACATTATAAACAACTTTCAAAATTGTGTATACAAACTTACTGTTTTTATTCGTGAAATTTTAATCACAAAATAAGTTGTTCCGCTACCTCTTAGTCGCTTTACAGCTGTGAAATAACTAATAGAGGTGGTATTTACCATATTGAATCGCCAATACAAACTCTTACACCCTATTTCTGGGTTTAGGTTGTGAAATCGTTTCAAAATGGACAGTTTTACAATACTTTAAACAAGTGGGTAAATACTTAGGTAAATACTGGGTAAAAACTCCTTATCTGCCGAACCACTTGACGTAGGCTGACAAAATTTGGCTCAAAACTTTTATGGGTAAGAAGGGGGAAAGGCAGCTGCTTCGCCTCCTCTCTCCTAAATGTTAAACAATTTTCATGTTATATTTTCAGTGTGCCCGTGCGGGGAACTTGAAACCCCCATCGGGCGCGTCCCCCGGGTGGCGGATGGGGGAATGCTCGTCGGTTCAACCGAAGAGTAGGAGGGAAATAAAATACCTCCCGTGGACCAACAAGTCGTACTCAGGGCAGCAGCTGACTACGTAGTGTATACCGGTGGAGATCAGGTGGATCGGAACAGCAGTATACACCACAAACTGGAGGCGTGTTTCAAATACTGAAGAAAGCGGCAAAGGAACTGCGAGGAAACGTCCACATTAAAAGCCAGAATGGTGGCTTCAAATTGGCAGCCCCAATACCACCATAGGACACAGTGGACCAATCATCCGCTTGCCCGAAATAAAACTGATTACTGAAACATATACAAGAAATGAACAAAAAATTACCCCAAACTCGATGACAACATTTGGCACTCGGAAACGGATAAGAATAGCACAATGGAACGTCAGGACATTAAAGCTGAAAACAGATACAACGTTTGATTAAAGTTTTGTGTCGTTTTGGCCGTTTTTACACTGTTGGGCATGATGCCGAAAAATTCAAATTCATTTGAAATATATGCCGACAAACAGATAAACGCTTGACTTTGGTATCGTCGTCGCCCTGTTGTTGTTGTTTTTTTCTCGACGCCCAACGCAAAACTTTAATCAAACGTTGTATCTGTTTTCAGCTTAAGAGAATCATCACGGCTTGCACAAGTAGAAAAACAAATGAGTGAACTCAAAATAGAAATTCTAGGCATTAGCGAAATGCGATGGCGTGGTAATGGCGACCTAATATCTGCCAATGGAAATACTGTAATTTACAGTGGTAAGGATGATAAAAGCGAAAGCGGAGTAGGCTTCATTATCTCCAAAAATATGCAAAAATCCCTCTACACGTATCACCCTGTAAACGACAGAATAATCACAGCGCGGTTCTATACCCACATCGTTCCCATCATACAATGTTATGCACCAACCGAAGAAGCAGAGGAGGCAGTGAAAGACTCTTTCTACGAACAATTAACCGCCACCATAAACGGAATTGCCAATAGAGACATGCTGATCATACTTGGCGACTTCAACGCTAAAATCGGTTGTGAAAACGAAGGTCTATCTCACATCATGGGAAAACACGGCATGGGTATTATGAATGACAATGGCGAACGGTTTGTGGAACTCTGCCAGGCAGCGCAGCTGGTAATAGGTGGCTCTATATTCCCACATAAACGGATACACAAATACACATGGACATCTCCAGATGGCAATACACAAAATCAAATTGACCATATATGCATCGGCAGAAAATGGAGAGGTTCTCTCGTAGATGTGCGCACCAAACGTAGTGCCGATATTGATAGCGACCACGACCTCGTAGTGGCAACGCTCAAAATCAAACTTAAAAGTGTACGTGACAACAATACCCAACATTCACAACGGCGATTCAATACACATATGCTGAAGACGGAGGAAAAGCGCATAGAAGTTGCAAACAGTCTAAGCACACATATACTCCCAAACAACGTGTCATCATGGGAAGATACATGCAACATGCTTAGAAGTATAGCAAAAACCCATGTTGGATACACCAAGAAGTCAGAACGGAAGGATTGGATATCAGACTACACCTGGAATCTAATCCAGGAACGGAAATGTCTAAAACAACAGGCTTTAGGAGATGTACAAAGCAAGGAACGATATAAAGACGTCGCGAAAATGGTAAAACGATCGGCGCGAAATGACAAAAGGAATTTCGCAGAAGCAATGGCCAAAGAAGCGGAAGCAGCAGCAGGATCAAACAATATGAGAGAACTCCACAAAATAATAAAGCGCCTTTCAAATAACTCACAAACCCGTACACAAGCAATAAGAGACACGAACGGCAAGCTCCTAACAAATGTCGAAGAGCAAACGAAACGATGGAAGCAGCACTTCGAAGACATAAGCAACATGGACGGTGACGATTACGAGCCTAACCACCAGCAAAACTATGGAAATCAAATGCCAGACGATTCCATTATCACTAGACATCGGATTTTGCATATTTGCATATTTTTTAATATTAAAGATACGAAGATTCTGATTGGACCAAAATTCGTTTCAAAGAAAACTAAATTCAATGGAAGGGTCATATTTCGTATTTATTTTGCATATTTGCATAATTTGCATATGCACAAAATATGCAAAAAATATGCAAAATATGCAAAAAATATGCAAAAAAAATATGCAAAAAATATGCAGAATATGCAAACAGATTTTGGCCGAAAATCGTCATAAAAGTCGTAAAATTGTCATTTAAAGTTGGAAAAACCATCAAAAAATACATAACAGTGTTCTAAACTAAGACTGTTGACCGTATAACTTCGATTTTTTCAGCAGATTAATTTGTTATTGAGACCATTTACGACAGTGTGGTGTAGGGTATAAAAATATGGTATCGTAATACCATTTTTTTTTATTATTAAACTATGTAAAAATATAAAATTTGATAAAATATCAAACGTTTTATGTAAAATTCAATATTTTCTTTTTTGTAGCATCTTAATTTAATTTGTAGCATTGGACTGGTTTTAACTCAAAGGACTAAATCGATCTCGGATTTTTTAGCCAGGGAGCTGTCTAAACCTTTTAGTATTGTTAGATTTTAAGATTGCCAAAGTTTGAGCATAATCCGAATATGTACTGGGGCCTCAAAGTTATGAAAATCTATGTTTTTTGCTATTTGGCGACTTCGACGGCCCATATATGTGGAACGGTTAAAGCTACTTTCCCGTATTACGCATTTAATTAAAAGCTATTCTGTTCTTAAAATTTCTTGCTGAACAACAAAGTGCGTAAGTGTTACTGAATTCGAGACAATAAACCCAATGTCCCGAAAAAGGCCTTAGGGCAAAAATGGAGTCTATAAAAAAAGCAACTTTTTTCTTCCTATATTATCAAATATTTGCGAATGAAAACGACGGCTCTGTGATATAGATTAAGGATTTTTTTGCTGCAATATTTTTTATATATTTTTAGTAATTATTTTTTAAAATTATACAAATTTCTGTGTTGTGATGTCCAGTTTTTTATATAATTTAAGAAATAATTCTAACAATGGTATTGAAAACTAATTGATTTTCTAATAAAAAAACTCCTGAAGAAGTTGGAAAAAGACCAACGAAACGTTGAGTTAAATATGAAATAAATTAGTTTTATTTATTCCATAAAAATAACTGACCGAATCAGCCCGGTGGAAACACTTTTTATTAAATGAAAATATAATATACGGTCATAACAATCAACAAGTAAGAAAAGCGTTAAGTTCGGCCGGGCCGAACTTTTTATACCCTCCACCACAAATTTCAGCCATTTCGGTGGATTAATGTGACCACAACCTTAAAAAACCGAAATTCGGAAGGTACCGTTCTATGGAGGCTATATGATGGCGTGGACCTATACCAACAAATTTCTGGGGGAAAGTTTTATAAGCCTAAAGAAGACTAAATACCAAATTTCAGCCATTTCGGTGTGATAATGAGGCTAAAACCTTCAAAATATCGAAAATCGGGAGATATCGTATTATGGGTGCTATATCAACACGTGGACCTATATAAACATTTTATGGTAGAAATGTTTCTTAGCCTCTGGAAACACAAAATACAAAGTTACAACCGATTCTTTGGTCAAGTGAGTCTAATACATTCAAAATATATTAAAATGACGCGTACTTTATAAGGGGCCTTATGTGGGGGCTATACCAAAACGTGGACCTATATAACCCAACTTTGGTAGGAATGTTTTTTGGCCTCTGAAGACACAAAGTACCAAATTACAACCAATTCTGTGGTCAAATGGGTCTAATACATTCAAAATAATTTAAAATGACGCGTACTTTATATGGGGCCTTATATGGGGGCTATACCAAAACGTGGACCTATATAACTCAACTTTGGTAGGAATGTTTTTTGGCCTCTGGAGACACAAAGTACCAAACTACAACCAATTCGGTGGTAGAATGGGACAAATATCTTAAAAATTCCTTAAAACGACGACGCGTCACGCGTCATTTTGTATGGGGGCTATACGAAAGCGTGGACCTACATAGCCCGCTTTCAATACCATAAGTCCTACGTACAAATAATATATTTTCCCAAAATTTCATCAACCTACGTCAATCCGTTCGGACGCTAGAGTGATTTCCACAGACGGACAGACGGACAGACGGACAGACGGACAGACGGACGGACATGGCTATATCGATGTAGAATTGCACGCTGATCAAGAATATATATACTTTGTGGGGTCTACAATGATTATTTCGAGTAGTTACAAACGTAGTGACAAACTTAATATACCCCCATCCTATGGTGGAGGGTATAAAAATGAAAACGAATATATTTTACTTTATGTTGTTGGCTTTGTATTGTTGGACTGCAAAATAATACTTGTTGTGTATTTATTTCAGCTAAAGTCCATACTTTGTTGCTTCAAAATTTGAAGAAACAAAATGTTTAACAGTGGGTATTGAAATTGATTACTACGAGCGGAGGCAGAGAATACTATAGTTTCGGAAGCAGCCAAACTTCCTCATCAGTTCTCTTAACCGCTGACTCTGTATCAATAAACAGGTCAATAAGAGTGACCAGAAAATTAAACAGAACGAGAAATTTTCTGTATCCTCCTAAATCTGTTCACCGCACAATTGAGTCAGAATAATCAAAATCATATACCCACTACTGTTTTTATGCTGTCTTTGCATCGCAAAGAAGACAAGCATAAGTAGTGTTGTTTGCAGTAAGCAGAGATCACAACAAAATGTTGTTTTTGCTTTATGCGTAGTCAACAAGTAAGGCCGTGCTGATTGCCTGTTATTGTTGTTGGCTTTGTATTGTTGGACTGCAAAATAATACTTGTTGTGTATTTATTTCAGCTAAAGTCCATACTTTGTTGCTTCAAAATTTGAAGAAACAAAATGTTTAACAGTGGGTATTGAAATTGATTACTACGAGCGGAGGCAGAGAATACTATAGTTTCGGAAGCAGCCAAACTTCCTCATCAGTTCTCTTAACCGCTGCCTCTGTATCAATAAACAGGTCAATAAGAGTGACCAGAAAATTAAACAGAACGAGAAATTTTCTGTATCCTCCTAAATCTGTTCACCGCACAATTGAGTCAGAATAATCAAAATCATATACCCACTACTGTTTTTATGCTGTCTTTGCATCGCAAAGAAGACAAGCATAAGTAGTGTTGTTTGCAGTAAGCAGAGATCACAACAAAATGTTGTTTTTGCTTTATGCGTAGTCAAGAAGTAAGGCCGTGCTGATTGCCTGTTATTGTTGTTGGCTTTGTATTGTTGGACTGCAAAATAATACTTGTTGTGTATTTATTTCAGCTAAAGTCCATACTTTGTTGCTTCAAAATTTGAAGAAACAAAATGTTTAACAGTGGGTATTGAAATTGATTACTACGAGCGGAGGCAGAGAATACTATAGTTTCGGAAGCAGCCAAACTTCCTCATCAGTTCTCTTAACCGCTGACTCTGTATCAATAAACAGGTCAATAATATGCCATTTAGATATGACACCATTAGCCGGATTTAGCGCATTATCAGGTTTTATTTGCTAAATCCAGCCAAAATCTACCAGATTTCCCATACAAAAATAAATCCTCCTATTGAGTGGATTTGTTTTAAATCTGGCATAAATCCTCGTATACAACTCTGTTTTTAGCAACATGTTGCTAGAAAGTACAAAAAGTTGCAAGCTGGCACAAGAAACAAGGTAGATGCATCGGTGAATTGCTACACTAAAAATAATTTAAAATGTAAAAATTTGTAAACAAGGCGGAAAAATTAAATTTGTTTTGATGTACAAAGTTGATTTTAATCAACCAAGACTAATATTTATGATGTCTAAACGATAAAATAATTCGTTTATTTATTTTAGATGGGCAAACTGCGATAAAATAATAATTTATTTGCTCTTTAGTTAGCATTAGTGGCATAATGTTCTAACATTTTCAGTATTAAACTATACATTTGTAATTTGACGAATGTTTTTTGAGACGAATTCAATTTACAAAAAATTCTTTTGACGTTTCACATTCGTTCAGATGGGCTGATGCATCTACCTTGGTAATTGTGCTATGAACAAAAATCAGCTGACTGTCATTTAAATCCTCCAAAATGTATATCTAAATGTAATAAGATTTGTACTGGATTTATTAAATCCAGTCGAGGATTTATGGCTAGTCTAAATGAGCTATAAGAGTGACCAGAAAATTAAACAGAACGAGAAATTTTCTGTATCCTCCTAAATCTGTTCACCGCACAATTGAGTCAGAATAATCAAAATCATATACCCACTACTGTTTTTATGCTGTCTTTGCATCGCAAAGAAGACAAGCATAAGTAGTGTTGTTTGCACTAAGCAGAGATCACAACAAAATGTTGTTTTTGCTTTATGCGTAGTCAACAAGTAAGGCCGTGCTGATTGCCTGTTATTGTTGTTGGCTTTGTATTGTTGGACTGCAAAATAATACTTGTTGTGTATTTATTTCAGCTAAAGTCCATACTTTGTTGCTTCAAAATTTGAAGAAACAAAATGTTTAACAGTGGGTATTGAAATTGATTACTACGAGCGGAGGCAGAGAATACTATAGTTTCGGAAGCAGCCAAACTTCCTCATCAGTTCTCTTAACCGCTGACTCTGTATCAATAAACAGGTCAATAAGAGTGACCAGAAAATTAAACAGAACGAGAAATTTTCTGTATCCTCCTAAATCTGTTCACCGCACAATTGAGTCAGAATAATCAAAATCATATACCCACTACTGTTTTTATGCTGTCTTTGCATCGCAAAGAAGACAAGCATAAGTAGTGTTGTTTGCAGTAAGCAGAGATCACAACAAAATGTTGTTTTTGCTTTATGCGTAGTCAACAAGTAAGGCCGTGCTGATTGCCTGTTATTGTTGTTGGCTTTGTATTGTTGGACTGCAAAATAATACTTGTTGTATATTTATTTCAGCTAAAGTCCATACTTTGTTGCTTCAAAATTTGAAGAAACAAAATGTTTAACAGTGGGTATTGAAATTGATTACTACGAGCGGAGGCAGAGAATACTATAGTTTCGGAAGCAGCCAAACTTCCTCATCAGTTCTCTTAACCGCTGACTCTGTATCAATAAACAGGTCAATAAGAGTGACCAGAAAATTAAACAGAACGAGAAATTTTCTGTATCCTCCTAAATCTGTTCACCGCACAATTGAGTCAGAATAATCAAAATCATATACCCACTACTGTTTTTATGCTGTCTTTGCATCGCAAAGAAGACAAGCATAAGTAGTGTTGTTTGCAGTAAGCAGAGATCACAACAAAATGTTGTTTTTGCTTTATGCGTAGTCAACAAGTAAGGCCGTGCTGATTGCCTGTTATTGTTGTTGGCTTTGTATTGTTGGACTGCAAAATAATACTTGTTGTGTATTTATTTCAGCTAAAGTCCATACTTTGTTGCTTCAAAATTTGAAGAAACAAAATGTTTAACAGTGGGTATTGAAATTGATTACTACGAGCGGAGGCAGAGAATACTATAGTTTCGGAAGCAGCCAAACTTCCTCATCAGTTCTCTTAACCGCTGACTCTGTATCAATAAACAGGTCAATAAGAGTGACCAGAAAATTAAACAGAACGAGAAATTTTCTGTATCCTCCTAAATCTGTTCACCGCACAATTGAGTCAGAATAATCAAAATCATATACCCACTACTGTTTTTATGCTGTCTTTGCATCGCAAAGAAGACAAGCATAAGTAGTGTTGTTTGCAGTAAGCAGAGATCACAACAAAATGTTGTTTTTGCTTTATGCGTAGTCAACAAGTAAGGCCGTGCTGATTGTATTTATTTCAGCTAAAGTCCATACTTTGTTGCTTCAAAATTTGAAGAAACAAAGATTTAGGAGGATACGAAAATTTCTCGTTCTGTTTAATTTTCTGGTCACTCTTATTGACCTGTTTATTGATACAGAGTCAGCGGTTAAGAGAACTGATGAGGAAGTTTGGCTGCTTCCGAAACTATAGTATTCTCTGCCTCCGCTCGTAGTAATCAATTTCAATACCCACTGTTAAACATTTTGTTTCTTCAAATTTTGAAGCAACAAAGTATGGACTTTAGCTGAAATAAATACACAACAAGTATTATTTTGCAGTCCAACAATACAAAGCCAACAACAATAACAGGCAATCAGCACGGCCTTACTTGTTGACTACGCATAAAGCAAAAACAACATTTTGTTGTGATCTCTGCTTACTGCAAACAACACTACTTATGCTTGTCTTCTTTGCGATGCAAAGACAGCATAAAAACAGTAGTGGGTATATGATTTTGATTATTCTGACTCAATTGTGCGGTGAACAGATTTAGGAGGATACAGAAAATTTCTCGTTCTGTTTAATTTTCTGGTCACTCTTATTGACCTGTTTATTGATACAGAGTCAGCTGTTAAGAGAACTGATGAGGAAGTTTGGCTGCTTCCGAAACTATAGTATTCTCTGCCTCCGCTCGTAGTAATCAATTTCAATACCCACTGTTAAACATTTTGTTTCTTCAAATGTTGAAGCAACAAAGTATGGACTTTAGCTGAAATAAATACACAACAAGTATTATTTTGCAGTCCAACAATACAAAGCCAACAACAATAACAGGCAATCAGCACGGCCTTACTTGTTGACTACGCATAAAGCAAAAACAACATTTTGTTGTGATCTCTGCTTACTGCAAACAACACTACATATGCTTGTCTTCTTTGCGATGCAAAGACAGCATAAAAACAGTAGTGAGTATATGATTTTGATTATTCTGACTCAATTGTGCGGTGAACAGATTTAGGAGGATACAGAAAATTTCTCGTTCTGTTTAATTTTCTGGTCACTCTTATTGACCTGTTTATTGATACAGAGTCAGCGGTTAAGAGAACTGATGAGGAAGTTTGGCTGCTTCCGAAACTATAGTATTCTCTGCCTCCGCTCGTAGTAATCAATTTCAATACCCACTGTTAAACATTTTGTTTCTTCAAATTTTGAAGCAACAAAGTATGGACTTTAGCTGAAATAAATACACAACAAGTATTATTTTGCAGTCCAACAATACAAAGCCAACAACAATAACAGGCAATCAGCACGGCCTTACTTGTTGACTACGCATAAAGCAAAAACAACATTTTGTTGTGATCTCTGCTTACTGCAAACAACACTACTTATGCTTGTCTTCTTTGCGATGCAAAGACAGCATAAAAACAGTAGTGGGTATATGATTTTGATTATTCTGACTCAATTGTGCGGTGAACAGATTTAGGAGGATACAGAAAATTTCTCGTTCTGTTTAATTTTCTGGTCACTCTTATTGACCTGTTTATTGATACAGAGTCAGCGGTTAAGAGAACTGATGAGGAAGTTTGGCTGCTTCCGAAACTATAGTATTCTCTGCCTCCGCTCGTAGTAATCAATTTCAATACCCACTGTTAAACATTTTGTTTCTTCAAATTTTGAAGCAACAAAGTATGGACTTTAGCTGAAATAAATACACAACAAGTATTATTTTGCAGTCCAACAATACAAAGCCAACAACAATAACAGGCAATCAGCACGGCCTTACTTGTTGACTACGCATAAAGCAAAAACAACATTTTGTTGTGATCTCTGCTTACTGCAAACAACACTACCTATGCTTGTCTTCTTTGCGATGCAAAGACAGCATAAAAACAGTAGTGGGTATATGCTCTCTGCTTATTGACCTGTTTATTGATACAGAGTCAGCGGTTAAGAGAACTGATGAGGAAGTTTGGCTGCTTCCGAAACTATAGTATTCTCTGCCTCCGCTCGTAGTAATCAATTTCAATACCCACTGTTAAACATTTTGTTTCTTCAAATTTTGAAGCAACAAAGTATGGACTTTAGCTGAAATAAATACACAACAAGTATTATTTTGCAGTCCAACAATACAAAGCCAACAACAATAACAGGCAATCAGCACGGCCTTACTTGTTGACTACGCATAAAGCAAAAACAACATTTTGTTGTGATCTCTGCTTACTGCAAACAACACTACTTATGCTTGTCTTCTTTGCGATGCAAAGACAGCATAAAAACAGTAGTGGGTATATGATTTTGATTATTCTGACTCAATTGTGCGGTGAACAGATTTAGGAGGATACAGAAAATTTCTCGTTCTGTTTAATTTTCTGGTCACTCTTATTGACCTGTTTATTGATACAGAGTCAGCGGTTAAGAGAACTGATGAGGAAGTTTGGCTGCTTCCGAAACTATAGTATTCTCTGCCTCCGCTCGTAGTAATCAATTTCAATACCCACTGTTAAACATTTTGTTTCTTCAAATTTTGAAGCAACAAAGTATGGACTTTAGCTCAAATAAATATACAACAAGTATTATTTTGCAGTCCAACAATACAAAGCCAACAACAATAACAGGCAATCAGCACGGCCTTACTTGTTGACTACGCATAAAGCAAAAACAACATTTTGTTGTGATCTCTGCTTACTGCAAACAACACTACTTATGCTTGTCTTCTTTGCGATGCAAAGACAGCATAAAAACAGTAGTGGGTATATGATTTTGATTATTCTGACTCAATTGTGCGGTGAACAGATTTAGGAGGATACAGAAAATTTCTCGTTCTGTTTAATTTTCTGGTCACTCTTATTGACCTGTTTATTGATACAGAGTCAGCGGTTAAGAGAACTGATGAGGAAGTTTGGCTGCTTCCGAAACTATAGTATTCTCTGCCTCCGCTCGTAGTAATCAATTTCAATACCCACTGTTAAACATTTTGTTTCTTCAAATTTTGAAGCAACAAAGTATGGACTTTAGCTGAAATAAATACACAACAAGTATTATTTTGCAGTCCAACAATACAAAGCCAACAACAATAACAGGCAATCAGCACGGCCTTACTTGTTGACTACGCATAAAGCAAAAACAACATTTTGTTGTGATCTCTGCTTAGTGCAAACAACACTACTTATGCTTGTCTTCTTTGCGATGCAAAGACAGCATAAAAACAGTAGTGGGTATATGATTTTGATTATTCTGACTCATTTGTGCGGTGAACAGATTTAGGAGGATACAGAAAATTTCTCGTTCTGTTTAATTTTCTGGTCACTCTTATTGACCTGTTTATTGATACAGAGTCAGCGGTTAAGAGAACTGATGAGGAAGTTTGGCTGCTTCCGAAACTATAGTATTCTCTGCCTCCGCTCGTAGTAATCAATTTCAATACCCACTGTTAAACATTTTGTTTCTTCAAATTTTGAAGCAACAAAGTATGGACTTTAGCTGAAATAAATACACAACAAGTATTATTTTGCAGTCCAACAATACAAAGCCAACAACAATAACAGGCAATCAGCACGGCCTTACTTGTTGACTACGCATAAAGCAAAAACAACATTTTGTTGTGATCTCTGCTTACTGCAAACAACACTACCTATGCTTGTCTTCTTTGCGATGCAAAGACAGCATAAAAACAGTAGTGGGTATATGATTTTGATTATTCTGACTCATTTGTGCGGTGAACAGATTTAGGAGGATACAGAAAATTTCTCGTTCTGTTTAATTTTCTGGTCACTCTTATTGACCTGTTTATTGATACAGAGTCAGCGGTTAAGAGAACTGATGAGGAAGTTTGGCTGCTTCCGAAACTATAGTATTCTCTGCCTCCGCTCGTAGTAATCAATTTCAATACCCACTGTTAAACATTTTGTTTCTTCAAATTTTGAAGCAACAAAGTATGGACTTTAGCTGAAATAAATACACAACAAGTATTATTTTGCAGTCCAACAATACAAAGCCAACAACAATAACAGGCAATCAGCACGGCCTTACTTGTTGACTACGCATAAAGCAAAAACAACATTTTGTTGTGATCTCTGCTTACTGCAAACAACACTACTTATGCTTGTCTTCTTTGCGATGCAAAGACAGCATAAAAACAGTAGTGGGTATATGATTTTGATTATTCTGACTCAATTGTGCGGTGAACAGATTTAGGAGGATACAGAAAATTTCTCGTTCTGTTTAATTTTCTGGTCACTCTTATTGACCTGTTTATTGATACAGAGTCAGCGGTTAAGAGAACTGATGAGGAAGTTTGGCTGCTTCCGAAACTATAGTATTCTCTGCCTCCGCTCGTAGTAATCAATTTCAATACCCACTGTTAAACATTTTGTTTCTTCAAATTTTGAAGCAACAAAGTATGGACTTTAGCTGAAATAAATACACAACAAATATTTTACTTTATTTGAAAATGTTGCCTATTAGGGCGAAAATCTATTTTAATATTAATTTTAATTCATTTCTCGTTGGAGTCGAGCTTAATGACCGATGATGTTTGCAAGTGAAAAAGGAAAGCCGAAGATTCGAACCCCCACAACTACCATTATGTGACATATTTCGCCTTATGTAGAGACTCATCAGACATATCGGCCGTGGAATGGCAGCGCTATCCATCAAACATTTCCTTTTTCAAACGCAATTTTGTTTTTACAAAGATGGACATTTGTACATTCATTGTATGGCTTCAATGACAAACGCTTACATTTTGTTCATACATATTTTAATTTACTTATGCCCGTAATTTCAACGTCTGGGTAAACGGGTAGGTAGCTACCTATTAGTTATCTTTACCTACGCGTTTGGTAATTTCTACATGCGATTTACCGAGGCGTGTAAATTTTGAAATCATGTAATAATATTGGTGACTTTCATTCATGATTTCGCAAAATCATTGCCACTTAGAAGTGTTTTACAACTTTTAACACATTGGCAACGATTAACCAGGTAAAATCCTTGGTGTAAGTAACACGGCCGTTTTTGACTCGGTAACGTTACCTATGCGGGAGATATGTATCTGTGAACTCATAGATAACTACGCGTTGAAATTACGGGCATTAAGGGACTGACATAATGTGGTTTTGGAGCCATCTGGGTACAGATGACAACTTGGTGATGAACTCGACTCCTTGCTATGTCGCTCACAGTTTTCAAGTTATTTACCATATTTTACCCCTCCTGGTAATTGATGTTCTGTGGTCAAATTGCAGGATCTTTTTCAAGAAATTCAAGTTTAATCTCTTGAATAACAATTAAGTCTCACTTGTAATTATGCCTGCTAAACCTTTTTCTAGGAATTTCGGCAGTTGATTTTTGTAAGTTTGGATCGATTATTTCTGGAGAAATTTCTATCTTTGCTTTGTTAAGATTTGTGTCGTCTTTTGGATCTTTACGGTGTTTTGTACTATCAGATCAAACAATAAGTTCAGGACTAAGGTACCACATATGATTTATCATTTTGTTATTTCCTTTATCTGATACATACTTGTTTGTGAATGCCTTTCGTATTAAGTAAATCTTCAATACGGTTTAGGTCTTGTTTTGGACCTAAAAATATTTCTGAATATCATTTTCACTATTTTTTGTATTAAACTCAATCTATTGTCTTTATTTCTTTTTAACCTATTGATAATGTTTACCCAATATATCCTATATTATGTCTATATAAACATTATCTTGTTCATTATACGTTTTGTAAAATCAATAACTCAAACTCTCACTTATAACACTCAGTTGTTGTCGTGTGGCATACCAAATAAATAAATAGAATAGAAAAAAACATTATTGGGGCGTCCAGTCTCAAACGATTTAAACACAAGGTGCTTTTACGGCCACTTGTTCTTGGGAAGTGGGCTGGGCAGTAGTTTTAAAACACTCTCGCCTACTTCGAACTTGCAGTCAAAAATCCAAACTTGCAGTCAAAAATCCCTCTCAACAATTTTCTAACAAGTTTGTACGGTGGTACAGAAGCTCTCGACCTAATATCTGCTCGAGCTGGAGAGACCCAATTTTTCTAGGCATTTGTACACTGCTAGTTCTTGTTTCTCCCATGAGCTACTGTCAGTTTCAGGAACGCCTAGGGGTTGTTTTTTACCCCCATGTGATACCAGAACAGCAACCTGTTTTTTCATCTCTGTTTTGAGAATATTTGGTAAAAGTTTTCCATGCCAGTGCACGCAAATAGCCTCGTTCCTTGAAGCTGTTGAGTTTATTTTTCACGGTTTATTCTCCGCTGTTCACGGATAAAGCTTCTAGAGATCTTATATTTGTAGGGATCCTCTCCGATAGCTTCTACTGTAGCCATAATGATACTAGTAACGTTCCTATACACCCTACAGGTGTCCAGCACCAATGACAATTGCATAGTTACGATTTTTTTGAAGCCACGTTTGATTGTTTTCGGGACAGATGGTTCTTCAGATTCTACGATACGTTTAGCATCAAAACAAGACCTAGACCTCATTGAAAATGTATTGAAATATGAAAACATTGACACACAAATTTCAGAAAAAGGAAATAACAACATAATTAATAATCTGTGGTATCTTAGTCCTGAACTTGCTGACCTGGCATTGTTTGATCCAACGGTGCAAAACGCCGTAAAGAGGCAAAATACGACAAAAATCTTAACAAAGCAAAGATTAAAATTTCTTCAGAAATATTCGATCCAAACTTCCAAAGGAGCAACTGCCGAAAATCCTAGAAAAAGGTCTGGCATAATTCTTGTTGTTCAAGAGATTAAACATTAACTCCGAATTTCCAGAAGGCGCAACTGGTGGTAAACAACTTGAAAGTTGCGAACTACATAACAGAGCGTTCTTCAAGTAGTCAGCTGTACCCAGAAAGCTCCAAAACCACATGATGTCTGACTCTCGAATAAATTTAAATTAGAACAAAATGTAAGAGACATTTGTTTTCATTCCAAAAATTTAAGAAAGAAAATGTTTTTTTAATAGACTCCATTTTCGCACAAAGGCGTACCTAGTCACGTTTTTCGGGACATTGGCTTTAGTATCTCGAATTCAGTAATACTTACGTAATTTGTTGTTGTTTAACAAAAATGATAAGAACAGAATGGTCTGTAATTTAATGCTTAATATGGACAAAAAGCTTTAACCATTCCAGAGAAATGGGTCGCCAAAGTCGCTAAATAGCCAACAAATCGAGATTTTCATAACTTCGAGGCCCCAGTGGCACGTGTTAACATATTCCAACTGTGCTCAAACTTTGACAGTCTTAAAATCAGACCAAACTAAAAACTTTATGCGAGTGCCGCCTTAAAAAATCCGACATCGATTTGTGCCCTTTGAACAAAAATCAGGCCAATGCTACAATTTATGACGAAGAAAATATTGAATTTTACATAGAACGTTTGATATTTTATCAAATTTTATATTTTTGCATAGAATAATAATAAAAAAATTGTATTACAATACCATGCTTTTATACCCTACACCACACTGTCGTAAGATGTCTCGATAACACAATAATCTGCTAAAAAATCGACGTTAAACGGCCAACTATCATAATTTAGAACACTTTGAAGATTTTTGACGATTTTTCTAACATTAATTGACAATTTTACGACTTTTATGACTATTTTCGGCCAAAAACTGTTTGCATATTTTGCATATTTTTTGCATATTCTGCATATTTTTTGCATATTTTGCATATTTTTTGCATATTTTTTGGCATATTTTTTGCATATTTTTTGCATGTTTTTGATATGACCCCAAATATCGAAAAATTGACCCTTAAAACGCCTAGATCCAAAATTTGAGTCCAATCGGATGAGAAATAAAAAACATGCAAAAATCCGATGTCTAATTATCACAAATGCCCCCACAATATCAGAAATTGCAACAGCAATTAATAAATTGAAAAGGAACAAGGCGCCAGGAGAAGACCCCATACCACCCGAATTATTACAAGTGGACCCTACAACATCGGCAAAAATTGTACATACCCACATAAACGAGGCATGGTCCAATGAAAGGCTACCATGCGCATGGACGAAAGGCATTATAATTAAACTGCCAAAGAAAGGTGACCTAAAACTATGTGACAACTGGCGGGGAATCACCCTACTTAACACTGTCTACAAAATAATTGCAATCATTATAAACGAGAGATTGCAGCCTATTGAAGGAACATTACGTGATGAACAGGCCGGGTTCCGCCCACATCGTAGCTGCGTTGATCAGACAAACACCCTGCGTGTAATAATAGGCGAACTCCACTTTATCTCGTTTTTATAGATTTTCGAAAAGCATTCGATTCTATTAAACGAAGTGCAATTTGGTCCGCTTTGCAAAAAAAAAACGGGTGCCGACGAAGATTATAAACATCATAAAGGCATGTATAACAACGCAACATTACAAGTCAAGCACAGCAACACAATAAAGCTGAAAACAGATACAACGTTTGATTAAAGTTTTGCGTTGGGCGTCGAGAAAAAAACAACAACAACAGGGCGACGACGATACCAAAGTCCAGCGTTTATCTGTTTGCCGGCATATACACATAGCCCAGAAAGTCTGCGTTCACCTTACTACTTTTCAAAAACGATGCTAAAACTTTAATAAATAGGTGAATGAGATCAGTTTTTCTTTCATAAATATGTTATTGACACTCTTTACTACCAGAATAAAAAGAAAAATTCCAGAAAATATATTATTTTTACGAAGATAACGGTAAAAAAGTCTTACAACTGCTAAATTAGAGCCCCAAAAAGTCTGCGTTCACTTTGTATGTTGCAATAATACCGTTAGTTTTTTTGAATTTTTTTGCAGTTTTCTCGCATTTTTAATCAATATTGTCACAACTGGTCATTCTGTGAGATCGTTTGCACACTTAACTTAAAAAAGTAAAATATTTCAAAAATGGAAAACAAGGACAAAGAAATTGGCATCGATAAAAGGAAAATTCTAGGTAAATTATGGAAAAAGCTATCGAAATATTGGCGGAACTGTAGGTAGAACATATTAGTCTATACATAGAGTGATAATTAACTATAAAACAAAACGGAAGTTTGAAGTCAATGCCCAGATCTGGACGGTCAAAGCTCAGTTTTGGACGGTCAAAAATATTATCAGAACGGGATAGCCAATATTTCGATAGCTTTTTCCATAATTTACCTAGAATCTTCCTTTTATCGATGCCAATTTCTTTGTCCTTGTTCTCCATTCTTGAAATATTTTACTTTTTTAAGTTAAGTGTGCAAACGACCTCAAAGAATGACCAGTTGTGACAATATTGATTAAAAATGGGAGAAAACTGCGAAAAAAATCAAAAAAACTAACGGTATTATTGCAACATACAAAGTGAACGCAGACTTTTTGGGGCTCTAATTTAGCAGTTGTAACACTTTTGTACCGTTATCTTCGTAATAATAATATATTTTCAGGAATTTTTCTTTTTATTCTGGTAGTAAAGAGTGCCGATAACATATTTATGAAAGAAAAACTGATCTCATTTACCTATTTATTAAAGTTTTAGCATCATTTTTGAAAAGTAGTACGGTGAACGCAGTCTTTCTGGGCTATGTGTATTTCAAATGAATTTGAATTTTTCGGCATCATGCCCAACAGTGTAAAAACGGCCAAAACGACACAAAACTTTACCCAAACGTTGTATCTGTTTACAGCTTAAGCGAGTCTTTCACAACCAACGCCGGGGTGAAACAAGGTTGTCCCTTATCCCCACTGCTCTTTGCGGTCGTTCTCGACGATATCATGGAGAAGATTTCTTCGAAGAAAAGAGGAATCGTTTGGACACTTCATCGTCATCTAGAGGACCTGGACTTTGCAGACGATATTTGCCTCATGTCGCATAAGTTCAACGATGCAGGAGAAAGTAAATGAACTTGTTCTTCGAGCAAAAGAGGTTGGCCTCGAAATAAACACAAAAAAGACGCATGCAATGCGCTTGAATTATTCAATGGACAACCAAATAAAAATAAACAACGAGCCACTACAATATGTGAAATCATTCTGCTACTTAGGATGTTTCATGGAAATTGACGGAGGAGTAGAAGAAGACGTCAACAGTAGGCTAAATAAAGCTAGATCTGCGTTTGGTCGTCTTAACAAAACATGGAGCTCACAACATTTTTCCCTACAAACAAAACTGCGCATATTTAACGCGTGCGTAAAATCTATATTGTTATATGGGAGCGAAACCTGGCTGATTTCAAATTCAACTATCAACAGACTACAAGCATTCATTAACAAATGCTTAAGAAGAATCTGCGGCATCTTTTGGCCAAATAAAACTTCCAATGTAGAACTATGGAATAAAACTAATGAAGAACCCATTAAACGCCAGATCACAAGAAGAAAGTGGAAGTGGATAGGCCACACCCTGCGAAAAAGTCCCGACAGCATTTCTAGAATTGCCTTAGACTGGAACCCCCAAGGCAGTAGACGTCCAGGTCGGCCGAAGAACACTTGGCGCAGAACAGTTTCCATGGAATTAAAAAGAATGAACAAGAAGAAGTTAAATGTATTTGTAACAATAAAATAGAATGGAATTTTCTTGTAAATGCCCTATGTTCCCAAGTGGAATGAATAAAGGAAAAAAAATGTTCAGTGTGTGGACATCCAACCTTATTTCACACCTAGATACCAACAGCACCCCACATTCCAAATTTCAATGTTTAGCATAGCCTTTTTCGTCTTACTCTGTCCTATTTTGTATCTGCCATTGCAACTTAAAGAAGAGAGTGAGAAAACTCATGGGGAGTTTATATTCATGATCGGGCTGTTTGAATGAAGGCTTTTTACAGGAGAAGTTTCGAATATGGATGTTCTGCAATCTAAAATTGATTATACTCTGTCACTGGTCAGTAATTGGATGGTTATTTTTTTTTTTTTTTTTATTTATGCTCATATAAAAACCTAGCCCATAGGGCCATGATCGGTTTGAAAAACCACTATACATTTACTACTCTGAAAAACTTAAATTTAACAATGGGTTAGAAATAAATTGCGGGTAAATACTTCAAAAACTAAATCCCTTTATTTTTCGTCTCACTCTAATGTTTTGGATTTGAGGTATGAAGGTGTGCCAATACAGTTCGTGGATAGTATGGAGATTCTCGGAGTTATTGTTGATAATAAACTAACTTTTGCTTCGCATGTTGATAGAGTTGTTTCTCGCACCAATATGGCATTGAGAAGACTTTATAATTGTGATCTTGTTCTTCCTCAGCATATGAAACATAAATTAGTCCATGCACTTGTACTGTCCAATATTTTATATTGTCTGGAAGTCTACTCTGAATCTAACGATCAAACTATGAGGAGGATTCAAAAAGTTGTTAATAGTGCTGTTAGGTATGTTTATTCTGTGAACCTATCTTCACATATATCGTCTTTCACTGAAAGTTTCTTAGGCTGCCCTTTCAAAAAATTTGTTGATCTTAGATGTCTTTTGATGTTTTACAAATTGTACAGTGTACAGTGAGAATTTCAGTTTTTCACGCTCAACCAGGATAACAAGTCTAATATTACCGCGGTTAGAGGTTCATATGGACAGATCTTTTATTGTTAGAGTGTCTCGTTTATATAATATACCCCCAAGTCAATTAAAACGTTTCAATTTAACACCACGTTCATTTCAGTATAAGCTAATTGTTTCCTTCCGAACTGTTAATCATTAAATTCAAACGTTTGTTTTATACTATTGAAATGGTATATAAATGCTTCCAGTATTTTTCAATTTAAATTTTTCAGCTTGCTTTATTGCTTTAAATAGAAATTTAGCACTTACCCCCCTTAAGGGGCATTTGAGAGTAGTCCCTCCTTCAGAAGCAATGATTTAATGTACAGTTCTATAATGTTATTTTACATATCGTCTGCTCCGTCGGAAAAGGTCGTAAGTCCACTTTTTATGGAAATCGCGTTTTTGGTACAAGATGATAGTACAAGTCAAAACACGTCGTATGATACAAAGAAAATGGCAGTATGTCGCGTTTTTCTATATGTTTTGACCTTGTCGGAAAAGGTCGTAAGTCCACAAAACATACAAATTTGAGTACGAAAAGGTCGTAAGTCCAAAGGAAAATGTATACTTTAAAAGAATACTACAGCTAATGTAGTTCAGAGATAATTTTTAACGTAATCCATGGATGGGGTACAATGTAAAGAACTAGCCTACACCTTTCGATGATAATCGGATGATATTTGGCGGAGCCTGTGGACCAAACTTTTGAACAAAAATGTGATAAATTCTATATTGCAACGAAAATTTACATTTGAAATTTATTTTCCCCTATAAGCGAACTGGTTATGAAAGATGGACTTCTGGCCTTTTCATTGAAACAAATTGGGATGCTGTATGCGTTCAAATACCTCATATATTGAAAAATTAAAAAAAAAACAAAATTTTTACTGTTTTTACTGTCGTATATCTTATTAAAATTACTGGTAATTTGTGGTTTCTCTAGGGACATTTATTCACATAACAAGATTAGTTTGTATTCTGAATTCATGGTGTCAGGGGTATAGTTCCCTATGGTTTTCACGGTGATTTTGAAAGCTCTGCTGATAAACTTCCTGAACGCAGGAAGACATTACATGCTGAAGATTCTACATGGTTTGCAGACAAAAATAAAAAATGCAGAGAGTTGGGGCAGAAATACTTGGGAAGACAAAAAAGGACACTATTTGGGATTACAACGTAGCTAAAAAACGGAATTAATCATGAAATTTAATTGAAGGAAACAGGTCGTAAGAAATGTTGGTGTCGATTTGCAATTTTAACATACCACCAAATAACTGATGATTTGAGGCATGCCGACTGTGTCCACCTTCTTATAATGTACCTTATATACCTGATGAAACTATAGCTACGATATTTGCCTTCAAATCTAAACGCTTGCTTTCCAATAAGACCAAACCTTCGTTATGCATAACATCTGGTATTTCCATTAATTTGTAGCATATTTAAATAGGAGGGAGTGGTCGGGTCTTATTCCTAAAATATATACCCTGGATTGGAGAAACGGAAGTTTTATGTATATATAGCGCATTCAAAAAATAGGGCACAGGTGCAACCCGCTCCTCCGAAATTCAACAAAATATATAGCCTACTTCCACCAAAGGAACATCCCTCTCCGCGCCTTTGAAATTCAAAAAATATAAAGCCTATATAGCCTAGTATATTCTCTGAAATTTTCAAAAAAAAAAATCGGTCCAGCTGTTTTTAAGCCTATGCGGAACATACACACATTGTCTTTTATATATAAGATTTCACCCAAAAGTGTTGGTCCATTAAACCCGCCAATAATTATCTCATCACCATGTTAAAATGCAAGCTTATTCTCTCTTAAGCTCAAATCATTCTTAAAATTTTGCTCCGATCGGAATATTACTGCGATCTACAGGAAAGCTACAAAGTCGGGTAAAAATTGTGGGTTTGGTCCACTTCACACCTTTCGATCATAACCAACATCTAATGGGGTCACCTATTGTCGGAACCCGACCACCACAAAATTTCGTGACGATCGGTCTAAAATTGAGGCCTGGAGTTTAATTAAAATTGTTAATGGATCGACGGACATAATGACAAAATGGCAAGGGGAGGGGATCTACGACGAATTCTTAGCGATGTTACACGAATATTGGACAAAACAAACTTACAATACCCTTTCCACATTGTTTTGTATAGTATAAATATTTTATTTAAAAAACGTCCGTAAATTGTAGGAAAAGGTCGTAAGTCCCTACAAAAATACAAAACTGTACAAGGAAAAGGTCGTAAGTCCAAAGACATCCAATTATCTCCCAAACGCGACGGAATTTTATCAAACAAAGTACAGGTATTGAAGCGGAATAAATAAACGATGAATACTGCCTTTACCACCATAATAAAATCTTTAATACAAAAAGCGCTGGAATGTTTTTTCTTCCTCCTGAAAAATTTATTGAGAGGGACTTACGACCTTTTCCGACGGAGCAGACAATATATATCACCAATATTTTTGAAAATTTAACATAGCTGAAGCCAAGGTT
The DNA here is from genome assembly GCF_047663935.1 of Musca autumnalis. NCBI lineage: Eukaryota > Metazoa > Arthropoda > Insecta > Diptera > Muscidae > Musca > Musca autumnalis. Next base: position 96,248,870 of record NW_027411755.1, on the reverse strand, counting down.
TACCCTTTTAGAACTCGCGACTTGTGATTGTATATTATACAAATTAAATGTTTTTGGTTAAAATGAGATGTTTTTGGACGTGGCAAAAAATATTGGCACCAAAAGTTAATTTGCGTGGAAGCTGTCGCTATATTTATATTCTAAAATATGTAAAAATGGGTTGAAGCCAACGTGTCTTTTTTTGTTTTCTCTTGATTTGTGAATAAACCAAACTTTTCCCGATTTTCCTGTCAAAGTAAAAGTAGAAGCAAACTAAATAAGGATCATCTCACTAATGTATTACTTTCAAAATTTGATCTGTTTCTACCATTAAATGATGCTGACATTTTGAAGCCAGATTTACAGTGTTTTTTGACATTTTCTTCTAACTTCATTCCGCAAACAGGCTTTTCAAAAAATCGTATATAGGATTGTAGAACTCGCGATTCAGAGTTATTTGATATATGTGTCGTGAATGTAGTCTACACAGCTTCATAGAAATCTGCATCCAAATACGGAAATTTTGTGTGAACATTTTTCGAAAAATCATATTTTTCGGGCCTTATTTTTACAATTGTCATTCGAATTCCTCGTACTTGATTGCACATTTTAGTTTTTTACGTTCCGGATCCAATAAATCATTCCCCGTGAAAATCCATCCACTAAAACGCGAGTTACGAGAAATTCCAAAGTAGAAAAATCAGCTAAAAATGTTTTTGAAAATATCGCGTATTTTATCGCGTTTTCTGCGGATCGTTTCCACTGCAATGAAAAAACTAGTGCAGCATCTTCGTTTTAGCTGAAACAGAGATTTGAAAACTTCACTGATAAGGAAACTACATTCATTTTATCCCAAAAAATAGTGTGTGATGCTACATCCACGGTTCTTTATTGATCGCCTTGAAATAGATATGTATCGATGTAGATTTTCATGGTGGACACTGAAATCGGATGCGGACAAAAATTGTATGCACTTTGCGCAAATTAGCGATTTTTTATAGGTTTTTTAATGCTAAGATGCAGCCGATGCTACATCTTAGCGTCCAACTTATATTTCGAAAAATATATACAAATTAAAATATATGGTCTTGATGTACATGAAAATCACATGCGGACAAAATGATTTTGATAATTACGCGATTTACACGTATTTTAAAATGGATATAAATTAAAATGGGTTATGTGACCTCTGTTTCCATTTCAGAAGCCTTGAGATATATCCTCAGCAACCCAATTATCTTCCTCAATAAGAAAGCTTTTATATGAATGTCTATAAAGCAAAATCCGTATATTTTAATGGGAGATTTAAGCAAAATGAAGGAAGTATTCCTGTAGATTTTTCCAAAATTTTATACTACATAATGAATGTGAACAAATATTTTTTCAAACAAAAAATTATTTTTTTAACCAAAATATGTGTTTATTTTGGCTGTGACATCGAAACTATAATACCAATCTGTATGATTTTAGTCTCATTTGATTCGCGGTGAAGTTTTGCTTCCATACGAATTTTTTCGTAATTTTATAGCGGGTAAATGGACCTTTATTTTGGAAAAATTTGACTTACATTCAATAATTTATCAATTTACTACACATTTCGCGAGTACTGAGTAACATTTAACAAATATTATGCAATCTACTAACTCAAGCCACTTCCAGATAACTTTTTAGTAGTAATTGCTCGCGGTAAAATAATTAGCGTTTTTATAATAATTGTTTCTTTAAAACGAAAATAAAACCGCCATAACTTTTGTCCGCATCAACAAAAAACTGGCTCGCGAGCGGAATTTGTTTCTTAACCTATGTACGAAAAACCTTCGATGTAGCGCGAAAAAAAATTTAACATTTTTTTTAAATGGAATATGAAATATTTGACAACATTTGTGATATATATTTTTTAATTCGGTTTAAATTAATTTATTGAAATAGTTTATAAATGATTCTAGCATTTTCTAATATTTCAGCTTGCATTATTTAATTAATATAGATTTAGTTACCTTAACCCTTAAGGGGCATTTGAGAGTAGTCCCTCTGTCAGAAGTTAAGATTTAATGTACATTTCTATAATGTGGTTTATATAATTGTAAGTTAAACCTTTTGTAAGTCTTAGGGTTATTTTAGATTTTTTTTTTCAATAATATAATTATAATCTGAAGAATATTGTATTAGTTTATTGGCCCATAGGCTTTTTAATACAAAATAAAACGCAAATTAAATTAAATTATGTGACCCACCGCCCGTAGCCAAGTCTTAAATCAGAGACCCTTACGTAGTTCAAATAATTCAATTTTATTTCAATTTTAGGTATTAATGAATAAACATATAACTTAAAAATTAACTCATTAGAGTATGCGTCCACGATTAATAGCACTTATTAAAGTCCTTCTTCGGATGTTGGTAACCAGAAAGCCATATTTGTGCATGCTGAAGCCAACAGCATGTACTTTGGATTGAACTGGACACATTGTACTGGTCCAGGATGATCACCATTCAAAACACAAACTTTGTAGCCAGTATCAGCATTCCATACATGAACACGGCCATCAGTACTTCCAGAAAAAATAAACTGAGAATCTGGACTGAAGCTTGCTTCAATTGGTATTCCCTTAGTGTTCGGATAGCCCGTAAAAGTCTGTAGCGGTGTTCCATGGAATGCATCAATCAACCTTATTATAGAACCATTTGTACTTATCAGTATGGTCTTTCCATCTCTGGAGAACTTCAAGCCGGTCCAGTCACATTCTTTCTCTTGATTTAACTTGAATGTAACAAATGGACCTTTGTCAAATGATCTCAAATCATATAGTTTTATACTTTCTGAATTTACACCAGCAGCAAAAATTAACCCCTCTGGATCATATGCCGCAACTGGTCTTCCAGAAAGATGCATCAATCCTTGACAATTTGGCGAACGCAAGTCCCACAGCCGCAAGGTTTTATCTAAAGATCCTGATAGAAACGTATCTTCGACTGGTGAAATGCACAGCGATATTACTTTTTTTGTATGGCCGGGGAAATATCTCAAATATTTGTTATCATGGAGACTTAGGTATCGTATGGTATCATCAACTTTTGTTGAACTATGTATTGCAGTGTTGTTGGCATGCGTAAAATGAATTAGGTCTACGCCATACTTTTTGGAATTCACAGTTCGAGATTGTGTTCCTTTTTCACAATCGTATATAACAATTTGATCATCTTCACTACATGAAATTAAATGTTCTCCATTTGGCGAAAAATCAATGGCATTTATTTTGTCGGTATTTTCTCTAAAAACTTTAGCAACCTTAAAACTCCGTACAACTGGATCTATTAATTTCATTTTCATTTTGCTGCTTTTGTTTTTAATTTAACATGAAGTTGTTGTGTTGCAAAGAAAAACATAATGCCCTGCCATTAGAGCTGACAAAATATCGATAGCACTATCGATATTTTATCAATATCGATAGTTCTTTTTCTATCGATTTTATCCGCCATTAATAGGGTTTTTATTAGAGCTGGCAAACCATCGATATTCCCAACATTAGATATTTTCGATATAATGTTTTAAAATATCGATTGCTATCGATATTATTCTTAAGTTGTCATCACCATTAATTTGGAAATGAAAATGGCGGAAATGTCAATGATTTTCTTGAAATTTTGCACAAGTAGTTCACAGAAATGTGAGGGAGAATAAACAATTGCTTTTATTTTATAAAAAATAAATTTTACTTTACCGAAAAATGTGTACGTGTGACTACGGGCTTACTTTCTCACACACACATAACCGAAAAGTAGCGAAATTTCTATTTATTTCACTGAATTTCAGGTTAGGGGTTTTTATTCCGATAATATCGATAGGTAAAACTATTTATCGATATTGAATTTTGAAATAACAATCGATATTATCGATAGTGCCATCGATTTTTTGCCAGCTCTACAGCACCATGTAATAGGTGCTCTGTTCCAGAACCTGCAAGAAGCTACTATTTTTTACTACGATAACATATTTTCCTTTATGTTATCGGAAAAAATAGTAAAAATTAGTAGATTCTTGCAGTTCTGGAACAGACTAAGGTATTTCCAAGGCATATTCATATAAGGTAGAAGTGACAATCAGCTGTATTCTTACTTTTTTGTAAATTTAGTTTTCAAAATGTAATAGGGTCTACTCATGAAATTTGAAACTTCGAAATCTGCTACCATAAAATACTGACTTTCATCCTAAACGTGTAATAAAAATGACCTACGAGAGTTATGAATGCTTTATATTTACATTTTGCTTCAAATTTGTTCTATTCTAGAGGATTTTCAAAATGCATTTATATTTTTCCTGAAAAAAATTTTGGAACGACTGAAAAAAATTTTGGAAAATTTTGGAACTATTATTCAATATTTTCTTTGAAGCCTTTACCTAATTAACTGCGTGTTGCGTGTGCGTTCAAAAAAAACAAAAACAAAACACATGTATTTGTTTTTGTTGTCAATTTGAAATACATGTATTTTGTTTTTGTATTTTTGAACGCACACGCAACACGCAGTTAATTAGGTAAAGGCTGACAATTAATTTTCAATAACAACAATGTTGTTTTTGTAAATTTGTTAGTTGTTGTAATTCATGCATATACCTTATAATAAATATACCTTGGGTATTTCCATAACCTTTCAAAGGATACCAACTTTAGCAATCGGGGCTTAACTCTAGTTTAGTAAAAACTCTCCGATTTTTTTTTTTGAAATTTTTACCAGAGGTAGATATTGTTGCGCTGATCACGGAAATGTATAATTTTCTTGGGGGACGGACCCGGTTACCCGGTTATTGGACCCGAAAGTCCGGGTAAAAAACCCGGGTTGGACCCGGGTCCGTCCCCCAAGAAAATTATACATTTCCGTGATCAGCGTAACAATATCTACCTCTGGAAAAAATTTCTAAACTAGAAACAACTTATCGCTTTTCATTTTGCATTTATCAAAAAGTAGTTATTTTGAAAAGTGATAACCTTTTTTTGTTCCACAAATTACTTTTCAATTTCCCTTGCACTTAGCAAATTTGTCTATCACTGTTCTTTTAGCACAGTTGTTGTGCTCTCTTGCTCAATTTTTCCGCCATATTGGTAAGTCTCTCAGTTCTCTTGCAAAGTGTGAATGATATTTGTTCCACAGAACGTTTTATCATCTTTGCATTACTTTTTACTTGGCAATAATAAATAAGACATGTAAAATTGAGACGAGCGAAAAAATCAAATGAAACTCATATTATTATGGGTACTTTACACGATATGTTTTTTTCATATGGGTTGTCACTTTGCATATACATTTTGTATTTAAAAAGTGACAACCCATATGTTAAAAACATATCGTGTAAAGTACCCATTAAAAGTAAATAAAATAAACTAAAATTAAATAAATTAAATTAAACTGAAATAAAATGAAACAAACTAAAATAAAATAATATAAAATAAAATAAAATAAAATAAAATAAAATAATATGTTATGTCACCCTTCGATGCGCCGAACGTGAAGGATCACCTTCACTTTACACCGCTGTATTTTAATCAGCTGTTCAACGCCGTCTAAATGTTTGTCGGCACCGCGCTGATCAAATCTGACATTTTGCTTGCAAAAAAAGGCGCCATGATTGCGAAAAATCATTGCAGTAGAAAATTCTGAAGAGGCAACAAGCCGAAAAAAAGGAGAATAACGAAGAAGTCATAAAACTTCTTCTCGAAAGTGTGGCTGTACACAATTTTATTAATTCTCCAAGAATAAAATTGTTAACACCATTTGTTCCTATTCTTCGAAATATAATTGCAGCACCAAATGGTAAGTTGCTTGCTTTCGCGGAAAATAACTCGGAGGAAAATTCTCAATTTTTTTCTGGAAATTTACAGAACGTTGCAACTGGGCAGGATAACTGTACTTTACACGCGGTTGGCCGTTCATCATTAGGCCTGACCACGTGCATCTTCCCATAAGACACACCATCTGTACACCATCTCCACCAATACGCCCCAAACACCTATGAATTCGTTGCACATGCAATAGTTTCCATAACCTAAAAATTGCATGCAGCCACACACCACACAACACGTTTGCCTCTTCGTCCAAAAATTATTCCCGACAGCAACACCAGTCGCCATGTGTTCCACACAAACACACTTCTAGTTTGTGGTTCACGTCTGCAATTTAATTGTATCATATTGTCACCCCGCCAATTGTGACACCGAACATAATTGAAGACATCGTATCATCACTGGAATCTTGCTGGTTGATCATAAGACAGTCGTTCGCCCATCCACCATTTTGGAATGGCCTTGTTCAACTTTACACGTGTCATAATGACTGCTTCCAGAACCATCTAACCTTTGGGCTACGCACAGCAACTTAGTAAGCCACAAATTAGTGCAAGCAGTCGTCTACAAATTTTCAACCCAAAATTGGATTACAATAAGGCGGAATCCTGCATTTCTAATTCGTGAACACGCCACCTGATCGACCATTTGTCTGTCCATACTGTTCTGGAAAAATCTAATAAATTGCATCGCTTCTACATCCCAGTGCAACAGCAGTTCATTTTGTTACGTCACCAACTCGGATTATAACCACCTGTTGTGGCACACATCTGTGCACAACATAAACCCTGGTAAGAACACAGTGTTGACCATCAAAAGTCATCAAGTCGAGTTCCACGTGAGAATTAACAACAACCCGATCGGTGTCATCATAAAATTCCTGCTGTTTAATAAAGTGATGTTCATTGGTTCTGGGCCGCAACATTATTACCATTGTGTAAAATTAACAACACTCTTAACCTGCAACATAAGATTTTGTGAAACATTAACCTGCTTTGTTAAGTACACCTCATCAAGAAGTTGGAATAAACACTACCATTCTCATGCATTTTACCTCCACCTCTCTATTTGCATCAACGTTCAGTTAGAACATTCTGTCCTACGTCACCACATTCATCTATAATGAACTGTCGCAACTGTAGGCCATAGTGGCAATAGTTAGCTGTTATAGTCTCCAACAATAGTCAACAACAGCAGTGCTTCAACGTATTCATTACAACAACAGTGGTAAATAGTCAACAGCAACAGTAACTGCAAGAATCAACAACTGTCCAACAACAACATCAAGTCCAGCCTACCATCGTCTACATCTGGCAGCAAAAGCAGTGGTAAATAACATCAATATCATCTGGCCGCAACAACAATTTAACAGCCGTGACTTTTTACATCATTCATCCAGCCTTATGAACACACAAGAGTTATAAGTATAGGAAGTTTGCGTAAGTCTTGAAATATTGAAAGAAAAGTTATGGACAGTATAATGGGAAGCCATAGTATATCATTTTGCATGGTTTACCATACGTGGTCCAAAAGTTGTGTTAAATGATTATTGACTTTTAAATGATTCATATTTATATTTTGCAATTATACAATCCACCTGTTGTCTAGTTGTAAGATATATACCTTTTCGATTTCCTATTTATACCACCTATCCTTATATTCTTTCCTATACAATCTTATACGATTATTTCTTGCCATCCATCTGATCTATAGTATTATTCTAATTTATACTGCTATACACATACTCCTATTTCATTTTAACTAATAGTTTGTTTTTTTTTTATCTGAAATCTAATCTTTTGCAAAGTTATCTAAATTACGCTTCCTCGAAGCATACTTTTAGGCTTATAGGAATTGTAATTTATCTGATTTCTTTTTATACATAAACTTTTATCTTTGTTGATGTTTACCAACATTCGCTTTGGTAATCCCATTATCTAAAATAACAACACCATCTGTCTTTGAGATAGAAAAATCATTTCCTTATCTTTTCGAGCTCGACTAGGCAGGGAAAAATTTAAATGTTACCATATCGCTTGTGCAAATTGGCACATATTGATGGGACGACCAAACCGGTTATTAATTTTTGCTTTATATTTAATTATATAGATTTTAAATAACTTTAAAAGATATTTCATCCTAAGGATGAACAAGTTGTATAATGAAATACCTGTTATCATTAACTTAAGCTTAATTTAGTTAATAAGTTAAGATAAGTTATATGAAATTGTTTGAGCCCTACTTAGGCACAATAAATTGTTTGAAGTCATGAATGAAATGAACATGCTTGAGTAGAATGTAATCATGAATCGGTAGGGTAAGAAGGTATAAGGGTCAGTGAAGAAAATATTTTGGGGGTCCTCTTAGTTCAGAGGCCCATTAGGGGGTTCATGTTAGGAACCCATAGGGAGGGCACAGGGTACCCAAATTCCACCTAGGGGTACCAGCAACAACAACAACAACCAAATTCAATACAACAACAAGGCTTTTCCTGGTTTTCTTATAAATTGATATATTTTTTTTTTGTATGTGCCCAAGTGCACCTCCTCGCCGCTAGAGCTTAAGCCGGAGCCAAAATAATCAAATGCCATTGTCACCTTGGTAACCAATAGAGGTCATACTTGCCAGGCACATTACAAAATGGCGCCCAACGTACAGGCCGATGTCTTAGGTTCAACTCCCCTTAATGGGAATTGTTCTTAAGCATTAGGTGTATGAATTTTTGTTTGATTGGTTTTCAGTATGTCTTGAGTTGTTGTTATATTACAACATACCAATTGCGACTTAAGGTCAATTAAATTTTAACATCATTTCTTGAATTTCATCTTAAAGAAAAAGTGTTTTAGTCGTCTTGCAAGCCTGAGTTTATGTCAAGCTGCAATTTTGTGACAAAACTTCTGCGTTATTGAATTCATACTTCGACTTTCTTTAAAGCTTTATAATATATTGTCATCTGCAGTTGATTATTTATGATCATTTGCATGATTTGCGATATTATAGATGCTTTAATATATTGATTTATTAGAATTGAAATTTTTTGGGGAAAATTTTTGACTGCGCTTTTCAAAGATAAGGAAGATTGTTTGTTGTTGTTGTTTATTCTTTTTTTATCTTGGCTGATACCTTAACCTTCTACTAATTACCTTTAACTTTATGAAAATTCTGATCTACAATTATTTGAACTCTTTCTAAAAACTATTGACACTAAAATTTTTGATATTTATTCGATTGTTGGCACGTTTAAGACATAGTGAGTTACCCAGTTTTTTTTTGGCACCTGCACTAACGAATTCTTTTGGCACAACTTTTTTTGTTTCTGTCTCCGGTTTGAGAATTGTATATAGCACTTCGTCGTGGAACCTGGTGAAATTTTCGAGATTTTAGTCGAGTGTGAGATTTACTTTTGAATTTCTCGGAACCTTTTGATAGTAAAGGGCCTTCGCTATTTTACTATACACTTTGCTTGAAGTTTTCTACAGTAGAATTACTATTCCAATTCAGATAGCTAGAAGCATAGGGTCGTCGCCCACAAGACTTTTGTTTTTTTTTTTGTTTTTAAAAGACTGCAGGAGGGGTTTGATAGGCTCAAACTACTGATTGCTAGTTCTTACTTTTAAAATATATAAGCTTTAAGTAGTAATATATTTTTGTTTGTTTTCACGTACACACAGGGTGTACACAGAACTGGACTAACTGTACCCGAAGACTGGTCTTCAGTTCGACTCGAGGTCAGCTGAAGTACCTTAAGGTTGTAGGGGCGGTATAGTCTGGAGAGCCTTCGGACGGCAGCGCTCAACCTTGAGTTGGAGCATTTTCCGTAGGACGGATTGTTGTCTGGTTGTCGATTTCCCAGTGTATCTTTAGAAAGCCGTTCTATGCTTAACTAAGGATACACTGAAGAGACCTCGAGAAACTTTTTGAGGAAATTCTAACCGGCAACAACCACTCCTACGTTTGAACAGTCTACTCCATAGAACAATAGGGGTAGGCGAAGAGAACTGAAGAGCCTATCGAAGTTCTATTTTCCTTTTACCAGCTAAGACTTTATTCGAATATTATTCGAACTAATTTTACCCGGACTTACAAACTTTTACCCTGATCTACCACAGCCTAGATAATCTACTGTCTCAATTTATTCTGTTTTTCAGGATTTTTGAGTTTTTTTTTTCCTGCTTATGAGAAACTTTGCAAGATTTATTGTTTTTTTGGTTCGATCCTTTTTTTGAAATACCTGACCTGTTGGAACCATTTAAATTTTCATATTGAGTTTTGTTGCGTATGAGATTTTCTATATTGGACTTTACGGAACCTTAAGGCAGTAACCGTGATTGACTGTTTCATCTATATATCTTTGGTATTTTTGTTGAATTTATGGTATCATACCTACCTTTTTGAAAACCTGTCGGTCATTAGAGAAGACATTTTTGGATTTTGAGCTTTTTATTGAAATTTCTTGTTGGACTGAGTAGTACAAGGACATTTTTTTTTTTGTGTAACTTTTGTTGATTTGTGGGACATCATGCAGCCTGCTACAGGTGCTAAGCCAAAAACTTACAGCATTATTACCAGGTCGACAAGCCAAGCAGTAGGAGAAGCTGCTGGAACAGAACCAGGTACCGGATCAGGTATCCCAGCTAGCGCTGATGGCAATGATCCGCCCACACCAAACGAATTTGCAAGTCCACCTACTCTTTCGCAAGTAAATGAGCAACCAAGTACAATTACTAGGCCTTCGTTTAGTCCCTTGACCATTCGAGGCAATGATGATGAGCAAATTGAAAGACTTAGTAGCACAGGAGTTCTTGAGGTAGTTCAGTCCGCCTTAGAGGCCACCCAAGCATCAATGGTTGAAACCATGAAAAAGGAAATGCAGAAAGCGGTTGCTGCTGCAGTTCAAGCTGCTTTTTCTCAATCTTCCGTTCCTCCAGCTAATCCTATTAACAGACAAGAACCACATTCTCAAAGCATTGATTGGCCTCATGATTTGCCACCACTACAAACCGATACCAGACATGCAGGATCGGGTAGTAGAAACCAGGAAGTTCCAAATCGAAATAGGGAAGATTTTAGTAGGCCCAGGTATCCATATCTCAGTAAGTGGGGCATTAAGTTTGATGCTACCCCAAAGACACCAAATGTCGAAGATTTCATCTTTCGAGTAGAAAGGCTTCGAAATAGTTATGGCTGCCCAGAACGAGAATTGGTTGATGAATTTCATCATTTACTGGAAGGCCGTCCTTGTCAGTGGTACTGGGGTCTGATCCGTCAATATCCAAATTTGAACTGGGAGATGTTAAAGCTGTGTATAGTTAGGGAATTCCAGCGTTTTCAATCAAATCTTGATGTAATGAGGCAGATTATGGACAGGAAGCAGGGGAGAGATGAGTCTGCTACACAATATATAGACGCTATAAATAATCTGCGTACTCAATTAAGGGAACCTTTGAAAGATTTTGAAGTTATAGACATCCTCAAAGCTGGATTGAAACCCAAACTTGCCCATTTAACATTTAGTGGCACTTTTTATTCGGTGGAACAATTCCGAAATGAAGTTAGGAAAGCTGAAGAGTTTCTTGAAAGGGAATCGTCGATGAGATTCAGAACAGGCCAACCCCCTCGAATGATAAATGAAATTAACGATTCTGATTTTGATGATTTAGTCCATGATGTTGAGGAGTTGCGTTTACGGCAGAAGCCAACTGGTGTTTCCAAAAATGAGCCTTCACGGTGTTGGAATTGCGGCAGCAATGGCCACATTTTTAAGAATTGTTCTAGTTCTCATCGTTCAGTATTTTGTTTCCGCTGTGGATCTCCAGGGGTTACCACTCCACAATGCAATAATTGCAAACAAATTAGTCGTCCTTCTAATGCCTCTAAGTCCGAATCCACAGCTACTCAGACTGTGGACTGACTAAGCTCATCCGATGTTTCCACTTCTATAGACCCAATCTTTTCTGATCCGTGTAGAATATTACCCAGACTTTCCAATAACTTAGCCAAAACGAAACCTGATTTGACCCTACCATTCCATGTACGCATGGCGAACTACAGGAAGGCCCGCGAGCGCATTTTTAACTCGGAAATTTCGACAAAACCTGAAATTTTCGTTTCCAAAAGAATCTTGAAAGCTCGTGAGAGATATAAACTTAGATGTCAGAAGAGATTATCGTTATCTTCTACCAATTTTTGTGATTTTCATTCCAATGATCCTCGACCATTCCGAGAAGTTTTGATTAATGGTATTCCCGTATTAGCACTCTTCGACAGTGGGGCTACTGTTACCTGTTTAGGTAAAAATTGTTTGTCGTTTATTGAAAAATTGAATTTGAAGGTTATCCCAATTTTTAAATGTAGTGTCGGTACTGCTAATGGGCAGAGAGTTTCGTGTTCAGGCAAAGTTCAAGTAGAGCTCACGTACAATGGCCAGACGGAGACCATGGACATCTATTTGATTCCTGGTCTAGAGAATCCAATGTACTGTGGTGTTGATTTCTGGAAGAAATTTAGTGTCGCACCTAAACTTGTAAGCAGTGTAGAGATCAAGTCCGATATTCAAGATTCTGATATGCATACATTGTCTCCAGACCAAATGCTGATGCTTGACAAAGCAAAAGAAAGTTTCAAAGATTTTGAACAGTTTGGTCTTGGGAAGACAAATCTGGAAGAGCATATTATAGATACGGGAGATGCTCCTCCGATTAAACAGCGCCACTACCCAGTGTCTCCAGCTGTTGAATCCTTGATATATTCGGAACTTGATCGCATGCTAAAGTTAGGTGTGATAGAACCCAGTACTAGTCCTTGGAATTCGCCGGTCACGCTCGTACGCAGAGGAGAGAAGAATAGGCTCTGCTTGGACGCGCGGAAACTGAATGACGTTACGATTAAGGATGCGTACCCACTACCCTTTATAGATTCTTTGCTAGGACGCTTACAAGACACATATTTTATCTCAAGCATCGACTTGAAAGACGCGTTTTGGCAGGTCCCTCTGGCAGCTGATAGCCGTCCGAAGACTGCGTTCACAGTACCGGGGAGACCACATTATCAGTTCACCGTCATGCCGTTTGGGTTGTGTAACGCTGCCCAACGGTTATGTCGGTTAATGGATAAAGTGATCTCACCGGAACTGAAGAACAAAGTATTCGTATACCTTGACGACCTTTTGGTCGTATCTCCAGATTTCGAGACTCATGTCGATCTGTTGAGCAAGGTAGGCGAGATGTTGTCCAGAGCAAACCTGACCATAAACCTGAAAAAGTCGAAGTTCTGTCGACGTCAGCTGAGATACTTGGGATACATCGTCGGTGAGGGGAAATTAAAGCCCGACCCTTCAAAGATTGATTCAATAACCGACATACCAGTACCGAAGAATACGCGTGAGGTCCGTAGATTTTTAGGAATGGCATCGTGGTTTAGGCGATTTATTAGGAATTATGCCGAAATTACAACTCCTCTTACTCGCACCTTGAAGAAGGGCAAACAGTTTTCCTTTGACGAAGAAGCAGTTGAAGCGTTCAACAAACTTAAGGCAGCTCTCACTACAAGCCCAGTGTTAAGTCATCCAATTTTCGATAAGCGGTTCTACGTCCAATGCGACGCATCCAACATAGGGATTGGTGCCGTCTTATACCAGCTAGACGCTGAAGGTCTTGAACGTCCCATCGCCTTTCATTCCGCCCAGTTATCCAAGGCTGAACGGAATTATAGCGTAACTGAGCGGGAGTGCTTGGCCGTTATCAGCGCAATAAAAAAGTTCAGACCGTTCATTGAACTTATGCCCTTTACGGTGGTAACGGACCATAGCGCTTTGAAATGGCTGATGGGACAGAAAGATCTCAGTGGTCGGTTGGCAAGATGGAGCCTAAAACTCCAAGCCTTTAATTTTGAGATACAACACCGAAAAGGTTCCCAAAATGTGGTCGCCGACACCTTATCGCGTGTTCATATGGATGAACTTAACATGTTTGTGGATGAGAAACCTTTAGTCAATTTAGAGTCACCCGAATTCAAGAGTGAAGAGTATTTGAAGTTAATCGATATGGTCAAAGAAAACCAGGACAGTCTTCCAGACTTAAAAATTTGCGATTCTTTCGTTTATAAAAAGACAATCCCGTCGGATGGCACCCAGGTGCATGAGAATTTCATATGGAAGTTATGGATTCCTTCAGATTTGACCAGATCTTTAATCGAAAAAGCACACATGTCCTCGGTAAGCAGTCATTGTGGGATAGGTAGAACCATCGCGGGGCTTAAACAGTATTTCTATTGGCCGAAAATGGCAAGTCAAATTCGTGAGTTTATAAATTCTTGTATTGTTTGCAAGGAGACAAAAGCTCCGAATCAAATCTTACGCCCGAAGATGGGAAGTGAAACTGTGACTGACAGGCCTTGGCAGAAAATTTTTATAGACTTTATCGGACCATTTCCACGATCGAAATCAGGCAATACTTATGCTTTCATCGTCTTAGATCATTTGACGAAGTTTATTTTGCTGAAACCGCTAGCGAAAGCTAATTCGAGTAACGTCATTCGATTTTTGGAGGCAGAAGTGTTTCATAAATTCGGTGTACCGCAGATAGTTCACTCGGATAACGGTAAACAATTCGTTTCTTCAGAGTTTACTAGTTTCTTAAAAAGATATGGTTGTCAACCGATGCGAAATGCCGTGTATTCGCCACAGGCGAATGCATCGGAACGCGCAAATCGTACAATCATAGCGGCGATTCGGTCATATGTATCCGAAGACCAAAAAGATTGGGACCGATATCTTTCGGCCATCGAATGTTCACTTAGGTCTACTGTGCGTACATCAATCGGATGTTCGCCTTATTTTGCACTCTTTGGAACGCATATGGTCACTCACGCCAGCGCATATGATTTGTCAACGAAACTAGGAACTCTTGAAGACGGAGCTGTTGAAATTATACCGAAACAAAACATGCTGGAAATAGTCAGGAAAACGATCAAGGAAAAACTTCATGATTCTTATGACAAATCGGCGGCCCGATATAATACGCGATCTCGAGAGGTAGATTTTAAACCAGGACAAGAAATCCTGAGACGCAATTTTGTCTTAAGCGATGCTTCGCGCAATATAAATGCGAAATTGTGTAGAAAATTCGCAAAGTGTAGAGTGGTTCGGAAAGTGGGAAACGCATTATACGAAGTTGAGGACATGCAAGGCCGAAGTATAGGGAAATATCACGCGAAGGACCTACAGCATATAGTCCCCGCGAAATAGTTGCCCGGCTTTATTAGATTTTTTTTTGTAGTTGTGAGATTAATCTCAGGGTCGCAGTTCTTCCCCACCACATGCGGCATATTAAGGCTGACTTCCCGAATCAGTGGACCTGCGACTGGTCTTCGGTAACTTTTCGGGTTTGTTATGTCACCCTTCGATGCGCCGAACGTGAAGGATCACCTTCACTTTACACCGCTGTATTTTAATCAGCTGTTCAACGCCGTCTAAATGTTTGTCGGCACCGCGCTGATCAAATCTGACATTTTGCTTGCAAAAAAAGGCGCCATGATTGCGAAAAATCATTGCAGTAGAAAATTCTGAAGAGGCAACAAGCCGAAAAAAAGGAGAATAACGAAGAAGTCATAAAACTTCTTCTCGAAAGTGTGGCTGTACACAATTTTATTAATTCTCCAAGAATAAAATTGTTAACACCATTTGTTCCTATTCTTCGAAATATAATTGCAGCACCAAATGGTAAGTTGCTTGCTTTCGCGGAAAATAACTCGGAGGAAAATTCTCAATTTTTTTCTGGAAATTTACAGAACGTTGCAACTGGGCAGGATAACTGTACTTTACACGCGGTTGGCCGTTCATCATTAGGCCTGACCACGTGCATCTTCCCATAAGACACACCATCTGTACACCATCTCCACCAATACGCCCCAAACACCTATGAATTCGTTGCACATGCAATAGTTTCCATAACCTAAAAATTGCATGCAGCCACACACCACACAACACGTTTGCCTCTTCGTCCAAAAATTATTCCCGACAGCAACACCAGTCGCCATGTGTTCCACACAAACACACTTCTAGTTTGTGGTTCACGTCTGCAATTTAATTGTATCATATTGTCACCCCGCCAATTGTGACACCGAACATAATTGAAGACATCGTATCATCACTGGAATCTTGCTGGTTGATCATAAGACAGTCGTTCGCCCATCCACCATTTTGGAATGGCCTTGTTCAACTTTACACGTGTCATAATGACTGCTTCCAGAACCATCTAACCTTTGGGCTACGCACAGCAACTTAGTAAGCCACAAATTAGTGCAAGCAGTCGTCTACAAATTTTCAACCCAAAATTGGATTACAATAAGGCGGAATCCTGCATTTCTAATTCGTGAACACGCCACCTGATCGACCATTTGTCTGTCCATACTGTTCTGGAAAAATCTAATAAATTGCATCGCTTCTACATCCCAGTGCAACAGCAGTTCATTTTGTTACGTCACCAACTCGGATTATAACCACCTGTTGTGGCACACATCTGTGCACAACATAAACCCTGGTAAGAACACAGTGTTGACCATCAAAAGTCATCAAGTCGAGTTCCACGTGAGAATTAACAACAACCCGATCGGTGTCATCATAAAATTCCTGCTGTTTAATAAAGTGATGTTCATTGGTTCTGGGCCGCAACATTATTACCATTGTGTAAAATTAACAACACTCTTAACCTGCAACATAAGATTTTGTGAAACATTAACCTGCTTTGTTAAGTACACCTCATCAAGAAGTTGGAATAAACACTACCATTCTCATGCATTTTACCTCCACCTCTCTATTTGCATCAACGTTCAGTTAGAACATTCTGTCCTACGTCACCACATTCATCTATAATGAACTGTCGCAACTGTAGGCCATAGTGGCAATAGTTAGCTGTTATAGTCTCCAACAATAGTCAACAACAGCAGTGCTTCAACGTATTCATTACAACAACAGTGGTAAATAGTCAACAGCAACAGTAACTGCAAGAATCAACAACTGTCCAACAACAACATCAAGTCCAGCCTACCATCGTCTACATCTGGCAGCAAAAGCAGTGGTAAATAACATCAATATCATCTGGCCGCAACAACAATTTAACAGCCGTGACTTTTTACATCATTCATCCAGCCTTATGAACACACAAGAGTTATAAGTATAGGAAGTTTGCGTAAGTCTTGAAATATTGAAAGAAAAGTTATGGACAGTATAAT
This sequence comes from Musca autumnalis, assembly GCF_047663935.1. Lineage (NCBI taxonomy): Eukaryota > Metazoa > Arthropoda > Insecta > Diptera > Muscidae > Musca > Musca autumnalis. The sequence goes on along the minus strand of NW_027411755.1, from coordinate 96,231,828 downwards.
GGGAAGCCATAGTATATCATTTTGCATGGTTTACCATACGTGGTCCAAAAGTTGTGTTAAATGATTATTGACTTTTAAATGATTCATATTTATATTTTGCAATTATACAATCCACCTGTTGTCTAGTTGTAAGATATATACCTTTTCGATTTCCTATTTATACCACCTATCCTTATATTCTTTCCTATACAATCTTATACGATTATTTCTTGCCATCCATCTGATCTATAGTATTATTCTAATTTATACTGCTATACACATACTCCTATTTCATTTTAACTAATAGTTTGTTTTTTTTTTATCTGAAATCTAATCTTTTGCAAAGTTATCTAAATTACGCTTCCTCGAAGCATACTTTTAGGCTTATAGGAATTGTAATTTATCTGATTTCTTTTTATACATAAACTTTTATCTTTGTTGATGTTTACCAACATTCGCTTTGGTAATCCCATTATCTAAAATAACAACACCATCTGTCTTTGAGATAGAAAAATCATTTCCTTATCTTTTCGAGCTCGACTAGGCAGGGAAAAATTTAAATGTTACCATATCGCTTGTGCAAATTGGCACATATTGATGGGACGACCAAACCGGTTATTAATTTTTGCTTTATATTTAATTATATAGATTTTAAATAACTTTAAAAGATATTTCATCCTAAGGATGAACAAGTTGTATAATGAAATACCTGTTATCATTAACTTAAGCTTAATTTAGTTAATAAGTTAAGATAAGTTATATGAAATTGTTTGAGCCCTACTTAGGCACAATAAATTGTTTGAAGTCATGAATGAAATGAACATGCTTGAGTAGAATGTAATCATGAATCGGTAGGGTAAGAAGGTATAAGGGTCAGTGAAGAAAATATTTTGGGGGTCCTCTTAGTTCAGAGGCCCATTAGGGGGTTCATGTTAGGAACCCATAGGGAGGGCACAGGGTACCCAAATTCCACCTAGGGGTACCAGCAACAACAACAACAACCAAATTCAATACAACAACAAGGCTTTTCCTGGTTTTCTTATAAATTGATATATTTTTTTTTTGTATGTGCCCAAGTGCACCTCCTCGCCGCTAGAGCTTAAGCCGGAGCCAAAATAATCAAATGCCATTGTCACCTTGGTAACCAATAGAGGTCATACTTGCCAGGCACATTACAAATATAAAATAAAATAAAATTAAACGAAATAAATTAAATTAAAATAAAATAGAATAAAATAAATTTAAATAAAACAAAATCAAATAAAGTGAAATAAAATAAAATAAAATTAAGTGAAATAAAGTAAAATAAAATGAAATAAAGTAAAATAAAATATAATAAATTAAAATAAAATAAAATAAAATAAAATGAAATAAAATTAAAAACGACCCTCCGCCCGCAACTAATCAATTTCATATCCACTGTAAAACATTTTGTTGTTATTCAAATACTTGAATACAACAAAATATGGACTAAAGCTGAAATAAACACAAAGATGTAAAATTCTGCAGTCCAACAATAAAAACGCCAACAACAATAATAGGCATCAGCACGGCCTTGTTGATCAATGCGTAATGCAAAAACAAAAACTTTCTCGTTGTTTTACCCCCGCTTATTGAAGCAACACACTATGTTCGTATTCTTTGCAATGCAAAGACGACATAAAAACAGTGGTGGATATAAAATTCTTTAGTTCGACTCAAATTGTAGGGTAATCAGTTTTAGGGCCATACAGCAAATTTCTCATTTTGTTTAATTTGCTGGATGGGCTTATTGACCTGTTTATCGATACAGAGTCGGCGGAAAAGGGAACTGATGAAGTTGTTTGGTGACAACTGAAACTATAGTATTCCCGACCCTCCGCCCGCAACTAATCAATTTCATATCCACTGTAAAACATTTTGTTGTTATTCAAATACTTGAATACAACAAAATATGGACTAAAGCTGAAATAAACACAAAGATGTAAAATTCTGCAGTCCAACAATAAAAACGCCAACAACAATAATAGGCATCAGCACGGCCTTGTTGATCAATGCGTAATGCAAAAACAACAACTTTCTCGTTGTTTTACCCCCGCTTATTGAAGCAACACACTATGTTCGTATTCTTTGCAATGCAAAGACGACATAAAAACAGTGGTGGATATAAAATTCTTTAGTTCGACTCAAATTGTAGGGTAATCAGTTTTAGGGCCATACAGCAAATTTCTCATTTTGTTTAATTTGCTGGATGGGCTTATTGACCTGTTTATCGATACAGAGTCGGCGGAAAAGGGAACTGATGAAGTTGTTTGGTGACAACTGAAACTATAGTATTCCCGACCCTCCGCCCGCAACTAATCAATTTCATATCCACTGTAAAACATTTTGTTGTTATTCAAATACTTGAATACAACAAAATATGGACTAAAGCTGAAATAAACACAAAGATGTAAAATTCTGCAGTCCAACAATAAAAACGCCAACAACAATAATAGGCATCAGCACGGCCTTGTTGATCAATGCGTAATGCAAAAACAACAACTTTCTCGTTGTTTTACCCCCGCTTATTGAAGCAACACACTATGTTCGTATTCTTTGCAATGCAAAGACGACATAAAAACAGTGGTGGATATAAAATTCTTTAGTTCGACTCAAATTGTAGGGTAATCAGTTTTAGGGCCATACAGCAAATTTCTCATTTTGTTTAATTTGCTGGATGGGCTTATTGACCTGTTTATCGATACAGAGTCGGCGGAAAAGGGAACTGATGAAGTTGTTTGGTGACAACTGAAACTATAGTATTCCCGACCCTCCGCCCGCAACTAATCAATTTCATATCCACTGTAAAACATTTTGTTGTTATTCAAATACTTGAATACAACAAAATATGGACTAAAGCTGAAATAAACACAAAGATGTAAAATTCTGCAGTCCAACAATAAAAACGCCAACAACAATAATAGGCATCAGCACGGCCTTGTTGATCAATGCGTAATGCAAAAACAACAACTTTCTCGTTGTTTTACCCCCGCTTATTGAAGCAACACACTATGTTCGTATTCTTTGCAATGCAAAGACGACATAAAAACAGTGGTGGATATAAAATTCTTTAGTTCGACTCAAATTGTAGGGTAATCAGTTTTAGGGCCATACAGCAAATTTCTCATTTTGTTTAATTTGCTGGATGGGCTTATTGACCTGTTTATCGATACAGAGTCGGCGGAAAAGGGAACTGATGAAGTTGTTTGGTGACAACTGAAACTATAGTATTCCCGACCCTCCGCCCGCAACTAATCAATTTCATATCCACTGTAAAACATTTTGTTGTTATTCAAATACTTGAATACAACAAAATATGGACTAAAGCTGAAATAAACACAAAGATGTAAAATTCTGCAGTCCAACAATAAAAACGCCAACAACAATAATAGGCATCAGCACGGCCTTGTTGATCAATGCGTAATGCAAAAACAACAACTTTCTCGTTGTTTTACCCCCGCTTATTGAAGCAACACACTATGTTCGTATTCTTTGCAATGCAAAGACGACATAAAAACAGTGGTGGATATAAAATTCTTTAGTTCGACTCAAATTGTAGGGTAATCAGTTTTAGGGCCATACAGCAAATTTCTCATTTTGTTTAATTTGCTGGATGGGCTTATTGACCTGTTTATCGATACAGAGTCGGCGGAAAAGGGAACTGATGAAGTTGTTTGGTGACAACTGAAACTATAGTATTCCCGACCCTCCGCCCGCAACTAATCAATTTCATATCCACTGTAAAACATTTTGTTGTTATTCAAATACTTGAATACAACAAAATATGGACTAAAGCTGAAATAAACACAAAGATGTAAAATTAAAAACCAGTAAGGAAAGGATCAAAGTCGGGCGGGGCCGACTATATGATACCCTACACCACTGTGAATATGTAAAATATAAATCGGAGCTATATCCAGATCTAAACCGATTTTGATATAATTTGGCACATTTATTTCCAGACCGAATTCAGTCAAACATTCCAAATATCATTGAAATCCGACTTATATAGCGTGTTTGGAGCAGCAAATACGCGAAATCGGCCGAAAATATATATGGGTGCTATATCCAAATCTGAACCGATTTCGATATAATTTGGCACATTTATTTCTAGACTGAATTCAGTCACACATTCCAAATTTCATCGAAATCGGAAATATATAGCGTGTTTGGTACAGAAAATACGTGAAATCGGCCGAAAATATATATGGGAGCTATATCCAAATCTGAACCGATTTCTATATAATTTGGCACACTTATTTCTATACCAAATTCAGTCAAACATTCCAAATTTCATTAAAATCGGACGTATATAGCGTGATTGGTACATCGCATACGTGAAATCGGACGAACATATATATGGGAGCTATATCCAAATCTGAACCGATTTCGATATAATTTGGCACATTTATTTTTAGACCAAATTCAGTCACACATTCCAAATTTCATCGAAATCGGACATATGTAGCGTGTGTGTTACAGAAAATACGTGAAATCGGCCGAAAATATATATGGGGGCTATACCAAAACTTGGACCGATATAGCCCATCTTCGAACTTGATCTTCCGACGGCTAAAAAAATGGTATTCCCCAATTTTCAGCGAAATCGGTCAACAAATGCGACCTGTATGTTGCGAACGGACGGACGGACGGACATGCATAAATCGACTCAGAAAGTGATTCTATGTATATCCCTAGAAGGAACTATGGGTCTATCTCGCTTCCTTTTGTATGTTACATACAAATGCACTAACACATAATACCCCTTACCACATAGTGGTGTAGGGTATAAAAAATAAAATAAAACAAAATTAATTAATATGAAATAAAAATAAAATAAAATAATTTTAATAAAGATTAAATAATAATTAAACGAAATAAATTAAAATAAGATCAAAATAAATCAAATGAAGTAAAATAAAATAAAAAATAAAATGAAATAAAATAAAAAAATAAAACAATATAAAATGAAGTGAAATAAAATAAAATTAAGTGAAATAAAGTAAAGTAAATTGAAATAAAATAAAGTTAAAAAATAAATAAAATAAAGTAAAATAAAATTAAGTGAAATTAAATAATCTAAAATAAAATGAAGGGAAATACAAATAAAATAAAATACAATAAAATTAAGCGAAATCAAACAAGTAAAAAGCGTTATGTTCGGCATAGAGTAATTAGCTTTCTTTCTCCACACAGTAGAGAAGTTACTTGTCAAATTATAACTAATTCGTTCTAGAAATGTATCTAAAAACCTTAAAATAGCTGAAATCGGACGGTACTACTATACTACTATATGGAGGCTATAAAAAAACGTAGACCTATATCCATAATTTTTTGTGGAGACGTTTCTTGGTGATTGACTGAATTATACCTAATTCGGCCTGGAAATGTAGCTAATAACCACAAATTAGCTGAAATAGTGCGGTATAAGGTGGCTATAATAAAAGTTGGGCCTAGGTCGGTAAGTTTTGGAAGCATATTAAAACTAATTCGTTCTGAAAATGTAGCTAAAAGCCTTAAAATAGCTGAAATCGACGGCACTGCTATATGGGGACTATAACAAAGCTCAACTTCCAACTTGATTTAAGACACGTGTGAACAGCATTTCATCCCCTTATCTCAACTCGTTCGGAAGATAGCGTGGTTACAACAGACGGACGGATGTATATGTATATGTATATACCTTATAGGGTCGCAAATGATTATTTCGATGAGTTTCAAATGAAATATTATGGTGGAGGGTATAGTAATAAATAAAAATAGTCTCTCAAATAGAGTATAGTCTAAATGTAAAATCGAGAAACATCGATTTGTGAGGTTGTTCGCAGGGTAGAAGTTCGGAATGGGGTTGTTCGTAGGGTGGAATTTCGGATAGTGAGAGTTCGAAGTAGGATGGTTGATTCAGAGGGTAGAAGTTCGGAAAAATCTTTACAATTTCTTGTCATAACCGTGTTTTCAGTATTTCCGAACAAAATCTCGCTTTAACAATTGGCAAAGAGAACGTTTACCTCGCAAATTTAAGGCAAACTTATCAAAATTTGATCTGCAAAATCAAAATGCAGAGTTTTCTGTGGAACGAAAGAGCAATTTTTTTTTTGCAAAATCTTAGCAAAATACGCTTTGCCGTTACAACTTTTCATATAGCAGAAATAACGTTTGTGGAACAGAAATCAAAAAAAGAGCTACATTATTTGAAAAGTAAGCAAACTCACTTTATAATTAACAACTTATCACATATCAAAAAATAATGGTTCTGTGGAACACTTAACTTTGAGCATTGTCAAAAATATTGATAAGTGCAAAATGAAAAGTTGATAAGTTGTTTCGTGGAATAGGGCCCAGATCCAACCCGGTTTTTTAATCTGGACTTTCGGGTCAAATAACCGGATCCACCGCCATGAAAATTATACATTTCTGCAATCAGCACAATAAAACCTAGCTGTGACGTCATAATTGCTACAAACGTCAAAGACTACATTGATCACTACTGCACTCTTGTTTAGTTTTTATACCCTACCACACTGTGGTAAGCGGTATTATGTCTTTGTGCATTTGTATGTAACATACAAAAGGAAACGAAATAGACCCATAGTTCCTTTTGGGGATATAGATATAATCACTTTCTGAGTCGATTTATGCATATCCGTCCGTCTGTCTGTCCATGTATTTTTGTTCGCAACGTACAGGTCGCATTTTTTTGTCCGATTCAGCTGAAAATTGGGGACAGCAATTTTTTTAGCCATACGAAGAACGCTATTGCTTTTGGTGAAAATCGGTTAAGATTTGGATATAGCTCCCATATATATATTTTCGATTTCACGTATTTGCTGCACCAAACACGCTATATACGTCCATTTTGATGAAATTTTGAATGTGTGACTGAATTCGGTCTAGAAATAAATGTGCCAAATTATATCGAAATCGGTTAAGATCTGGATAAAGCTCTTATTTATATTTTACATATTCACAGTGGTGTAGGGTATCATATAGTCGGCCCCGCCCGACTTTGATCCTTTCCTTACTGGTTAAATAATAGCTTCGTTCCAGTACTTTTTTAAGGAAAAAGAGCAAACTGTCGAAAATGAGTTCAACATACACATTTTTCCAAAATGTACGGGAACGGAAAGCAGAAACGTCATGCAAACTGGAACACATGTCAAAGTAGGCAAATCACAATCCGCAAACATGTTGAACAAAAAGTTTCTAAAGAGAAAGCTATTCAGCGCCATTTTTGTTTAAAGAGAAGTAAAAATTTTGCACCTTTTTGGTGTACGGGAACGCATTTGGGTAAAAATGTGCAAATTGTGTTAAATGTGTAAAAAATTTTTAAGTCCCAATTTACATTAGGCGAGTTTACTTGCGGCAAGTCTCGTAGGAGAGACACGTATGGGGAATGGATATAGAAAAAAATTGCTCCTACCGGCAATTCCTTTTAGTTTTTTCGTATTTGACATTATTTTCATTGTTTTTTAAACAAAACTTATCGGAACAGAATTGCTTTGTATAAATGCAAGAGGCTAGTTTAAAAGGGAACGTGAAAAATTGCCGCAAGTAAACTCGCCTAATGTAAATTGGGACTTACAGTGAGCAGTTACGTATTTTGGGATTTCTTCAATGTAAAAATTTAAATTTTGCCAGAGCATGTATTTTTAGCGTTATGTATCAGATTCCATCAAAATACGAATTTTGAATTTCATGTGGGTTACGTCTTTGGCCATTTCTGTTGACGATATCAAAAATAGAAACAAAAATTCAAACTCCCGTATAGATTTTGATAGAGTTGGGTAATCTAGTTCCTAGTTCCTTGTACTAGTTCCAAAACGTATGAGTAACATCATGAAAAATAACCCAGCGAAAAGTTTGCCTCCAAAGAGGCAGTTAAATGATATGTACAAGTGATTTGGAAGTGCATCAAATTATGCATTTTCACTCATGATTTTTACAAGGGAGTGACCCCGGAAAGAGGCACTCCATTGCACCGCATTTTAACTGACCCTTTGGCATTGCATTTTAACTGAACTTTTGGCACTGCATTTTAACTGACCCTTTGGCATTGCATTTTAACTGACCCTTTGGGGTAGAATAGGAGGCAGTCCAGAGCACGTGTTTTGAATAACAAAATAAAATGCATTTATTATTTGTGTAAAACAAAAATATTAATAACTTTATTAAATTAACATTATGAAAATTCTCTATTGAATTCAATAGCAAACATGTGTGTTCCTTCGCTCTTTATTTAATCCAAGCTTAAGTGCTTTTGCTTCTTCTGCTAAATGGGTTTGATATTGTCTTCCCATCACTAGTTAAGATTTCGACATGTACTCCAACAGCACCCATTGGGAAATTTTCTTCTCGTGAGTTACCGGAAAAATGTTCACAAATTAAATATTATTTAGTTTGTATTAACAAATGTTTGGAAATGTTAACGCGATTATCTCTTTTATTCCGCTGCCTGTAGAGATGTATAAACTGATTTATGTACATGTAGGGATCTCTAACAACTGCTAATAAAATGTAGTGAACGGAGTGCCTTTTTCACGACTCCGTTTGCACTGCATCCGGATGCTGTTAAATTGTGAGGAATTGGAGTGCCTTTTTCACGACTCCGTTGAACTGCCTCCGGATGTTGTTAAAATGTGACGAATGGATGTGATTCTTTGGATTGCATCCAAATGCGGTTAAAATGTGAGGAATGGAGTGCCTTTTTCACGACTCCGTTTGAACTGCATAAAAACATGCCGTGAAAGAACTAGTCTACATTGCACTACTTCCAATTTATTTTGCTGGGAACGTATGATATTAAGTATACGCAGTTTGTTCAAAGAAACTGCGAAGTGAACGAGATAGTTCCATATAGTTCCTTTGGCACAACTCTAGATTTTGACACTAATACGTCTGTACGACAACCCAAAAGTTTGTGCAAATTTGTACAAACTTTTACAAAATGCTGTTCGATAACAAACTTGCAAAGTAAAAGAGAGAGAATTTGGAGACAATTGTGAGAGAATATTGGAGAGTTTTGGAGACTTTTGTTTACAAGTTTTTGCAAGGAAAATTTTTCTTGTAAGAATTTGCAAGTTTGATCAGCTGATTTAAATTCGAAAGTTTTGTGGCGGACTTCTTGGCCAAAAACATAAACAAACGTTTGGCTATTAAAATAAATAGATATAAAAAGGGAAAAAATTATTAAATAAATTATGGAAAACGATAATGTAAGTAAAATAACTAATTTTGTAGTTTGTGGTGACTATTTTTTTTATTTTAAAGGTATCAAATCCCAGCAAAAAGCGGTGCATCCACGGAGTAGGAGAAACACAATGTAGACGGCCAGGTATTCCCAACGAAAGCAATAAATATGTATGCCAAACATCGCACTGCGTTCCAGTATGTTTTATATTTGTGCATTGGAAAGGGAATTATAGTTGTAGCAGCACTAAGGGCCTCGTCACATAAGAGGCAGAAATGATTTCAGCCAGAAAGCCATGGCTCTTATGTACCGAGGCACTCAGAACAAGATGTAGGAAAGGCCAGAGAAGGAGAGAAGATTATTTTCACATCTGTTGACACAAAATCAAATAATATAGCTGTTAAGTGTGTACAAGATTTTATGGATCAAAGAAGAATTTTAAATGGAAAATAAAACAAGTAACGGCCAGGCCGAACTTCTTATACCCTCCACCACAAGTTGTATTGAAGTAAAATGGAATAATTAGTTTCCTTTCGTGTATGAAGAAGACTTAATAAAAAATTTCAGCAATTTCGGTAAAAACAATGTGAGACACCGTTCTATGGGGGCTATTTCAAAACGTCGATCTATACCGACAAATTTCTGACGGAAAGTTTTTAGACTCAAAGAAGACTAAATACCAAATTTCCTATATTTCGGTAAGAGCATGTGGCTAAAACTTAAAAAATGCCGAAAATCAAGAAGTACGCTTCTATGGGGATATATGAAGACGTGGACCTATACTGATAATACTCTTCTGGAGTATTTTATAACTCTTGGAAGACTAAATAACGAATTTCAGCCATTTCGGTGGGATATTAACGTCAAAATCTTCAGTATTACGAAAATCGGGAGGTACCGTTCTAAGGGGGCTATATCGAAACGTGAACCTATACCGACGAATTTTAGTCGAAAATGGGGCAATATGAAAGCGTGGACCTGTACAGACAAATTTCTGGCGAACAGTTTTATATCATATTGAAGACTAAATACCAAATTTCAGCCATTTTGGTGGAATATTGAAGCCGCAACCTTCAAAATACGGAAAATCGGGAGGTACCTTTCCATGGGGGCTATATGAAGGCGTGGACCTATACCGATAAATTTAAAGGGGAAGTTTGTGTACCGCCAACGAATAACAAATTTCAGCTATTTCGGTGGAATATTGAGGCCACAACGTTCAAAATACCGAAAATCGGAGGTACAGTTCTATGGGGGCTATATGAAAACGTGGACCGATATATCCCATTTTCAATACCAACCATCCAGCAAGTAATAAAAACTTCTGTACCAAATATTGACTGTCTATCTTTAAAATTGCGAGCTGTATCTTGATTTCAACAGACAGACGGATGGACATGGTTAAATCGACATAGAATTTTATGCTGATCAATAATATATATACTTTCATGGTAGAATAAGGAAGGTAGAACAGGTTTGAAAAAACCATAGAAAATCAACCCTACACCTGTGCCCGCTTTCTTTCAAAATTGCCAATGGTGACAAACTTCAAGTTTTGTTTTTGTTTATGTTTTGTTTTCTGTTGTCGAAAATAATAAAATGTTTAAAAAAATAAATGGAACGTTGTAAAGAAAAATCAAATATTTTTATGCGGATCTGCAGAAAACGTTGCTATTACAGATGTTGTTGTGTTATAGCAACGCAAATATGTACATATTTCAGTTATCTGGTGGTGCTGGTTCCTCCGTATTCAAACTCAAAAATTCGGCAACATATATTGGTTGCGTCCATAAAAAATTAGGAGAAAGTGGTGAGTGAGCTAAACAAATGCAGGTCCCAATTCACATGCCGGGCATGTGTTGAATATCGTGATATCAATTTGGGCCCGATACGAATTGAGATGGCTGCATCGTCCGCTAAAACCACTCGTTTTATCTTGATAGTATATACATTGTACAGCTGGCGCAACTGCATCAGTATGAATGCTATTCAAGTCTGCCTGATAGGCTCGTTGATAAAGAGGTTCTCGATTATACCTCTCTCTCTCGAGATCATGAAGATTTCTCCTGACGTACCTGTGCTAGGGAAGCCTGTACACTTGATCGTGGTACTGATGCTCAAGGCGATAACACCCAATGAGGTACTGCATCCACATTGTGTTGTGCTGATGTATGGGTACAATTTTCGTCTCCTCATGAAGATGGTACAACGCTGTCATGAGGAGTCACCCTGTTGCAGTTCTTAAGACGGCATTTTGGCACGTTCGAATATTCTTCTACTGCGTAGCGCTAACATTTACATACCACGCTGCATAGCTTACCACAGATCGGCCTATAGCTTTGTAAGAGGTTACAAGGCTTCTTTCTGCTGCCGGCCAGCGACTTGAGGACCTTGTTCCTGCTTCTAATCTGTGGCATGCACGGACGACTTAAACATCCTATGGAAATTTAAACCCAATATCTTAGGGGAGTTAGTGGTCGGAATCATGGAACAATATGTTCTGGAGAGGCCCGTTTCAGACGTCTGTGTGCTGAGCAGAGTGGCTGTGGATGAAAGTACTGTGCTCATTTATGTAGATATTTAAAGACATTTAACCTATCACATACATATGTATGTCATCGACGATAGGACCCGACGCTAAGATCGTACAATCATCCGCATACATTACAGCATCAGCCGTCTTTAGGGTGTCATGCGACAACTTCTCATTTTTTTTAATTATAACGGCTTTTGTTTTTTTTTCATTACGATGAAAATTCTTTTCGTTTTATGAATATGAAAATTATGTATTTGAAAATTGACATAATTTGAACATTAAAATCAAAACATAACAAAATGGGTTTGACACAAGTCGGTCACCAAACGAAAAACAAATTGTAATCAGCTGTGAGCTCTGCCATACCTTTCTTATTATACCATGTATACTTTATAGGGTCTCCGACGAATATTTATTTATTTCAAAAATATTTCGATGTGTTACAAACGGAATGAGAAATTTAATTATACCCTCCTGCCGGGGTAAGAAAACTTATTCGATAATCTGGGATTCGTTTGATTACGAACAGATCATGACACAATTACCGAGGTAGTGGTATCACACCAGGTGTTCGAAAATGAAAAGTCAAATCCCTTTGTAAAAAAATATTTCCGTTGTAATTTCCCCAACAACATAGTCTTATGACAGACCAAGGCATATTTATATTTATTTTATTTTTTTTTTATTTACAATCAGCTGTATTCTTACTTTTTTGTAAATTTAGTTTTCAAAATGTAATAGGGTCTGCTTATGAAATTTGAAACTACGAAATTTGCTACCATAAAATACAGTTTTTCATCCTAAACGTATAATAAAAATTACCTACGACAGTTCTGAATGATTTATATTTACTTTGCGCTTCAAATTTGTTCTATTTTAGAGGATTTTCATAACGTATTTATGTTTTTCCTGAGAAAATTTTTAGAACGACCCTATTATTTAATATTTTCTTTGACAATTTATTTTTAAAGGCTTTACCTAATTAATTGCGTGTTGCGTGTGCGTTCGAAAAAACAAAATACATGTATTTTGAACGCACACGCAATTAATTAGGTAAAGCCTTAATAACAACAATGTTGGTTTTGTAAAATTGTTAGTTGTTGTAATTCATGCATATCCCTTATATAAATTGGCCTTGTGCCAGACTATGAAAATTTTCATTAACATGAAAATTAGTTTATAGGGTAGAGGTATGAAGGGAGTGAAACTCTGTACACAAGGTTCTGTAATCTGAAATTATTCTTTGTGTTTAAATCCGTAACTCTCAAACCAATGCAAAGCAATGAAAAAGTCAAAATTTTCATATGATTTCATATACATATGTATGTGTGTAGACGCCAATGAAAAATTAAAAGAGAATAACAATGAATTTTCTGGCATAAGACCTAAAAAAGATTTTGACATAACATATTCAAAATTTTACGATACCACTACCCGGGTAATTGTTCCATGGAACAGATTAAGTAGAAAATTATTTAATGTAGACAGTTATGTATAAATGTTTCGTTTTATATTGTAGTTTATTAATATAAAATAAATCATATATTGATCAGTTACAATGCAAATATACATTTTAAAAATATTTTGTATAAAATATGCAAATATCCGGGCACACGTATTTTCACGTATGTCGAATTAGCATTGTGTAAAAAAAAATAATATATGTATGTATGTTTATGTGTTATCTACACATATTCCGCATTCACCTGCTTGACTAGTTTGGCGCTGTAGAGGGAGTATAAGTCTTTGATGTCATTTATTATGCTTTTTCAAAATTATTTCACAGCGGTTGGCTTAACATTTTGGAGGATTCAACATCGCTTTGGGATATATTCAATATTCTATGTGACTAGGCGTTAGATGAGATAATATAAATATTTTGACCCTATAGCATCAGCCATTTTAAAAGAAAATGAACACGTCGGTATGTTTATGTAAACTGTGTCCTTTGCTCTGAGCAATATTGTGAACTGTTCGTCTCTATGAGATTGTTAACGAAATCAACGCATTTGAGCTGGTTGTTAATTTGTTCATTTAAAACATATGGAGATGGTCTATCTATGTCGTCATTAAAATATCCGTTCATTGAATGTATATTGTTACATTTATCATCAGCGTTCACTCCATTTAAATGAATCTGCCGGCAGTCCAACGTTGAGCAGATTCCATTTTTATAAATCGATGACAATATTTCTGAATGAAGGTCGTCGTTCAACATATGATTGAGGGCATTCAGAGAATGCAGCGACGATTCAGTGGAGTCCATATCTACCGATTGTCTTACTGTAGTACAAGGCGATGGAGGCGATATTGATGTAGCAACGGAATTATTTTTAGTGCTGCCAAGTCTTGTTGCTATATGTATCTCAATGTGTCTTTTAGCCAATTCTACATTATCTGCCAATCCAGTTACCTCAAATATAGGTTCCTTATCTCGCGACGGTGTAACAATATAGGTTTGAGTCTCATGCTGGATATGTTTGATAGTATTACCTTTGGTTCCAACGACTAATCCTACTAACCTATACGGCACTCTTACTTGTACCGTGACTTGCCCGGGTGTTTGCGCTCCCGTGGATCCGTGAGTCTTATGCAGTCCAAGTATTTGTTGTTTGTTTCCAGCTGTTGGAGAATGTATTGGAACATTGTCATTTATTCTTCGCGAAGCTCGTATGACTGTGAAATGCTCAGCCGCTGAGAGAATTTCAAGTTTTGCTTTGGTAACATCTTCTTTGCGGCCGGTGACAACAAACACTGGCTCTTCATTTCGTACGGGTGTTTTAATATATGTATTTGTTTTGGCTCGTAATGCTTTAATTTTACAACCTTGCCTACCTACTATTTCTGCGACATGTTCTGAACTCGGTACGGGAACGCATTCCGTCATATTTTGTGACTTTTTTGATCTTTCCTCACTAATTACGGATGATATCATTGTCTGATTAATATCAGTCAATGAACTAGTTTTACAGAGGCTGTTTTCATTACCGGTACATAGTTGTTTATTTAGTGATGTTGCAGCTGAAAGCACATTACGAGACTGAGTCTGTAGAAAAACTTTGGTTGTCATTCGATACGGATTGCTTATTGCTGACGACTGTTCAGGTGATGGATGTATAGTTGATTGACTGTGATTTTCTTGGAGTGGTTTATTAATGACAAGTGATGGTGCTGATATTAGCGGAGATTGGACTTTTCTTAAGTTCAGCATTGTTAGTTCAACAGCTAACTTTAACGTTTTTTCATCGTCCTCATTTGTATCAGCATTGGACGATGAAGTTTGCTGATTATGAATACTATCTATCATCACTTTTTCCTGGTGTTCATTTGAAAGAAAATCTTCATCAAGGGCAACATTAGCGTCGTTAGTTAAAAACATTGAATCTACTTCCTCCTTGTAACTACCGTACACAGTGGCAAGTAACGAAACGTTTACCGGACAATCAGGGTATGAATCTACACACTGCTGCGATTGACATTGTGAAGATGCTCCGAAGAAACGACTAGATGTGGCTGGAGGTATTTTTGGCGATACTTGCTGCGGTAAGTAAGAATTTGTTGAAGGGTTAGGTGGATTTGGAATAGAAATATTTTCGTTAAGAACTAAACCACTCTTAATACAGAAGGATGAGAAACATGACGCTATTTTTGGATTTATTGCTGCTGATTGAGAAAGAGACGTCTTACAAGATGATATTGGCGATTGTACACAATTAACAGTTGTCATTGTACCTAAGACGATTGGTTAATGCAAAATTTCTCCTTCTGTGTATTCTTGCATACTGTTATCAATTTATTTCTCGGACAAAAAACTTTTTTAATGTGTTTCAACACGGTTTATATCATCCACATTTGTCTACTAGTGGGCGCTGCCAAACAAATTTTAAGTGGTGGAATTGCAATACATTGCACCTGCTTCTCATTCTGACAATAAATCGCAAATAATTACTGAGTGGTTGTAGCCGGCATTTTTACGTAGCGAAAATGTATAGCATGATTTGCATATTAGCGACCAACTTTTGATTTGACGCGTATCAAACTAGATTCATATTTGTACTGAGATTTATTTTGTAAGCATTTTGGTTAAATTCATTAGCTTTTATATTTAACTCTGACATTAGCAACGCCTTTTCAGTCTTGGGCTCTTTTTTCTTGATGAGATGAATTCGCTATTCACCGTGATAATATTGCAGTGTTTTCGAAAACTTTATCACTGAAAACTGATAGACAAATCGGTACTAACATTTAAATTAGTAAGTTTTTATCGCTATTCCATTTTGTTAATAATACGAAAAATGCTATATTTTTATACCACCGGAACAAAGATATACAAGCTACAATCCAGAATACATAAATTTGGCAATGCCTTATTTGGTCATGCGCATTTCAAATCACCATTGTATTAGAAACGGTTGAATTCCGAGCCGGCACCTATCAGTTAAATGGGTTTGCTTAGTCATTGTTTACACTAGCTATCATATGAAATAAAAACATTCCATATCTATCCACGCAGGCAATGTGGAGACGTAATTTCACAGCATTTTTGCTGGTGTAGAAGCAAAAAGTAAATGGCGTAAGAAAAATCTCCAATATTGCACACATTACCGACTGTATAACGATGGAAATTTTAAGCACATATGACATTGATAGATAGTGTAAACTGCCTCTAAGACGTAGTTTAGACTAGCCATCAATGCGGAATGTGCATATGACATTGATGGATAGTGTAAACTAAAACGGGCCATACACTATCAAATTTTGATGTCAACATTCGTAGTAGTATATGTATTTTTTTTTTTTTTCAAAATATGAATGTGTGTGTGAATTTCGTGGATTAAGGAAAATCAAAATAGTTTTGATTTTCAAAATAAAACCCAGTCAATCCGATAAACCGATGATATTCATTTTCAAAATTATCAAACAGGAATTTTGAAAAAACAGAACATAATTGCTATGTTCTGCTTTGAAAAAAAAAAAACAGAACATAATTGCTATGTTATGTTATCGAAAAAATAGTAAAAATTAGTAGATTCTTGCAGTTCTGGAACAGAACGTGTGTTTGTTAAGAAATATAAAATTTGAGTTCATTCATTTTTAGAGGAAAATTTTAAGATTTCGGTTGCAGATGAAATGCTGATTGAATGATTTGCTGCACACTTATCAAGTACACACGGTTGCCACAGTTGGTAGAATATTATCAAATTTGGTAACTTTTTATAGGTTTTTGGTTTAGTTACTTTTTTAGGGTTTGATTGAACAAACTATGTAAAAATGCTCTGTTCCAGAAACTGCAAGAAGCTACTATTTTTTATATGCGGCTCCAGTCTGGTCCCCGAGATTGTGTGATTCGAATTGGAAAAAGATTCAAACTTGCCAGAATGCAGCCCTGAGAACAGCGACATGGTGCCACCTCAAATCTTCAGTGGACCATCTACATGAGGAGGCAAAAATTCTTCCTGTAAAGCAACACAATGAGATGCTTTCGTTGCAGTACCTGCTTGGATGTTATCGTGTGAGCCATCCCAATCACCATCTTGTGGGTAGGCCCGGCCCATTCAGGGAGATCAGGAAGGATATCCATGCTCTAGAGGGAGAGGTCCAACGATACAGGAGAGAACCCCTAGATCAACAAGCATATCAAGCAGGATTGAATAGCATTCACAGGAACGCAGTTGCCAAAGCCTTAAGCAATTATAGTGTGAATAAAGTACTCGGAGTACATCCTCCATCTATCGCAGCTGAGGAGCGTCAGCTGCCACGACAAACTAGAGTAGTTTTGGCTCAACTACGCTCGGGATATTGCAGTCGCCTAAATTCTTATTGGGCGGAAATCGATCGCGCCGTGCAAGACATCTGCCCAGTATGAAGCATGGGCCCGCACGACACACAACACCTTTTTAACTGCGCCGCTAAACCTACCCATATAACTCCAGTGGATCTATGGCTACATCCCATCGAAGCAGCCACTTTTCTTGAACTGGAGATAGACCCAGAGCCAGATTGAACAGAGGAACAAACAAATAAACATAACAAAAACACGGTTACAACAACAACAACAACAACAACTATTTTTTTACTACGATAACATTTTTTCCTTTATGTTATCGAAAAACTGTTAAAATTAGTAGATTCTTGCAGTACTGGAACATACCATCGGTTTTCAAAATGTAATAGGGTCTACTCATGAAATTTGAAACATCAAAATTTGCTACCATAAAATAATTATTTTCATCGTAAACGTGTAAAGCAATGACCTGCGACAGTTCTGTATGCTTTATATTTGCATTTTGATTCAAATTTGTTCTATTTTAGAGGATTTTCAAAATCTATTTATGTTTTTCCTGAGAAATTTTTTAGAACGACCCCATTATTCAATATTTTCTTTGACATTAAATTTTCAATAGCTGTGTTCCTTTACTTACCTGTGGTTACCATTTTTAACCTGCAAAGCATTCTTTAACCCCAAAAAATGGCAAAACTGGCAGCAATTTTTAAGAGAGTGAGAGAGGAGAGAGAGCACATATGCCTTTCTCTTCTACCACAGGCTACCAGCAAAATTTCTGCAGGTAAAAAAGGGTAGAACTGATTTTTCGACTTTTGTTTGACGATTATTTCACAATGAAGAAAAAAATGGACGAAAAACAGAAGAAAAAGTCGAACGCTGACAAAACTAAATTAAAATCTGGATTTCATTTGACGTTTAACCTATGGATTTGACAGTTGAAATCGAGTGGATTTCGTAAATGTAAACCAAGCATAAATATCAATAGATAATTTTGCCTATATATGGGGAATTCCAAGTGAAATCGGACAGTTCGGAGAAAAGTATTTTTTGATTTCAATTGTTTTTGGTTCAATTAATGCTCCTAGCCAACAGAACATTTTAGTATATTTTAAATTTTTTTTTTTGACCAACGGTACAGAGATACATATCGCCTATTGAAATTATCACATTTTTAAAGAACTATGTCCAAATAAATACTCATAACTTCTTTAATATTGGTCCAAATGGGACCATCTTTTTTTTGAATTGTTTGTTTTTTCATCAGCTATCGAAAGAAATACTTAAAAGAGAAATGCACAGTGGGCTTCAATGCAATTTTCGGGATTTAATATTTAAAATCAATTTTTAAATATGATTGTACCCTTCGATTTTTTCAAAAAAATTATTGCTCTGTTCCAGAACCTGCAAGAAGCTACTATGTTTTACTACGATAACATTTTTTCCTTTATGTTATCGGAAAAAATAGCAAAAATTAGTAGATTCTTGCAGTACTGGAACAGACCATATATGTTAAACTACGTTCAATTACAAAAATTTTAAGCTCTAAATCGTAATGGGATGCGAATAAATACTATTTTTTCTGAATTTTTTAAAATTTGTCGATACAATTTTTCCTTAATACCTTTGTCCAAAATTTGTATTTCCTGTATTTTTGAAGCTAAGAGTACATATTTATCATTATATGTTATATATTTATCATAAAAAATTGAAAAAAATGCACAGTGGGCTTTAATGGAATTTTCGCTGATGCATTTTCAAAATCGAAAAATGACGCAGTTTTTAAGATGTTTGAGATAAATTCATAAATATAAAATCAAAACAAATATTTATAAATGAAACTTTTAATTTTTTTAATAAAATAATACATTTTAGACAAAGGTATAAAGGAAAAATTAAATTGACAAATTTTAAAAAATTCAGAAAAAATAGTATTTATTCGCATCCCATTACGATTTAGAGCTTAAAATTTTTGTAATTGAACGTAGTTTAACATATAATTTTTTTGAAAAAATCGAAGGGTACAATCATATTTAAAAATTGATTTTAAATATTAAATCCCGAAAATTGCATTGAAGCCCACTGTGCATTTCTCTTTTAAGTATTTCTTTCAATAGCTGATGAAAAAACAAACAATTCAAAAAAAGATGGTCCCATTTGGACCAATATTAAAGAAGTTATGAGTATTTATTTGGACATAGTTCTTTAAAAATGTGATAATTTCAATAGGCGATATCTCTGTACCGTTGGTCAAAAAAAAATTTTTTAAATATACTAAAATGTTCTGTTGGCTAGGAGCATTAATTGAACCAAAAACAATTGAAATCAAAAATTACTTTTCTCCGAACTGTCCGATTTCACTTGGAATTCCCCATATATTATCGGAACAAAAATCCCAACCTAAAATTCATTGAAATAAATAGAAATTTCGCTGCTTTTCGGTTTTGTGTGTGTGAGAGAGTAAGTCCATAGTTACACGTACACATTTTTCGGAAAAGTAAAATGCATTTTGTAAATATTTTTATAAAATAAAAGCAATTGTTTATTCTCATTTACATTTCTGTGAACTACTTGTGCAAAATGTCAAGAAAAGCATTGACATTTCCGCCATTTTCATCTCCAAATTAATAGTAGCTGTGTTCCTTTACTTACCTGAGGTTACCATTTTAACCATTTGTTACCATTTTTAACCTGCAAAGCGTTCCTTAACCCCGAAAAGTGCCAAAACTGGAAGCAATTTTTAAGAGAGTGAGAGGGGAGAGAGAGCGAAAATGGCTTTCTCTTCTACCACAGGCTACCAGCAAAATTTCTGCAGGTAGAAAATGGCAGAACTGATTTTTCGACGTTTGTTTGACGATTATTTCACAAAATGGACGAAAAACCGAAGAAAAAGTCGAACACTGACAACACTAAATTAAAAACTGTGAAATAAAAGACGAAAATTGATTTTTTATGTTTTTTTCTGACATTGCTGCCGGATCTACCATTTTTTCGTCCCTTTACTTTTCTGGTAAAAATGTTCATGAGAGAGCAATTTTGAACAATTTTGACACTTTTCTCTTTTACCACTCTTACCATTAAAAAAGTAAAGGAACAAAGCTAGTGTTTACAACTTAACGCTAATATCGATAGCAATCGATATTTTAAAATATCATATCGAAAATATCTAATGTTGGGAATATCGATGGTTTGCCAGCTCTACAATGACGAGTAGATACTCATAACTAGTGATCTATTAATGCCCGTAATTTCAACACGTAGTTATCTATTAGAGTTGTATAGTTCATGAACGAACTAGTTCAATTGAACGATTCAATGAATAGAGCGAATGAACTAGATCAGTTGATATAGTTCAATAGTTCACTGAACTATAATCAGTCAGCGACCGTACGATCGAACGAACGATTCACAATCTAGTTCAACATGTCGTTCACATATGCATAAAGAAACGCCGTCGTCTGTGTTAAGTGGTGCCTTCGTAATGTGATGAGTTTGTTTACGTTTTGGATCAAGGTACAATGAATAGCTGTTCGAAAGTGAAGATTTCTTCAAAAACACAACAAATTCCACATATTCCCATATTGAAAGTGCCTGGTTTTGGATAGAAAATAAATAAAAAGAAGCACACACGCACAAAGCTTTTTCGCATTGACAGTTTCTACACACACAAACACAACATAAGATTTTTGCCAACCAACTAAATGAAGGACGTGTATTCTTAAATTAATACCAACTTAATCTTTCTTTATGAATGGAATAAAACACGTAAATTTAATACTTTTGTTCTGGTGTATTTATTATATTATTATATTATTATTATATTATTCTATTGTTTGTTTCTATTTGGTGTATGTATGCGTTTGATTGAACGATTATGATCCGAATGATTGAACTGGTTAGTGAACTATGAACTAGATTACTGAACTAGTTCAGTTAAAAGATCTGAACTATTGAACTAGATCTTTCAAATGAACTAGATTGTACAACTCTATTATCTATGAGTTCTTATGGCCCCGGCACATACGGTCCGTTTTGTGACACGTTGCGCGTTGAAAACAACAACCACATGAAAAATGTGTAAGTGATGCCAAGTTTGTTATCTGATTTTTCATGTGGTTGTTGTAGCGCGACGCTCAATGCGCCGTATGTGCCGAGGCCTTTAGATATCCCCCGTGTAACGCAATTTCTACGCGTAGTTATCTATGAATTCATAGACCCCCGTGTAAGCAAAATGTCATAATTTAAATCCATAGGTAACGTTACTGGGTCGAAAACTGCCGTTTTATTACACCAAGGATTTTGCCTGGTTGATCGTTGCCAATGTGTTAAAAATTATAAAACACTTATATGTGGCAATGTTTTTACGAAAATATAAATGAAAATCACTAATGTTACCACACTCATTTAGACTAGCCATAAATCCTCGACTGGATTTAATAAATCCAGTAGAAATCTCATTGCATTTAGATATACATTTTGGAGGATTTAAATGGCAGTCAGCTGATTTTTGTTCATAGCACAATTACCAAGGTAGATGCATCAGCCCATCTGATCGAATTTGAAACGTCAAAAGAATTTTTTGTAAATTGAATTCATCTCAAAAAACATACGTCAAATTACAAATTTATTGTTTAATACTGAAAATGGTAGCACATTATGCTACTAAAGTGGGGTTCAGACGATCAGTTTTGACTGACAGCTTTGCTCAAATAATCGGTTGCTTGCCAGTGTGGTCGTTCATTTTTGTCAGTCATCAGGCAACCACAAAATTTTTTGTGGATGTTGGACAGTCAGCTGTTGGTTGTTTGTTTGTTTGACCGTGTGAACGAAACAACGTCAGTCAAGGAATAAATTAGCAGAGTAAATATCAAATAAAAGTTAAAAAAGTCGTGTGTTTTTATTAATTTGATTGATTATTATTGCAAATAAGAGATAAAAATAGCAGACAAAAATCTTTTCCTTCATTTTAATATCGGCCAAGCAAAAAATTGCAAACATGGACAACGAAAATTAATTTTTAAAGGAATTTTTATGTTGCTACGAAATGCAAAGATGCCTCTGGGACATAACCAGTCCAGAATATATGATGCGCGACATTAAAACAAAAGCATATGGAGAACTACTAAATGTTATGAAGAAATACAAGAAGGATTGTTCTATTGACGACGTCAAGAAGAAAATAAACGTAATCCGCTCATCGTACAGAAGGGAATTGAAAAAAATAAAGCTATCTGAATCTTCTGGAGCTGGAGTGGACAGCGTTTGGCTCAGAATCTCGAATTTCTTTTAAAATATTCACATGTGAATATTGTTTTCGGGAGGCTATCCATTTTTTTACCCATTTCCTTCTTCTTGTCACTTTATTTTCTTCCTCTAAAAGCGAAATGATCAAAAATGCACATCCAATCTTTTTGTCATCCATATTTATTAATAAAAGTTGTTATGTATATGATTTTATAGCTATGTGAACACAGTAATTTTTCAACTTGACTGTTGGTTTGTCATCCAACTTGAATGACTGTTTGGCCGCTACGAACAGCACAACAAAACTGAAGCAATCGATATTTGACCAAAAGCTGTCAGTCAAAACTGATCGTCTGAACCCCACTTAATGCTAACTAAACAGCAAATAAAGAACTATTCCATCGCAGTTTGCCCATCTAAAATAAATAAACGAATTATTTTATGGTTTAGACATCGTAAATATTAGTCTTGGTTGATTAAAATCAACTTTGTACGTCAAAAAAATTTAATTTTTCCGCCTTGTTTACAAATTTTTACATTTTTAATTATTTTTAGTGTAGAAATTCACCGATGCATCTATCTTCTTTCTTGTGCCAGCTTGCAACTTGTTGTATTTTCTAGCAACATGTTGCGAAAAACAGAGTTGTATACGAGGATTTATGCCAGATTTAAAACAAATCCACTCATTACATGGATTTATAGCTCATTTAGACTAGCCATAAATCCTCAACTGGATTTAAGAAATCCAGTACAAATCTCATTGCATTTAGATATACATTTTGGAGGATTTAAATGGCAGTCAGCTGATTTTTGTTCATAGCACAGTTACCAAGGTAGATGCATCAGCCCATCTGATCGAATTTGAAACGTCAAAAGAATTTTTTGTAAATTGAATTCGTTGCAAAAAAACATACGTCAAATTAAAAATTTATTGTTTAATACTGAAAATGTTAGCACTAATGCTAACTAAAGAGCAAATAAAGAATTATTTTATCGCAGTTTGCCCATCTAAAATAAATAAACGAATTATTTTATGGTTTAGACATCATAAATATTAGTCTTGGTTGATTAAAATCAACTTTGTACATCAAAACAAGTTTAATTTTTCCGCATTGTTTACAAATTTTTACATTTTAAATTATTTTTAGTGTAGCAATTCACCGATGCATCTACCTTGTTTCTTGTGCCAGCTTGCAACTTTTTGTATTTTCTAGCAACATGTTGCAAAAAACAGAGTTGTATACGAGGATTTATGCCAGATTTAAAACAAATCCACTCAATAGGAGGATTTATTTTTGTATGGGAAATCTGGTAGATTTTGGCTGGATTTAGCAAATAAAACCTGATAATGGGCTAAATCCGGCTAATGGTGTCATATCTAAATGGCATATTATTTTTGTATGGGAAATCTGGTAGATTTTGGCTGGATTTAGCAAATAAAACCTGATAATGTGCTAAATCCGGCTAATGAAGTAATATCTAAATGGGCTATTAAATAATTTGAGTAACAAATGGCACAAAACCCACGGAAACTGGAGGGGAATGCAATTTTATTTATTTACATAGAACCACACGCGTATATTTACATCCATTTCATCATATTATCACAATTTTTTTGGACAAATTTGATTACATTTTTTTCTTATTTTTTGTTTGTCATCTGTTTATCGGGGTTGTTATCAAGTAACACATATTACGTAAGTATTATGGAAACCCTTAAATATAAAAGCTTTTCTGAAATAGACGAAAGCTTTTAGATAAAAACGAATCGTTCGTAAAATTTTACAAGAACCAAATTTTGAACGTATACGTGTTAGTACGAACGGTTCGTGTGACAGGCAAGCGGTTTTACAAAAACAGGCTGTTAAGGCCAGAACAGAATCAATCGTCGCTTGATTTGCTGGCTTCCCAAATGTCAAATTATAAAGGAATGCCAGAGTCCTAAAGGGGAACGCCTCTACTATGTCGTTGTTACATTTCATCTATTCGAAGATTTACAGGGTATTTTTTTAAAAATGCTTGCCTGTCACACGAACCGTTCGTACTAAAACGTATACGTTCAAAATTTGGTTCTTGTAAAATTTTACGAACCATTCGTTTTTATCTGAAAGCTTTCGTCTATTTCATAAAAGCTTTTATATTTCAGGGTTTCCATGATACTTATTTTGTGAATTTTGCATAGGCATCTGCACGTAAAATGTGTTACATGATGGCAACCCCGATAAACAGATGACAAACAAAAAATAAGAAAAAAAATGTAATCAAATTTGTCCAAAAATAATTGTGATAATATGAAGAAACGGATGTACATATACGCGTGTGCTTCTATGGAAATAAATAAAATTGCATTCCCTTCCAGTTTTCGTGTGTTTTGTGCCATTTATTACTCAAATTATTTAATTTTCATTCAAAACGATGGGTCTTTTCCATTCGTTTATTTTTGACGTATTCGTTCGTCTGATTTTGTTACGAAAATAAAAAGCTTTCATTTGTTTGTCACACGAATACAAACGTCAACCGCTATGAAAACCAAATTGTGTCTTCGTTCATGAAATCGACGAACGAATGGGCAAAAACTTTTTACAAAAACACGCTGTTAAGCGGGGTAAAACACGATCATTGACTGTCGATTTTTCGGAATTATCGATAAGTGTCAAACTGTCCGGTAGAGCTGGCAAAATATCGATGGCACTATCGATAATATCGATTACTATTTAAAAATTCAATATCGATAGATAGTTTTGCCTATCGATATTATCGGAATAAAAACCCCCAACCTGAAATCCATTGAAATAAATAGAAATTTCGCTGCTTTTCGGTTATGTGCGTGCAAGAAAGTAAGTCCGTAGTCACACGTACACATTTTTCCGTAAAATAAAATGTATTTTTTTTTACCTTTTTATAAAACAAAAGTAGTTGTTTATTCCCCTTTACATTTCTGTGAACTACTTTTGCATAATTTCACGAAAATCATTGACATTTCCGCCATTTTCATCTCCAAATTAATGGCGATGACAACTTAACGATAATATCGATAGCAATCGATATTTTAAAACATTATATCGCAAATATCTAATGTTAGGAATATCGACCTGCGTGAAGTTAGCGACGTCGCCAACTTTCGATAACACAGAGTTATCGAAATTCACAGGGTGACACAGAACGTCAAAAATTCACATTTAGTACTATTTTTGCAACCCTGCTGACGAAAAAAGTTAGCGACGAATATTATAATTAATTAATTTTATAAAATTATGAATGAAAAACTCTAAAAACAATCCATCTTATTATAAATAATAAAATATAAGTAATTTTCAAGAGTTAAATGTACGTCAATGTTACCAAACCATATCAAATAACGCATTGTTTTGAACCTAAAATTGACCGGTGGTCAGGACAGAGAATCACCTCTGGTATCTTTCCTATACAAACCTCGTCCAAACTGAATGCATGGAATGAAAGATAGAGTCCCAGAGAACATTTCCTCATACTAGGAATATTCAATTTCAGTTTTTTGTAGAACAAAGTTGTCCATTTTCCGTTTTCCAACTGGTGGTCAGGACATAGAATCGCCTCTGGAATCTCCCCTATACAAACCTCGTCCAAACTGAATGCATGGAATGAAAGAAAGAGTCCCAGAGAACATTTCCTCATACTAGGAATATTCAATTTCAGTTTTTTGCAGAACAAAGTTGTCCATTTTCCGTTTTCCAACTGGTGGTCAGGACATAGAATCGCCTCTGGAATCTCCCCTATACAAACCTCGTCCAAACTGAATGCATGGAATGAAAGAAAGAGTCCCAGAGAACATTTCCTCATACTAGGAATATTCAATTTCAGTTTTTTGTAGAACAAAGTTGTCCATTTTCCGTTTTCCAACTGGTGGTCAGGACAGAGAATCGCCTCTGGAATCTTCAATATACAAACCTCGTCCAAACTGAATGCATGGAATGAAAGATAGAGTCCCATAGAACATTTCCTCATACTAGGAATATTCAATTTCAGTTTTTTGTAGAATAAAGTTGTCGATTTTCCGTTTTCCAACTGGTGGTCAGGACATAGAATCGCCTCTGGAATCTCCCCTATACAAACCTCGTCCAAACTGAATGCATGGAATGAAAGAAAGAGTCCCAGAGAACATTTCCTCATACTAGGAATATTCAATTTCAGTTTTTTGTAGAACAAAGTTGTCGATTTTCCGTTTTCCAACTGGTGGTCAGGACAGAGAATCGCCTCTGGAATCTTCAATATACAAACCTCGTCCAAACTGAATGCATGGAATGAAAGATAGAGTCCCATAGAACATTTCCTCATACTAGGAATATTCAATTTCAGTTTTTTGCAGAACAAAGTTGTCCATTTTCCGTTTTCCAACTGGTGGTCAGGACATAGAATCGCCTCTGGAATCTCCCCTATACAAACCTCGTCCAAACTGAATGCATGGAATGAAAGAAAGAGTCCCAGAGAACATTTCCTCATACTAGGAATATTCAATTTCAGTTTTTTGTAGAACAAAGTTGTCCATTTTCCGTTTTCCAACTGGTGGTCAGGACAGAGAATCGCCTCTGGAATCTTCAATATACAAACCTCGTCCAAACTGAATGCATGGAATGAAAGATAGAGTCCCATAGAACATTTCCTCATACTAGGAATATTCAATTTCAGTTTTTTGCAGAACAAAGTTGTCCATTTTCCGTTTTCCAACTGGTGGTCAGGACATAGAATCGCCTCTGGAATCTCCCCTATACAAACCTCGTCCAAACTGAATGCATGGAATGAAAGAAAGAGTCCCAGAGAACATTTCCTCATACTAGGAATATTCAATTTCAGTTTTTTGTAGAACAAAGTTGTCCATTTTCCGTTTTCCAACTGGTGGTCAGGACAGAGAATCGCCTCTGGAATCTCCCCTATACAAACCTCGTCCAAACTGAATGCATGGAATGAAAGATAGAGTCCCATAGAACATTTCCTCATACTCTATCTTTCATTCCATGCATTCAGTTTGGACGAGGTTTGTATATTGAAGATTCCAGAGGCGATTCTCTGTCCTGACCACCAGTTGGAAAACGGAAAATGGACAACTTTGTTCTACAAAAAACTGAAATTGAATATTCCTAGTATGAGGAAATGTTCTCTGGGACTCTTTCTTTCATTCCATGCATTCAGTTTGGACGAGGTTTGTATAGGGGAGATTCCAGAGGCGATTCTATGTCCTGACCACCAGTTGGAAAACGGAAAATCGACAACTTTGTTCTACAAAAAACTGAAATTGAATATTCCTAGTATGAGGAAATGTTCTATGGGACTCTATCTTTCATTCCATGCATTCAGTTTGGACGAGGTTTGTATATTGAAGATTCCAGAGGCGATTCTCTGTCCTGACCACCAGTTGGAAAACGGAAAATGGACAACTTTGTTCTGCAAAAA
The DNA here is from genome assembly GCF_047663935.1 of Musca autumnalis. Taxonomy (NCBI): domain Eukaryota; kingdom Metazoa; phylum Arthropoda; class Insecta; order Diptera; family Muscidae; genus Musca; species Musca autumnalis. The sequence continues at coordinate 96,203,652 of NW_027411755.1, read as the reverse complement.
ACTGAAATTGAATATTCCTAGTATGAGGAAATGTTCTATGGGACTCTATCTTTCATTCCATGCATTCAGTTTGGACGAGGTTTGTATATTGAAGATTCCAGAGGCGATTCTCTGTCCTGACCACCAGTTGGAAAACGGAAAATCGACAACTTTGTTCTACAAAAAACTGAAATTGAATATTCCTAGTATGAGGAAATGTTCTATGGGACTCTATCTTTCATTCCATGCATTCAGTTTGGACGAGGTTTGTATATTGAAGATTCCAGAGGCGATTCTCTGTCCTGACCACCAGTTGGAAAACGGAAAATGGACAACTTTGTTCTACAAAAAACTGAAATTGAATATTCCTAGTATGAGGAAATGTTCTCTGGGACTCTTTCTTTCATTCCATGCATTCAGTTTGGACGAGGTTTGTATAGGGGAGATTCCAGAGGCGATTCTATGTCCTGACCACCAGTTGGAAAACGGAAAATGGACAACTTTGTTCTGCAAAAAACTGAAATTGAATATTCCTAGTATGAGGAAATGTTCTATGGGACTCTATCTTTCATTCCATGCATTCAGTTTGGACGAGGTTTGTATATTGAAGATTCCAGAGGCGATTCTCTGTCCTGACCACCAGTTGGAAAACGGAAAATCGACAACTTTGTTCTACAAAAAACTGAAATTGAATATTCCTAGTATGAGGAAATGTTCTCTGGGACTCTTTCTTTCATTCCATGCATTCAGTTTGGACGAGGTTTGTATAGGGGAGATTCCAGAGGCGATTCTATGTCCTGACCACCAGTTGGAAAACGGAAAATCGACAACTTTGTTCTACAAAAAACTGAAATTGAATATTCCTAGTATGAGGAAATGTTCTATGGGACTCTATCTTTCATTCCATGCATTCAGTTTGGACGAGGTTTGTATATTGAAGATTCCAGAGGCGATTCTCTGTCCTGACCACCAGTTGGAAAACGGAAAATGGACAACTTTGTTCTACAAAAAACTGAAATTGAATATTCCTAGTATGAGGAAATGTTCTCTGGGACTCTTTCTTTCATTCCATGCATTCAGTTTGGACGAGGTTTGTATAGGGGAGATTCCAGAGGCGATTCTATGTCCTGACCACCAGTTGGAAAACGGAAAATGGACAACTTTGTTCTGCAAAAAACTGAAATTGAATATTCCTAGTATGAGGAAATGTTCTCTGGGACTCTTTCTTTCATTCCATGCATTCAGTTTGGACGAGGTTTGTATAGGGGAGATTCCAGAGGCGATTCTATGTCCTGACCACCAGTTGGAAAACGGAAAATGGACAACTTTGTTCTACAAAAAACTGAAATTGAATATTCCTAGTATGAGGAAATGTTCTCTGGGACTCTATCTTTCATTCCATGCATTCAGTTTGGACGAGGTTTGTATAGGAAAGATACCAGAGGTGATTCTCTGTCCTGACCACCGGTCAATTTTAGGTTCAAAACAATGCGTTATTTGATATGGTTTGGTAACATTGACGTACATTTAACTCTTGAAAATTACTTATATTTTATTATTTATAATAAGATGGATTGTTTTTAGAGTTTTTCATTCATAATTTTATAAAATTAATTTATTATAATATTCGTCGCTAACTTTTTTCGTCAGCAGGGTTGCAAAAATAGTACTAAATGTGAATTTTTGACGTTCTGTGTCACCCTGTGAATTTCGATAACTCTGTGTTATCGAAAGTTGGCGACGTCGCTAACTTCACGCAGGTGAATATCGATGGTTTGCCAGCTCTACTGTCCAGCAACCAACATTTTGTGGTTACCTGTAGTGCGATTCTGTAACTTTTTTTAATAACGAACCGACATCGGTAGTTAACGAAAATATTCGGTTTTGCTGTTACCGACAAAAATCGGTAAAATTAAATCGCAAAATTATGACTAAAAACATAAAGAAAAGTTGGCATCACTGTTTGTGTCGGTAGAGGCTAGCGACTACTTTTTATTCATCGTTAACTTACCGAAAATTTTCGTTAATTATCGAAATTATAAGCATTTTAATTTTACCGACAATTATCGATAACAGCAAAAATGAGTTACAGAATCCCACTACTGTAGTGGGATTCTGTAAAGCGGGGTACACACGATCAGTTTTGACTGACAGTTTTGCTCAAATAGTCGGTTGCTTGCCAGTGTGTACGTTCACTTCTGTCAGTCATCAGGCAACCACAAAATATATTGTGGTTGCTGGACGGTTGGACAGTTATCGATAATTCCGAAAAATCGACAGTCAAAACTGATCGTGTGTACCCCGCTTTACTCTCTACCGATGGAATTAACGACAAATGTCGATAGTTAGCGATAATTGTCGGTGAGTGCTATTCTGTATACAAATTCTACCGATTTTTATGTCGGTAATTATCGAAAATCATCGGTCAGTTACCGACGAAAAAAAGGAGTCGTTAAGTCTACCGACATAAAAGAATTTTCATATTTTAAACAAAAAAATGAATAAAAATCTAAATTTTAAGAAATGATTTTGGAATATATATTATGCCAAATAAAAAGGAAAGCTGAGATATATTTTCTGCGACATATGGTGGATACTTTCAGTCTAATTAATAGGAAGCGTATGACACTTGGATACATTTTATAAAATAATGAATGAAATTGGGGGTCATTTGGTAACCTCCAGAATTGCGCGAAAAATGTCTGAGAAAATAATAACTATTTTCAGTACGAACAAAATATGTTTAAGGATATATTCCGTAACAGTTTCTACCCATATAAAAATTTATTGGTGGCTTCGTTTAGCATCAACAAAAAAAGAAAGAATATCACCATGAACGTCATATTCCCTGATAATACGTAATTCTGAAATAACAGATCAATAAAAAAATTTAAAAAATCCTGTTCAAAATACACATATTAAATGTTACAATTATACATCTTCTTTTTCACTCTATATTCGATCTTATTAAAAATACCCCTCCACATCATAAAAATTCTGAAAACAAAAAACAATTCAACCAATTTGTCGAATATTACACCACGTTTAATTTTTTAATTTAATTTAATTTTTATTTGACAAACACAGTAACCTAGCCCATAGGGCCATGAGCGGTTCCAAAAACAGCTATACAATAACTACTCTCAGATACTTATATCTAACAATATTTCTTAGCATATCATGAATAGAATTAAACATAAATAAAAGCAAAAGCATGTAAATTAAGAAATGAAAATATATAACAAAATAATCATTAATAGAATCAGCTATGCAACAATATATCATTACAAACTAAGACAACATTTATGAACGCTGTATTTGATTACGATTAAAATGAGCACATAATTTATTCTAATAATTTACATTAATAATTTACATTATAACTTGTCGGGTTATGTGAATTTATATGTACGTATACCCAATGGATTTGACAATAAAAATCCAGTGGAATAAATAAAAAAATAAAATAAATATAGTTACATGTAAACGTACATTTATAGTTTTAACTACGATTTTTAATTTTTAGTTTGAATTTTTCTACATGTAATTTGAAAAATAATCATTTTATATACAATTGTGATTTAAATAATTTCATTAGAATTTTGAATTACGTTAATTTTGAATAAGCATTATGTCGTTTAAAGTGTGATTTTTTCATTCCATTTTGAAATGACCTGCATTTTCTTTAAAATTCCGTCATTCTACCGATATTCGTCGGTAAAATTTTTGTATCGATAACATTGAAATACAGAATAGCACTTTCGGTAATTCAATCGAAAATTTTCGTTAATTATCAATATCGGTTCGATAGAAAAAAAAGTTACAGAATCCCACTACTGATGACTGACAAAAATGAAAGGCCACACTTGCCAGCAACCGACTTGTTGAGCAAAAATGACAGTCAAAACTGCTTATCGTGTGTACGCCACTTGAAACATAAAGCAAGGACAAAAAGGAAAAAAGTAGGGCTTTACGTTTTGGAGTAAACAATATCGATATTCCCAACAATAGATATTTTCGATATTTCATTCCAAAAAATCGATTGCTATCGATATTATCGTTAATTTGTCATCACCATTAATTTGGAAAAGAAAATGGCGGAAATGTCTATGCTTTTGTTTACACTTCGCACAAGTAGTTCACAGAAATATAAAGAAGAAAAAAATTGGATTTATTTGACAATAGCTTTGTTTTTAACAGTAAAAGTAGCAAAAGTGAGAACTGTCAAAATTGCTCTCACGTAACAAGTTTTGCACAAAAGTAAAGGAATGGAAAAATAGTAGATCTGGCAGCAATATCAAAAAAAAAAACAAACATGGCTACTTTAAAAAGTAAAACAAACAAAATGAATTTCACTGTTTTAAATTTTTTATTATTATTTTCTATTAATATCTATTTTATTTCTTTTTATTTTGCTCTGACAGTGCGCGTTGTTTCCTTTTTTGCTTTTGCCTTAGTTGTCAAATAAATGTCAAATCAGCAGTTTTACAGATTTTCCACTTCTTACACCACGCAATTTGTCGAGCAGAAAGTAGTAAAAAAACCATGTTGGCATGTTCTCTCTTAAATTTTGCTTCAAGTTTTACTACTTTTTGGGTTCAAGGAATGCTTTCCGAGTTAAAAATGGTGAAACTGGTAAAACTTTAAGAAACTTTAACGTAAAGGAACAAAGCTAATAATACACAAAAATACAGTTTACTTTTCCGAAAAATTTGTACGTGTGAATACGGACTTACTTTCTCACATCCAAAAAAAAACGATAAGCAACGAAATTTAGGTTGTTGTTGTTCTAACAGCATAGAAACCTACGTACAATCATATGGTCTGTTCCTTTACTTTTGAAAATGGTAAAACCGGCAAAAGTAGTAAAAGTTGTAAACTGTTCCCATATGAATTGCATGGTGTCAGAAGTAAAGGAACGCTTTTCGAGTAAAAAGTGGTAAAACTTGAGGATTCTTGCACGTAAAGGAACAGAGCTATAGTTTTGATGCTGGGTTGGCAGCCGCTGGCCGAAACACTATGGTTTCGGGTCAATCCGGTACGAAAGAACCCGTTAGGGGTTTTTAATCCGATAAAATCGATAGACAAAAATATCTATCCACACTGAATTTTTAAAAAACAAATCGATACTATCGATAGTGCCATCGACTTTTTTTGCAAACTCTAGTTGGAATTGAAATTCAACATACATTAGGTGTGTTCGTTTACTCAACAATTTGTACAAGTTCAGTAAATTCTTGTAATCCTGGGAAAAGCCCAAGTGTGTGAAATGTGACAAAGAACATGCCATTGGCGAATGTCAACGCATTCGTACTAAATCGTTAGATCCCTACTGCGTCAATTGCCAAGAAACTGGTCACCCTGCAAATTGGAGGGACTGCCCCACATATAAGAAATATGTAGCTGCTCCTCTTAAGAAAATTGCTAAAGCAATTGAAGAAAAAACACTGCAAGATCTAATGTAAACAGAGCTATCAACATGGCTGTTGTATCCCCAGGAAAAACCTTTTCCAGTCTTTTCAATTCATAACAACAAAAACAGCGGCAAAATAACAGTCAGTCAAAACCATCAATTAAACTGCTCAACAAAATTGAAAAAGTTGAATGTTTCAACCGAAGTTGTTGTTGTTTCTAAGTGAAATCGGCGAGCTATTTTCAAATCTGGTCACGGTTTTTCTCCATCAGCTCTTGTTCTTGAGATATAGCTCAAAATCGGTTTTTACTAGTTTTACCCGGAATTTCGTTATTTTCGGATACAAACAAATATTTTATTGCGGGTTTTTCGACACTAATATATTAAGAAGATGTTATACGCTCGATACAAAACATTTTTTGAAATAATTATGGCGAATATATATCTAAAAATATATAAAACATACGATGAATTTTGTAAAAATTGCATATTTTGAGTACTTTAAGCTGTAATTACGTCATCGGGGGAAGTCATAGGAACTTCATATTTGAATTTTGTACACATAGTGTGACCACTATGAAAATTTGCATGTATTCAAATATATAATATAAAGTTCATAGCGCCCACGATTCGCCCATAACCTAAAAATCGTCATGAAGACTGCTAAAGGGAAATCATTTACCTGTGATATCATTACCAAATATGCCATTTACTTTTCAATGGCAGTCTTCATGACGATTTTTAGGTTATGGGCGAATCGTGGGCGCTATGAACTTTATATTATATATTTGAATACATGCAAATTTTCATAGTGGTCACACTATGTGTACAAAATTCAAAGGTGGGTAAATTTGACATCTCATATGACATTCATAGATGGTGTAAACACCCCTTTAGTAAACAACTTCTATTGTCACTGCACGGAAACGAGATACCGTTTGTAACGAGCCTCAACACGCATGTTCGTACTACCCTACAAAAAGCGAAAAAAGTTGCTGGTACATTTTCCTCCATCTTTTACAGCAATCACTTACATCAAAACACAAAGTTACTCTTAAATAAGGTAGCGATAGTGTCCATACTTCTGTACGGTTTTTCAGTCTGGTTCGCTATTTCCCCTATAGTAGCTAAAGAACTGGATATATTCGATCGCAATATCTTGAGAAAGTGCGTAAACAAAAACTTTGAAAATCCAACAAAAAAGTTTTCGAACACCTTCATCTACAATCCTGCAGGAGTTCCGCCTTTCTGCAAAGTGGCACTTTCCCATTTACAGAAGTTTGTTGATGGACTGGCCTTACATTATAACTCCTTAATGAACGACATTTATGATTTGGAAAAACACTTGGCTTGGGCCACATCAATATATCTTTCCCCTATTGGCGTATTAAATGAAGATATTGGCAACAATCCGATTACTCAACAGGTCCTTTAGTGGGATTCTGTAACTCATTTTTGCTGTTACCGACAAAAATCGGTAAAATTAAATCGCAAACTTATGACTAAAAACATAAAGAAAAGTTGGCATCACTGTTTGTGTCGGAAGAGGCTAGCGACTACTTTTTTTCATCGTTAAGTCCCTGTTTATACAGGGAAAGTTGATGGGAAAGAAAATTGAGTTTATGGGCGAGGGAATAGAGAGGAATAAGAGGGGGTACACACACCTCTGTACTGGCAAATTCTGTTTTGTTTCGTTTTTCTTCGTATACAACCTGAAGTTGGCTGCAGACTTGTTTTCGCATTTTCTTTCATTTTATTTTCTCTGCCGAGAAACAAACAACAGCGGAGACAATTGGAAAAAAACCATTTGGAGGAAAAACTATTTTTTTAAGCAAAAACAATTCGAAATAAGTGGAAATATCAAAGTTAAAATGCAATTCAAGGGTTCCTTTAATAATTAATTGTTTATCACACACGTCAATTTTTACTTTTCATTACAATTTTGCCTTGGCTTTGTTTTTGAACGGCGCAATGAGAAAATGAGTGTGAAGAAGAATAAGAAAAATTATAAAATTGACACAAACATGATTTCCGTGTCTAAACAACAAGGAAATTTTAAAAGAAATTGAGAAGAAAAATTTTCTTTCCAGTTTGAATGTCTAAACACGGTCTAACTTACCGAAAATTTCGTTAATTATCGAAATTATAACCTTTTTAATTTTACTGACAATTATCGATAACAGCAAAAATGAGTTATACTATTTTTATATTTACGAAATCCACTCGATTTCAACTGTCAATTCCATTGCTCAAACGTCAAATGTAATCCAATCGATTTCAGATGAGTTTTCATTTGACGTATGCACAAAGGCTTTGACAGATGAAATGGAGTGGATTTCGTAAATGTAAACATAGTATTACAGAATCCCACTACTGATTTGTACAAGAAAACCGTTGAAGGCTCCCACAGGGGCTAGAATAACAAATTAATCTAATTTTCTAAATTTTAATATAATGAGTTAGAATTATGAACTTTTGCTCTGTTCCAGAACCTGCAAGAAGCTACTATTTTTTACTACGATAACATTTTATTCCTTTATGTTATCGGAAAAAAATAGTAAAAATTAGTAGATTCTAGCAGTTCTGGGACAAATGATTTATCTATATATATATATAAAAATGGTGTAAAAAATGTATAGTAATTCATAAAATGAGAACGGCTAGGCCGATTTCTGTAAAAATTTTTGTCAGCTATTCGTATTTTCGAGGAGAAGGTCTTTACGGAAGAAAATTTTGGAAAATCTCTCTGGAAAAGTCGGAAAATTGGAAAAATCGAAAATTGAGTTTTTGTATGAAATTTTATTCCTTAATAGTGAGACGAAGTTCGCCGGGTCCGCTAGTTGTTTATAATTGTTATCTCTAAACACTGCGATATTTGTTGTATCCATTTTATAGGGCGTTTATACTATTGAAGGTTAACCCACTGGATTTGATACATCCAGTGAGTTAATCTTTTCCGTTTACATATACCTTTTTGGGGGATTCAAGTAACAGCTGATGCTTGGCTATAGTATACACACATAGACTGTATACAAATCTGAAAATATTTTTTAAAGAAAAAAATTAAATTTTGGATACGCTACAGATTGTTACAGAACTGTCTACAAAAATATTTCGAGATGGCAAGCTGTATTATATTGTTACGAATGTAACTGATAGGTTAATTAAGTTAATTAGTTAATTAAGTTTAATTTCCGCTAATTTAAGAATTTTAATTGTAACGTAAAGTTGTTATTACGCAGTTACTTTATTTAAGCAACAACAACTACCATGTAGAATTCTCTTCATTATTCTAGTTCTTACTCTACCTTTTATTAATGTGCTTTTGTTTGTTCTCCATAATCATGTAATTATCGTTTAGTTGCCATTTCTTATTTCTTGCATTTGTTTGTTGTTGTAATTACGTCATTAGTGTGCTTGTCTACTTGTATTGCTCTTGTATGTGTGTGAGTCTGGTTGTTCGCTTAGTGCGAATGTGCGTCTGTGTGTTCGTTGTACAGATTCGAGGTGTTGCCAGACGTAGACTCTCGAACAAGGAGATTTGAGGTATAAGCTTTGTTCCTTTACTTTTTTAATGGTAAGAGTGGTAAAAGAGAAAAGTGTCAAAATTGTTCAAAATTTCTCTCTCATGAACATTTTTACCAGAAAAGTAAAGGAACGGAAAAATGGTAGATCCGGCAGCAATGTCAGAAAAAAACATAAAAAATCGATTTTCGTCTTTTATTTCACAGTTTTTAATTTAGTGTTGTCAGTGTTCGACTTTTTCTTCGGTCAATCCATGGCCCAATTATAAAGGTCCTCTCTCAAAAACAAATGATTTTGATTTGAGCTGTCAAAATTCATATTTGTCAATTGAATTCGCTGTGAGGTAGAGAAATGTCAAACTGTAGAGGAACAGGTAGATGTATATCGAAAAAAGAAAACAAATCCTCTTTATGTTGTACACGTAAAATGCCAACATTTGTTGTGTTTTGTATTAGAATTTAATTTACAATAACTTATTTTGGCAGTTAAAGATCGATCAGCTGGTATTTTCTGTTACGCCAAACAAAAATAACTGCGTCAACAACTTTTTCTCGGAAAATGTTATATATACATCTACCTTAATTGACAATAAAGAAATTCGCCTCAAACATATTCCGTGTGGGCGAAAACAAATTTTTCGCCTTTGTTTATGAATTTTGACATTTCAAATCTTTGTTATTGTTTGAATTCGCTTGAGAGAGGACCTGTATAATTGGGCCATGGGTCAATCGTCAAACAAAAGTCGAAAAATCAGTTCTGCCATTTTCTACCTGTAGAAATTTTGCTGGTAGCCCGTGGTAGAAGAGAAAGCCATTTTCGCTCTCTCTCCCCTCTCACTCTCTTAAAAATTGCTTCCAGTTTTGCCACTTTTCGGGGTTAAGGAACGCTTTGCAGGTTAAAAATGGTAACAAATGGTTAAAATGGTAACCGCAGGTAAGTAAAGGAACACAGCTATAAATATTGCACTAGACGAAAACTTCAAATGGCTGAAGGAAGAATTGGACGAAAATTCCTAAAAATTGAAAGAATTAGAGGCAAATTTTAGAAAAATCAGCGAAAGACTCGAGCATATTACGCAAGTTCTTGAAAAGCGATTGGAGGTTGTGGAAAACCATTTAAAGAAATTGGATAGACAATTTCTGGTCCACGACGAGAAGTTTGTGAATCTGGAAAAGAAAATGTCGGAACTGAAAATCAAAGGAGGTCAAGTGCGAGTTATTGATAACACTCTGAAAATAAAGCCTCCTGAATTCGACGGATCTACATCGATGGATGTCTTCAAATTACAATTCGAGGCGGTGGCTTCGAGAAATTCGTGGAACGACAACGACAAGGCGGTACGACTACTTATGGCATTGAAGGGCGGTGCTGCTGACGTATTACAGAATATTCCCGCCGCTTCTAGAAACTATAGAGATATAATTGCTGCTCTCAAACTTAAGTACGGTGGTAGACATAAGCAAGAGGCTTGCAATGCGCGGAGGTTGGAAGTTGAGGACAACAATCCTCAGACCGTTGTCGAACTAATGAAAGATGCACTAATGCAGGTAATAGATAAAGGTGGTGCTGGCATAACAAAAAAGACGTGCTATAACTGTCATCAATGGTGTATTGCGCACCTTGACATTGGACACCGGTGCAACAAAGTCCATTATTAGACCGGATTTGGTAAAAGGGAAGGTATTACCGTTAAATGGAGTCAAATTGCGGCGGCCACAGGCGTGACTACAACGGTGCATGGAAAGGCGTACCAAAGGCTGAGCATGGGTAGAAAATCGGTAAATTTCGATTTTATAGTGGCCGATATTGTGGACGAAGTTATACTTGGTGTAGACTTCATGATTGCCTTCGATATCAACCTGGACATAAAGCACCGTGTGATGACATGGTCCAATGTGGAAATACCGATACGTGTGGGCTACAACGAGAAAAGCAAATATCGCCCGAAGGCAGAATCCGGCGAGATCGCTGTCGATGTCCTTACGCTGAAGGTGGAAGCCGCCGACAATTGGCCCGTAGGAAAGCGGAAAAATCCCGCAACGAGGGGGAAAAGGCGAGGATGTACGTCGAGGAAAGGTACATCGAAAAGCGGCCGTACAGCAAGGAATGACAAGTCCGAGGAAGACCAGGTGGCACTTAGGAAGGTGACCACAAAGACCACATTAGTGTGCTTGACTACTTGTATTGCTCTTGTATGTATGTGAGTCTGGTTGTTCGCTTAGTGCGAATGTGCGTCTGTGTGTTCGTTGTACAGATTCGAGGTGTTGCCAGACGTGTTCTAGAGGACTCTCGAACAGGGAGATTTTGTGGTATAAATACAGGGGAACTAGCAATGACGAGTTAGTTGTGTTTTAAGCGTTGAACTGAACAGATCGGTTAAAGAAGAGCTGCGTGCTAACTAGAAACAAGCTGTGTGTTTAGTGATTAAAGTCGGTTCCGAATAAGTGTAATAAAGTAAATAAAGCATTGTAGAAACGTAATCTTAAACGAACCCTGTTTTATTTGGTACAAATCGTACTGGGGAATAAAACAACGTCTACACGGAGATTAGTTAAATCTAATTCCGTAACAATATGTATATATTTTATGTCTAAATAATAAAATACTCTCAAATTCCATTTAAATTTTAAATACTTTAATTTTAGTTCGTTAAGAAACCCTTAAGATGAGATTGCTGGGATTGAAATTTTTACTTATACATAGAATATGTACTGGACGTTTCCACGACACCATTCGTAATTAACAGAAAGATAAACAAAATTTCCTTTATTTTTGTTTCCTTGTTTTCACGAAATTTTAAACCGAAAACACATAAAATATGCATTAAATGAATAGGAAAAGCAATAGATTTTCCTTCAAATGTATCTTCTATATTTAACTACACATTTCATTCATTTTTTCCATAAATTCTGAATAATTTAGTATTTTCAATATATTTTTTAATGTTTCTATTTTCAAAATAAAGAGAGACATGTCAAAACAATGTTTGTGTATACAGACTTTCAGTTATTTGTTTCTGATTTTTTACGCGATTTTGAACTAATGAACAAGAATTGTGTGTGGAATTAAGAAGGAAACACAACGATCTTCCTTCTGCATCTAAATAAAATGTTTAGTTCATTAATTTTCATTCATCTTTGTCCTTTTTTCTGAAAATTTTTGTGTTTTCAAAAAAATTTTCAATTTTGAATTTAGACATGTCATAATTAATTTTTTCGATAAATTCTCTCATTTGTTAGGGATGGGACATACTTATTCGTCGTTCAGAGAGTATTTCTAATCGAACAAAGTAGGAAAATCGTCGTTCGTTAATAGAATTTTGTGTGGGGAAATAAGTAATTTATTCGTAGTTATGGGTCGAACAACGAATAGAGAACGAACGACGTACCGTGGAAACGGGCTATTAGATATTTTCCATATAATAGGTCTGTACGATAACCCAAAAGTTTGTACAAATTTGTAAAAACTTTTACAAAATGCTGTTCGATAACAAATTTGTTCAGTGAAAGAGAACTGACAGAACTTGCAAGTAGTTGCAAGAACTTGCAAATACTTTTTACTTGCGAAGTTATCGAACAGACATACTGTTTTAAAATATCGATTGCTATCGATATTATCCTTAAGTTGTCATCGCCATTGATTTGGAGACGAAAATGGCGGAAATGTCAATGATTTTCTTGAAATTATGCAAAAGTAGTTCACAGAAATGTGAAGGAGAATAAACAACTGCTTTTTTGTAAAAAATGTAAAAAATACATTTTATTTTACCGAAAAATGTGTACGTGTGACTACGGACTCACTCGCTTCGTTCCCGAACTAAAAAGTTTTTACACGTTTCGCACATTTTTCACCAAAATGCGTTCCCGTGCACCAAAAAAGTTGCAAAATGTTCACTTTTCTTTGAACAAAAATTGCGCTGAATAGCCTTCTCTTTAGAAACTTTTTACACGACAAATTAGGACGAGGAAAAATGTGCAACATGTTTGCCGGCTTCTGATTGGTTGATTCGCCGACTTTGACATTTGTTCCAGCTTTTTTGACGTTTCTGCCATTTTTCCGTTCCCGTTTTCGACAGTTTGCTCTTTTGACACTTTTATCATTAAAAAAGTACTGGAACGAGATTACTTTCTTACACACACATAACCGAAAAGCAGCGAAATTTCTATTTATTTCAATGGATTTCAGGTTAGGGGTTTTTATTCCGATAATATCGATAGGCAAAACTATATATCGATATTGAATTTTTAAATAATAATCTATATTATCGATAGTGCCATCGATTTTTTGCCAGCTCTAGTCTGATCATATGCCAGCTCTAGTTGGCAAACCATCTATATTCCCAACATTATACTATGTTTACATTTACGAAATCCACTTGATTTCATCTGTCAATTCCTTTGTGTATACGTCAAATGAAAACTCATCTGAAATCGATTGGATTTCATTTGACGTTTGAGCAATGGAATTGACAGTTGAAATCGAGTGGATTCCGTAAATGTAAACATAGTATTAGATATCTTCGATATAATATTTTAAAATATCGATTGCTATCGATATTATCGTTAATTTGTCATCACCATCATGGTATAAGTAAAGAGGTAGATTTAAATGGAAAAAATCTATAGAACCCTTGTTTTTCCTGAATTCCTAAAACATCAAAATTCGTAAACACAAAAGCAACAAGTGGGTTTGTTTACAATACCAATGTTGAGCATTTTATAAAAACCACGAAAAATGAATGAAGGGCCAAGGTTTCTCCACATAATCGAGTTGTGGATATGATTTTTTATTTAGATAATAGATGTTAAGTATTACATATTGCTTGTTTAACTTCATAAGATACATATGTTAACATTGTAATTTACATCTAAATTTGGCATAGCAGTATAGCTGTTAGCCATTTTATATGAAATCAATTGATATATTTGCATACATAATATAACAACAGTGTATTTTATAGTGTTAATCATAATATTCATTTAAAATGAGATTTCTGTATTTAAGACACGCATTTATATAATTAGACAATGATAAACAATTCGTGCCATTTAATGTATCAATCACTTCATAATCCTCAAGAAAATTTTTACCAAAAAATCTATTTCTAAAATGAGCGTAAATTGGGCATGCTCCAATAAAATGATATGTGTTTTCTGGTTCATCTTTATTACAAATTGAACAGAGAATGCTTGTATTATTGTTTCCAGTAAAGTTTTTGGCGTTTAAGTTAAGTAAACCACCCCTAGCTTTGATAATCAATCCTGTTGCGTATGTGGACAGATGTTTCGTACGGGTTGCTATCAGATTGTATTGCAACGAAGAATATAGATCATGAAATTCTGAATTCATTGCGTTAGCACACATGTCGTTATGTTCCTGATTATTAACAGCTTCAATAATATCCTTCCAATAAATACAAAGTGGTGCATTGTTATTGGCAGGAGAATATTGAATCTTTTCGCGTATGTTACACCACTCTTTTGCCCAGTAAATATTCTGATCGAGTACCTTTTCCGCAAGTATACGTGGTAGTCTCTGAGGGGGTAATTGCAGTACTCTGTTTATATAAGAGAAATGTAGTTTTAGAGTTGAAATATATAGAGTGGGAAGACCAGTTTCTAGGTGAATCATGTAATTGGGTGTATTGTTCGGTAGATGTAGCATTTTTTTAATGAAAAAGCGTAATAATTTTTCTACACAATCATATTTCTGAAACCCCCAGATTTGGGCTGCATAGGACATAATTGATCTTGAACATGCTGTGAAGACTTTATATTTGTTCTTTTTTGAAATTTTAGGGTGTAATATATATTTTGACCATGTGGAATTTATGGCCATTTTAGATGATGGATATGATAAAATGTTTGTTTCAATGAAAAGCTGAAAAATTTCTTCCATACAAATGTTCTAAAATTCGATTGATTTCGATTGAATTCGATTGCTTTTAAAATTGTTTGGCATATTATTCAAACAGCACACACACACATACAAAGATTTTGTATATTGTGTTGACGTTTTAGGAACAGTCGAAAGAAAAAAATTAAATTGACAGGAAGCTTTAGCTAACCTTTCTTATTAAACCATGATCACCATTAATTTGGAGATGAAAATGGCGGAAATGTCTATGCTTTTGTTGATATTTTGCACAAGTACTTTACAGAAATAATAACAATAAAAATGACACAAAAATGCAATAAAACCTTTTGAAGCAACCTATTATGCACATATTTCTAATTCTTTTCTTTTATCACTATTTAATTTAAATTTTACGTTAGTTATAAGTTTCCATACAACATTGAGTTATCTTTGATTTGAATTTAACGGCTAAATGCCTTGTAAATATTTATATGCAACCCTGTACATACCTAATTATTACAACTAAGCATTCAATACTTTCTATATGCAACTGTAAACAACTATTAATTTACATTACGCCCTACTATTTCTTCTCACGAGGAGTACTTAAACAGAACAAAATTCAATAAAATCACTTTGCAATCGACTTTTGAGCCACCAACAAGTAGTATCGTCCATTCATTAAAAATACATCCTTGGCATCTACACTGGATTCCATTTGATCGAACAAGCAAAGTAAAAGTTAATAAAGTTCACTTAAAAACGCAAGTCTTCGTTGTTTCATTGGTAAAAGGTATCCACCTTCCACGAAGGCCTGCTACATTGGCACCCAACTTGTGGCCACGGAACATGACCTAATAACAACGCATCATTCAACAGCGATGAGCATCGTTGAGATAGAAGACGATATGGCACAATTTACGGAGGCTCAATTCCAGAAGCTACTCCAGACAATGGGTAACAACGTCCGCAATGGCTCGTTTTCTCATTGTACTGCGCGCTTCATGGACAGAGAGATCTAGCTGCTCCGAAAATAATAGAGCGTGTGCGACGAGATAATGTCACAACGTTTGAAGAATTACTCTCCGCATGCCGAGAAGCAGAACACGCACTAGCTGAGATTGACGACGGAACAACAACTCCCCTGGCTGAAGCAAAGACACAAACAAAGTCAGCATTGCGCTGCTCATTTTGCCGCTCACATGGGCATAGCGCCGATGCCTGTTTGAAAAAGAAAAAGAGGGATGAAAAACAACAAGAACATCATTATGAAATAGAACTAAATACACACACACACAACAAGACAGGCCGAACCACAAGTCAAACGAAGTGCGTTGCAGTTTCTGTAATTTCAAGAATCACACAGTGGACGAGTGCAGAAAACTGAAGCAGCGAAACGTCGAAACAAAACAACGCACCAAGTCTGGTCGATGCACAGCAACAACAGCCACACACAAGAAAACCATCGATTGCTTGCTATGGTTGTGGCGCGCCTGGTATTTACAGGTCGAACTGTTCAACATGTAGCAACAACAACAAAAACAGCCCACAGTACCTGGCATTCAACTCGATCTCGTCAACGATCATTGGCCGCACTCTACCAACGACACATGTGGAGATTTTTGGTTTGTTGGGTGAAGCAGTGTTTGATAGTGGAGCGAAAATAAGTGTTGCTAGCCTAAATTTAAAAAAAATATTCTAGAAGAGAATGGTTGTGTATTTGCAGATGTGTGTGCAAATGTGAATTTAGCGGATGGCGCAGTTACAGCATGTGATGTGAAGTCCACCATCTGCAACATTATAATCGGAGTCCGCAACAAGAAGATACGGTTTGTCTGTTTACCTAACGCAACCAGAAACCGAACATTGATTGGTACGGATTTTATGGAGCAAACCGGCATCGTTCTTAACATGGCGCAGCGTCTCTGGTATTTCGCCGATGATCCCAAAAGGAAGTTTGACTTTACCAATCCTCTAGAAATAAACATGTTTTCATTGGATGTGGTAGGTCATGAAAATTCGCCAACCAACAAGGTCATGAAGAGCATGACGAATTTTATCAAGTATGTGGAAAGCAAACACCAGGTATCACCGTTGCCGGCGACACCGCATTTTGTACCTGATCCGATTCCACCACCGCAGAAGATAAATGATAATGTTGCAAAGCCTACATCACTACGAAGACCACTGGCCGATAAAACCAATGACTACTCTGCGCATTCTATACAGAGTATTTTCCGAGGAGCGATTCCACCTGATGAAATAACGCCTGGAAACACGTCACGATTGTTTGGACCGCCTGTAAAGATTAGCAAAAAAGGAGCAAGATGACTACTTGGATGCCATCTTCATGCCATGCTTTACTCTAGGGGGAGATTTCAGTATATTCCAGAACCCATTATTCCTGATGCCTCATCGGGACGATTTCAGCATCAGAAGGGGAGACTGAAGCAACCCATTATGTATATATTTCTAATTCTTTTCTTTTATCACTATTTCCTTTGAATTTCACGTTAGTTATACGTTTCCATACAACACTGAGTTATCTTTGATTTAAATTTAACGGCTAAATGCCTTGTAAATATTTATATGCAACCCTGTACATACCTAATTATTACAACTAAGCATTCAATACTTTCTATATGCAACTGTAAACAACTATTAATTTACATTACGCCCTACTATTACTTCTCACGAGGAGTACTTAAACAGATCAAAATTCAATAAAATCACTTTGCAATCGACTTTTGAGCCACCAACAAGTAGTATCGTCCATTCATGTAAAATACATCCTTGGCAGCTACACTGGTTTCCATTTGATCGAACAAGCAAAGTAAAAGTTAATAACCCGAGGGTGTTTGTCAGGTCTCCTACGTGGCGCGTCCCCACCGGCGGATAGGGGGAGGTGGATGATCGTATCACTCTACCCCAAACTAGGAAATCACTAGTGACTGTACTGTCTGAGGTAGAGTGGTACGATCACCTACCTCTGGAAACTTCGAGTTTCCCGCGGACAAAAAACTGACTACGGGGGTGTTCCCTTAAAACAAAAAAAAAAAAAATATATAGATGTTGAAAAGGAGATAAAAGTTACGGTGCAGGGCCTAAATAACCCAGTACCGACTGGGACCAGTGATCTGCCTGCGATTCACACCTCGTCGTCATCAAGCGATCGTGAGCAAACATCTCCCACAGATGTGGGTGCCTTGGCATCTGTGGTCGAAGGTACGGCTACAAGCACACAACCTAAAGGTAAAATGGAGGAGGAGACAGGGAAGCCTAGGGATAGATTAAAATTGACCCAACCATCAGAGTATGGGAGCGACCCTGACTCCGAATCCGACAGCAACAGCAAAAACAATACTACCGTCGTGGAAAACCCAAATAAAGAGGAGGTCCAAAAGATGGTAGAAGAAATAAGCGATAACATCGCTAAACTTACAACAAATAAAGTGCGGTGGACTGGGGCTCAAAGACGAAGGTATAAGCAGAGTTCGAAAATAAACAGTACACTAACATAGTGTACCGCTCCGAGAACAGTATCACTAAAATATTTTTAGCGTTAGTGTTCCGGAACACAAACACTAAAAAATATTTTAGTGATACTGTTCCGGAGCACAACGAAAAACGTAGTGTACCACATTTTGGTACACTAAAAACGTTGGGTACCGCAGTCGGAACACTAAAAATCGTAGTGCTCCGCAGTCGGAGCACTAAAAATCGTAGTGCTCCGCAGTCGGAACACTAAAAATCGTAGTGCTCCGCAGTCGGAACACTAAAAATCGTAGTGTTCCGCAGTCGGAGCACTAAAAAATCGTTGTGTACCACATGTCAGAACACTAAAAAATAACGTAATGATAACGTACCACACACGAGTTTATTATGATTTGCGAGGAATATTAAATATTTATAATTTTTGAGATAAGTACAAATTAAGACATAAAAACTCAGATACACCTCTTAAATCCATGTACATATGTATACATATTAATTAATAACGTTGGGAACTTAAGTAGAAAATATGAAAAAACATTGATTCGGTTGTTGTACAATGGCGCACTACATGAGTTTATTGTGATTTATGAGGAAAATTAAATATTTTATAATTTTTTTTAATAAATACAAATTAAAAAATAAAATTTAATAGAACACGTGAAAAACGACTGATTTGATTTTTGGACAATGGATCAATAAAAATTTTAGTGTTCCGACTGCCGGATCTCTAAAAATCGAAACGCTGTTAATTATAATTTCTGAGGAAAAGTAAATATTTTATGGGTTGTGGGACGAGTAAAAATTAAAAATAAAAATTAATAAATAAAATGCACGTGTTTTAAATTAGTTACAAACGTTAAGAGCTTTAGTAGAAAATTAGAAAAAAATCATCATCATTAATTGATGAATATTGTTTCTTGTACAAATGGCAACAAGTACAATTTCCCCAAAATACTAAGTGTGTGGTTGTATATATCCCGAAATCATAAAGTCGACTTTAAATGTACAATCATACTTGCGGAAAATCAGCACATTCTCATTGAGTGATATTGTTTGTTGTACAAATATCAACAGGTACAATTTCCCCAAAATAATAAGTGTCTTCAAACGTACAAGTCTACTTGGGAAAATCCACATACTTTCTTCAACTGCATTCACTGAGGAATTTTGTTTTTTATACAAAAAGTTACAGATACAATTTCCGCAAACATTGTGTTGTTATCAATATTTTCCGTTCCTTATTTCTTTTGTTCACATTAAAAAAATTAAGTAATTCATGAAGATCAAGAAGACAATTTTTATACGAATATGTACAACTTTATGACACTAAGTATTGTTATTCTGATACGTATATACTGAGCGTCTAAATGTGCAACCACAGTAACGTGTAATATTTTAGATTATATGTAACAAAAAATTTAATAAATATTGTCTTATAAAAATTTGTACCGCATACATCTTGTCATATTTTCTATTAACGTTCTCAAATTTTGTAACTATATTTAAGTGCATGGATATAACATGCTCATCTTAAGTTGTATTTATTAATTTTTACTTGACCCAAAAGCCATCAAATATTTAATTTTCCTCATAAATCATAATAAACAGATGATTACCTAAACGTCGAACAGTAATGTTTTTACTGCTCCATTGTCCAAAAATCAGTCAGATGTTTTTCACATTTCCTACTAATTTTTATTTCTTAACTTGTATTTATTACAAAAAACATAAAATATTAAATTTTCCTCACGAATCATAATAAACACATGTGTGGTAATGTACCTTATTGTATTGCACGTGGTACACTACGATTTTTAGTTATCCGGCAGTCGACACACTACGATTTTTAGTGATCCGGCAGTAGGAACTAGAGTTTCTGATCGGGAATTCCCGGACCGGGATTTCCCGGGAATTCCCGAAATTTTTTGAACGGGATTTCCCGGGAAAATTTTTTGAAATTCCCGGGAATACGGGTATTTGCATTTTCATGTATAAGTCATATATTATTTGCCTTATTATTATTTAATATTGGAAATATAGTAGAGTAGCGATAATTCGTGCCCCGATTAGTCGTAAAATTTAAAAATCATTTTAAAAATCACTATAATTCGTATAAAATACATACGTTTTGGTCCTCTCGATAATTCGTGTTTTTTCTGGAATTCGAAGTCTGTATAACCTTACATATTTCTGTATTTTTAATATATCTTGAAGAATATTAATTCGCTAAGATATAAAAGCTGTGATCTGTTCGAATTTTTGTTTTCTCCAAAATTATTGTTTGCAATATAAAAACTGTATAATGTGTAAATGGCAAATGGAGTATATTAGGGAGTAATAACTATAGTATGTATGTTCATATAAGTACGCCTCTATATAATTGGTGCCACCGTGTTGCAATTGTGAATCCGTGTACTCAAAAGGTCAGCCGTGTAAACATTCGTTATAAACGAATTTATTCTATGATCAATACGCATTTCGAACCATCGTTGACTTTAAAAATATAATCGGACAGCACTCTTTGATATCAAGAATGCTTTGCTAGGATGGTATTGGGAAAAAATATTTTATATAACATTCGCAAATTAGTCAGAAATAATTGAATTTTGACCGCATACACATGTTCTTTAACTGCTGCCATACGTCATATATAATTTATTGATTCTTTCAAGATTTTGTCGCAACGTCGTTCAAGATGTTTGCTATTGCTTTTTGACTCTATTGCTATTTTACCTTTAATATTGTTCCAAAGAGATAACTAATGACACAACTAAACATAAAGGGAGGCGGTATTTGATGTTTGCTTACTCTCTACAACGTCTATGCCCCACGGATTCGATTTACCATAGTCCCGGGAATTCCCGGGTTCCCGGGAATGAGAAATTTTCATTCCCGATTTCCCGGGAATGAAAAAAAGTCGGGAATTCCTAAACTCTAGTAGGAACACTACGATTTTTAGTGCTCCACAACCGAACACCATGATTTGTATTGTTCCATTGTTTCGATTTTTAGATATCCGTCAGTCGGAACACTACATTTTTTAGTGATCCAGCAGTCGGAACACTACGATTTTTAGTGCTCCACAGTCGAATACTACGATTAATGCTCCATTGTTCTAATTTTTATTTATTAATATGTATTTATTTATCCTAAAAACATAAAATATTTAATTTCCCTCATAAATCATAATAAACAGACGATTACCTTAACGTTACTTTTTAGCGTTTCGGCTCGTGGTACGCTACGATTTTTAGTGTTCCGACAGCCGGAACAGTACGAGGTTTAATGTTCTGCAGTCGAACACTACGATTTTTAGTGCTCCATTGTCCAAAAACCAAATCAAACATACATGGATGTAACATTTTATCTTAATTTTTATTAATCTAATTTAACCAAATATTTAATTTTCCTAAGAAAACATAATTCCTTTTTATTTTTTGGTGTTCCAACACTACGATTTTTAGTGATCCGGCAGTCGGAACACTAAAATTTTTAGTGTTCCGTCAGTAGGAACACTACGATTTTTAGTGCTCCACAGTCGAACATTACGATTTTTGGTGCTCCATTGTCTAAAAATCAAATCAGATGTTTTACACATTTTCTTCTAATTTTTATTTATTAAATAATAATTTAATAAATAATTTATTAAATAATAAATAAATACATATTTCTTTATTCTGAAAATAAAAAAAAAATATTTAATAAACACATAATAAACAGACGATTATCTTAACATTATTATTAGCGTTTCGGCTCGTGGTACGCTACGATTTTTAGTGTTCCGACAGTCGGAACACTACGATTTTTAGTGCTCCGACAGTCGGAACACAACGATTTTTAGTGCTCCATTGTCCAAAAGTCAAATCAGATGTTTTACACATTTTCTTCTAATTTTTATTTATTAAATAATAATTTAATAAATAATTTATTAAATAATAAATAAATACATATTTATTTATTCTAAAAACATAAAATATTTAATAAACACATAATAAACAGACAATTATCTTAACATTATTATTAGCGTTTCGGCTCGTGGTACGCTACGATTTTTAGTGTTCCGACAGTCGGAACACTACGATTTTTAGTGATCCAAATCATATGTTTTTCACATTTTCTTTTAATTTTTATTTATTAAAAAGATATATATAAATATTTAATTTCCTCAGAAATCATAATAAATTCATGTATGGTTCATTACCTTATAGTTTCAAAACGTGGTAAAAAACGATTTATAGTGCTCCGGCACGACGATCTTTGTGCTTCATTCCACAAAAAAACTAAATATTGTTTTTTCATAATTTTGACCAAATTTCGCTATGTTTATAATTTTAAATAATTTAAACATACATGGATGTAACAGTTTATCTTAATTTTTATTTGATTAAGTTTAACCAAATATTTAATTTTCCTAAGAAAACATAATACCTTTATTATTTTTTTAGTGTTCCAACACTATGATTTTTAGTGATCCGGCAGTAGGAACACTAAAATTTGTAGGGCTCCGCAGTCGGAACACTAAAATTTTTAGTGCTCCGCAGTCGGAGCATTACGATTTTTAGTGCTCCGACAGTCGGAACACTAAAATTTTTAGTGCTCCGCAGTCGGAACACTACGATTTTTAGTCCTCCGCAGTCGGAGCACTACAATTTTTAGTGCTCCGGCATGCGGTACACTAAGATTATCGTTGTGTTCCGGTACAGTATCACTAAAATATTTTTTAGTGTTTGTGTTCCGGAGCGGTACACTATCGTAGTGTACCTATCCACCTTGGTACGGTACAGAACGGTACGGTACGATACCATAGTGTTTATTTTCGAACACTGGGTATAAGAAGGACCAGGCGCGGCTTAACAAAAAACAACGGGATGCTCCAAAAGAGACCAATGATACTCCCTCCACTTCCTCGGAAGCGGCGAAGAGGACAAGGTCTCCCGAGGAACAGAACACCGTTAAGCCGAGTAAGAAGAAAAAGAGCTTCCCACACTCGAATGCCCCGAGCAAACCAATTCAAACCCCACACGAAGGGGACTGCCCAAAGAACCCTTCGAAGGAAGGCGAAGAATTGAGCTCAGACATGAAGGGTGTGAGTGCGACTGCAGAATCTTCTGGACTCAATTAAGAAGTCCAAGACCTTCCAGAAGAGGAAGATGGTCGCAGAAAACGGAGCGGAGCCGCCAACTTCTTACTCCAAGGTAGCCAGGAAGTACTACAGGGACGAACAGTGCTATGCAATGATCGACGCCAGTAGAGGGTCCGGCAGATTGCTAAAAGAACACCAGGAGGCCATCGAAAAAACGATCGGCGACAAAATATTGGATCACATCCTCAGAAGTGGCCCAATAAACATAATTAGCAGCGAGCTCAAGGGGGACTTCAAGGTGGTTCTACTTGGGCCCAAAAGCAAAACCGACCGCTCTCGAGGAGGTTATAAGTGGAGTAACCACCCCTTGGAAAGGCGGTAAATTGAAGCTGGTGAGGAAGGAAAACGTACCTCACCTGACTAAAGCGGCAGTCTTCGTAAAAGGTTATGGCTGCAAGTTGGAGACAGAGCGCATGCTCGAAGTCTTTGGAAAACAAAATGAGACTTTGGAAGTGAAGAGGTGGGAAGTCTTCCACAGGGAGGAGAAAGAAGATGGCACTCTCCTTGTGGTGGGAATTGACGACCTCTCACTAGCCAGTCTCTCAAAGACGAAGGGCAGGGCGTTCTATATCTGCAACGCAGTCACCTTCAAGACTGGGAGGGCAAGAGTCGGAGAGGAGGAAGATGCCCAAACACCTAGCCGGGAGAAAAACATACCGAGCGAAGACACAGAGGGAGACGAACCCATCAGCGCCTCCCAAGAAAACCGTCTACTGGACGACCAATGATTGAGGTCATCCAGATCAACCTCCATCGGAGCGAAACGGCAACTCATGCGCTGATGGAGAAAATGAACAAAGGTAATATACACATAGGTCTAATCCAGGAACCTTGGACAGTGAAGAACAAGGTCTCTGGATTGAACCATATAAATGATCAACTTTTCTACGCTAGTACAGGTACCCGCCCGAGGGCCTGTATTATAGTCCATAAAAATGTATGCTTTCTTTTCTCTCCAGAATTGTCATCGTCGGACGCCACGGTATTGAAGCAAGGGAATGGTAATATATACCTAGCGTCTATATACCTACCATTCGACTCCCCGACATTACCACCTACGTCGGAATTGCAGCAGCTGGTGAGGAAAATCAAGCAAACAGGTAACGAAGTACTAGTAGGTAGCGATGCTAACTCACACCACATTTCGTGGGGTAGTACTAACACTAACAAAAGGGGTCAAGCCCTTCTAGATTATTTGAATACTAACGACCTAATAACTCTTAACGTAGGAAATAAACCTACTTTTGTTAACAGAATTAGGGACGAAATACTAGATATAACAGTATGTTCAGAAAACCTAATAAACGAGGTACATGACTGGAGGGTCTCAGATGACCACTCCTTCTCTGACCACAGGTATATTAGGTTCAAAATATCAAGGCCACCGCCAAACCCGATAACATTCCGTAACAAATCCAAAACAAACTGGACCAAGTTCGGAATTTAATTAAGGTACAGACTAGGGCAAGGAGAAGATGCCTAAGTAAAGAGGAAATTGACAGTAAAGTCAATAAATTAGCCGAAGTCCTGGTAAAGTCTTTCGAGGATAGTTGTCCCCTACGAGAAAGGAAGTCTGCCTACGAAAAACCCTGGATGACAGGGGAAATTCGTAACAAAGGCAAAGAGGTCCGTAGACTTTACAATAGGGCAAAACGAAAAAAATTAGCTGTATTCTGGGACAACTACAAATCAAAACTAAAAGAATACAACAAACTTACAAGGAACTCCAAACGCAACTCCTGGAAACTTTTCTGCGAACAGGTAGATAGCGTAAACGACGTATCAAAAATTAAAAAGTTTCTATCCAAAACCCATACACAAGCCGAGCTAATGGTGGATGAAATGGGAAGGAAGATGGAAACAAGCGAAGAAACCTTAGGCCTTCTGATGAGAATACACTTTCCTTCAAACACTGCGGCCCAAAAAGTGCTTTTGACGGAAAATGTCCACACATCAGAAGAAGTACCAAAAATAGACAGCTCTATGGTTAAGCAAGCCATAATGAGCTTCTCACCAAACAAAGCAGCAGGACCTGACCAGATCTTCCCGGCCTTACTTCAAAGGGAAGTGGACTACATTTCGTCCAAGCTGGTCAAAATTTTCAACGCGCGCTTAAAATTTGCGTATACTCCCATAGCCTGGCAGGAGGCACGGGTGGTTTTTATACCCAAACCAGGTAAGGCAAGTTACGCAGTACCAACATCTTATCGCCCGATAAGTTTAACATCTTTTTTACTCAAGACAATGGAACGGACAGTCGATACCATGATCAAGAGCAAAATCCCCAACGACATGTTGAAATATAAACAACATGCATACGTGAAAGGTAGATCAGTGGAAACCGCATTACATGAGGTAGTACACCACATAGAGAGGACCTTCGAAATGAAGATGTACACACTCGCAGTTTGCATCGACATAGAAGGTGCTTTCAACAACGTCAGCACGGAAACGCTGATCCACTCCTTAGACGAATTTCGTGTAGACAGAACGCTGAGGAACTGGATAGACGACATGCTAAGGAACAGATGGATAAGCTGCGCGCTACATGACGTAACAAGAAGAGACAAAGTAGGGCAGGGAACGCCAAAGGGGGGGATTTTATCGCCGCTCCTGTGGGTCACTACCATAAATAGTCTACTAAGGTCCTTAACCAAGGAAGGATTTGAACCAATCTGTTATGCAGACGACGTTATAATACTTCTAAGGGGAAAGAATCCAAATCTACTTTGCAGGAGAGCCGAAGAGGCTCTACATATAGCTTACAACTGGGCTAGACCAAGAGGTCTTAATATTAACCCGGAAAAAACAGAGTTATGTCTTTTCACTAGGAAAACGAAATTGGGCTCCGTCGAGGAACCAGTTTTCCTGAATAAGACATTAACTATATCTCCAACAGTTAAATATCTGTGGGTAATCCTCAAACTCAAATGGAAAGACCATATTCAGGAAAGGGCTGCCAAAGCACGCAGATGTTGGTCAACTTGTAGAAGGGCTATAGGCTCAAAATGGGGTTTTAATCCTAGAATGATACACTGGCTATACAGAAGCGTAATAAGATTGATCCTTACTTACGCATCTGTTGTATGGTGGACAGCTATGGACAAAAAGTACAATGTGGAAACATTGCAAAAAGTCCAAAGAATGTGTTGCCTAGGCATTAGCGTGGCGATGAGGACTACACCAACTAGGGCTTTAGAAACAATTCTATTTGTCCACCCTATAGAAATACAGGTAAGGTATGAAGCAGCCATCGCGGCTATAAGACTGAAAGCGATGAGCGAGTGGATCGAAAGAGACCACCAAACATACCACCAATGCATATTAAGGTTCACAACAGGTGGATCTATAAATAAAATAGTATCGGACCGGATACCAGAATCAAGTGAAGTAGCTCTGTGTGAAGTTCTAATTCCGGACAGAGATATGTGATGGAACCCTTGCACAGATTCCCGCTGGAAGCTGCGGGTTTACGGACGGGGCTGTGTTAGGGGGGAGAACGGGACTGGGTCTTTATATCGTAGACACGGAAACGAGGATCTCCCTTCGTCTGCCGGATCATAACACGATCCTCCAGGCCGAAATCCGAGCGATCACAGAATGTCTGAACTGGTTTAAAACAAATACAAGGCCACTCACAGTTAACATCCTTACGGATAGTAAAGCAGCTATTAGAGCTATAACAAGAAAGGCAACGATATCGAAAACTGTCTTAGAGTGTAAAAATTCAATTAACGACTATTCCCATTATGGCTCGGAAAACATTATATGGGTACCAGGACACATAGGGATTACGGGAAACGAAGTAGCAAACTCCTTAGCAAAACAAGCCAGGGAGCTACCTACAGTAAGTCTAGACAATGCCAAACCTTTAAAGGCGGCGCGTATAGAACTAAAAGCTTGGGCAAAGAATGCTCATGTATCCCTATGGAATAACCAGGAAAAGGGAAAAACTATAAAAATCCTATGGGGAAACCCAGACCAGGACAAAACAAGTGACCTCCTAGTGATGAGTAAAAAGGATATCAGTAGACTGATCGGTGTCCTCACAGGGCATCTAGGACTACAAGCGCATCTGCACAGGATAGGCTGTGCAGAGAATAGTGAATGCAGGGCATTTGGCGAGGACAACGAAACGTTGGAACACTATCTCTGCCACTGCCAGGCTTTCACAAACTTTAGAACTCAACTAATGGGAAACGACATAATTACAGGACTCGACCATATCAAGGACATCGGGTTCAAAAACTTGAGGGACTACGTCAATGGGACGGAACTCCTAAAATAACAACTTCCAGGACACATAAAATTAGAGCGCACAACAGGCCTCTTCTGGCTTAAGTGTATGCCCTTTCTTCTTAAGGACATGTGGTGATCTTGAATAAGAGGGGTGATTCAAAGTTAATAAAGTTCACTTAAAAACGCAAGTCTTCGTTGTTTCATTGGTAAAAGGTATCCACCTTCCACGAAGGCCTACTACACTTTTTATTTTTAACAAAATATTACTACTGTTTTTTTTTTCACAACTATATTCTCACGTCCACAAAACCGAAAAACAGCGTAATATCTATAGATTTTAGGTTAGGGATTTTTAGTCCGATAATATCGATAGACGAAACTATCTATCGATATTGAATTTTTAAAAGAATAATCGATATTATCGATAGTGCCATCGATTATTTGCCAGCTCTACTGATTTATGCTTGGTTTACATTTACGAAATCCACTCGATTTCAACTGTCAATTCCTTTGCGTATACGTAAAATGAAAACTCATCCGAAATCCGTTGGATTTCAATTGACGTTTAAGCAATGGAATTGACAGTTGAAATCGAGTGGATTTCGTAAATGTAAACCAAGCATTACAGTCTGTTTCTGTATGTCGAAACGAAAATGTGTTCGAATAAAAGACTTTAAAACCTTAGTTTTCCAAATATTTTTACCTTTGTTTTTGCTTTAAAACCAAAAACAAATTTGAAAACACACAAGTAGTAGTAGTACTTTATTTGAGACTCTTCTTCTTTTTTGTTGTACAAGGTAAAAAATGTTAGCGATCGGTATAAAAATACACTTAGAATTATTGTTGTCTTATTCTAATACACAGTGATATGGATGTTGCTACTTGCACATTAAATAACAGCTGATAAAAACGCTAAGTAATGGGAGTGTATCAAAGAGAACTAGGCTTGCTCCCGGCCTATTACATTGACTCACAGAGCTTTTCCGTTTGTTTATAACAAAAAAACTTACAACTAGATAACACTTAAAACTAAACAAATAGATACAGTAATTTCTGGTTACCTGCATCATTCATAGCTGCATTTTGGCGTTACCTGACCAAAAATCTGTTTATAGGCAACTATTCTCTAGATACCGTTCAAGATATTATGTTTTAGTGAACATTCAATAGCTGCATTTTCGGCATAGCTGCATCAAAATTTTGGTGATTTTACTTCAATTTGGTTGTAAAATTTACATATATCTGCACAAAAAATTGTTAAATTTTTTGCGAACTCAAAACAAGGATAAAATTCAACCACTCCGATTTTGTATTGATAAGAAGTGTGCAAAACAAATACAATACAAGGAAAGATAATGAATTGAAAAAAAGTGTAACGTGTTCTCTCCCGAACTTGAAATATCACTCACTTTATTATTTCAACATTGCTTATAGCTGCACATCATATGCACGTAAGTAATATTGAAGATATCGGCCTTGTTGGGCAGGTAAGCGAATTTAAACTTCCTGCATTTTGGGGATTGCTGCACAAGAAGTCGTGCAATTTTTGATTGTGCAGGTAAGCAAAAAATACTGTATCTGCATAATGTTAATTAATGTAAGCAGAATGAACATGGAAACCTGTAAGTATCACAAATATTTGTAGTTGATTGTTCAGGTAATATTTAGAACTATAATTTAAGAGAAAATTATATATTAGGTGTGTTCGTTTACTCAACAATTTGTACAAATTTGTACAAGTCCAGTAACTTCTTGTAATCGGCTAAGGTCTTTTGCATTGTGCTGTAGAGTAAACGAACAACATCCAGTAACAATTTGTACAAGTTTTGAGTAAACGAACACACATATTAGTAAATTGACTTTCTTTTCAGCCCCTATTTGTTGAGGGAACTGTTTTTTGGTAGAATTCTGGTAGTGCGTATTGATCCGGTACGTTGTCAGTAACTTCGTTGATGATGCCAACTGGCGATAAGTAAGCTGAACCAGACCATGTAAGGTGTTTTTCAAGTTGGTATAATTCTTTCAATAGATCATTTTCATGAAAATCAAGCTACTCTGTAAACATTCTTAGGTGGTGAAGTGCGTAAAGACAGAGAGGCTGAACTCCCGATGACTCGTAGATGTGACTGTTGGAGTGCTTTTTATTTCTATTTACGTAATGTTTGTTTACGCACTTTCGTAATATTTTACGCTCAAATATCTCCAATTCTTTGGCTACTATCGGCGAGATAGTAAACCAGATTGGAAATCCGTAAACCATGATTGATCTAATCATCACCTTGTACAGAAGAAGCATTGTTTGTTGTGGCAAATGTCTGTTGTTGAAAAGGAAAGAAAATGAACCAGCAATACGTTTGGCTTTGAGCAGTGTAGAACGGCCGTGTTTGTTAAATTTTATTAACTTATCAAAATGTATTCCCAGATATTTAATGCTGTTAGAAAATGGAATGTTGACCCCATCGAGTGACAATGTCAGTGTTTTACTCTCCGGAACGACTAGTCTTGGGCATTTGCCAGATGCATTTCTAATACATATTGCTTCAGATTTGGCAGCGTTTATTTTTATGCCCCATGATTTGTAATATTCGTTTATTATTTCAAGGTGTGCCGCTGCTTTATTTAGAGCATTTCTTGGAGAGATGTCGTGGGAATATATAAGGCAGTCATATGCATATAATATAGCCTGAGAATCACGTGTCACATGTGGAAAATCATGTAGGAACAGGTTAAACAGAAGTGGGGCAAGTACACTTCCTTGTGGTACTCCACTTTGCACCAATCCATAAGAAGATAAGGAATTTTAAATTTGTACCGTAAATTGTCTTTGTGTTAGAAAGCTCTGAGTAACTTTTATCAAAATCGGATCAATTCTTAAATACACGAGCTTGTACAGAATCCCCTCGTGACATACCGAATCAAATGCTTTTTCTATATCTAAGGATATAGCAACCGTACAGTTTTGATCTCTCAATTTCGTGGTAATGTCATGGTGGAATTTCATGAGAGCATGCTGTGTCGAATGAGCTTGTTTAAAACCAAATTGGTAATTAGAAATAGGATTTATAATAAACTGGTTTTCCATCTTTTCTTTCAGGACACGTTCATACAATTTTTCTATATTGGACAGCATGGAAATTGGACGGAAATCGGATGTAGTTTCGCTGTTCGCCTTTTTTCTTATAGGAATTATCTTCGCTACCTTCCACTTGATGGGGAAGTATCCATAATTTAAGCAATTATTAAATATAATGGTAAGGAACTTAATAATTGTTTCTGGTAATTTTTTGATTAAATAATTTGAAGTTCCATCAAAATCACTAGATTTTTTGTTATTAATATTCTGAATAATATTTCTTATATTTTCAGAGCTCGTGAAGCTCGTGAAAACACACAAAAGTTTGGGCGTGTTTCGCCATACAGAAACGGGCTGTTATAGCTCATTTAGACTAGCCATAAATCCTCAACTGGATTTAATAACTCCATTACAAATCTAATTGCATATATATATATATATACCTTTGGGGGTTTTAAATGACAGTCAGCTGATTTTTGTTCATAGCACAATTACCAAGGTAGATGCATCAGCCCATCTAATCGATTTGAAACGTCAAAAGAGGTTCTTGTAAATTGAATTCGTCTCAAAAAACATACGGTAAATTACAAATTTATTGTTTAATATTGAAAATGTTACCCTGCGTTTATACACGACAGGACAGTGGAGTTCATGTATTGATTGTCAAAATCCGAAAACTTGCCTGGCAACTGCAAAAACGGTTGTAAAATTGAAAATCATGGATTTATTTTTGTTTTTCGTTCACATATTGTATTTTTGTGCATGTTCTTTTGTTTTCAAAACATTTCAATTATTATCTCACACATTTTTACAAAATATTTCAAACAATTGTTAACCCGACTGTCTTTGAAAAAAAAATGATAGACAGCTGGAAGACACTGACAAATGTTTGCATGGGTTAGTAAATCAGAGTTGTATTTGAAGACAAACTGTCTGGTGTAAACGCCTAGTTAGAGTTAAATACTTGAATGCCTATTTGTTACGTTAGCACATTATAGTGGCATAATGTTAATGCTAACTAATGAACAAATAATGAATTATTTTATCGTTAATACATCGTAAATATTAGTCTTGGTTGATTAAAATCAACTTTGTATATCAAAACAAATTAAATTTTTTTCGCCTTGATTACACATTTTTACATGTTATAATATTTTTGTTGTAGCAATTCACCGATGCATCTACCTTGTTTCTTTTGCCAGCTTGCAACTTATAAAATTTGGTATTCAACTGTTTATTACAATAATAAATGCTAGTGTAAATTTCATTTAATGATTATAATGGTTGGCATCGCTGAGCATACAAGGCCTACCATATTTATAGTAAAATGTTATTTTAATTCCAATCTGGCAAGGCTTGTGGTGGTACAAACGAATGAATTCCGACTGGTCTTTCAACATTCGTAAATTCTCAAAAAAAAAAACAGCTTTTTGCTAGTATTGTGTGATTTACAAAATATTGAGGTGTATCATTTGGAAGAAGAGGATTTTAAAGTTTGTGAAAATATCTGTGTATCCTTGAATAAAGTGTTTCAATGGCTTCTAGTGATAAAACCGTGGACGATTCTCTATATCCAATTGCAGTTCTTATTGACGAACTCAAAAACGAAGATGTGCAGGTAATGAATATGTACACACATTCATATACTTATGTATCACGCAATTATTACAAATCAAATGTGGTTAAATGCCACCAACCAATACATATTTTTATGTATTAAAAATTTGATTTGTCTACGAAAACGCCAGTTGCATAGACCTGACATTTCCATGCGGAATATTCAGCTATGCTAGAAACAAGCGTTTTTAAGTCCTTTCATTAATTTAATAAAATAGCCGAGGTGTGTACTCACTCTAGTCTTCTAGTCTGAAAGACATCCATGGAGTTTAAACTATGCAAATCATAGGCTTATATAGGATTTACACTCAGTCTGGATTTGTATAAAATTTCACCACAGGCAGATATCAGTGCCTCTGTCGGACCAGGATGAATGTTTGGACTGGATTCGGATCCGTCTGAAATTTTTATCACAGGTAGGGCTTGCAGTGCTGATCACGCTAATGTATATATCATGGGCAGGAAGTCCATACTTCCCGAGATATAGGCTCCGAAAGTTTAAAAATTTCCTTGGTTTTGACGATAAGTGTAGTTTAAATCGAAATTTTTTCACATATAGCCGGCCGAAGGCCGGGGATTTAAGACTTTCTCCTATGGACAGGAACAAATCTCGGCTAACGCGAACAAAAATTTCCTTTAAATCGAAATTTTTTTATCATCGATCCGAATCCAGTCCGTATATTCAACTTATGCCAAAGTTGTAAACTTCGCTCATATGAAGTAAATGGTATCTTGGCTTATCTTTCCTTTACCGACCCACCTCAGAAAATTATGAAAAAATTACCACAGATAGCGCTTTTTATCCCGATTCCAACCATGTATTGCTTTTGTTGCGGAAATGTATACTTTCCGAGATATGGGCCTCCAAAGTTCCACAAAGGCCCTAGTATAAAATGTTGGGAAACCACCGCAGAAAATTATGACAAAATTACCACAGATAGTGCTTTTTATCCCGATTCCAACCATGTATTGCTTTTGTTGCGGAAATGTATACTTCCCGAGATATGGGCCTCCAAAGATCCACAACGGCCCTAGTCTAAAATGGTGGCAAACCACCGCAGAAAATTATTAAAAAATTACCACAGATAGTGCTTTTTATCCCGATTCCAACGAAAATATTTAAAGAAAATGTTGTTCCCGTTCCCGAGATTTGCACCTGTCCATAGGAGAAAGTCTTAAATCCCGGCCGAAGGCCGGCTATTTGGAGAAAAATAGGTTAGGGTCTTTGTGGATCTTTTGAGGCCCATATCTCGGGAAGTATACATTTCAACAAAAGCAATAACTCGTTGGATTCGGTATAAAAAGCACTATCTCTGGTAATTTTTTCATAGTTTTCGGCGGTGGTTTGCCAAAATTTTAGACTAGGGCCATTGTGGAAATTTGGAGGCCCATATCTCGGGAAGTATACATTTCCGCAACAAAAGCAATACATCGTTGGAATCGGGATAAAAAACACTACCTGTGGTAATTTTTTCATAATTTTCTGCGGTGGGTCGGTAAAGGAAAGAAGTTCCGGTATCTTAAGTAAAGGAACGCTTTTTTTTCTTAGGGAAGGCAATTCCCGAGAGGCGGGGAACAAGTGTCGTTTAGGGGCATCTCTCGGAGCGGTCCGAAATTTTAACCATAGTTAGCCCTTGGGACGCTGAACACAATGATATATAGTTTCCGGGAGGGAAGTCCATACTTCCCCAGATATGGGTCTTGACATTTCGGACAGGGACAAAAGTTGGCTACGCGATCAAAACTCTCTTTAATTGAAAGTGTTCTTAAGAAGCCGGCTTTGGCCGGGGAAAAATATGAAATTTTTACCACAGGAATTTCTTCTCGTCATAATTAAAAAAAATTAAGTCCTTCGGGGGGAAGTCCATACCTCCCGAGAAATGGGCCTTTGAAGCTCCGGAAATTCCCTTGTTTTTCATTATCGTCTTTTTTGAACGGATAATGACAATATGGGTACCCTTGTAAAGCTTGCAGAATACACTATCATATGCAATACAACGGATATATAATTAGCCGGCCTTCGGCCGGGGATTTAAGACTTTCTCCTATGTAATTTTTGTAATTTTGTAATTTTTTTCCAAGCAAACAAGGCAATTTTCGGAACTTCAGAGGCCCATATCTCGGGAAGAAGGACTTCCCCCAAAAAGCTTTATAGTTTTGCAATCAGGTAAAATTTCAGATTTTTCTGCCAACTGTTCGTATAATGAATTTATGCCCCCCGAAAGACCGGGGGTAACAATTCATAGAAACAAGAAACATTTGCTTTCTATTTAACATAGTAAAAAATCAAGAACCCTATACTTATCAAACCATTTTTTCCGATTCTGCATTCCACAAGGAATCCTCAATAAATTTTGTATTACTATAATCACAATATTTTCGAGCATTCGTTTAAAATGCGTGTATCGCGACTATGGAATACTCTTCCACCATTTTTAAAAAAAATTTGCTATATCGCCTCATACGTTTAAGTGTAAACTGCTTTCGTACTTCTTGCATCAACCCCATTAAATAGTAAATTCTTCGATCACTGGCAATATCTATAAATATTTTTTGTATTAATTTCTATCATTTGTAGCCCGATATTGGGCTTTTTTTTTGATAAAATAAATAATTGGGTAACCTCCGTCCTCCACGAAAACTGTACGTTCCCGTGCTCATCGCAACAATACCTACCTCTAGGAAAAATTTCAAAAAATTCGGAGATTTTGTTCCTCACAAATATATATGACACTTATTGCGGAAGTTCATACTTCCCGAGATATGGGATTCTGAAGTTCCGAACATTCCTTCGGATATTGATAATATAGATACCATTGTATAGCTTACACTATGTGGCACGAAAATTATTAACCATATTCTGACATCGCAGTGTGAAAGAAGACCAAAAAAGATAAGAGACGTGCCTCGCAGTTTTTCTCCATCTCATCAACTTTCGCGGTTATAGGTCTCCAAAGATTTGAGGCTTTTATGTAAATAGGGATCATTTTATCAGGATTATAAATTCCAACCCGTTAAGAAATTTGACATAATATTAGAGGCAAAGTCGTAGCTCTTCTCACAAAGATCAAAAATTGGGAACATATAAAATCAATTAAACTTCATCTTCAAGTCAAAAATCGCCAAGGTAAAATTACTCTCAACATTTTTTTCTCGGGTTTTGGTCTACAGACATGAAACCGATCAAGTTTGAAGCAAACAACCACCTTTAAAAATGTACCTTAGATCTCAATAAGCATCTTTCTAGAACATACCAACTCCGTATAAACGGCTCTGAAAGGTCAAAATACCAAAGCAAGTGCGTTCTTTATTCTTTGTTCGCTGTACAAAATTATAGAAAACAATTAACTACGGTTATGTAGCAAATTATCAGTAAACAACTTTCTGTCTGCAAAAAGTTCTTAAAAGTCAAAATTTTTTCATCGATTCTGGTCCATATATGGGCAATATTTTTGAAAATTTAACATAGTTGAAGCCAAGGTTTAGCCTTTAATAACTCTCGAAATGTAGTTGTATATTGTACAAATTAAATACTTTTGGATAAAATGAAAAGTTTTTAGACTTGGCAAAAAATATTGGCCTTAAATGTTAATTTGCGTGGAAGATGTGGCTACATTTATGTTAAATAATCGGTAAAAATGGGTTGAAGCCAACGTGTCATTTTTTTTTGTTTTCTCTCGTTTTGTGATTAAAACACAATTTTCACGATTTCCCCGTCAAAGTAAAAGTAGAAGGCAACTAAATAAGGATCATCTCACTAGTGTATAACTTCTCAAAATTTGATCTGCGTCTTCCATTAAATGATGCTGACATTTTGAAGCCAGATTTTAAGTGTTTTTTGAAATTTTCTCCTAATTTCGTTCCGCAAACAGGTTTTTAAAAAAATCGTATATAGGATAGTAGAACTCGCGATTCTGAGTTATCTGATATATGTGTCGTGAATGTAGCCTACACAGCTTCACAGAAATCTGCATCCAAATACGAAAATTTTGTGCGAACATTTTTCTAAAAATCATATTTTTCGG
This sequence comes from Musca autumnalis, assembly GCF_047663935.1. Lineage (NCBI taxonomy): Eukaryota > Metazoa > Arthropoda > Insecta > Diptera > Muscidae > Musca > Musca autumnalis. The sequence goes on along the minus strand of NW_027411755.1, from coordinate 96,167,287 downwards.
ACCTAATTTTTACAATTTTCATTCGATTTACTCGTACTTGATTGCAAATTTTAGATTTTTACGTTGCGGATCTAATAAATCTTTACTCATGAAAAATCCATCTACTAAAACGCGAGATACGAGAAATTCCAAGGTAGGAAAACCACCTAAAATTGTTTTCGAAAATATCGCAAATTTTATCGCGTATTCTGCGGGCCGTTTCCACTCAATGAATGGGAAACCTTCTTGTGAATGTAGACAAAGCAAAATCCGCCCATTTTCTTGGGAGTTTCAAGAAAAATAAAAGAAGCACTCTTATAGAATTTTTCCCATATTTTCAACTCTAGAATGCATGTGAAAACTATTATTCCAATCCAAAATTTGTTTTTTGTAATGCTAACTACTATCCCGATGATTATAAGTTTGGTCTCATTTAATTCCCCGTGGAGTCTGTACTTAAAACTGTTACTTTCTGTAATTTTTGAAGGGTAAATGGACCTATATTTTCAAAAAATTCGGATTACATTTAAGATTTTGTCAATTTTTTGTATTATGCAATCTACTTAATGACGTGATTAGTGTTTCCTACTCAGGCCAAACCTTTAAAATTTCTTTGAGTTTTTAACAGTTTGTTACTTCCAGGCCTGAGCAGGGGAAAACGTCAGCAATAATTTAGTTATTTGTGAATTTCAGCTTAAAGAATCATTTCTAGAATGTTCATATATTCTACAAAGTTGTTTATTGAAGTCTTAGGTACATTTTTGTAGTTGACTGCATCCTTAATTTTTGAGCGGTTCAATATCTGTGGAGCAGAATCCGAAAAAAATTAAAAATTATAATAATTCTAAAGTGTTTTGCTATTTTGACCTTTAAGAACCTTTCGCAGACAGTTTTTATGTTCCAGAAAGTTGCTTACTGATATATTTGCTACAAAATTGTAGTCGATCATTTTTTTAATTGTGAACGGTTTAGTATCTATGGACCAGAAACAGGGTAAAAAGAATGAAAATCTGGGGGCCCGGGAGTATATCTCTAAAACCAATTAGAAAATTGTTTTACTACCTTAATTTTTTTATTATTTATTTAATGGAGAAAAGTTTATTGTTGTGCGTCATAAAGTGCTAATATCTGCTATAAGTAGCATACCCACCAGAATTTTTTTCCTACCATTAACAAAGTTGTAGCTGAAAACAACCGTAAACGAAATTAATGCTCAAATATTGGTTAAATGGTATTAAAATCTGCTGTAATTTCGGCCTATAGGCTAACGATAAAAATGTATCTCATCGAAATAATGACCTTTGACTTCTCATATCTTTCGACAAAAGCCGCTTCAAATAATTTGGCGTCGATTTAGCCCATTTCGTTCTTCTGTCGGGCTCGAGCGCATGAAAACGGATCAATCGGACTTTAAGTCATATTGGTTCATTCCTTTTTCCCACAAGACTACAAAATACTCGCATTTCGCTAAAATGGTGCGCACAATAACTCTCGAAGGTCCAAATCGATTTCTTCGAGACATACATTAGGCTCGAATATGGATTATATCGGTTCACTCCTTCAGGTACCTCGCACACAAAATTTCAATATCCGATTTCACCGAAACTTTGAACATCCTAAAATTACTTCCAGACGTACATATGTAGTATATCAAGTACCAAGAGGTTTTATATGCGACAACATCTTCGGATACTTCCCTCACAAAATTTCAACATATGTAAGTGCAATTTATGGGCTTGTTGGAGAATCCATTGGACATTTTGACCAATGCTACTGCTTGCGGTCTTGGTTACAGCGATGTTCTATTTTTCGTGGTAAGTCCATGCTTCCTGACATAACGGTTCAAAAGCTCTAAATCTTACCATTACCAACTAAAATAACGGTTTGACAATATAACTATCAAAAGGAATGACTTCCAAAATTAGGTCCACTTCCAAAATGGACCATTCTTTTAGGTATCTTCTGCACAAAAGTGCCAAACTTTTGCGCCCTTATCGAAGTCAAACTTATGAGCTCAGCATAAGCATTTAATCGCAACGCCCACAATCTTGAAGTTTTATACCCAAATGTTTCCATATTTTTGTCGGAAAGTTCATACGTCCAAAAAAAGCCACGAAATTCTGAAACTCCCTGACCACACAATTTATAGGACAAAAATGTTGGTTATGAAGCCCGTATTCTATCTGTCTATTGATATACATAAGTCTCAACTCACACAAGCTGTCGGCAAATCCGACTGATACTTTTTTACTTGTTTTCGAGAAAACAAAAGTTATGAATTTTCATAAGTTTGCCTCCGCTGTGCCGACAGAAGTCATAGTCCCTGGAAAGTTTTAAATGTCATCGAGTTCATAAACATCTAATCGTACAATTAAGATAGAAATAAGGCGAAACAACAACCATTGGTATACCAGTAGAGCGATTCTCTAACTCAATTTTTGAGATACCGACAATTGTCGGTAAAATTAAAATACTTATAATTTCGGTAATTACCGATTTTTTCCGTAAGTTAGCGACGAATAAAAAGCAGTCGTAAAGTTATACCGATAGTAAGACTGTTGTCAATTTTTATTGAAATTTGCATATATAATTTTGCGTTGAAATTTTACCGATTTTTGTCGGTGTTAGACAATCGCACTACTGATGGAGTTTTTCGACTTAACCTATTTTGTCAGGACTTAGCTAAAATTTTGCCTAGACAGAATGTTGATTTCGTAGTCTCAAACAGTACTGCGAGTAGAATTCGGAGTCTATGAGTCGTAGTTGATTTCGCTCGACTCCTGATAAGAATGTTTTCTCTTTTTTCTAAATGCCTGTTCCAGAACCTGCAAGAATCTACACATTTTTACTACTAAAAATGAGTAGATTCTTGCAGTCCTGCAACAGACCATAAATGTAGTTTTCTGAATTTTTTAGTTGGCTTGCTTGGACTCTATCACTTCTGGTAAAATATTAAAGTTTTGGTGTTCGGTACAAGCCCAATCTGCACTCGCGGATTCGATTTATTCTTTTTTTGGAGTTATTTATTTCAATTAATTAATGGTATACAAATAACATTAATAGGTTTTTAGATAGATCTTCTTATCAGAATCAGTCCTCGTGGTAAAAATGTGTTAAATTGATAACTTAATAAGGAAAAAATAAGACAAAACTTTTTAATGGGACTGAAGTTAATATGGGATATAGGATATGTACTTTAAAGAGGAAGAAATACTGAAAATCTTTGAAATATAAAGACTACTCGTAATTTATTATACTCTGTTCTAAATTTCAAAGTTATATATAAATATTTTGTAAACTCTCTCTATTGAAATTATATACTTTGTATCAATATTTTATATATAATTTACTAAAAGCCCTTTAAAATAGCTTTATGTAACGCTACACAACATTTTTTAATTTCATAATTTTTGGTCAAGTTGTGTGTCGTTCGAATTACTACCAAACGCCTAATGCTTTAGAAAATGTTTGTTCGATTGAAAACAAAAATAATTTAAATATTTTTCAAAAAAAAAAAACAAGTTTGGTGGTAGTTCGAACGAATTGGAATCGTCTTAGTGAAACAGGCCATAAGTATTTTATTTGCAAAAAGTTATTATAAATGTAAACATTGCTAAAATATGAAAATTTTATGAAATGGATTCAAATTGGACATTGTCGAAATGTGAAGAACAGAATGCTTTTTTCATGACTCTATCACAAGGAACAACTTCAAATAAATTTTGTTGGGTATTTAAATCATTTCAATTTTTTTCAATTTTTTTTTATATTTGTCGTTGTATGTATGTAATAGCTGATGACCATAGTAGTTAATGCTTTTTTACTGTATATACTCTTATATTTACTATAAGTTTATATTTATAAATAAATAAAAATAAATAAATAAAAACATTATATTTTTGGATATATTTGAGGTCAGTTGCGTGCAAAATAATAGCAGTGCGGAACTGCTATGTACGAAAATTGCAATAATACTGTTATAAATCGTTAAAGCAATTTTATTATCTGCATCAGCGAATTCTTATAAGGTGCCTGACCTCGATGGCTAAAATATTTTACATAAATATGCAACTATTAAGAAACACCATCAAAGTTTTGTGCTCAGGAAGGTTTTTCGTGTGCAACATAATAGCAGTGCAAATAACCCAATTAAAATGAAAAGCTGTTCATTTATAACTTTTTATAATACTTTCTTGTCGAGTAAGCTATGTAATTTTAGAGGCAATTTCAATGTGGGTCATATGAATATTAGAAGCTTTTATTTAAGTAAGAATACTTCTGTAATTCATGAACCTAAGGAACATTTTAGAGCGGAATAATCTTGACATTTTTGGTGTGACAGAATCGTGGTTAAAACCTACAGTTTCGAATGAGGCCATACTTATACCCAACTATATTTGTTACAGGAATGATCGTCCTGATTGTAGAGGAGGTCGTGTTGTGTTATATGTTGCACAGGACATGAGACATAAACTTGTGTGTAGAGGAACGTCTTATGGTTTTGTTGAATATGTTTTTTGTGAAGTAATTGTGAACTAATTGATGTAGTTTATTTGCCACATGGCGATTTTATGACCATGGAGGAAGATATATCTGAGTTGGTGGTTAGGTACTCCAATGTTGTTATTATGGGAGACTTTAATAACAACTTCTTTGACCTGCCCCGGAGTTTAATGGTAAGAGAAGTTTGTAGTCGATTGAATTTATCTGTTGTACACACACAATTCAATGCCAACGCATGTTGATGTTGCGCATTCCTCTACTTCTTTATTGGATTGTTTGTTTTTTGTTATCTTTGGGTTTGTTAGCGTGTTCGAACTAGTTTTCGTATCCTGGAATTTCTGATCATTCGTTTATTTTTGTATTTTTTATTGTACCGAGTTGTCGTTGTCGGAAATTTTATGAGTATGTACACTATAGTTCTTTTGACCCTGCAGCGCTTTCTAATGCCTTTGTTTTGTGCAACTTCGATGATGTGTATGCTGTGGCAGATGTTGATTCTCAGGTCAATGTTTTGGATTGTGGCTTTCAGTATTTGTAAGGTGTTGTTCCTATTAAAAGAAAGTATTGTAGGATTAACCCAAATAAAGCCACTGGTCGTTTAAACGCCACAAAAAATGGTTGCAAAAATTGACGTAAAACTCTGGTTTTTTTCGAATATTTTTGTTATCTGTCTGTTATCTGTAAGTTCCCGCTGATAACGCTTCATTTGACCTACGCATTTCCACGCAATTGGCCAAAAACCCAACCTATTCAAAAAATCGACTTTTTTGTAATTTTCGACTTTTGATGAAACATTTAAATATGCGATAACAATTTAATCAAAAATGAAGACAGGGATTTGTTAGGAATATAGTAAGAGTATTTTCTCAATCAAAAACCAAGGGATTAGCAGGTAAGGATACACCTATATTATTACCCTCCAAAGTTTTTGGAACTTTTAAAAGAAGACCCGATTGCAGGAAAAATATACGTTTTAGAGAAAAAAAGTTATTTTTAAAAAAATGCTTAAAAAATCTCAAATATACAATTTTCATAAAAATTTTTAAGTTTTCTCACAAAAAATTTTCGGCGCTAAGTGGGTTAATTACGAGGATTGGTTTAAATCTCCCGATATTCGAAATCATGTTTCGTTTAGGGATGCTGCATATAGTGAATATCTTCGTGATAAAAATATAGATAATTGGAAGATATTTTGTTGTTGTAGAAATCGTGCCAAGAAAGTCATAAGGAGGTTGAAGGTGGTTGCACATAAAGATATATTTATGAATAAAACCACAAAAGAGATGTGGTCAATATTGAGTAAGAATGTGATGAATGTGGATGTTGAGAGGTTGAATGCTGATTTTGTTTCCAATCAGTCTGTGGATGTCTTTGATGTTTCTTGTATTCCTGTTGGTGCTTATGATGGTTTTTCGTTTCGTTGCGTTGACTATGATGAATTGGCAATTGCATTTAATAAAATTAAGTCTAAAGCAGTAGGTTCTGATGGTTTCCAGCTTAAGTTTCTTAAGCTTGTGTTTCCTCTTATTGGTCAATTTTTGTTACATATGTTAATACCATGTTAACTGTGTCTGCGTTCCCAAGCTGTGGAAAATAGCCAAAATTGTGCCTATTCACAAAAGTGGTGACACTGGTGAATATAGACCTGTATCAATAATGCCGATTCTTTCAAAAATGGCAGAATATGTTATGAAGAATCAAATGCTTGGCTACATTAATGAACATTCGCTGTTGCATGAGAGTCAGTATGGATTCAGGAGTAATCGCAGCACAACATCCCTTCTTGTTGGGTTGACTGACAATATAAAGAATGCTGTCAGTGCTGGTTGTTGTTGCGTGTTGTTGTCACTGGATTTAGAAAAGGCCTCTCACAAATTAAATCATGCCAATTTAGTTAGGAAGCTGCATCGTCTATATCGTCCACAGCCTGTAAATTAATTTATTCATATTCGTTCAATAGGTACACTTTATTTTGAGAAAGATGTACTGTTTGGACTTAGTTCTACCTAGAGATATTAGAATAAGGTGCTTAAGTTACAGACCCCTTTATGTGCGTTGAGTCTGTTCACGTTTTCTCGTTCTGTGAGGAACACACAGATTCTTGTTCCGCGGTTGACTCCTTTGTTGAAAAAATCGTTTTATGTGAGAAATTCGCGTGTTTATAACAATTTGCCACCACGTGTTAAGATTTTTAATTCCTCTTTAAAATGTTACAAGAGTAAATTTTAATATTAATGAATTGCGGCATTCATAAATTTTGTCTTACAGCCTGTTTCACTATGTCGAACGAAAATGAAAACTAAAGAAAAACAACTAAACTCGTGTATGATTTTTAAATGTTGTAGTTGTCTTAATGCAAACACAAAATCAATATTGCCATGAAAACCAAAGTTTAGGTGTTTTTCGTTCGCAATCATTATACCCTCAGCCTTTAGGCTAAAGAGGGTATTTACACTTTGATACGACCAAAAATGTGCCTCATCGAAATAATGGTTTTAGACCCCAAGTATGTTTGTACGATATCCGTTTCAGACAATTTTGAGTAGATCTAGCAATGTCCGTCCGTCTGTCTGTCTGTCTGTCTGGCAGGCTGGTGCGCACGATAACTCTCGAACGGATCAATCGATTCGGTTCAAATTTTGGTTATCGAAATATTTTGTCCAGATTCGATTTAAGTTCGAAGATGGGCCATATAGGTCCACTCCTTCAGGTACCTCCCCCACAAATGTTCAAAAATTGTCGCAAAACTTGTGCGCACGATAACTCTTGTAGGGAATAACCGATTTAGTCCATACTTTGCACATCGTGTAATTTCTACCAAACTTAGATGAGGTTCCAATATGGACTCAATCGGTCCACTCCTTCGGGTACCTCCCACACAAAATTTCGGAAAAGTTCAGTTTAGGACCTGGTCTCGAATCGCTTTGATTTTTGTTTACGCAAGTTGTATTCGCTGTCCTCTATACGACACTGTAGGTTTCATTAGGGGCAAGTCCATACTTCCTGAGAAAATACCCTGAAAGTTACAAAAACCCTATGACACCGTGTGTAGTGGTTGGAGCGCAAGATAACTCTTGAACGGATTTGCCGATTCGTTCCAAAATTTGGCTTTCGTAATATTTTGTCCATACTTAGTTCAAGTTCAAAGATGGATTATATCGGTCCACTCCTTCCGGTACCTCCCCCACAAAAGTTCGAAAATGTTCGGGAAGTTTGTGCGTACGATAACTCTTGAAGGGAGTAACCGATTTGGTCCATATTTTGCACATTATGAAATTTCTACCAGACTTAGACGAGGTTCCAATATGGACTCAATCGGTAAACTCCTTCGAGTACCTCCCACACAAAATTTCGGAAAAGTTCAGTTTAGGACCTGCTCTCGAATCGCCTTGGTTTTTGTTGTAACATATTGTATTCACTGTCCGCTATACGAAGGTACAAGTTTCCTCAGGGGCAAGTCCATACTTCCTGAAAAAATAGCCTGAAAGTTGAAAAACAAACCCTATGACACCATGTTTATGGGTGGAAGCGCAAGATAATTCTCGAACGGAAATGTCGATTCCGGCCAAAATTTGGCCTTCGTAATATTGTTTCCAAACTTACTTTAAGTTCGTAGATAAGCCATATCGGTCCACTCCTTCAGGTACCTACCCCACAAAAGTTCAAAAATATTCGGAAAAATTGTGCACACGATAACTCTTGATGTGAGTGACCGATTTGGTCCATACTTTACACATTCTCATAATATCTACCAGATATAGATCAGGTTCGAATATGGACTATATTTGTCCACTCCATCCCGTACCTCCCACACAAAATTTTGGATAAGTTCACTTTAAGACCTGCTATTGAATCACTTTGATTTTTGTTGAAGCAACTTACATTCGCTGCCTCAATTACGATGGTAAATGTTGTTTCAGGGGCAAGCCCATACTTCTTGAGAAAACAGCCCGAAGGGTGTAAAAACCCCCTATGGCACCCCCATGGTCAATGTCGGCCCATTCCTTTAAGTACCTTTTCCGCAAAGTTTTTGAACTTTAATCCTAATCAACATTTTTGTCGGTTCATAGGACCAAAATTTTGAAACCCCCTAAATACATAAGTTTTTTGTGAAAAAAGTGTTTCAATTTGCACAGGCTGAGGGTATATCTCTGTCGGCAAAGCCGACTGATACTTTTTTACTTGTTTTCTTTCGACGTAGTGAAGCAGGCCCTTAATTTGTAATGATATTACTGTTGCATGGCTGATTCTATTAATGTTTATTTTGTTATATATGTATTTACGTTTGTTAATTTATAAAATTAATTTGAGATATTTTGAAGTTTTTAGCTACATTTTTAGCCGAATTAGCTATAATAATTTGACATTTCTTGTGATGCCGACATGATACGCTATCCAAAAATAGTTGTATGCTATACATATTTATTTGTTAGCAAGTCTCAAATTTTATTCACAGAGAACCAATTTGAATTAGAGACGTTTAAGACCGCTTTAAGCACAGACAGACTATCAGAAAAAATATTGAAAAACAAAAATATTGTTTTTTGTTTTGTCAAAATTGGTATGTTGAAAGGAGGTAAAGTCCATAAAAGTTTTTGTGGTTAATATTTTTTCTTTGGAATCAAATACTGCATGCATACGAGGTTGTTGAGTTTGTTTTAGAAACATCAGTGTAGGAAAATCAAGAGTTTTGTTTGTTTTCCACACACAAACATCATTTGATATAAAAACCAAAATGTGTTTTCATTCATCAAGTTTACGTACGAATGGAAAAAAGATTGTTACAACAACAGACTGTCTGCGGTGCCCACTGTAGCTCGAAAACGAATAAACCGAACAGCATATATTTTCGTGAGTTCATTAAGAACCTAATAATCTTGTCCTTACGCGAAAAGTGAATTCAAAAATATCCTGATTAAAAAAAAAAAAACTTAAAAAAATGATAGAATTTTGTAATACTGTTACAAGAAATTCAACTAATTTTTATGCTTCTACTTTTAATAAGTGAATACGGTGTTAAGTTTGTCCGGGTCAACATATAAATAAATCAAAATCAAATCAAAAATGTAGCTAAAACTTTATTAATACCGAAAATCGAGCGGAACCGCGCTTAAGGGGCTATACTGAAACGTGGACCTATGCCGTAAGTTCTGTGCAGAAATATGTTGTATCTCCAAACCTTGGAAATTCCGAAATTCGGGAGATACCGTTTAATGGGGGGTATCTCGGGAGGTGCCGTTCTATGGGGGCTATATAAAAACGTGGACCTTTGTCGTTAAATTGTATCCAGCTACTATAAAAATATCTATCAAAAATTTCCCTTGATCTTACTTTATCTTCGTTGAATGTGAACTCGCAGATTCAGGCGCTTAATGATGTTATATCTAATTTATACTCCTATGTTCCCACCATTCGTCGTCGACTTAGTAGTAATACAGATTCCTGGCTAAAATGCGGGGAAATTGTATTGGCTCGGTCGTTGCTAGGTTAGGTTTAGGATGCGCAGCTGCCGTGCTGGCAGCCACTCCACTCGGAGACCTTGAGGTCCATTGTGATCATACTGACTATTGAGGTATTTGTGTTGTATATGATGATGATGATGTTATGATGTGATGGGAATGTAAGTCGGCTATGGATGAAGTAATTGCGGATCCGGCTATATGGTGATGTGTGCAAGCAAATGGTGATGATGTAAGGTAGAAGTGTGATGTGATGTTTGTTATAGATGAGGCTGTATGATGTTACGTGTCTGTAGATGATGATGTACGGGTGATGGGTATATGGTGATTTGTGCATACGGTGATGGTGGTGTACAAGAGACATGAGCTGTGATGTATATTCTGGGTATATGGTGATTTGTGCATACGGTGACGATGGTGTGCAAAAGACATGGCTGTGATGTATATTCTGGGTTAATTGTTGATTTGTGCATACGGCGATGATGGTGTTCAAGAGACATGACTGTGATGTATATTCTGGGTATATGGTGATTTGTGCATACGGTGAAGATGGTGTGCAAGGGACATGGCTGTGATGTATGTTCTGAATGGTGCTTTTTACTTGCAGATGGTGATACAGGGCTGTTGATAATGATGATGAAGTGTGCTGAACATTTTCGTTGCGTGATATGGCTTACAATGAATATTTGAGGGACCCGACGACTGGTAATTGGAAAATTTTTTGTACATACCGTAACAAGGCCAAGTCAGTTTTACGGAGAGAAAGGAGGAAGTTTTATACAAATTTGTTTGATGGTTTAGATAGCTCCCAGATGTGGAAAAAATCGTGCAGGTGGCTATATGGATGAGGACTCCAACCCAGGGGAGATTCCAGTTGATGTTGAAACTCTAAACGATTTTTTTGTTCAACCCCTTTCCACCTTGGGTCCGAGACCTGTTCATCTTACTGCTTGTGTTACTCAAGGCCATACATTCTCATTTAATTGCGTATTTGAAGAGGATGTTGTTCGTGCTTTTGGTGCTGTGAAGTCGGACGCGGTAGGTTCGGACGGTATTCCGATAAAATTCCTGAAGATCATATTTCCTTATTTATCTGCTTATTTCCTAAAGTTTTTCAACTCAATTCTTACAACTTCTTGTTTCCCTTCGTGTTGGAAAAATGTCCGTGTGGTTCCAATACCTAAATATTAAGAGTCATTATGTATGGAAAATTTGCGACGCATAAGAATACTTCCCGCGTTGTCTAAAGTAGCCGAGCATCTTATGAAAAATCAGATCATAGATTATATAGTCGTTTCGTCGTGGTCTTAGTACCGTAACGCATCTTCTTCATCTTGGTGTGCTAGTAGTTCTTGATTTGTCTAAAGCTTTTGATAAAGTTGACCATGTATTATTGAATGAAAAGCTGAAGAATAACTTTTCCTTTGATAGCTCGTCATGTAGGTTGATTTATTCATATCTTTCAAACCGTTCGCAGTTTGTTAGCCTAAGTGGTTCTTTCTCAACAAACGCATTATCAATAGTGGTGTTCCGCAGGGATCCGTCTTGGGTCCGCTTCTCTTTATACTATATATCAATGATATCGTTAACTGTATAAGTAGTCGAGATTGTTTCCCATTTTTGTATGCAGACGACATGCATTTATTCTTTAGAAATTGTTTGATTACAGATTTAGAAACTGATGTTAATTGTTCCTTAGAAATTATAAATCGTCGGCTTAACTCTAACAACTTTTCGGTTAATGTTCAGAAATCTAAGGCTATGTTATTTAAGCCCATGAGAAATATTAGTTCTTCCATTCGTATTTATTTGTAGTATTTATTTATAGTATTTGTAGAGGAGATCAGTCTTGTTCACTTGTTACTCGACAGACGTGTGTTTTTCTTTCGCATTAACAAGTGACGTTTCTTTGCAAACATCATCACACAGTTATCTTTTGTTAATTCTTAAACAACTACAACATTAAGCGCTCTCACGGTGAAGGAGCCGTTACTCATGGCTCCAACATGAGCAAAAAAAACAAACCAAACTCTCTGCGAACAGAGAACCAAAACTATTATCATCCATTGCAAACAATCGATGACGACAATGATGACGTTAACGCTGGAGAAGAAATAATTATCGATAATGAGACGATTAAGAAGGTGAGAGTACCACCAATAACATTGCTCAAATGCAAAATCGAACAGTTGCATGAAATGTGCAGAATGTTAAATATAACCGAATATTCGGTCAAAAAAATTTCTATTGGACATAAATTGTATTGTACCAAGGAGGAAGATTACAAATTAGTTTGCGAGAAAGCAGCATCTCAATTTGAATTTCAGTATTTCTAATATGGAACGAAATTCGATAGACCATACAAGGCAATCCTTTTGAATTTTGAGAAAAAGGACCCTAAAATAGTTAAAAATATGCTTATTGCTAAAGGGTTGAAATGTATAGATGTTAAAATCGTCATTAGACGCATAAATAATGAAGAACATATTATTTATTTATTTTTTATTTATTTATTTATTTATTTCAGTCTTTAGAACATAAATTCCTTACAGACTATGATAACAAAGTTAAATTTAATTAAATACAGTAATAAAATACAATTTAAAGTTCTCTTTCGAAATGCAAAACTCTAAATGTTGATTATATTTCCTTTGGTAGTTCATACTAATCTCATTAATATAATAAAAAGCACGCGTTAAGGGACTATGTCGAGCATAATTTGTTCGATGCATTGGTATATTAAAAACGTCAACGTACCTCATTTGCCGCGGAGGAGCATACATTGGTATCAATGATAATAATTCAGAAGAATTAATCGTATTATTCAATATATCAAAAATAAACAAAGCCGATTGAATTTTCCGTCTATGCTCAAGGGTTTGCAACCCAAGCAACGGACATTTTGATATGTAAGTGGAGGAACCAACGAACTGAAATGATCTTAAAGCATATTTGACAAATACTCGCTGAACTCTCTCAATACGAGAAATATGGTTTTTACTATGTGGATTCCATATTATTGAGGCATATTCAATTTTAGATCTGACATACGCCGTGAAAATTACTTTCAGGGTACGAGGATCTGTAAAATCTTTACCGTTTCGCTTTATGAAAGCTAGCATTTTATATGTTTTAGGGAGTATGTAATCAATGTGGGGTAAAAATGTCATTGCTGAATCAAAGATGACCCCGAGATCACGAATTGAAGTGACAGTTGTAATTGCATTCTCACCCAATGTAAAAGAGCAATGAATAGGATGACGTAATTTATTATAAGATAAATGAAAGCATTTGGACACATTTAATGGTAATTTATTTTTCCGACACCAATCATAGAAATTATTCAAGTCTGATTGAATATAAACAGCGTCAAGTACAGAATTTACTTTTGAGAAAATCTTAAGATCATCCGCATAAAGTAAAAACTTTGACCTGTGAAAACATATTGAAACATCATTAATGAATAAATTAAAAAGGAGAGGGCCTAACACACTCCCATGAGGAACTCCGGATGTTTGTATATATGAATATGATAAATAGTCCCCAACAATAACTTGACAAATTCTGTTAGATAAATAGGACTCAATCCACTTTAAGAAGATTGAATGAAAACCCATACTTTTCAATTTAAGTAATAAAATTGTGTGCGATACCTTATCAAAGGCTTTAGAAAAGTCTGTATAGATAGTTTCCAACTGACTTCCCTGCTCCAACGTTGATAAACAAAATTCACTGAATGTTGCCAAATTAGAAACGGTTGATCTGCCCGAAAAGAAACCATGTTGATTAGGCGATATGATCGATTTGGTTAGAAAAAATATTTTATTGTATATGATATGCTCAAATACTTTAGAAATTGAAGATAATTTTGAAATTGGTCTATACGCCGTAACATCATGTTTATTGCCATCTTTAAACACGGGGGCAATTAACGCGGACTTCCAACGGTCAATGAATGTACCTTCTGTGAGGGATAAATTAAAAATGTAAGAAATAGCGAAACTAAGACTAACATTACACTTTTTCAAAAAATGAGCACAGAGCCCATCTGAATCTACTTTGGTGCCATTTTTCATTTCATTGATAGCTTCATAAACATCATCTTTAGTAATACTAACAAAACCAACATTTAAATTAGTCTCCAGAACATCAACATTAACATTGGCGTTTGAAGAAATCTCAAAATTTGATTTGAAATAATCGGCAAACAAATTGACTACTTCATTTTCTGTTTGTGACATTATTCCATTGAATGTTACAGAGGAAGGGATGTCAGTCTGGCGCTTTTTGGACTTTATGAAAGACCAAAAAGCTTTTGGGTTAGATTTAATTTCACTTTCTTTATTAAATAAGTATTGTTTGTATAAATACTTATTTAAGAAATTAAATTCACGTTGGTAATGAAGAAACATTTCCCTATCATCAGGAGAGTTCGATTTTACAAATCTTTTCTGAAATTTATTTCGAAGATTTTTAATTTTTTTAAGATTTTTATTGTACCAAGGCTGCCTATAATGCTTATCTTTCTTACGTGGCACGTGCTCATTAAGTATAGTTAAAACTTTATCAATGAAAATATTATAGCATTGTTCTGTAGAACGTTGCGCAAACAAGGTTTCCCAATTAACCAAGAGCAAATTAGAGTTTAGCATTTCAAAATTACAACTGTTGAAATTAAAGGCTGGCGTGATATTATTAGAATGACATTTAATGAATTCAAAGGCATTAATTTCCAGTGAGAGTGGATTATGATGAACATTAGATGGAGATAAGGGCGTTAATGACTCATACAATTTATATATAATGTCATCGGAAACAAAAACCAGATCAAGGAATCTGTTCAGTTTATTAGAAACGTGATTAATTTGATTTAAATTCATTGACAAAAGAGCATCAATAAAATTAATTTCATATTCTTTTATAACGTTAATAGGAGACAGAGCCTCATTGCGTACGAACTGAACCCATGAGATATTGGGCAAATTAAAATCACCCAATATACACATTATGTCATTAAGGGAATACCCATCTAATTTTGAGATATTAGCTAAATGTTCATCATACAAATCGCCTACGCTACCAGGGGGTATATATGATACACATAAATATAGTTTAACCTTTAAGCCAAAAATACATACAATAAGTTGATCTAGAAGACCATTATGGTCATTAATAATACATAGCGATGATTTATACTTATTTCTCACAGCTACAAGCACTCCACCACCTCTTGTACAACCAGTAAGTACAGCATTTCTGTCTTTTCTATAGACATTGTATAATTTAGCATCAAAAAATTCGGCATTAGCAAAATCATCATTCAGCCACGTTTCAACAAGTACAATGATGTCAAAATCGCATTGTGAAGAAAATTGATATACATCTTTAGATTTAGTACGCAACCCTGATACATTCTGGTAGTATACTCTTAAACCATTGATGGAGTTAGCTAACTTTGATGACTCGGTGCTGGATTTTTGTGAAAATTTATAAATGGACGCACCTTAATATCCATTGGCCACAAATTTGGATCCAAAATACGATTGTAAAAGCATGATGTTAATCCAAATTTAAAGTTAACTCTCTTTAGATTGGCAGTATCAGCATCTTTTTTTATTAGCTTAAAACACTGCATGTGCTCAGTTTCGATATTAGATTTTGTGCGTACATAATTTATAATTTGTTCTGCAGATACACTTGGCTTAAACGAAGACAGGTGAATCCATTTTTTGGATTTAATTATTTCTAAGTCATTTGGCTCGGGATTAGAACCAAATACAACATTACGCCTTTTGCGTCTACGCCTCTGAACACCAACCCAATCAGACGTGTTAGCTACCGGCTGTTGTGCTGTATCAGATACTTCATTAGCAACATGTTCATTACCATACATGTTAGCTTCACACATGTCAGCATTATTATCACCTTCAGTCACTGCAGTATGTGTTGATGACAAAGATGAACAAGACAACGCGGGAAGAATTACTTTTTTATTTTGTTCGACCATTCTATGTTGTGTTTTTGATGCTACATTAGATGCAACAACACTATTTAAATGAGTACCAACATTTGTTTGTTTTCTTTGACGATCTTGCTTATTACTTTCCATCATACTTTGCTTCATTTCAAGCAACTGAGCAGATACTGTTGTTTTGATGAATTCTCGCATTTCTCTCACTTCATTTGTTAAGGATGAGACTGCAGAAATAAGACTTGATGTCACTTTTAGGCAATGATTGCAGTTAAAGACGATATTAGAGTTATTCATAAAAGCTTCAGCGAATTTATCTTCAATTTTGGCACAGATTAAATGATACTTTGCTCTGCATAAATGGCAGGCAATAAATTTAGATTTAAGTGAATTGAAACACTTCGCGCAGAGTGTGTTTGCAGGAGGACCCATTGCATTTATGTCGTCTATTTCGAAAGGAAATCTATAACTCTGCGTGAACTTAGAGAAAATCATTCCGATATTGAACGTTCGAGAATTAAATGGGAATATCAAAAACCCAATAAGTCCAAACTTACACAATGCCATAATTGCCAAATGTATGGCCACGGATCGAGTAGGTGTAGAGTTAAAACGTTCTGCGCAAACTGCGCTGGAAATCATAATACCTCGGAATGTAAGGAAACCCTTTTGAAATGCGCCAATTGTGGTGGCGATCATAAATCTATATCTAATGAGTGTCCCAGTCGATTGAAATATATTGAAATAAGAGAACGATTCAAGCCGAAAAGAGTAATTAGAACTCAAGCTAATTATCAGAATCATCAGAATTATGAAAACCAATTTCCAAACAGGTTGAATCAAACATTGCCTAAAGTAAATGATTGGTCAAAATCAGGACAAACTGGAGAAGACCTATTTTCAATTGAGGAGTTGCAAAACTTAACATCTGAACTAATTTCCAAATTAAGAAATTGCAAGACAAAGCAAGAACAATTTGATGTTGTCACCAGTATTGCCTTCAAATTTTTAAAATGAGTCAATCAATCAAAATAATATCTTGGAATTCCAGAGGAATTCGAAATAAAAAAGATGAGTTCTTTAATTTTCTAAACTCAAATGCAGTTGATATATGCCTTTTATGTGAAACATGGCTTAATTCAAATATTTCCATCAAAAATCAAAACTTCATATGTTATCGAAATGATCGGCCTGAGAGAAGAGGGGGTGGAGTCGCAGTTATTATAAGAAAAGGCATACGTCATAAATTATTGAAACCGAAAAATACATCTGAAATTGAAAATGTTGGTGTTCAGATTTATATTAATAATTCTGAAATCAATATATATGCATGCTATTTTCCAGGTGGTGCTCGTAATGCACAAAGAAAACAAAACTTCTTGTATGATATTCATAAACTAACTAATAGTAAAAGCTATATTCTCGGCGGAGATTTTAACTGCAGGCATAATCATTGGGGTTGCCAAAGGAATAACTTTTGGGGAAATTTGCTCTACGATAAATATCAAACTAGTTCCTACGACATAATGTTCCCACCAACTAGCACTTACATACCGGCAGACGCAAGGCGACAGCCTTCTACTCTTGATTTATTGTTGACCGATGTGCCAACATTTATACAAACTGTTAAGGCCGTCAATAATTTGGGATCAGATCATCTACCAATTTTAATCGAAGTCAATAGAAATGTTGATCAATCTGAAAATTTATTTTATGATTTCAGTAAAGCCAATTGGAATCGATTCAAATCACATATTAATAGAAATCCGTCTATAAATCATGATGTCGATACGTCTAACATTGATACTGATCATATTGACCATCTGGTAACCAATCTAACCAACAGCATCAAAGAAGCTGTTGAATTCAGTGTCCCCAAATGTTACTTTAAAAGTAAGAGTAATGAAATTCCCAGAAACGTAAAAGAAATGATTCTATTTCGAAATATCTATAAACGAAATTGGAAACGCTTTAGAGACCCAATTGATAGGCATCAAATGAACGTTCTAAACAGAAGAATAAATGCAGAGTTAACTGATTTTCGTAATAAAAATTGGAACCAAATGCTATCTAATTTGGATAAAGCATCTTCGCCTTTTTGGAAAATATCTCAGGTGCTGAAGAAAAAGATCAACGTTATTCCAGCCCTTAGAATGGAAAATGAAGTATTTTTTACTCCGGAAGAAAAGTGTGAAGTTTTTGCAGAAACTTTTCTTAAAAATCATACAGTATCTACATCGCTTAGTGATAGTAATACTATCAGAGAGGTAATGAACGGTGTACATGATATAAATATTTCGATACCTGAACCATCAAGATTAAAGTTCACAACAATAGATAAAGTAAAAAAATTAATTAAAAAACTAAAGAACAAGAAAGCACCAGGAGTTGACGAAATTAGCAATAAATGCTTAAAAATGCTTCCTAGGAATGCAATCAAATATCTGACAAAAATTCTCAATGCCTGTCTAAAACACTGCTATTTTCCTCGAGAATGGAAACTTTCTAAAGTTATACCAATCCGAAAAGTAAACAAATCTTGTGACGATCCGAAATCATACAGACCAATAAGTTTGCTATCATCCGTCAGTAAGATATACGAAAAAATTATACAGGAAATGCTGAATGAGTTTATCGAAAGAAATGATATTTTACCACATCAGCAATTCGGTTTTCGAAGGCAGCATAACACTTGCCAACCACTTGTAAAAATCAGAAACATGGTTAAAAACAATTTCAATGAGTCATTGTCTACAGGCATGGTACTGTTAGATATAAAAGCGGCGTTTGACGGAGTTTGGCATAACGGCCTTATATATAAGATGAAGAAATTTGGGTTTCCTCTTCAACTCATTAAAATTGTAAGCAGTTACCTTGATCGTCGACGATTTTGCGTACATATTGGAAAAACTAAATCTAGAATTGTGCATATACCAAATGGTTGCCCGCAAGGTCCCTGTATATCCCCAATTTTATATAATATATTTACTGCCGATATACCCCATATAGAAAACTGCACTGTTTCTGTATTTGCTGATGACACTTCATTATTAAGTGCTGGGCTTTATTCAAATATCATATCTCGTCATCTCCAACAAGGACTAAATACATTAAATGACTATTTTAAAAAATGGAAAATCATGGTAAATCCAGAAAAAACCCAAGCCATTTATTTTTCCCGCAAACGAAAACCATGCTTTTTGCCACAATCTCCACTTCTTTTCCTCGGTCACAACATAGAATGGAAAGTCAATGTGAAATATTTGGGAGTCATTCTTGACAGAAAACTAATCTTTGCTGATCATATATCTTATATCGTCAATAAAATAAATAAAATCATACGAATTATGTACCCATTAATAAATCGAAAATCGGACCTGAATATTGAAAACAAAAAACTTATTTTGAAATCAATATTTTTGCCAATAATTTTCTATTGCGCACCTTTTTTCTCACCAGCGGCAAATAATCACATAAAGAAATTACAAGTGATTCAAAACAAGTTACTGAAATTAATTTTCAATCTCCCATGGCATTATTCAACACAACGGCTCCATGCACTGTCTGGATTCCATCTCGTCAAAGACAAAATCGAAATATACAGAACTAACTTTGATAATCGATGTATTTCTTCGTGTTATGTCCATATTAATGAACTTGTTTCATAAATGGATTTATATCCACCCCTTCTAGTCAACTAAATTTAAGGTTTTATTTTTTTTCCTTACATAAAAATTACAGTATGAATAATCATTGCTCATTATGTTATTAACTAAATATAATATTTAAGCAGAAAAGGAAATAGTATTTTCTAAACTCTTTGTATTCTTATTTGTAACACTGATTGTACTCGAAATGTCAAATAAATAAACAAAATAAAATAAACAATTGTAGAGGAGATGAAATTTTGGGATGCATAATTGACGATAGGCTTACGTTTAGTAGTCACATCACATATCTTCATTCTGTTGTTATGTCCACATTGCGTAGGTTATACTGCAATAATATGTATTTGCCACTGTCTGTTCGTAAGGGACTTGCTTTTGCTTTGTTGATGTCTCGGCTTAGCTACTGCATTGAGGTTATTACTGGCACTAACCAAGAGAATTTGAAGAGGATTGAGAAGCTTTACAACATGGTTTTGTGCGTTGTTTATAAATTGAAGCGTCGTGACCATGTCACGAGCTACTCTCTAATGTATTTTGAAGTACAGTTTAACAGTTATGTTAGTCAACGCTTTACAAGATGATTTGTACTAATTGCCCCGATTTGTTGCTTACAAAGTTTCATTTTTCCCATTCAACGCGACATACACAGCTGATTATAACTCGATTTACCTCTTCGATATTTGAGCGATCGTATATCGTTAGAGTTGCACGTATTTGGAACCAACTTACTCCATTATTGCGAACATTTTCGTACACGGTACATTTATTAAAAAAAAATATACAGATTTTGTTTTAAATCAGGTCTGATAAGTTATCCACAACAGTGGCACCAAGTTCTCTTAGTTGATTTATATATTTTGTATGCTTATTACTGTTAACATATATATACATTTTTTTCTCATTTTGGATTTTTTATATATTGGGGAATCAAATTCTTGCTCTTAAATTGTTAAGTTTACATTTAATATTAATTGCTTGAAATCATGTTGTATGATCCATTGAATTGAAGTAGAACTTACTGTAATGTAATTATTTTATTTGGCTGCCTTCAGATTTTGCATTATTAAGTAAAGAAATAAAATAAATTAAAATAAAATAAAAAACAGAGGAAATAGGTACGCCCAACGAAAATAGAGGACAAATAGAGCACGGGTATCTAAAATAGAGTACTGTACTCTATAATAGAATACGGTTGGTTACCGCTTTAATAAAAGCAGGGTTTCGTAGACGGCCATTTGCAACAAAACAACGTACTATCGTTCAACTAAAAAAATTACAAAGTAGATTAAGATGTGCTCTTTCAGAGGAAAAAAGTCAACCAAAAAGGCTTCGTAGTTTTCTTCGAAAAAATAAATGAAAAATGGATTGTATTGGGCTTTACAACTGGGGATCACCTCTTACGGAAAAATTTCATACTCATTTCTTAAAATCATAATGGTGTCGGGTATCCAAAGCTCGGCAGCCCCATATATAGCCTTTTTAACTTGTTTTTATGATATTCTTGATTAATTTTAATAGTTTATTTATTTTTGTTTTATTTTATTTAGCTTCGTTTGAATTCAATAAAAAAGCTGTCAACAATAGCCCTAGCCCTCGGCGAAGAACGTACGCGATCCGAACTCATTCCTTTTCTAACGGAAACCATTTACGATGAAGATGAGGTTCTATTGGCATTGGCTGATCAACTTGGAAACTTTACTAGTAAGTACACTTAAACAAATTGTGTGATTTCGAAATAACATTTTTGCGTTATTACAGATTTGGTTGGTGGTCCTGAGTACGCTATGTACTTAATTCCACCATTAGAGAGTTTAGCTACAGTTGAAGAGACAGTAGTCAGAGACAAAGCTGTAGAATCGTTGCGAATTGTGGCTGCTGAACATAGTGCTCAAGATCTTGAAATACATGTTGTGCCTACATTGCAACGTTTGGTTTCCGGTGATTGGTTCACTTCTCGCACTTCAGCTTGTGGTTTATTTTCCGTATGTTATCCACGTGTTTCTCAGCCTGTTAAAGCGGAACTACGTGCTAATTTCAGGAAATTGTGTCAGGATGAAACACCCATGGTACGGCGCGCTGCAGCAAGTAAATTAGGAGAATTTGCGAAAGTGGTTGAAATCGAATATTTGAAATCAGACCTTATTCCAAATTTCGTTCAATTAGCTCAAGATGATCAGGTGCGACAATTTTAAGAATTCACTATGTAATATTATTTACACAACAGGATATTATTTTTAGGATTCTGTTCGCCTTTTGGCCGTGGAAGCATGTGTTAGTATTGCACAGTTGCTGCCCCAAGAAGATGTTGAGCATGTAAGTATTTTACACATATTGGTCGCACCAAAATTTATTTCTTATTGCTTTTGTTAGTTAGTATTACCTACACTGCGTCAATGTGCCAGCGATTCTTCCTGGCGCGTGCGTTATATGGTGGCAGAAAAATTTGTTGATCTACAAAAGGCTGTAGGACCAGAAATTACCAGAGTCGATTTGGTACCTGCATTTCAAGTGAGTATTACTATAATGAATACTTGCAAATTATTTATTCGTGTTATATTTTCAGTATTTGCTTAAAGATGCTGAAGCTGAAGTTCGTGCTGCAGTTGCAACAAAAGTCAAAGACTTTTGCGCAAACCTGGATAAGGCCAATCAAGTGCACATCATAATGACATCGATTCTTCCATATGTTCGTGATTTGGTTTCTGACCCAAATCCTCATGTCAAATCGGCACTTGCTTCAGTTATAATGGGATTGAGTCCAATGCTTGGGGCATACAACACAGTTGAACATCTGTTGCCTCTATTTCTCATTCAGCTCAAAGATGAATGTCCAGAAGTTCGATTAAATATAATATCTAACTTAGATTGTGTAAATGATGTTATAGGAATTCAACAACTATCGCAAGTAATATCATTGCATTGTATTTCCACTTGTATATTTGCTTTTCTAATTTTTTGTTCTATTAAAGTCATTGTTGCCAGCTATTGTAGAACTAGCGGAAGACTCTAAGTGGCGCGTTCGTCTGGCTATTATAGAGTATATGCCGGCTTTAGCTGGCCAGTTGGGTCAGGAATTCTTTGATCAAAAACTACGTGGCCTTTGCATGGGTTGGCTAAATGATCATGTATACGCCATAAGAGAAGCGGCAACACTTAATATGAAAAAGTTGGTTGAACAATTTGGAGCTCAATGGGCTGAACAGGCTATAATTCCAATGATTTTGGTCATGTCACGCAATAAAAACTATTTACACAGTAAGATTTATAATAAATTATAAAACATAGCGGATCTTTCTTAATTTTCATTTTATAGGAATGACTTGCCTATTTTGTTTAAATATGTTGGCTGAAGTATGTGGCACAGACATTACAACTAAGTTGTTATTACCCACTGTACTTCTTTTGGCCTCCGATCCTGTTTCGAACGTTCGTTTCAATGTCGCAAAAACTCTACAAAAAATTTCGCCTTTCCTTGATAGCAGTGTTATTGACTCCCAAGTAAAACCCACCTTGGAAAAATTAAATGCTGACACAGACGTGGACGTCAAACATTTTGCTTCTGAAGCCATAGCAGCCATTGCCGCAGGTATGCATTTTTATCTTTACGGTTAATTTTTAATCTTAAATATCACAAGGCAATTATAATTGTCACAATTCTAAGTTTGTAGTTGAGAAAGGTGAAGAAAATTAAACACCAACACGTTGAACGAGTTTACATTATGCAGCGAACAAATATTCATACTGATTCTACATGATTACGTGAAAAATAGCATTTTGGCTGACCTTAGAAACGTCAGTTGTTTTGCAAATGCCTCAAGTATTGTTCTTTATAACGCCGTAATACTTAACAACAGCAAAGCTATGTAAAAAAAATGTATCGTTTTTTATTTCTGATGCATTCGCAATTGCAATGCAGGAACAATGCATTAGTGTACAACTAAAATATTTTGACGAAATACAAAATATGCAACGTGTTGGTACGTTTCGGTAGCCAGCCTTTCAGTAAAAGTTTTTAGCTTTGTTTCATTTTCGAGTAATAGAGATGGAATGAATTCCAAAATATCATTGGATTGCAATGGGACATTCATAGAAAACAAGAAAAAATGAGAAGGTTGGACGACATATATATGAAGAAAAGTTGCTTGCAAAATATAGATGATTAATAGGACCAAAAAAGTTCTTGACATTAATTTTGTAGCCAAGGTATAAATGAAAAGAGTAGAGTTCAAATGATACTAAATAAAATAACCTCTGACTCAACCTCTGAGTATAACATAGATTTTCCTTACATGGTTTTCTCATAGTTTTTTTTATAATATGAATAAACGGGCCAGCAATGTTTATCGTTCATATCTCTAAATATATAAATAAAATAATAACAATGATACCTACAAACAACAAATCTGTGATTAAGCTGGGTCTTACTTTAAAAATAAAAAGTAAACACACATCACAACAAAACTGCCAATGATGCCTAGTTTTTATTTGTTTACAGTGGAATCATAACAAGGATGTCCAGCCATCTAAAGGCCAAAACTCAATCAGCTCTTCGCTTAATTTGTCTGCTTTGCTTATTTCTTGCTATAACACATCGAAGTGTAAAATTCACTGGCAATAAGTAATTAGTACTAAACATAAAAATCACAGCTAAATATCGAATTAAAAAATTCAGCATTTTTAACTTTCACGCCTGAAATCTCGCTTCGTTGAGTGCTGTCCTATCGAAAACAGTACATTTTAACCTTTTTGCTTTGAATGCGGTACTGCTTGCAGTGTTAACATTCGTGTTGCAATGCGATTGACATTTATTTAGTACTGCTGTGCCTACTGACATTTGCGAAGAAAACAAGAAAAATACATAAAACCAAAATTTATGTTATACTAGCAGACCCCGGTCCGCGTTGCTGGCCCGTCGTAATGAGTTTTAATTCAAAAGTAGGTATTTTCTACCTCACTTCTTCGGTCCATTGTCAAACCGAGAAGGATTTTACTTTGTCGGATTTTTCCCCAATTTTTGCCTTTTAGGATTTATTATCGTCCATGTCACTGTCTTTATCCTAAAGCGATCTAATAATAAAAGTAAAAAAAATGATATACCTATATGTTTTAGCTTTTCATGGCTGATGGACCTTTGAACCTCACCATTTAAGTACATTTGTAAATATATAGTTTTTCATGATCGAGGGACAACCACCGTTGTCTCGAAAACTAATTTGCAACCTGATGCACTCATAAGTTTAACCCTTTCGGCCCCGAACTTTTTTCCTCGCATTAGTAGTTACTTTAAAAACATAGAATTAAAGTATAAGTCATAACTAAGACATAACATAAATTGGTGGGCGTTACCCCGCCTATTTCGGAAGATACAGTACATTTTATCTAAAACTTATTTGCTCATTATTTTGTGCAATTATGTACATATAAATGTTATAATCGTATAGAAGTATACCTCTGACCTTACTTTTGAAGAATCAAAACTAAAGTTCAACATAAAGCTCATACATTTTGATTTAGAAACGATTTAAATAATTTGGACTGTACACATCGATTTTTGACATGCCGTGATTTTCCAGACTTCACACTGAATAATGCATCGTAGTTCTGTTGATCGGGATACAACTGGCAATTTTTTATAATTTTTGCATTCTTAGGACTACAATTAGCCAAAGCAATGTGTTCTTTGAGGAAAAAATTCCGTTAGTTTTAAATAAAACGACGTTAAAATCGAAGTTGCTTATAAGCAACGTTGGGGCCGAAAGGGTTAACAAATACACCGATTATAAAATAATAGGCCCGAAATTCGTCTACAAATATATAGCTTTTTGGACCACGGGACATTCCTAAATATTCTCTGAAAATTAGGTTCAGTAGTTTTGGAAAGATAATGTTTTGAAAAGAGTGGGCGTGGTCATCAGTTTTCAAAATATAACATATTAAAAATAGTGGGCCTGGTCCGGTCAAAGGGTGCACACAACTTCATTGCCTACCAAAATGTATGCTGAAACCGATATAATCATAAGTTTGGCTTATACATATAGCGTTAACAGAAAGGCATGGGGAAGGTACCTCACATAACAACGGCAAACATTGAGCTTTTGCTGCAAATTTTATGGAAATCCCTTCAGTTGTATTGGAGTTGACATACTAAAAAAAACAGGCTTGGTCGGGCCTATAGGCCCCAAAGAAGTACCTAGATTGTAGATTAATCCGTAAATTTTTATTCCGATACGTACATAATTTTTGCAAATATAACGTTTTTTTTTTTAAATATCGCATAGGGGAGGTACCCCGCCCCCTCTGGAATTCAATAAAATATGTAACCTGTTTTCGGGGGCGTGGTAAACTTTTCTTTATAAAAAACCTAAGTTGGGTTATGATAGCATTTGATTCTTATTCATAAAGGTAAGGCGTTTTTTTAAATATGCCCTCTTCAAAATTCAAGAAAATATGCCTGTACATTCCCTGACATTTTCACGAATATCGGTTCAGTAGTTTTGTAGATGTAACATATTTTAAAAAGTGGGTATGGTCAAGTCTGTGGTTCCTAAAAAAGTAGGTAAGGTCGGAGACACAACCACAATTGTCTCGCAAATTAACTTCCAAATAGATACATTCGTAATTATTGTAAATATAACACTTTTAAAAAAGTATGGTATAGGGGAAGTTCCCCGCCCTTTCCGAAATTCAACTGAATTTGTAGCCTATTTTAAGCGGGGACCATCTCTGTACATTCCCTGGCAATTTCAGGAAAATAGGTTCAGTAGTTTTTTTTAAATGATAAAAATAGAAAATTGAAAAATTTGGGCGTAAAAGTGGGCATGGTCAAATTTTCTTTGCATAAAAACCCAGGTCGAAAATCTGTCCAACCGTTCTCAACTGATGCCATTACCAACGAACGATATTTGATTCTTATTTATAAAGATTTAAAAGTTTAGACAAATCGCGATTTTCTTGAAAATCCCCTGTAGATATAACCTAATTAGAAAGTGAGCGTGGTCGGATCTTAAGTCACAAAATAAGTACGTAAGGTTGGAGACACAATCACCATTGACTCGCAAATAAATTCCCAAACCGATACATTCGTATTTGTTGCAAATATTGCATTTTTACAAAAATAGGGCATAGGGGAGGTACCCGCCCGATCCGAAAGTCAAAAACTATGTAGCCTATTTTTATCGGGGACAAACCCTGTACATTCGCTGAAAGTTTCAGGAAAATCGATTTAGTAGTTTCGTAGATATAACATATTTAAAAAAGTGGGCGTTGTCCAGTCTTAATGCCCCAAATAAGCACGTAAGGTCGGAGACACAATCGCCATTGACTCGGATATTAATTTTCAAGGCGATACATTTGTAATTGTTGCAAATATTGCATTTTTACAAAAATAGGGCATAGGAGAGGTACCCCGCCCGATCCGAAATTCAACCAAATATTTAGCCTATTTCAACCGGGGGCCATCACTTTACGTTCCCTGCAAATTTCAGGAAAATCTATTGAGTAGTTCCGTAGATATAATATATTTATAAAAGTGGGCGGAGAAGTGGGCGTGGCCAATTTTTCTTTGCATAAAAACCTAAACTGGACTATGACTAACATTTCCACAAAAAATTATCCAAATCGCTCTAGCCGTTTTCAACTGATTCAATTACCAACAAACGACAATTGAGTTTTATATATAAAGATAATAAATTTCATAAAAAAACTAATTTTACAAAATGTAAACAAAAGTAATGCTTATGAACGCTCACATAAATGCAGTAAAATTACATTTCTTTTTTCGATAAAGTCAGTATTGCCACACATGTTTTCTTTGTCTTCATGTCAATTTGTGTTTAATTTGACAACTCCGCGTTGCTGGCCCTCGTAATGAGTTTTATTAACAACTTTTTATCGACTTTATGCTTGACAATTCAAAAACAGGTATTTTCTACCTCACTTCTTCGGTCCATTGTCAAACCGAGGAGGATTTTAAATTTATTAAGAGATTTGGTCTGTAACGTTTCTTTTCTCAAACGGACTTTGTCGGATTTTTTCGCCAATTTAAGCTGTTTTGATTTATTATCGTACATGTCCTTGTCTTTATCCTAAAGCGATCTTATTATAAAATTTAAAAAAAGATTGAGTCGAATTCTCCCGCTTATTGAGACTTGTATATTTTAGTTGTTCATGGCTGATGGACCGCGGAACCTCACCATTTAAGGAAATTTGTGAATACAGTATAGTCTCGATAATCCGGACAACGTGGTAATCCGGGCACTAGAATTTTTTACATTGTAGACTCGGTAATCCGGACATCTCATATTTTTCGTACCTCGATAATCCGGACATCAACATTTTTTCCTATCTTGAGCATTAGATTCTTATTTATTTCATTGACGTTTTCGTTTTTAGCAATAGGAATTCCTGTATAAATAATAAAAATTTAATTTTTTATGGCTATCCACTATTTGAAGCTGTCGAATGATTTTTCTACCATTCAACCAATGATGATTGACTATAATAAGCAACAATATTTTAAAACTAGTGTTGGGTAGCCTAGTTCCCTTAAAAATCGATTTTGGGCGATCCTTGCCTCTAAAGGAATTTGTTCATTAGCTTTATGATTAGAAAGAAAGTTTTTGGTCGCTGACTTACTGAAAAATGTCGTTAATTACCGAAATTATAAGCAATTTAATTTTACCTATTTTCGGTAACGCAAAAATTAAAATTAATTTTCATTCTTTAATATGCGAAATCACTACGGATTGTTGTATTGTATTCTCGTAATTATGCAACCAATAGATTTAAATTCCATTGTTTTATTCGGTTTCGAAAACAAGATAAGGTCACTTGTTGATGTTCACAGAAATTTTTAAAATATATTCACCGTAATCAGATGAGTGCATTTGAATTCTGAAATTATATCTCAAGTCGTAAGAGGCTCATGTCCTATGAACACTGAAAATCAATATGTACACATGAGCTAAGTTTGTATCCTTGGAAAAAACTATGAATAAGTATACACCAATTGTAGAGAAATTTTACACTATAAAAATACACAGGAAATGTCACCTAAATAGGAAGCTGGAAGAGTAAAATTGAGAAGTAAATATGTAGCCAGAAAAGCTGATTAAAATGGTCACAACCCGTGATATTTGCTTAATATGAATTCGTTTACCTTAGATGACAAGTTATTATATAGTAAACGTCCGATATTAATGATTTTTGATGTTCTTGGCCCAATTGTCCGGTAATCCGGACAATTCGATAATCCGGACATCGCCGAATCATGTGGTGTCCGGATTATCGAGACTATACTGTATATAGTTTTTCTTGATCGGGGGCGCAACCACCGTTGTCTCGAATATTAATTTGCAACCCAATGCACTCATAAGTTTAGCAAATATAGTGATTATAAAACAATAGGCCCCGAAATTCGTCTACAAATATATAGCATTTTGGGCCACGGGACATTCCTGAACATTTTCTGAAAATTAGGTTCAGTAGTTCTGGAAAAATAATGTTTTGAAAAGAGTGGGCGTGGTCATCAGTTTTCAATAAATAACATATTAAAAAAGTGGGCGTGGTTCGGTATTTTTGGCTCCAAATATGTACCTAGGGTGCACAAAATTTCATTGCCTACCAAAATGTATGCTGAAACCGATATAATCATAAGTTTGGTTTATACATATAGAGTTTAAAAGAAAGGCATGGGGAAGGTACCCCACCTCTTCCGAAATGCATAAAATATACATTTCAACGGCAAACATTGAGCTTTTGCTGCAAATTTTATGGAAATCCCTTCAGTACTCCAATACCACTGAAGGGATTTCAATAAAATTATGACATATTAAAAAAACAGGCGTGGTCAGGTCTTTAGGCCCTAAATAAGTACCTAGATTGTAGATTAATCCGTAATTTTTGAACCGATACATGCATAATTTTTGAAAATATTACGTTTTTTTTAATATCGCATAGGGGAGGTACCCCGACCCCTCTGGAATTCAACAAAATATGCAGCCGGTTTGTGGGGGGCCATCCCTGTACATTCCAAGACAATTTCTGTAGTTTTTGCAGAAAAGATTTAAATTGAAAATTGGAAAAAGTGGGCGTGGTAAACTTTTCTTTCCATAAAAACCTAAGTTGGGTTATCACAGCATTTGATTTTTATTCATAAAGATAAGGCGTTTTTTTTAAATATGCCCCCTTCAAAATTCAAGAAAATATGCATACTATTTTCATCCCTGTACATTCCCTGAAATTTTCAGGAAAATCGGTTCAGAAGTTTTGTAGATGTGACATATTTTAAAAAGTGGGTGTGGTCAACTCTTTGGTTCCTAAAAAAGTGGGTTAAGTCGGAGCCACAACCAAAATTGTCTAGCAAATTAATTTCCAAATAGATTCATTCGTAATTATTGTAAATATAACATTTTTAAAAAATGGGGGAAGTACCCCGCCCTTCCGCAATTCAACTGAATTTGTAGCCTATTTTAACCGGGCCATCCCTGTACATTCTCTGACAATTTCGGAAAAATCGGTTCAGCAGTTTTTGTAGAAAAGATAAAAATTTAAAAATGAAAAAATGGGCGTAAAAGTGGGTGTGGTCAAATTTTCTTTGCATAAAAACCCAAGGCGGGTTATGACGAACATTTCACAAAAAGAATTATCCAAATCGGTCCAGCCGTTCTCAACTGATGTCATTACCAACCAACGATATTTGATTTTTACCCAGCAAAAAGTTTGCCTCCAAAGAGGCAGTTAAATGATATGTACAAGTGATCTGGAAGTGCATCAAATTATGCATTTTCACTCATGATTTTTACAAGAGCGTGACTACGGAAAGAGGCACTCCATTGCACCGCATTTTAACTGACCCTTTGGCATTGCATTTTAACTGAACCTTTGGCACCGCATTTTAACTGAACCTTTGGCACCGCATTTTAACTGACCCTTTGGCATTGCATTTTAACTAACCCTTTGGGGTAGAATAGGATGCAGTCCAAAGCACGTGTTTTGATACAGGCGTTCTGCGGAAATTGTGCAAGCCATTACAAAATATGCCAGAACAAATAAAATGCATTATTTGTGTAAAAAAATATTAAGAACTTTATTACATTAACACAAATTATGAAAATCCTCCATTGAATTCAATCGCAAACATGCGTGTTTCCTTCCCTCTCCATTTGTTCCAAGCTGAACTGTTTTTGCTTCATTTGCTAAATGGGTTGTCTTCCCATCACCAGTTAAGATTTCGACATGTGCTCCAACAGCACTCCATTCGGAAATTTTCTTCTCTTGAGTTACCGGAAAAATGTTCACAAATGAAATATTATTTAGTTTGTATTAACAAATGTTTGAAAATGTTAACACGTTTCTCTCTTATTGGAAAATGTATACCGCTGCCTGTAGAGATGAACAAACTGATTTATGTACATGTAGGGATCTCTAACAACTGCTAATAATATGTAGCGAACGGAGTGCCTTTTTCACGACTCCGTTTGGACTGCATCCGGATGCTGTTAAATTATGAGGAATTGGAGTGCCTTTTTCACGACTCCGCTGAACTGCATCCGGATGTTGTTAAAATGTGACAAGTGGATGTGATTCTTTGTATTGCATCCAAATGCGGTTAAAATGTGAGGACTGGAGTGCCTTTTTCACGACTCCGTTTGAACTGCATCAAAACATGCCGTGACAGAACTAGTCCACATTGCACTACTTCCAATTTATTTTGCTGGGTTATTTATATCTTTATATATAAAACTCAATTGTCGTTTGTTGGTAATTGAATCAGTTGAAAACGGCTAGAGCGATTTGGATAATTTTTTGTGGAAATGTTAGTCATAGTCCAGTTTAGGTTTTTATGCAAAGAAAAATTGGCCACGCCCACTTCTCCGCCCACTTTTATAAATATATTATATCTACGGAACTACTCAATAGATTTTCCTGAAATTTGCAGGGAACGTAAAGTGATGGCCCCCGGTTGAAATAGGCTAAATATTTGGTTGAATTTCGGATCGGGCGGGGTACCTCCCCTATGCCCTATTTATGTAAAAATGCAATATTTGCAACAATTACAAATGTATCGCCTTGAAAATTAATATCCGAGTCAATGGCGATTGTGTCTCCGACCTTACGTGCTTATTTGGGGCATTAAGACTGGACAACGCCCACTTTTTTAAATATGTTATATCTACGAAACTACTAAATCGATTTTCCTGAAACTTTCAGCGAATGTACAGGGTTTGTCCCCGATAAAAATAGGCTACATAGTTTTTGACTTTCGGATCGGGCGGGTACCTCCCCTATGCCCTATTTTTGTAAAAATGCAATATTTGCAACAAATACGAATGTATCGGTTTGGGAATTTATTTGCGAGTCAATGGTGATTGTGTCTCCAACCTTACGTACTTATTTTGTGACTTAAGATCCGACCACGCTCACTTTCTAATTAGGTTATATCTACAGGGGATTTTCAAGAAAATCGCGATTTGTATAAACTTTTAAATCTTTATAAATAAGAATCAAAT
Organism: Musca autumnalis; assembly: GCF_047663935.1. NCBI lineage: Eukaryota > Metazoa > Arthropoda > Insecta > Diptera > Muscidae > Musca > Musca autumnalis. The sequence goes on along the minus strand of NW_027411755.1, from coordinate 96,135,198 downwards.
ATCGTTCGTTGGTAATGGCATCAGTTGAGAACGGCTGGACAGATTTTCGACCTGGGTTTTTATGCAAAGAAAATTTGACCATGCCCACTTTTACGCCCAAATTTTTCAATTTTCTATTTTTATCATTTAAAAAAAACTACTGAACCTATTTTCCTGAAATTGCCAGGGAATGTACAGAGATGGTCCCCGCTTAAAATAGGCTACAAATTCAGTTGAATTTCGGAAAAGGCGGGGAACTTCCCCTATACCATACTTTTTTAAAAGTGTTATATTTACAATAATTACGAATGTATCTATTTGGAAGTTAATTTGCGAGACAATTGTGGTTGTGTCTCCGACCTTACCTACTTTTTTAGGAACCACAGACTTGACCATACCCACTTTTTAAAATATGTTACATCTACAAAACTACTGAACCGATATTCGTGAAAATGTCAGGGAATGTACAGGCATATTTTCTTGAATTTTGAAGAGGGCATATTTAAAAAAACGCCTTACCTTTATGAATAAGAATTAAATGCTATCATAACCCAACTTAGGTTTTTTATAAAGAAAAGTTTACCACGCCCCCGAAAACAGGTTACATATTTTATTGAATTCCAGAGGGGGCGGGGTACCTCCCCTATGCGATATTTAAAAAAAAAAACGTTATATTTGCAAAAATTATGTACGTATCGGAATAAAAATTTACGGATTAATCTACAATCTAGGTACTTCTTTGGGGCCTATAGGCCCGACCAAGCCTGTTTTTTTAGTATGTCATAACTCCAATACTACTGAAGGGATTTCCATAAAATTTGCAGCAAAAGCTCAATGTTTGCCGTTGTTATGTGGGGTACCTTCCCCATGCCTTTCTGTTAACGCTATATGTATAAGCCAAACTTATGATTATATCGGTTTCAGCATACATTTTGGTAGGCAATGAAGTTGTGTGCACCCTTTGACCGGACCAGGCCCACTATTTTTAATATGTTATATCTTGAAAACTGATGACCACGCCCACTCTTTTCAAAACATTATCTTTCCAAAACTACTGAACCTAATTTTCAGAGAATATTTAGGAATGTCCCGTGGTCCAAAAAGCTATATATTTGTAGACGAATTTCGGGCCTATTATTTTATAATCGGTGTATTTGTTAAACTTATGAGTGCATCAGGTTGCAAATTAGTTTTCGAGACAACGGTGGTTGTCCCCCGATCATGAAAAACTATATATTTACAAATGTACTTAAATGGTGAGGTTCAAAGTTCCATCAGCCATGAAAAGCTAAAACATATAGGTATATCATTTTTTTTACTTTTATTATTAGATCGCTTTAGGATAAAGACAGTGACATGGACGATAATAAATCCTAAAAGGCAAAAATTGGGGAAAAATCCGACAAAGTAAAATCCTTCTCGGTTTGACAATGGACCGAAGAAGTGAGGTAGAAAATACCTACTTTTGAATTAAAACTCATTACGACGGGTCAGCAACGCGGACCGGGGTCTGCTAGTGTAGATATATAAATAAATTAAAACAAATTTAAACACTGTAAAAATAAGAAAGTTTATTATATCTTTTACATTTATTACCAATGTATGTATTTAGAAATGGAATTAGATGTTTTTCGTGTAGTCATACCGCCTGTACTGGGAAAAGCTCAAGAAGATGCCATAAACTCAAAACTTATTGCTGCGCCACCTTCTATCACCGACAATAACAATTCGAAATGTCAGTATTAATGTCATTTTTAAATAAGATGGTAGAATTGTGTTAGCTTTGTGTTACAAATTGTATCGATTATTGCATTTGCCATTCAGTATTCCCCGACTGAGGGAAAATATACTCCTTTAATGTCCATATTTATATTAGGCAATTTTCCTTGCGGCAATTGTCAGTTTGAAGGAGAGGGAGGTG